>NW_027271214.1:0-652500 GCF_040938485.1 Diadema antillarum
TCAGAAATATTGCGATTTTAATAATTATGACGTCACGCGGTGGTTTTAAAAGTGTTGTTGTTGTTGTTGTAGGAGAAGAGAAGGAGGGAGAAGAAGAAGAAGAAGAAGAAGAAGAAGACAGAAGTCTATTAGCATCACTACTATCTTATTTCAGTATCCCATTGACTCAATGAAAGGGATACTTGAGTACACACGGCGGAGTAAAGTGTAAACGTGATCGCACAACATCTTATCTTGCACAGACACATCCAGATTCTCTCGAAACACAAGAAACACAGACACACATAGACACAGGCACGCACACCCACGTATATAAAGACAAGACGTGAAATAACAACAGCAACAACAGCAACAACAAAACTCGACTAGGGGAAAACGAACGATATGATCTCGACGTCCTTTTCCATCACCGGTAGTTGTAATGGAAACACAAATATTTGATCGTCCATGCCGCCTGACAGTAATTATTGCGGACTCGGAAACGGTCGGCGGAGTACGAAGTGGGAAAGCCGCTCGTGCTGATTACCAGTGACACAAGGACCATTATAATAGCTATGGAGGTGTCATCACTAAGGAGGCGTGACGGGTAGCCAAATAAATCTCTGGCGAGTGTGATGCCTCACTCGTCCTTCACGTTTGAGCAGGGGAGCGGCCCGTTAGAGAGCAGGGGACCGCTGAGGCTTCGGCCTTTTCGTATAAGCTCGGCGATGCTTATCTGCAGCTATCCATCCTAATGAATACATACGATTTAGAGGTAACTCTTGGAAAAGGAAATCTGTAGCATCAGAGGAAGCCCACAGAACGAAACAAAGTTGCAATATACATTCTTCATAAGATGATACTGCAATCATGTTTTCTTCACAAATCGATACTAATCACATCAATCCGAAGCAGGCGGACACTTAATCTTCAACAGCATGTCTAGCATAATGCAGTTTATATTACAACGTCTTTCAAAATGATTTGTGAAATGCCCTTTAGAAATCAAATGTTTTTATCTAAAGCTAGATAGAGGATAGCCCTAAGCAGAACATAAAGATTACAGTTGATCACAGTATTTTCGCGGTTGGGGTGAAAAAAAAATCTATAACCGGCGTGTTTTGCAGACAAAATTATCTACTCTTCTTCCATGACTGGCTTTGAAATTCCATAAAACTGTCAGATATGGTCCATCTAAGAATTTTTGATAGCCAGAGGACATGGTATTGATTAATTACGTAAAAGAATGGAAGATCGAGTATTCTAAACGCCGAGAGACGCGTCGCGACACCGTGTCGTCTGTATCACCACGCAGATTCGTACAATGTCTGTTTGTACGTGTACAGCATTCACACCGCAACCAATTCACACTCACGCTCCGCATGCACATGTAGGGCCTACACGTTAGTATACTGGACATAGGCGAGCTGCTTGTTTTCACTCCAGCGATACCGGAAGTGACGTATCCACGACTATGACAATATTGATAGTGCACGGTTGTGTAGCAATACGCAGCGATACGCGGCAGGGGGGGGGGGGGGCGTTGGGCCATGCTTGCAAAGCCTTTCAGCGTATGCACAATAGAGTACAGGAGTAGCGTCTAGATGTACGTAGTGCTTAGACCTATACGGAAATGCGTGTATAGATCACGGGGTCTATTTTCTTTAACAATTAATGCATTTTCTATAAAGAACTCCCAATACTTAATCACCCCTCCTGCAATTCTATTCACCTCGGCCTGCGGCCTCGGTGAAACAAAATGGCACTCGAGATAATTGAGTATTTGTCGTTCTATAATCCAATGTAGTGCATAATAGAGCATGCATTATTTTGTATTCTAGTAATATATTAGGTGTATTTAGGACACAATTGACTCCCCATGATCGAACTTCTGCTTACATTCCGCAACCGTTCACTACAGCGAATACAATGCAATAATATGATGTGCATTTCCCAAATTACAAATGACAGTAAAAATTAAAAGTATAGTGATCAAATAGAAATTAAAGAAGTAGAGTGCGAGATCCCTACACGGCAGGGTACTGAAAGGATTCACATCCATCCAGGAAGTATGATAAATCATGAAAAATGTACATCATAGTGCATCGCTAGGTTGCTTCGTGTTTGAGCCTTTCGTGTGTGTAGAGTCTTGTTACGGCTTTTTCCTCTCCTCTACGATACATAATTTATATCTAGCCATAATGAAAATGAGCTGATATAATATGAGGAAATACTATACGCGGATCCAATATCACCTGTATCGGGATACATCGCTGCCGCCGCTATCGAGCAATCATCATTTTAATAGTTAAAAGACGAAAAGTAATAAAAGCTTGAACTCAGGCACAACCACAATATTTTTATGGTCTCGTAATGCGCGCCGGGTTTTGTTAGCACATATTGCATTTTATGATATATTAAAAAGCCTCTTGACAAAGAAGCATCAGCCCAAAGAAAATTATAAAGACCATGAATCCGATTTCAAATAATGGCGACTCCGAAGGGGAGAAATTTATAGTTGTGCATTAAAATTGGCGGCGAGACAACAACGAGACATATCTACTGCAATGAGGAATTTCATAGATAGAATAAAGTTGACACATCGTCACATTGGAAAATTTTCAAAACCTCGGAAACTATACTCATCTCGCATCGGAGAGAGGAGTTTCTTGCAAACACTCGTGATATTGGGCTATGTGTGATGGTATCATGAATGAGTTCTGACAGGTGAAAGAGGCGATGTTTAAATGTGAACCGCCGGTAATCAAGTCTGATGTGACTTTGGTCTTAAGAGATGCATCATCATACATTTCATATTGTTGAAGAAAACAATTCCACTATAAATCTCGGAGTATCTACCTAAGTCCGCGTACACACACACACACACACCCACACACCTACACAGATGTATATATATATATATATATATATACATATTTCCTCATAATATATATATTTTATATATATATAATTGATATTCAGTTCAAAGTTTAAATTTATTTCATATTTCCATTTTCTCAATTATGAGATTAAAAAATTATTGACAATAAAACAAGAATACAAAATATATACAATCATGTCTTTTGATTTAAGAAGAAAAAAAAACATTCTTAACACAAATGTACATGGTCATATCATATTATGAAGATGTCACAAATAAGTATCAGAAATATGATGGGGCCTACATAAAAGCTTTAACGCTTGTAAAACTGTAGGTTCCCAAATTCATAGGCATACGGAGAACGGATATGTATGTATAATATATGATAATGATAACAACTTAATAATAATAATAATAATAATAATAATAATAATTGTAATGATAATGATGATAATAATAAGAAGAAGAAGAAAAAAGAAGAAGAAGAAGAAGAAGGAGAAGAAGAAGGAGAAGAAGAAGAAGAAGAAGGTGGTCTTCTTATCCAGGGTAGCCTTTTCAGTGTTGTTACTGCTCTCCCAGAGGGCCCTGCTTTTGTTATTACACTATTGTTGCCAGGTACCCATTTATATATACTGGGTCAAGAGGGACGTGGTGGGTAAAAACATCTTGTCCAAGGACGTAAGCACTTAGCGGGAATCGAGCTCGGGTCCTCCGAATTGGAATCTTATCAACTAGGCCACATGCGCCCTCACTGAATATATGCGTATGTATATATCTAATTCAAAATTAAAATCAGAGAAAAAGCATATTAAGAGCGGAAGTTGCATGTTTATAAAGAAAATGGAGAAAGTTCGACCACCTGGATTAATGAACAAACGGACAGCGGTAGAGAAACATGTAGCTGCAGATCGACATGCCAAGAGCGACAGTTGATATACGGGAGATAAAATGGTACAGACAATGTGAAAGAATAACATCGAAAGAGGAAAGAAGAGAGAGGGAAAGAAGACTAAAAAAGTAGAGAACTATATAGGATCTATCATTATACAAGCACAATCCTTCCATATACAGAATATTACGGTTAAGTTATGTTCCTTTTTATTTTTTTCTTTAAAGAATCGATGATATATACAATGCGATCAAAGCTACCTGAATTAGACAAACATATCCTACGGGAAGAATCTTTAACCAAAATACACCTGATGACGTCGAAGGGAAATAGTGAGATTTAGATCTGACTGCGCGAACGCTAAGACGACGCTAATTAGGCCAAAAATGGCGTTCTGCAGATTCGCGAGACAGCTGCTGCCATTATTCGACTAGGGAGGCTGCGTCGTCTTAGCGTTCGCGTCGCAATTCTAAGGCTGGCTGTTATCATGTTCCCGTTAAAAAGTATGTTGATATTCTCAAATGGTAATAATAAGCAAATAATCAACGTTGGTGAAGGTGATGGGACAAACTATCACTTCCGAGACGATCTGGATGTAGCTATCTTTCCGAAGCGCAGCTGAGGAAAGATAGCGTACACATTCAGATCGCCGAGGAAGTGATAGCTTGTCTCATTGCCTGAAACTAAAAGTTGATTATTTGCTTTATATTCCACATCTAGGGTCCTAGAAATTCCCATTTTATTCCACATCTGAAACCGTTTTAGCTGTCTTTAGGTATCCCTAAGGCTTAGGCTACGTGTGCGCGTAGATGACATAACAATGAATTTGCTGCGAGCACCGCGCGGCACCGAAGTGAAAGTGCGTTGCACTGTGTACTATCAAGTGACCTAGGTCACATGATAGTCCACAGTGCAACGCACTTTTATTTCGCGCGTACTCATCTTGCGTTAGGACTGTGTGGACTGTGTGGAGATCAGCGAAACAAAAGGGACTATCAACATAGAGTGTAACGAACTTTTCTTCTCAGGTGATGTGATGGGCAAAACTACGCTTCATCACGTGATCAGCTCTGGACCAATCCTACTGCAACATTCTTAGTATGTGGAATATAATAAAGCTTATTAGTATTCAGCAGGAACTCGAGTTTCGACCCGTTGGTGTTCATGTACAGTATTTTGCCATCAGTTAATTAGACTCACTGGACAGGGAATTTGGCCTTATTTGAAAAAAAGAAAGAATGCAATTAGAAATCGAATTCTGTGAGAATCTATCTAAAATTGATATTTTTGGCCTGTTGACTGTTTCACAAATTTCGAAGTAAATGGCATCAGCAAACGAGCTTGAACAGAGTCTGGCAAAGCACTGGACCTGGCACTGCACGTCGATATATCAAGTCGTCTCCGTCTTGTAACGAGACTGCAATATTCATTCGAAAGCAGTAAAGTTGAGATATGCAGCAAAAACAGCAAAAAAATAGAAAGACTAATTGATAATACGGTTCGATGAATTTCAATAAGGCTTTACTCGATCATCCGATCCACATAAATCTTAAGGGATACCGAAGAGATTATCGAGGATTGGAATCATACATCAAACTAGTGTCTGGCAGATTTCCGCAGCTGTTACCGGGCTAGAGATAGCCTCAAGAATATTATACGGGACATGTAAGCACACTCGTCGCGGCAGCATCACTCTTGCAATGATCTCTTGATCTGAATACACAAAAAGGTACTTAACTCATTCCATACTGAACTCTGAAATACCCATATACTTAATACACAGTCCACCAGGTTCCCGTAAGGAACGGGTTTAATCTAGTCAACGGACCGAAGCAAATGCGACATAGTCTTACTTTTCACATGCACGACTCATCGCGTTCATTATCGCATGCATGTCTGTTGGCGTGTGCGATCTCTGTTTATACCCACACGAAATTTGCATAATCCATTAAGATTTAAACTTACTTCGTGAATTCGGCCGACACGCGTGTAGTTGTTGCTGTAGTTGTTACAGTTCTTTTAACATAGTTTTTAGAGGGAAGATTATGACCAAGATTTGGTTAGAATGATATATGTAAAATCACCAAATAGGAATCAGATGGCTGTCCCCCTTCCCACAATAATTGGGTTAAATATTTGCCATTTCTCCACTATCCATCCAGATGAGATCATTTTCTTTACTTTCACTTTAGATGGAATATAATCATTCATGTGATACAGGTGCATCTGATTTTTTTTTTTGGCAGTTATGATGTACGTCATATATATGTCAAAATTGTATTTATGATGCATAAATTGTGGTTTATAATCATCCTTTTTTTAATGATTCATATGTTTATGCGCACGACTTTTCAAAAGAGACAATAAAAACTGAAAATGAAAAGAGATGAAAGAGAAAATGTGAAGAGAAACGGATAACGGATAAAGGGTAAGACCAGGTGATTTAATTATACCAAATAAGGTAAGCGGGAAATGAAATGAATTGAAAATAACAGGTGGTGATTTCTGCAAGAAATGCAATCGCAAACGAGAGACACAGCCCATGATTCATAAATACAGCCCATGTGTTCAACACTCAGGCAAACAAGGCCCACGAGACCGACATTCTAAGTCCCGTAATGTTGAATTCATGGGCTGTTTTTTTTTTTTTTTACCTGGTGTCGAAGTCGTGGGCCTTTATTGCCTATAGAATCGAACTCATGGGCTGTATGACTCTCTGGTGTTGGTCTCGTGGGATGACCCCGAGGAGCACTAGCTGTTTGGACGCAGAGATCAACCATATTGGTCTTAGGAGTGAAGCTCCCGATGCTGATCGCTTAAATTTAGGACTGCCCCCCCCCCCCAATCGCTATATTAGCAAGCTTTAGGTGTTAGCACATGCCCGAGAAAGCTGTTTTATTTATCTATTTTTTTTTTGGGGGTCTAACCCGGGAAGCTGCATAGTCCTAATTCGCATCGCGAACATAAAGCTTGCTATTATGGGAGATGTGTGGTACAATTTTGATTATCAAAAGACATTATAATGGAGCAAACATGCAAGTTATGTTTAACTTGAGGAAAGCGCATTCCAATGTCTTCGGTTGATTATAATTATTAGCAATTTAGCAGTGACCGACAGATGGTGCCATCTACGGAATCTTGTTTGGAAGCTTTTTGTTGGTATATCCACGTAATCTAAAAAATGAATGGGAGAGGTTATCATAGAATATATTTCACATATTTGAACATGCTCTTTTGGGCTCAGAAGTGATGATCAGGGCGCATTAAATCAACACTACCCAACATGCATTTGCATTGCATATAAGTCCTTTAAAAGTGACTTATCATGCATCTATTTAGGAACCATCTTGGTCTTTGAAAGCATTCATTACGTTATAAACTTTAAAGGTAGGGAATACATTTTACAGACCTCCCAAAATGCAGCAAAGCATTAAATATGAACCTCAGGGGACTTGTTTAGGCCACGGCTAAGAAATTTGGAAGTCAACAGTTATCTACAATTTGAATAATGCAAAAAACTCAACTACTCAGTAGTTCTGTGTGTCAGCCACACTTAAGCCTTTCTGTTGCAGTATTCTGTATTTTTTATCTATAAACACAAATCTAAAAGTATAAGAGCTGATGTAATAACATATAGAGTGTGTGGCAAGAATGTATATAGAAATGTTTGTAATTTTTGATGAACTTTCTTCACAAAATATACATGATGGACACACATGCAGTGCATGGGTCTGCAAAGGTAGCCTTGTAATGTACTGGAATTTACGGTGAGCCCCGAAAAAAATTCAATTCAAAATCTAACGGTCAATAAAATGTACTAAATGTTACCTTCCACTTTCAATACTTTATGGGAGTTTCTAACATGATACTCTCTTCAACATACCACTGTATTTATACAACTCTTCATTCCAGGCATGCAAATGGGATTCCCTATCTTTAAGGCAATTTCATGAACCCGCGTGATGTTTCCCACTTCCTGTAAAGTATGGCTAATTGTAAGTTTCCTGTATGAGTGAGCTTCAGACAATAGTTTACCTCCGGAGTGTTGTTGCAAAGATTGTCACGTGAAAATTTTTAACAAAACGTATTGTAAGGTAACCCTGACTTGCTGTTCATCATTCAATCCAAATGCACTTTCACACAATCAAAGAATAACGAACCTTTTCAATATTATTTCATATATTATCATTATAGGACATTGTGTAAACTGTCGACGAATGCGTAATGGAACCATGCCGTAGAGCCGTACATTTTGTGAAAACTGGAATGGGACTGCTCGGAAGTAATTTTCTTTATTTTCCAGTTGATTGCTCCCTCATGAGTGTTTCATAGAACTATTCAGTGTGAGGTAACCCTGTCTGTTGTTCTCCATTCAAGCAAAATGCTTTTACCCAATCAAAGAATTATACAAACCTCTTCTATATTGAAGGATGATGGGCAAATTGTCAATAAATGTGTAATGGAACCATGCCTTGTGATAAGAAAATGGGAAAAAATTGGAATGGAAGTAATTTTCTTTGTTTCATAATTGATTGCTGCCACATGAATGTTACATGGAGCAATTAAGTTGAGGTTAAGGTTAATGATATATTATCATTTTTCACGTTTCGCCATTCTTTCTATAATTTTCTTTTCTTTCTTTTTCTTTTTTTTTTTTGAATGGGGCGTTGTGAGTAGACATTGGTTTTCTGGAGAAAAAAAAAAAACACACACACACTTTTTTCCCGAATGTCATTATCGTCCTCTCGTAATGTAGCGTGGGAAATATTTGCCATAAAAATCATCTGGTCCATTTTTTTTTTCTCCCCAACGAATCTTTACGCGGATGTTGATGTGCTTAACCAGCGTCACCTTGGCACGAACGCCGGAAGCAAGGGGGTCGGTTTCGTACGTCATGATACGAAACCGGAGGCGTTTATTGCAGTGAATAAAAGAAAGAGCAAAAATTATCCGATATGTTTTCATCACAGATCTCTTCTTTTTTTTAAAATCACCACTTGGGGGAAATCCGACGGGACCGGGTTAATCCGTAACTCACCCTGTGTTTAGTGGTTATAAAATGTCGCGCCGTAGTGCCTACATCAGGGCGGAGTAGCCAGAAGAGATATTCGACACATTAACCTAAAAAAGCGCGTGAAACAACGCCGATTACTGTCAGAAATGCTTAACTCACGAGACCAACTTTTGATTAAGCGTGACTACCCAGTAGAAGGAGAATTAAAGTGATTGTCCCTTGCAATAGAGCACGTCATTAAGTAATCGGTTTTGTTTAGCGAGCAGATGATTATGTGAAATTAAGCACATGCCCCCTATTATCTGGAACAATGAAAACCGCGAGGCAAGAAAAGGAACGTTCAAAAATGATGCACGAAGTCACAGGCACTGATACAGATATAGAGACACACACAGACACACACACATAAACCCACACCACACAGAGTACCAGGTACCTGGGAGCGCCAATGGAAAACGCCCTAACGCCATCAATTGAAAAGCAAGATGAAGTGACGTTTTCAATCTCTCTCTCTCTCACTCTTTTTCTCTCTCCTTATATATATATATATATATATATATATATATATATATATATATATATGTATATATATATTTATATATATATATATATATATATATATATCCTTGCCCTCCCAATTACACGTGCACACACACGCACATACAAATTACCTGGGATTGGCGTCCTTTTCACTATATAAGGGTGGAAAGCTCCTTGACGCCAACAAAAGAAGAGGAAATTGAAATGACAACGCAGCGGTCAAATTGGACTACACGCTGGGAAAAATAACATCACGGCGAAAATAGGAAGTGTATTGACGACAACGTTTTTAGTACTTTTTACTAGTGTACTATACGCATATCCACACTGCCCGTACATTCTTTTTAATGATAACTTTTATTTGAATTTCATTCAGTATCATGTTCACAATGAAAATATAGCATGAACAACACTAAGCAGCTGTATTCTTCTCACTTGTGCTGTTGAATCACATTCTTCTTTTAGCATACAATAAAATATTCTTTGCAAATCATACCATGTATGAAAAAATGATTCTGCACACATCTCATAATAAAAAAATCAACTATCTTGATCAACTTCATCAAACCAATCGATATCTGCTTCATTACATAAATCGCACACTTGAGAATACGGCATTTCACCAAAACCTGAAGTAAGCTGAAATCTTATGATTAGATTAATCGAACGGAATTCATCTTTTTTTTTTTACCAATCATCCTACCCCTCCCATATTAACCATATTAATTTTGTTTTACAAAACAGAATAATCACATGTGCGTATTCTTACAGCATTTACCAAAACAAACCGTATTCCTACTTACCATACTAAGTCATATACATACATACATACACACACACACATATATACAACCACACACAGTCTTTTACGATGATATTACCTTACAGGATTAATTATGATGTGATTATCATACCATCTTGGAGCACAAAAATGTCTCTTGTTAAGCTACCTATAGTACAGCAGGAACAATTCGATATACTTGTGAATTTGGGTGTCCAGAGTTGCGTAACTCGTACGCGGAAAGGCGTGCAGCGTTGCACTCCATTGGAACAGGCAGGCACACAAAATATTATATCATGTCAATATACACATTTCTTGTCTCCCCCCCTCCCCCACATCCACGACATATTAAACTCAAGGTGACAGATTTCATAAAATGATTGGCTTAAAGTAGACACTGCGGCATGGTTTACACAGTCTCTTTGGCCCAAGCAATTGGGCTTATCATTCACCAATTACAATTCATATCCCATCCGAGTATGATGTATGGTCATGATTTTTATCATGGCCGTTTAGTCAACATGCTGAATAATCGGCGTGTATTTACGTCGATGAGGGGCAATTTGTCAATCTGTTGCAATAAAAACAACTCTACGCAATGATCATTAATTCAGCAATTATGTTGGTTGCTGGTTACGACAACAGACACTCAACACACATTATCATTTTGCAGTTCTATCATCGCTAGGTATATATATAGTGTGTGTGTTTGTGTGTGTTTGTGCGTGCGTGTGTGCCAGTGTGTATGCAGCCTATATACATGATATATATACAAACATATATAACATTTCTCAGTTAAAACAAAATTAAATTGTACACACAAAAAATATATGCATGCTGAAACAAATAGTCCACTTTCCAATAGAACGCCAAATTCAATGTAAAACATATGAAAATAAAAGGAATTATATGAAAAATGTATGCAAAAATACTGCCTTGTTTTAGCATCACCAGTAGCAAAAATCATCACACACAAAAAAATCTAACTAGGGGTGTGACATTATTATTGAGAACTATCCAGATGGTGCAGATAGCGGACCTGTTTTTCTGGGCAGTCCATATAGCAGCAGAGTAGCGTGCAAACTCGAGTCTCTTAAGACGTAATACTGCGCATGCCCGCACCGAATCGCGGATCCAGCCAATCACAATGATCCACCATTATAACAAAATAAGCGCTGCTCAAGTGAAGTTGTATCGGGCACCTGTTCGAGTTCACCGTGATGGAGATGTCACTGCACTGTATGTTACGAACGAGGTCTCTCTCTCTATTCTCCCTTGTTTCTTCTCCTGTGATCTATCCTCCTCTATAATGTCATCTTCTTTGTTCCTTCCCACTCACTTCTCTCTTCATCCGCCTTTGGAAAAGCCTTGTTTCTGTCTTCTCTCGCATCCGCCATATTGTCTTCAGCTCTCCCCTGCAAAGTCTGTTTGATTACCCCGTTTACCCTCCCTTCTTCCGTATTCCACATTTATGTATGATATTCCTTTTTATAGATGATCGAGAGGTTCAACGCCTCGAGCTTTGCTTCCTGGGAATCATTTTACCTGACACCTATTTTGTTTACAAGTCATATTTGTTTTTCGTCTTCACGTGACAATGTTAGTTAACAGCAACTACAACAACAACAACAGGAAACTACACGTTCAATCCACCAAGTACAGCATCATTCCTTCATTACTGATAACTGAGTACCATGACAAGATAAATGTCATTTATGTTGTAGTCCATAAACTACGGGTCATGCATCCAATGTTTTTTTTTTAATTCATCTTACCTAGCTGAAACAATTAATCAAGTTGAGTCAAATCTAAACAATCCTTTCCCAGTTAAGGATGACGATAAGGGAAGAAGAGAGAGAAAGTTTTAAGGTATCATTCTGTTGATCTCCCTACCCAGAGGGGCTCACACTCTTTATACAAGCATTATACTTTTTCAGGGGAGTTCCTCCAATTTTCGCACATTCCATATTGTGTACTTCACTTTGATCACTTAAGCATTCACAAAGATGTATCATTATCATAAAGTTTCGCTGCCGTTGTATGCTCGGTTCATTTCACATTGTCTTGTTTACCTCACTATCTATTAAAAAAAGAAAGCAAAATGCATATTTCTTGTCGGAAAAAAAATGAAGGTCGACTTGACATTATGTTTGAATTGAATTGAATTGAATTGAATTTAATATTGAATTGAATCGAATCGAATTGAATTGAATTGAACTGAATCAGATTGAATTGAATTGAAGATAGCTGTGTAGTGTGTTTAGAGATAGCTACGGGCAAGTGGAGGAGCTAATACTGGTACTCCGGCTGTTGTTGGAGATGGCGATAATATTTCAATACTATGGCAACAATTTACAAAAGTCTCACAGATGTTCGAGAGAGAAAGGGGGGGGGGTTGAAGGAGGGAGCGGATGATATTAGGCATCCTATCTATAAACCAGACAAACCATTCTTGAGGGGGCAGGAGATGAGGGATCGAAGGGGCGTGGTCGTAGGCTTACTCGAAATTTATGGTTGATTTTAGGTTTCACACTGAAGCTGGCGCCTTCCCATTTAGTTAGACAGGCGTGTTTATTTGTTTGTTTGTTTGCTTGCTTGTTTTTATGTTCTTAATTTATATATCATCAGCAGATCAAAAAGTGGGGGAGAGGCAGAGTGGGAAGGGTGTAAGTGTTATAAGACGGGGGTGGACAGTGAGGCGACATGTTAACAATTTACGCAGGGACTCCCGATAGGGCTGGACAAAAATCATTTTCGGCGGTGTAGAATTTGATACGTAAACTATTATGTGTGCCATCCATAAAGAAACAAACACACAAAAACCCTTAGATTTATTTGAAGTAGAGGATGTAAATATACCCTGTACATACGGAAAGGGATGAGGGCACCTGCTTAAGCCATTATTCATTCAAATTAACGTGTCCACCCACTCCTTTTTACAGTACAATGATTACAACCCGGCTTCGGCGCAGGAGAGGGACATTCTGCACGAGTAAAAGGCGTCACGTTTCTATACTCAGACTTGCGTGTCCATTATTAAACCTATGATCTGGCGATCTGGATTTTTTTAAGCGATAGTGTCACTAATATCCCAACTTATTGGGAAATACAAAATATGATTTGTCATCGAGTGTGTTATTAATTAATGAATTGATAAACAAAAAGGTTAAAATGGCACACATACCTTTTTAACACAGATACGTATTACTGCTGAGTTATGATATTGTTTTGGTCTTTCATTCATTTAGCTTAACAGATTATGTAATTTGACTTTTATTGGATTCGCTTCAAGGCGTTCATAGTACCACTTGTATTTTTTAAGGTAATCACATAGACGATATTCAAATCAATTATTGGCTGCTATATGTTTCATTCCTTGGAGATATTCAATAAACCGTGACAAGATTGTTTACAATAAGGATCCATTAAATTGAATGTTCTTTTCAAGCATCAATTATTCCAGGAGTTTGTCGAAAAGACTACTGGTATTCCACGTGGTTTATGTCTCACAAGAGCTCTAAAGGGATCCCTGGGTCTATCTCTATCAAAACAGTTCTTCATATATTATGCATCCCGCACAATGCTGGCTGAAGGTGTGGAATGAATATGATTTTAAATGAGATCTGAAATTGAGGATTTTCTTCTTTTTTTTAAATTCCTGACCATGAACATTCTGGAAGGAGCATTTCGTGGGATAAGAATATTCTTGGTGAAATAATAAGAATTCAATTCACTCGCTTTTGCTTATATTTTACCCACTCCAACTAATGATAATTATTTCTGAGCAGTGGAGATTTTCTTTGTTCACGTTGTCTATCGGACAATGCCTTGTTTGTAGGCCCTGTATTCCATTTCACGCATTTGTGATTCCTGCGAACTTTGACAACGTCATGCATTCACCTATACAGTCAGGTTATATATAAAATATTGTTCCTATAAAGAAGATCAAATGATTGTTATTCTTTCTAGGCATTTTCTACCATGATTAACATTTGAGATGGGATGGTTTTCAAACAGAATTAGGAATCGAATTGACCATAATTGGTCATAATTTTGGAATTTTTACTCTACCTCCATCTTCAAATCATTTTTCATTCTTCCAATACATCATCCGAGATGGCCAGAACACAGTGACTGAATTGTACCAACCTTTGAACTTAGATTAGTATAATGAATTGGCCTATCTATTAGGAATACACTCCCGTTGAGGATGGGCTGATTTTGACACGACGCACATTTTCCATCTGGTTATAGACACTTGCCCGAGTATACTCGGGACTCGTCCTCAACGGGTTAATCCATGACTGACGAAATTGTATAGCAACCCCACAACCGTAATGCAGAACCCTCAGGTCCCTGCATGAAATGAAATGGGTTAAATCCAAGGCATGTGAACAATCCCTTGATATAGGGGTGGTGAAAAAAAATACCACACCACTAAACTGCTGAAATTGTCACAACTGTCGGTGACGCAAAGAGTGACGTCATGTATAACGATGTGCGCTGTTTTCCGTCGTGCTAAACGCGCGATCCTCTTATCATTTCACATCATTGCCTATATGATGTTGCGAGATTGAAAGAGAGGGAGGTAGTTAAAGAGAAAGATAGAATGAAATTGAGAGAGAAGGGGAGGGGGAGGAGAATGAAATCTAACAGTTGACTGAGCCGAGTGACTGAAAATCAACTCGTGCCTGTGACGAGAGGAAAAAAAAATATGGGCAAGACAAGTGTCGTGCGAACAGCGCGGTATCCATACTATGATGCAAACATTGGATAGAGGGATGAGCATTACTATGCGAGTGTCGCCCGAGTCAGATTGTCACGTGACAGAGTCCGTGGTTAGTTACGCCAAATTTGACGGGTAATTGTAGCTCCTCCGCCAACTTTTCCCCCCAGTTACGTCTCCGCTAATTTGCCGCTTCGGTGAGCCGACGAACCCGAGGCGAACTGACTCGGGCGAAAAAAAAAAAGCGGCGTACGACCGGGCGCAGAAGAAAATGAAGTTGGCATTTGTGAAAGAAAGAAATGACCAAAAGACGGAGAAGAAAGGAGTAAAGGTGAAAAGAGATTGAGAGAGAGAGAGAGGAGAGAGGGAAGGAGAGGGGAATGGGACTTAATGAGGAAGAAAAGGAGAGGAAAGGTGAATTGATAAAGTGCGGAAGGTATAGAAAAAACAGACGCTCGTGGTGTGAACAGGAAAAATGAAGAGATCGAGGGAAAATGAGGTAGGAAGGGACATATTATAAAGACAATACTTTTAGGGAAGAAGAGGGGATGTCTTCAGTGCATGTGCATGTGTGTGTGTGTGTGTGTGTGTGTGTGTGTGTGTGTGTACGTGTGTGCGTGCCTATTACTACTACTGATAATGAATAACACTTATGTCAATAGCGTTAGTACTGACGTTTCTATGCGCATGAATACAGAAAAAAAAAACATCAAGTTAAAATACAGCATTACGTACATACGAATAACAACAACAAGAACAAAATTAGGATTTAGTAGGCCTAAATAGATCAGTAAATCTACTAGCATAGATATGTCTATGTGCGTTACGTTCAGTTGATTAGAAGCCAATAACACATTGACAATCCTTCTGTCAAAGCCTTTTTTGCAAGTTTTTCTAAACGGTACGAAATATCGACCATATGCAGATCTTATTTGGCGCCACAAGGAGTGTCTCAAACTTTCGAAATAATCTGCCAATTTGGTAAGTGAGATACAGAAGCTTGTGTTGTTGTGTGTGTGTGTCCTTTTTTTTAGTAGGCCTACTTGAGGTTTCAAGTAATCAACAGCTAAGCTTCAACTGAAAAGAAATCATCTGATATGAGTGCACTTATCAAGTTTTCGTTGTAGGCAATAATCAGCCTACATTTTCTTTCCTACGACTCCCATAATGCATTGCAAGGATTTGTATCTGGGATAACGTATTCAGTCTTCACGTCGAACCGACAAGCGCTCTCTCCTAATCGAAGAATCGAGTGTGTGTGTGTACGTGTGTGTGTGTGTGTGTGTGTGTGTGTGTGTGTGTGTGTGTGTGTAATGTCTGCGGGATTTTAGTTATGCATGCATACATGCACTGATCAATTAACGAGCTCGTCCAAGATAGAATGCATAATTCACTTCGCGTATACGGCTACAGAATATTGTGGAGAAACTATTATTTTCTAGAGAAAATACAATGTGCGCCTACAATGTCCTACATTTCTCACTTGTATGGCTATCAGCAAATAGTGTCTGTTCATAGTTGCGTAGTATAAATGATTACCAAATTGCACTGGAAAGGCCCACAGATATGCCAGCGTCTGCAGCATGTTGACCGAGTACAACAAACTTTGTTCAAATTGATATTCCCCCACGATTTTGAAAGGTGGTCTTGTGAATTAAAGAAGATATCAAATAACAGACAAAGCGTTAAAAGAATTGATGGTCTGGGACCTTATACTGTGGCTGATAAAGACCTCAGTATGCAAAAGCTTGTCCCAACAGTGCAAGACCGGTTGATTACAGGACTTTAAAGATTTATAAACAGGCTTAATACGTGGTTTGAAACGCGAGAAATTTGCCCGAAAGCCAAAAGATTTCCCCTAGGACGCACGAAGTCCGTTTTATTTTGTTTTCTTTGTTTTTCCCTCAATGACGAAGATCACCCCCTCCATCCCTCTCCCTCCCTCTCTCTCCCTCTCTCTCTCTCTCTCTCGCTCTCTCCTTCTCTCTCTCTCTCTCTCTCTCTCTCTCTCACCTGTGTTTAAAGCTTGGATCATATCCATCTCCCTGCAACAAAATTAAGAAAAATAAATATAAAAAACCTGCATGCTTGCAGAGCTTTGTCAGTGGGTCTGCCAGGTAAATTATATATTGATTTCATGCAGTCTTGACAGTATATGCGGAAATAAAAAAGAGGAGTTAACGTCCTTTTCTTTTTCTTCTTTTTTAGCCGCTGGTCTTTAGGAATTATATTGCTCTGCGTGACAATTCTGGCATCAAACTCCCGCTCCGCATCCTTAGATCGATGAACGAATATTTCTCCTTGTTCTCCTCCCCCCTCCCTCCTGGCTTCCCTTTCTCCTTTTCCATCTTTTCTCCATTTTTTCAGCCTCCTCTTCCTCTCTACGTTACCTCTTCCTCCTCCTCTCTTCCGACCGCATCTTCTTTTGTTACCGCGCTCCCTATGTCTATCTGGCAGATTTATTTAGTGATGCTTATTGGATCGATAGTGATCTCGAGGATTTTTCTCCACGTCAATTCCGTGCTTGTCTTTTTTTGTTTTCACAAATCAAAGCCGATATGAGATCCTGCTCTTACTGCATTTAGTTCGCTGTAATCAATACAAATAATGTTTCTCATTTAAAGAAGCCGGGAAGCATTTTTGACATAGGAGTACATGACTGATTTGAGGTAGAAAAGTAGAGCGTTGGATTTCACTCCATTTTTCTAATCGTGTATTCATCTGAATGGAAGACAAGTCAATGGGGTTGCTCGTAGACCAGGCTTGGATTCCGAAACGATCGGTTTTTAAGACTACGTCATAACTATTGGCAACCTGCTTTATGAAAAAGAAGAAATATATATTGATTATATATATATATATATATATATTTGAAATTGGACAATCCTCAAGGAGGTAAATGAAATAAAACAAATGTTCAATTCAAGAAATGATAGAATACAAAAACAAAGTATTCTCTTGATGAGAATGGATTTTGTTGGATTGATTGATTAATATTAGACGGAATGTCTTGGATGACATGCATGTATATATCTCTTCAGCTAAAATTAGACTATACTCTGATCTAAACCGGGGAGATAGCAATACAAATCATCACTGATGAAACTTTTGATAAAACGATAGCTATACCATATAAGTGCCTTTGACTGATGTTTTATATGAAAAAGGTTATATTTGCTTCGACAGTAGTTTTTTTCGTGAGTATACATTAACTATATTATGCTTACCTGCAGATATTAGTAAATCTATGCAGACGCAAAGTTTGGGTGAATTAGATTTTTGTGAGAATGTGTATGTAAAAGAGATGTGAGGCCCTGTTATTGGAATTAATCTGGAGAACTTTAACTGTTCTTTCATGTTTAAATCAGCATCGTGGACGTTATATTCGCGTGCATAAGCATGGAAGTTTGTAGACACGCGAGCAATAAACTAAAATAAGCTATAATATGAAGAAAGCGAAACACAAAGACGTTACATAGATAGCAAGCATTCTATTCCACACATGTCATGCGCGTATTCGTCAATAAACCGTTTCTGGACAGAGAATGTAATGTGGTCGGTTGACATTCATAGTTTCAGCATTTTAATTTTTTGCCCGCGTTACGTCTTCTATCTTTGGGCGACAATAAAAACATCAAAGGAGCAAGATGATCGCGCTTATGTCAGTAACCTTTATACCATCGGCAAATTACGTTCCCCTGCAGTGCCGTCGTGAGGATTTTATATGGAATCGTCTGCTTTAAAGCAGTTAAAGGGATGGATTAGTAATGGTTGGGATGAGGATTCAGATTTGAACTTTTTACGAGATACTTAGAAACCACTTCATAATTACGTGAAAGAGCATGCAATTCTATCAGGAATTCAAAGTTTATTTGATGAAAATCAATTTTGAAATGACTGAGATATCCAAAAACAAAGTAAAACAAGGCGATCCTAATAAAAGATGGGTTCCACCTTTTATTAGGCTCAATTTTTTATATCAGCCATTTCAAAACCCATTTTCATCAAATAAACTTTCAATTCCTGTTATAATCATAATGCTCTGTCATATTTCACAAAAAGTTTCGTTTCTCATTATCCCATACACATTAAATGTTGGAAACCTGAAGCCGCATCTCAGCCGAAACTACACCATCCCTTTAAGATGATAATGATAAAACTCAATATTTTGTAAAGTGCAAATTACAACAAGAGTCTCAGAGTGCCGAGTGCCACCATTATCACGTATATTGCAGATAGAATTTGGTGCGATGAATGTTGTGTGTTCAATGAGGTCGTAAACTTTAGCGAGCAAGCTCTAATGTTCTTGAGTAAATTGATTAGCGTATACTGAAAAGAGAGAATGAGGAAGAGTGATGCAGGTGCTTCCATTAACGTTGCACCATTCGCTTCATATTTCCTATAAAAGTAAAGAGAACAATGACATATTAAGAGGAGTCTGTATTGTCTGTGAGTATTCTGACGATGCTCGTGGGATATCCACAGACAAAAAAAGAAAGGACAAGAAATTCATTTCTTTCTGCAAGAAGCAAGTAGGAATTGCAACCAAGCCCCTCCCCCCAAAAAAGCATCATGTCAAGTTTATCATTCGCCCGAGACGACATTCAATTTTTTTTTCCTTGGGGGGAGGGGGGGGGGGGAGGGATCATTATGTAAATTTATGTGATATATCTTTCCCTTCGAACTAGGAGATGATTCTCTATTCATTTGTACCAGGCATCCGGGAAGAGAATTGCAAACGACATTATATTCTGCACAATATAGTGCCGCTACAACCAAAATGCGACGAGACAGAGTTCACAATACAAGTAGTAAAGAAGCCTAGCAATTCCAGACCAGGTATAGAGAAAAAATACAAATGCTAATAAGAAAAAGTCGGAACAACTGGTATACACCAATAAGATGCCCAAATGGTTAAGTTGATCATTGACAACTCAAGCCTGCATGGGAAAGGCATGCTGGAGAAACCATGCGCAGACTGCACAGAACATGACTTTTATTTCTATCGGTTGAGCTGAAAAAAGGGGAAAAATAATCATCGTTTAGTCCTTAGACATCGTTTACCATTCGTGTTACTTACTCCAAAAGTCTCTCTTATCCGGGAACTTAAGTGACGTTTCTAAGTATTGACAAGTATATCTTGACGAGCATCTCGACACTACATATTGCAAACATGAAATTATTGAAGGTCAAAATGCTAAGGCACATTATTCAGAGGCACGTGGGATGCATTCCCATGTCAGTGACGTCATCACTGCTCACTTTAAACAAAACAAAAAAAGAAACCTACAACGCCCAAAATGAAACTTAATTTGGAATCACGTGACACGCATAAACAGATTTGGCGGGTCACTGAACAGTCAGGCGGCGTGGCACATGCTTTAAGCGCGGGTAACACTCAACGTGACAGACAAAATTGACTGTAGTGTGTTTATGAGTTAATAAGACATGCGAAGATGATTATGGGGAACGCCCAAGACGATCTGGGTGGTTGACCGTATTATTATGCTTGTCATAAAGATATTATTAATGATCTGCATGGGATAATTACCTTCAGTCTAGACAATGAGGAGTCGAAGTCAGCAGGGCAGGCGTTTGTGGAATAAATACGTCCAATCAATCACTACGTCGCAACCAGTGTTGAGGGTATTCAAGGGGAGAAAGTTTAGTAGTCGGCTCGTTTTAAGCCTCTCCTTTTTCGCATCATCGCAAAACGCCATATTGAATAAACTGTTGAAGTATAGTTTATTTGCATAGGGCGACTGCACCAGAGAAATGTAAGAGAGGACTGATTCTGTAATATTCAACCTTATCAAAACTTAAGATAATTATTCTACCCACAAACAGAGAGTGGCTGGAATGTAGTGCTAGTTTAATGAAAACAGACTGGCCAGTCGGCCGTGGCAGTCGGATCTCATTCAGAGCTTTGCTGACCATACGCTGACCAAATGGCGTAATATCTAGAGACTGACTTCTCCGCTATCACACGTTTTGCAAATACTATCATATAGGACGTATAACGTCCTCCAAAGGACAAAGTTGTCTTGAAAGTCTTTTACCGAATAAAATGAATGGTGCATAAAGGCATACAGATATACTCTTAGGGAAATTTCGAAATTGTACAACTTCAAATACATTCCACATTACGTCCCCTTTATTTGCCAAAGCTTGTCGTAAATACACGAAGAAAAAGAATTTGATAACAACCGTATTATGGGGTTGATATAACCTATTCCACATACGACCTTTCCCCTAAAATTGATAATTGCAAGATCGGTTGCAACACAGAAAAATAAAATAGTGAAAAGGAAATTCTTTTCTCCCTTTAGTTGCACGTGAAAAGGGAAGTTCAGTGTAGAATTTTGTGTGAGCTAACTGGCGACTTGGAAGACCATTATGTTACAATGTATTACGTCATCTTAAGTTGCATATTGTCGTAACTACTTATATCACTGTTTCGCGAAAATGAGAAATGACTGTTTCGTGAAAATGAGAAAAACTTTTAAGAAATCCATGTCTTTCTTATCTTAGACAAGATTTTAAATGACACTTGTCCTATTCTCTCTCTCTCTCTCTTTGTAATCCCTTCAAAATATAATCGTTTCTCTTATATATTATTCTTACATATATTTCGTATTGTACTCAATGACTTGTAATTCTCACAAATTGATAAAACATTTTAATTTTTCAAATGTATACTTTGAATCTTAAATGGAAACAAAGAAAAACTGAATTAGAATTGAAGTGAATTATTCAACTTATTCGACTCTTTATTCTAATAAGCAACAGCCATGATAGCTATGATGCAGTCTCATATCATGGGGACTTGGTCCTACGAAGACAAAAATTTAACAAATGAATGTAATGATTTGGTTTTTTTTTAATACAAAAGAATATCAGAGGATTGTTTATAGGTATCGAGAAAGAAAGAGAGGGTGAAAGTGAAAGAGATAGAGAGGGGGGAGGGGGAAATACACGTAGATTTCGTAAACATTCAAAAAAAGCGGGGCTGTCATAAAAATCATTTTTTACAAATGATATTTTGAGGAAGTGGAGAAGGAAAAAGGTAAAAATCAAGGATTAGCTTGATAGGTCAATGACAGAATACAGAGATAATATTATTTGGATATAGACGGATACAACGTCCAGACAGACGCAGGAAGGAAACCGTAAGTGTGGTTTTTGTTTGTAATAAATAAAGCTGTCTGCGTGATCAGTCATCCGATTCGAATGCGTAACCGAAGTAACCAAACACTTGGAAATAATGAATATATTAAAGGACCTATACTGGTTAGGCCCTTAATGCAGCGGCCATCCACAGTCCAGTCAGGTAAATGAATGGATCTCGGTATCAATTGCTCACGCGATGTGAGAATTAACAGTGAGTGCGCGGCGCCAATTCTAAGGTGGAAAACACTGCGTGACCCCCCCCCCCCGGGAATTCTGGCCAATCACAAAGCAGTCAGGTGACAACAAGGATGAATGGATTACTGTACGTATATACTTTCAGCGAAAGATATGAACTCACTATTCCCTCACAAAAATTCCCTGGCAGTATACGTGTGAATTTGTTTGTATGCATGTGGTGTGTGTGTGTGTGTGTGTGTGTGTGTGTGTGTGTGTGTGTGTGTGAGAAGGAGAGCGGGAACCCTAGAACTAAGATACGGAGGAGGGGGAGGGGAAGGTCAGGAGTTTTTTTTTTTTTGGGGGGGGGTATGCGACTAAGTTTGTATATTGATCTGAGATGTATATAAAATTTTATGTTATACATGTTATAATTCTCAGGTTTATGTATCGATTAAGTCTTTTTTCGTTTGATTAATCACTGTTGTTTGTATATTGTTGTCTACATTCAATATGAATGTTTGTTGTGTAAAATGACAGAAATTAAATGAAGATTATTGAAAAAAGTGTTGTGTGTGTCTGTGTGTGTGTGTGTGTGTGTGTGTGTGTGTGTCTCGATGGGAAAATATAAGTATAAAAGAATGACACACTGTTAGGGACATGTTTTAGCATTGTAGTGGCTCAATATGTTGTTGAACTTTGCTGAGGTAGCAGATGTTTGCGAAAAACAAAACTAAAAAAAGATAGCATACACTATTAGTGTTTATTATTATGGTGTGACTAGAGAATTATGAACTGATTATCACCATACTCATAAGTAGTTTATTGATTGGTCTGCACGGTTCCATACAGCTCATATTTTTCAAACAGGCGACATTGTTATACGAACAGTGTTTTTAAAATCATGACCCAGCAATGTATGTTTATATAAGATAACAAAGCTTGCAGCGAAATGTTTATTTTTCTTACTAAATTGACGCTATTTAATCATTGCGCTCTCCATTTGTTTAAGTAATGAAAACCGCTCGAATATATTGAAAAGGGGGAGCTGTAACGACATGATACCGCTGGGAAATCAGTAAAAAAGGGAGAAAACGGTCGATACTGTAGGCCCCTATATTGCCAGTATCATAATGATTGACTGGTGTTATCGTGCTTTCATTGCAGAAGTTTGAGTTTTTTTTCTTTTTTTTTTGTTGGGATTATTACCTCCCACCAAAAAAGCTGAAACATCAGGAACAAACATACAAACAAGATTTCACACATATAACTACAGCCGCAAAAGAAAGGAAAGGAAAATGAAAATGTTATTGTTAGATTAGATTAGATTAGATTAGATTAGATTAGATTAGATTAGATTAGATTAGATTAGATTAAATCAGATCATACTACATTAGCGGTATCTGTTAAATGAAATGTAAGATCATTTCTGTCTAACTACTCTTCAAAAGTGCATGGCACCATTATTTATAAAGCATACAATATACTACAGCCCTAGCACGATAGCATTGCGACTTCAAGGAAAAGATCATCTTCGAAATACTCGAGTCATGATTATCAAGTGGCTTTATCTATCATGCGATATGGAAACCTCGCCTATTGAGTGGTGGCTATAGTGATTACATGTCTACTGTGCATCAACCTTTAAACAGGTGAGTTTTTATCGAAGTCAAATTGTGGCCGGTCAATCCCGGGAATACATCAATACTTTATTTCTTTTCATTGCACTGTATTGGTTTACTCGAGGGTCACTACCGGTCAGTCGCGATATCATCATACCGCATGCACACAATGGACGTATCACGACCCACATGGTTACAATTCGTTATACCGAAGGTTCGTTATTCCGATCCGAAAATGAAATGCGGTTCATTATTCCGAAGGTTTGTTAGCCAGCAACTTCTTTTCATTTTCGAATCAACGAACCTTATTTCATTTTTTGATTAACGAACGGAATAAACTGGGAATAACAAACCTTCAAAATAACGAATAATGATACAAAATGTTCGGATGAAAAAAAAAAGGCATTTCATTTTCCGATTAATAAACATCCATATAGGGAGTTTGTGTGTTCCGGAATAACGAACCTTATTTCATTTTTGGATTAACGAACCTTCAGAATAACGAACATCACCCCCACCTCATTGTGTTTCATGAGAAGTTGTCGTCAACCAGCACAAAATATGAAGATGTTTGTACTGCTACGTTTACACGCGCGAAATGTCAGCATTTTGCCTCTTGGAGACAGTGAGGATAAAAGAAAGCACACTGACATTTATATCGTAGAATTATTGCAGGCGCACATAATTAAAGTCAAGGCTGACTTTTTCCTTGCCATATCCCTTGTTCGATGAAACATGTTCTGTTCTAGGCAAAACGTGGCTTTCCATCATGAAAAAAAAGGAAAGAAATGAATAAAAACAGAAACGGAAAAGGGAAAACGAAGAAACGAAGAAACAAAATCAAAGAAAGAGACATCATTCGTAATAAATAGTGCCACATTCTCGGAAGCGCGAAAATTGCAAGGACGCGTTGTTGCACAAATCGATCAGTTTATCGAAAATGTCAAGCTTTGTCGCTCTCGTTTTAAAGCTGTGCTTGCACGGGTAAGTTGGTTTTCGAGAGTGCTCTGGCGGTACACGTTTGGCGGGTTGGCTCATCCGGGAGGTTACAACAATGAAGAGTCGAGCTGTTTGAAGCTTTTGTTCTCAAAAATTGATCGTGAAATGTATGACAGAGACCCGCCATTCATGTACAACGTGCTTTCTTCTCAAACGATGACGGATGGATAGGAGCAAAATAAAGACTGTCAATAAAGTCGTTAATCGCCACCTACATACAAGAAATGAATAGGCCTGCTGCGTGAATAACGTCAGCAAACTAAGAACTAACTCTACCTGCTCTTCTTATTTACTTACTTGGTTCTACGGACATCTGCTTCTTTTTGTTTCTGCTGTACTTCTTCATCGTCTTCTTCTTCATCACCATCTTCGTCCTTTTCTCCTCCTTATATACTATTCTTATTTCCTTCTCTTATTCTTGTCTTTATCCCAATTTTCGACTACTATTCTATTTTCTCTCTTTAAATTGGGTTCTTTCCTCTCACTACTGCCATTAAATTTTTTTTTTTTATTTCCTTCTCTATTGCTTGGTCAAAGTATTCAGTGGTTGAAACCAAACATTATACACACCGCAAGATGGGTTTCATATGAAATTCCGCTGTGTTTTTTACGGCTTCCCGCTTCCATGCCTGTTCGCTCCGAGTGCAATGAATGCATTTTACTCTCCTCATCCTATAATGACAGAAGACGCTCCGTTACATTAGTCACGCTGAAGGTTACTGGCTACATGATAGGAGTGTAGTTTCCCCTCTTTTTTATTGTCTTAGTGCTATAATCTTTATCTCACGGGAGAGGGCATGATTACGTGGCACATACATTTGACTCATGGTAAGGACAGCTGTCCTCCAGGGGGCGGAGAAACATTATGCCCCAAAAGCTCAAGTATCGCGGAATGTGTGAAATAGGCCGAAATTGATCCTGCCGATCTAGTTTCTTTCTTCTTTCTTGTTCTTGTTTTTGCTTTGTTTATTTTTTGGTTTTTCATGTCTTTTGTTTGTTTGTGTGTATTTTCTTGTTTTTGGTTTTGGTTTTGGTTTTAGAAGGTTGTGTAGCGGACGGGTTGGGCATTATGTTCAACCACTGTGGCCAACCTCTCTCTCTCGTATTACCCCCCCCCCCCCCCCCCGTCCTCCTATCCCTACCTCTGTGTGCAATTAAAGCACAGTACACTGCAGGTAGGTAAATGTAGGGGAAAAAATTGACGCAGGGGGTAAGATCCATCTCATTTAAAGGTACTGTTTACTATTGGGAGCAGTGATTAAAAAAAAAAGATATTCGAATTATCACATTGATGCATATGCGTAGGTCAGTTGTATCACAAAACATCCTTCCACATATTAGAAATGTCGCAGTAAAGTCTAAGATATGAGGAGATATGACTATTCTTCTCCATCAACCATAGCTGTTGACGGTTTGTTCTAGAAACATTCTATTACAACTATTGCTCACATTTTGTATATTTAACAATACTTAACATTAATTATACTGATAAACATTTTTATATTGGTTGTTTCTATCTCTAACTCACATTTTAGAGCTATTTTGCTGCACAAAAGCTGTTTTTGTTTTGTTTCATCTGCAAATGGTAAATAATGCCTTCAAGAAAAATTTATGTTTTATGGTGTACGTCAAAGGCAAGAGCGGGCGCTAATCCTTTCCCCCCTTCGTCGTCTTGCAGAGAGGTATGAGAAAGAGAAGAGAACAGGGAGAAAAGAGGAAAGAGAAGAGAGGGAGAGGGAGGGATGGATGGGGGGGGGAGGGGGGAAGAGAGGATAAAATAAAACACCCTTGGAGATCACTGAATCGACCAATTCTGGCGAACGAGAGGACAGACTCTGAGCTAAGAAAAACTTTGATAGATGAAGTGGCAAAGCACGCACAAGGGGAGAACACGTTAGACACTCACAAAAATAGAAACTCTTGTCAAAGCGAGATAGAGAGAATACTCAGTAAGAGAGGGGAGACAAAAGAGAGAGAGAAAAGGGGAGAGAAATAGCCAATGAGACGAGCCTTATACTCAGCGGCAAGAGGTGACGATGCGACAATTTTTTTTTCATTGACAGAGGAGTAAGACTAATGACGTCACAATCTCTTGCGTCACAGGCAGGGTATGTCATGGGTGTCTCTCATGTTTATGTATTTTTACTGTCAAGCAGAGGCACCGACACAATAAATCTATTGGACAAGGACATGTCGTTCATTTATGTACCATCTATAAATCTTGCTCAATGATTTTTTTTTCTTTAAGATGCACAAATGTGATAGCTGATTGATCAATGATTCGATCGATCGTCCATAGGTTACATGCCCTGAATGACGAGATAAAATATCGAGCGAATGTTTCGGAGTAAAAAGAAAAAAATGCACATACTTATTTGACTTATGAAAGAAAGGACAAACGTAAATCGCTTTACCCATGGCTTTTCCATCCATCTAGTCATATCTAATTCTTTCTCCGCTTTCACAACCACATGGTTGAGCAAGTTTCATCGTCACAATCAATCCAGTGCTGTTTTTGTCTGTACTTTTCGTATCATTCTTAATCGTTCAGGAGTTAGTTATTGTAAGGGTACATTAGTAATGACCTTTCTTTTTTAATTTGTTTAGGCTGCACTATTACTCGTTTTCAAAGCTACACAGTGAATAAGCTTACCCAAGCTTAGATAATCTCTACATGGGTGAATTTAAAAACCAACGTACTCTGTTGGTTCAAATGACCTTTAAGATTAAAACCCCGAAGTGGCGTATAAACTTCACATAATTATTTATATCTGTGTCAATATCTATACAACATATATTGTAATAATTCATCACTTTTCGTGTTAAGCAAACATTTCAATAATGTCTTCATAAGAAAATATCATTTTCATGTTAATCGAAGCTCACTTTTGATGATAACAGTAACGATGTTTAAACTTATTACATCGATAAAAATGATAATATAAGATTACTCTAATGATAAAACAAATGCCTTTGACGGTGTGTACTCAACTATCATAACGATACCTTGCAGCATGCAATAACTTATAAATCGAAAGGTGATTTAGTTGTAGCAAAACAAATGAAATAAATGGGTAATCAGTATTTCATTTGTTATCGACGTCTTAGACATTTGCATTCACCAAACAACATAAGGTTATTTATCTATCCAAGGTGATGCCGATGTTGCTAGCACCATGGACATAGCTACAGTTGTCGTTTTTTCCCGACGCCATCCCGACAACGCGGTTCCAAAAAAATTAGCACGTTTAGCTCCAAGCTTTCGCTTTGATGTTATTCACCGTCAATGTACGTGTTAAAGTACTGACCAGCCTACTCACGTTGGTTACCGTTAACGCTTCATTATCTTTAAAAAGGTTGGTCTGTAGTGAATCTCGATTGATGTCCAAAATAAGTAATAAATGGATTTGAATAGTATCAATCAAAGTTATTACTCACAATTTTTATTCTGTCATATTCACATTGGGGAAAATGACTATAAACGTTCACGGTTACCTTGTCCTTGGAATATTGTCTGAAGAATCTATATAAGGACGTTTTAGGGCCAGTGAACGCGAAGACGTCAACTATGAATTATGTGACGTCATAACATTGCGCACGCGCCTTCGGACGGGCAGAGAGCAGCGACCCACTGCGCTGGCAGAACGAGTCCAGTCATCGGCTCAGGAAGCGGACGAGAAGTCCGCCAGACTCGTTGGGAGGCATGCAGACCTCGCTTCGATGTCATCACGTCACCGTTCACACCGTGTTCTGCTTGACGGAGCAATATTATACGGAATTCCCCGGCGTGGAATGAGATACACCGTGCACACGCAGGGGAAATCGTGGCGGGGGAATGGCGCGATTAATTTTTGATATCGATAGGATGAAGACTAAGCCTTCTGACCTGATAAAGCTACAAGAGAGAAAATGATATTGCTTCACTTAATCTTTTTCCCTCTGTCTCTCTCCCTTCTTCATCCTCTCCTTCTTCTAAATCTCTTTTTTTTATAACAAATTAGCGGAAATAGTGCTGTCTTCGCAGAAACAGATTTAGCACGATTTATTTCAACATGAGTCTCTACATTTTCTTTTTTTTCCCTGTACCACAGGATAATATCGACTACTCCACACGTAACCAAGCTTAATGTCTGTTTGCCACTGTTGGTCTTTCTCAGGGAGGCAGGATGTGCCTCTGAATTGTGTCCATAAAGAGAGAAAGAAAACAAGAAATGTGCTGAATGGTTTCGTCTTGCTTGTCTCCTTCTGATGAGGGTTGCTGGGCATTGTTTGAATGATACTTAGTATTCTTTTTTTTGTGGTAGAACATAATGTCGGATATCTCATTCATCGATCCCTCTATCTATCTATCTATCTATCTATCCATCTTTATGCATAATACGTGTGTGGGTATGTGTGTATGCTTGTACGTATATGCTCATTTGCTATTTGTGTTTGAGTTTGTGTGTTTATTTCAGCAGTGTCAAGGTAAAAAACATGAACCGTTTTCGCTTGTCGTGACCAAATTATGCAATTTTCTACTTTGTACTCTGCTACAATATCACATTATTGTGTTCATTATTACTTGAACGGAGTGGAATAAATCCTACTAAAAAAAAAAACTCAGTTTAGAAGCCTGAATTCACGTCAGGTGCAAAGGTCAGTTTTGGGCTGGCCCGAAGTGACTCGATGCGATTGGCGGATTTGTCAACTACGTCATTTGTGTGGCTTTGACTGTATGTGGATCACCGAGTCAATTCATTGGTGTAGCAATTAGTCATGTCTCGTGCTGTCGTAATGACATAAACAGCCGTTGCTCTGACCGGTTCAAATTCATCTCGCTTTGAAATGGGACAATGAGACCTTCAATGCATGGTCAATTAAATGCTACTTTTAATGCGTGACGCAAGAGGTCATAATGATACGTAACAGATCGTCTGGCGCATGAACTTTAAAGGTCGTAGGCCCATATACCTTGTGCAAAAGTCATGAAATCTGCATTGTTGAAGAATATAGTCTCCCAACATCGATCGTGTGTGAAATCTCATAGCAATACACTTCAATGGTTGTTTTCTTTTTTAAGAGAAATGAAACACTAACGCATTGTCACTCGAGATTAAACGCTCCCCTTCCGAACGGAGAATAACGGTTGTTATTTTGTTTTCTCGAGGTCCAAATAAATTCACTGAGAGTCATCAGTATTTTTTCCTCCTCCATCGTGAAAAAAAGTTTCCAGTCTTATCATTCAGAGGAAAGGTCTTAATTGCCTACCTCTACAATATGCCAAGTTATGAAAAAATATATATATTTTTCAAGGTTGTAGTAGGACAATACGAACTTTAACAAAATGTTTCATATATATATATATATATATAGAGAGAGAGAGAGAGAGAGAGAGAGAGAAAAGGAAGATTGGGTGGCTCACAGTGTGATACTAATTACAATCTCAATTAAATGTGATCATCACACTTACCGTGTCATGTTAGTAGGATGTTGCCAGTACAGCTACAATTGCTGAACTTTAAAACAGTTCTTTCTACTGTAGACTGTTAAAGGGAAACGATGGGAACGAAACGGGCGGCGATTTGACTCAGTCGGTAGCGCGTCTGCCTCCAGATCCAAAGGACATGCGTTCGATTCTCGAGTCTAACTGAGCAATGTTGTGTAATCATATCGCCCCGTCTACAAAGAGGCAAAACACTCCTGTCCCTAGGATATGGCATATAATGGAGGTACAGTGTGTGAGAAAGCCACAACTCACATATATAAAAGATTCCTCTGCATTCATTCATCGCATAGAGCGGGGTTCATAACCCAGTGAAGCGGTCTCATCTTACATCGAACTGAACCCCATGGAAGACCAGTCTAATAGTACAGCTGAATATGAGCTATCCAGTCGTCTTTTCTGATGGAAAATGAAACAAACAAAGAAACGAACAAACAATCAATGAGTAAATCTAATTAATCTAGAATATCAAGATATCGTGGTGATTTTGAACCAAAGCAAATTTTTACATAAATTAACGAATAAGTCTCATCGATTCTGATGACGTTAGAAATTACGCAGTCCACTTGATCAAGCAATTGATTATTGTGATAGAAAGCGATATCTTTATTCAGAGGATAAACAAATATGAAGAGGAAAACTGAATCAAACGTTATGTAACAATCAGTAATAGTGACGTTCACATACCGCTCCACAGGCAAACTGCGAAATACAGTGGATTGATGATCACAATTTCATTTTCTACCGTATACCTGAGTATGCGATTGAGATTGGAAAATGCAACAGACAGTGAGGGAAATATATGAAGAGTTTGTTTGCAAAAACCGATAAGTCCATATTTGGCAAATGGAGATATTTGCGATTAAAGGTCAAGAAAAATAAAGAGAATAAAAAGAAATGTTTTGCTTCTTTTGACCATAACTTCAAAAATGTACCTTTATGTAGTGACCAATATATCATTTAAAAGGTATTATTTTGTACTTTATGACAGAGATCTTACTTCAAAATCTTCAAAAATGGACTTATCGATTTTTGCAAACAAACTCTTCATATTGAGGGATAGAAAAATATGATGCGCAACAGGAAGGTGGATCGAATGATTGATACACAAAGAGATAACTAGATGGAATATATTAGTAGATGAGAGAAATAGAGAGAGAAAGGGGGGGGGGGGGTGGTAACATCATATTATTTTATAACGCGATGATCAACAGCGCCATCTCCGTTCAGAGCGTCAAGAGGCCGAGCGAGACCGAGACAGGGGAAAAAGAAACCATGACCATGCTCCGAAGACCTTGTCTGGTCTCTGCACGAGTGCGTTGACGAAAAACGACGGGAGGATTTCAGGGCGCAATCACAGCCCGAAAGACGAGGCTGATTTTGCGCTGAATAATCACGGGCATGGCAGCTAAATTAGGATTAATAGGATTGAGTAATGAGCTTGAAGTCGTAAATGCCTAGACAAGCCATCATTGACATTGAACTCGAATTCGGAGGGGGAGGGGGAGATCGAGGCAGATTTACTAGGTCGTTATTAACCCCGGACTAATGGGAGAAGAAAAGATATTGAATATACTCACACAGACAAGCCATACATCGAGCAGTTAACTGTAACGATAGTAGATGAGTAGATGGAGAGAGAGAGAGAGAGGGGGGGGGGTGGAGGGTGGTTGCACGGGACTAGAGCATGCAGACTCGCGGGTGGATCTCAGATTTCTAAACCTACTGTAGGCCTACTTCATATCAATACTTTCTCAGAAGTTTGAAGGCCGACGAATTATTATCAGGTATCACGTTATATGTGCCTGTTGAAGACGTGCAAACGTGTATACAGAATACGTAACCACGCTACTAGTAATACAGTTATTACAATTTTCATAAGTATACTGCTGCTGATGATGATGAGGATAGCGATAAAAGATATGATTATGTAAGGGATACAAGTAATGTAACTAGTGAAGATATCAATATTAAAAGCTATGACAGTAGTTTTGATGAGGATGGTGATGATGATATTATTTATTTATTTATTCATTCATTCATTCATGTATTCATTCATTCGTTCATTCATTCATTCATTCATTCATTCATTCATTCATTCATTTATTCATTCATTCATTCATTCATTCATTCATTCATTCATTCATTCATTCATGTATTCATTCATTCGTTCATCCATTCATTCATTCATTCATTCATTTATTCATTCATTCATTCATTCATTCATTCATTCATTCATTCATTCATTCATTCATTTATTCAGGGCGCTAAAATCAGCCAAATTTTTTTTTCAGCTACTCCGTCAAAATGATGATGATAGTGATGATAAAAATTTTCCTGAAACAAAGTAAAAAAGCACTGTTCTGTAAAATTCATTATGTGATATCTATCATACGTAATCATTCAATTCTGAATTTCGTACGCCGTCTGTAGACAGACATTAATGTTTATCTAAGTAATGATAAATCAACCACTGTATGTCATACGGAAAATAAAAGACCAGGAAAAGAACGGTATCTACATAGAACTCCTTGACAAAGAGGCATATGGATGTTATAACATTGAAGGGAAGTACATGTATTCATATCAAATTGGACATCAAACCAGTTTTGCAATATTGAGAGTCGAGGAATCAGTTTCAGTGCATAAATTTGAAATTCGTCCGGTGATGAGTCGCTGCATTTAAGCCAAGGTCAACTCATAAAAATTGACTTTATAGGTCTACGCGATAGGCTAGATTTCCAAGTCCCATTGCGTCATCCTAAAGGCGCCACGTAGGGCATACAGCCAACATTAACATCTATGAAGAACTACGGAAGTTTTCTTCCGGTATGATTGTCTCGGAGATTGTTTACATCCCGTCCTGCTTATATTGTATATTAGATAACATTTCCGTGGAAATAGTGGGAAGAGGCAAACATTAATGTGACGGGATCTCAAAAAGACATTCTCTAAAGGCGCATTCCTCCAATGAGCAGTTTAGTGATTTTTGTTTTGTTTAGTTCAAGTGCATCTAGTAAATGTCTTTTGTAGACGATCTCGATACATTTTCTTTCTGACTCCATAGCTCTATTCTCTGGCCCCATGTCGTCAGTGATGAGCCTATATGTTTCAGCGAACATAGTAATTTGCCGACATGTTATCTATGACATGGTGGTCATTAAAACTCTGACGATCCATTGATATTGTGAACATGCGAAGCCGCAAAAAACTGTTCGTCTTCAATCATAACTGGTTGGACAGAAGTAAAAATCTTCGTATTCTGATCACATAGGAAGATATGCCCGTTTCCGCTTGCTAGAACGAGTTGTCGTGTTCGGCAGATACTACGAGACACGATGGGTAAATTGATATAATATTCGCATCATGAAGAAATGACAGGATTGAGCGAAAAAAAAAGAAAGAAAATAAAACAGGGAGCACAATGCCAAAAGTGATGTTCGATGGAGAAGGGAACTACCAAGACAGCGGAAGAGACAGGTGAAGGCGGAAGACGCACACTACAGGAAACGAAAGGCGCGGGAGATTGATAGGGTCGTGAAAAATAAGAGAGAAACGGAAGTGAAGAGAAAAGAAGGGTGTCAAAATATTGAGATGGGAGAGGGATGGAGAAGAAATGGAGACTGAGTGAAAGATAGATAGATAGATAGATAGATAGAGACAGAGAGAGAGAGAGGGAGAGAGAGAGAGAGGGGGGGGGGGGGGGTAGGGGAAGAAGGGGGGTAGGGAATGGCAAGACAGACAGAGTGAATTACACTGCCGCACATCCGACAGTGGATGCCAGTATGCGTCGCGAAGTGACGGTCAGCACGCCACCCGAGACCTCCATCGTTCTGCCTGCCGCAGCAGGAGCGCTCAAAGTATTCGCCGAGAGAGACCAGCGAGCCGAACGGAATTTGGAGACGGAGGCAAATTATCCTCTTTCATCCTGTTCCTCGTCTGAATATCCTTCGTCCGTTGATTGCCTTCTCCCATTGCCATCTAAGCTGGGGGGCTACCCAGGCGGAGAACTCCCGCTTTTAATGACCCAACAGCATTAAGCGACGTCGGAAATCGTTACTGGAAACGGCTTATATCACGATTCGAACAGAGTCAAAAATAGGCATATAGGTATCCGTCTCCGCGACCTCCGCCATTTTTTTTCTTCAAAATTTGCAAGCGGCCGGGATCAGTTGGTTCGGCGAAAACTATGAATGCATCCACATTATGAATATGTGGACTTGCCAGTCGTGCTATATAGGGTTAGCATAAAATTGCTAGATGTTACCTATATATTGCACTTCCTCATTGTATATCCTGTGCATTTGCACGACCTGCTGTGTGTATGTGTGTGTGTTTGTGTGTTTGTGAATGTGTGCGTGCGTATGTGTGTGTGTTTGTGTGCGTATGTGCGAGCTAAGCAACATTGTCATATTGTTCGTGTTGCATCATTGACTCCCTCGACAACAAAAACTTCAAACGAAGACTGCATTATATCAAAGATAAAGATATAAAATGATGTAGCCCTATATAAAGAAAAATCTGAATTAATCGTAATTATGACAAAAGTGGAGTCATTCTTGCTAGCCATCTATCTGTGCTTCACCTCCTTATTCCGAAGGTTTGTTAATCCAAAATATGAAATGAGGTTCGTAATGCCGATAGTTCTTTACATTTTCGCATTAGCGAGCGTTCGAAATAACGAACTATATTTCATTTTCGGAATAACGGACATTTGGAATAACAAACCTTCGGAATAATGCCTTAATTGTTTTGATTAACGAACCCTTTTCATTTTTGGATTAAGGAACATCTAGGTATTTGGAATTTATGTGCTTCCAAATAACGAGCCTTCAGAATAACGAAACTTGTGTCATTTCTGTATTAACGAACCCTCGAAATAACAGACACCACCCCCTTTCTGCACGAATATCTGCACAGAAATCACACACACATGCACACACACACACACACACACACACACACACACACACACACACACACACACAAATAATGGTAATAATGATGACATACAATAATCTGAGCATATAGGCATCGCGCCTTACTTCCATCCTGTCATGAAACACAAAAAGAATAAAAAGATAATGACGGTTTTAAAAACAAGAAGAATGACAGCGTGCAGGGTTGATTGATAACGAGTCAGTTTTATAGATACATACAAAATTCCAGTTCCAAAAACAGCATCCACATGGGCGTTTATCAATCAGTTAATCGGTCGGGGTCAATCAGTCGGTCAGTTAGAGGTTGGTCTATTGTTCATTTCCCTAGATTTTCCTCACTCCATCCCTTCCATTATCAATCGATCGATCGATCGATCATCAATCAATCAATCAATCAATCAATCAATCAATTAATCAATCAATCAACCAATTAATTAATCAATCAATCAATCAATCAACCGATCAATCAATCAATCAATCAATCAATCAATCAATCAATTCTTATCATCTGTCCATCCTCTACGTACCTATTCATCCGCCACCAGTCAACATATAGCACGCAATAATCTCATGCAATAATCTCTATACACGTATCTGTCTATCTGTCTGTCTATCTACCTATCTTCCTCTCTAATACCTATTTGTCGACCTCCGTCAATCTCATATTAATGTCCAATGTTTAGCTATGAGAAATATTCAGTCGTAATTTTCTTCTTAGTTCCTCTATTTAAAAGCGCATGCTTCCAGACTGCAGTCTGTACGTGACGGGCAAGAAAACACTTTAGTCCAAGTCATTTCGTTTACCGTGTGCATTATCAAAAGAGACTTGTCATACTATGGCTCTCGAAGGATTGGCAAAATTGATGAACGTGCTTAAAACACAATCTACGGGGATCGTCGGACAGCGCATACTAACGTGGACACGCCGAGGATTTTCACGCATTGATTGGTCTGTTAACAAGAAAAAAAAAGTGATAATGACTTTTTCACAAGAAGGGGAAAGGAACGATGAAAAATGCTATAGCTAAGGAAAATAATCAAAACGGAGCAGAAGATTCCCTCTTCCACGAAAAAACAGAACAAAACCAACGAATCAAACAAAAACAAAGTGTTAAATTTCCTTATCACTTATCACTCTATTGGATTGTACAGCAGATCATGTTTTGTTTTGGTTTTTTTTACTGTGTTTTGTGCATTTTTACCTTTACTTTGTTTGCAAACTGCGTTAAAAGGAGATAGCGGCCTTGAATCACTTCCAAGTAGAACTCATAGTCGGTTTAGTACAAATTTCATACAGTTTTCAGAATCTCTCATAAAAACGGATTTACAAAGGAAGAGAGTGCTGGTGTATGGTAAAGGGCCGTTTCGTCTAATAATATTTAGTTAAAGGATGTGCGACTACAAATTTGAACAAATCAGAAATAGGAAGAATATATATTAAAGTTTACAGAATTCCTTCAAAATGTGAAACAACGACCACGACAGACTACATCAACCTCCTCCCCCCCCCCCAAACCAAACGTCCCTAACAAATAGGATGGTGAAATCATACATTAATGACCTATAAGAAACAGAAAGATTGAATTCCATCTAACGACTAAAGGCAATTAAGACTTTGAAACCTTTTTGAAGTAGGAAGGAAGCCAGTTTGAACAACAATCAAGAGGATATATGACTTCGACATTTTTATTTCTTTACATTTATTCGTCCCTGGCAAAAAAAAAAAATAAAATAAAAAAATAACCTCCACTCGTTGAAAATAAGACAATTACGATAGATTACGTATACGAACACGTGAAATATGTAGATGATACATAAAAGAAAAGACACTGTGCACGTGCAACATGAATATATTAAAAGAAATAAGATTTAGGAGATAAAAGGACAACTCCGAGGACACTTACTTATCAAGATATAAGAATCATGGATAATTTGGACAGCAGGAAATAGGGGAAGAATAAGGAGATGTAATACAGGACAATCGGGAGAGGGAACTACAAAATCGAACAAGACGGCCACAGACAAAGCCATGCAAGATATGGCATGCGTTTTTACCTTTTAAAAGTCGATCGCCCAAAAACGCCAAATATTTCTGTTATTTGCATAGCCTATATATTTTTCGGATTTTTCAACAATTATTTATATCATTGCAATACTTTCATCAGCTTTGTTTCACACGTCCACAATGATTGATGGGCTAATCCTTTATTTGAGAAAAAAACCCCAAAAGTATTTCAAATAATTAAAAGATATTCATTACAATGCGGATGCTTTAATACTCGTTCCCATAACAGGAAAAGGAAACGCTGATCAGTATAAACAGGGAGAGCGCGTGTACTGCGATCAACATTACAAAACAACAAAAACAAAAACAAAAACAAACAAACAAACAAACAAACAAAACAAAACAAAACACTGCACTCGATAACTGATAGACAATCAGGGGGTGAAGACTTCAATCATCGCTCTATCTTCCCTAACACCTGACTCTATGTATAACGAGGCCTGCTCGAAATCGTAGTTTGTGTTTTCAAAGATATTTTCAAAGAAACTAAGGCACGAAGCCATGCACAACATTTCGAAACAAGCCACGCAAGTTTGCACATGCGTATATTTAGAGAAAATAGTGATCGGATTTTGCCCCGCTTAACCAGAAGCAAAAAACAGTATCAAACACCCATGGCTTGTTATACTTTATCAGTGAGATTCCGTCCGGAGATGGGGTACTTAAGGAAGGCATCTTCCACACTTTCGTATCAGTAGTCGATGCATTTCTAAAATTAGGTTACATTTGATATTTACAAGAGTGTCATTTTGCGAAATATGAGTGTGATTTCAGGGTGCCCAAATTCAGTTCGTTTTAAACCACATCTAAGCGATTACTTATTATCTTGCCAAGTGTCAAGTGCCTATATATAACACCTTCTTGTTAATGATATGAATTATTTACTGCAGAGAAATATCAACGTAGATCAGCAACAAAATGATTATGGTTCCCCCAGCGGCAAACCCTTACTTATCCCCATAATCAACATGCAATGCAAAACCACATTTTTAACTCACCATCACAGTCTACAATCCTTATGAAATGCAATTTCCATTTTTCGAAGTCTTAATGGTCAGGAAAAAAAAAAGCAGACACACTACCCCCCCCCCCCCCCCCCGGCATAAAGTGAGGCGAGGTAGCGAAATTTTCCTTACACTGTCTCAAAAAGAAAAAAAAAATCACACAATAGATATCACCCACGTGTCTTTTGAATAAAGTCATATGCGACAATTCTTTTTTTTATCGGAACCTAAAATTAATTTAGTACAAAATAAAACGCTTGATATGTGACAGGCACAACAAGTTGGTCTATTATATTTTATCAAAGATTCATCTTTTTAATAATGTTCCAGGTTTGTTGTTTTATTTTCATAGAAAATTTGATAATGACGAAGGCAATGACAAGTTCAGACTTCATCTTGAATTCGCCTGGCTGTGTGAAGAATAAAGAAACAGGCATATAAGCTATACCTTTTTACGAGCAAGTTTCAAATCGTCGTATACTTTATTCATAAAGTAGGGTTTCTTGCCGAGCCCCTCAGAGATGCAGTTCTGCAATACATATTGATAAAGTTTTTCCATGATTTCTGAATCCACGGCTAGAATTTATATGCACTCGGTCTTCTTTCCGCTCTTACCATAAATGAACGCGATTCTTCTTTCTGACGTCAAGAGGTGATTCCAATGCGATGTTGCCAACTTTAATGGGGCCATTTCATTTCCGGCGATTTCACAATTGATGATGGCCATGGTAGAGCTAGCCGACTTCTGAGAGAAATCTTTTCTTTTTCTTTTATTCGTTATCCTTTTTTTTTTGTTATTTGCAGAATGAATTCTGACGGCTCTCTGAAGATGAAATAAATATTGAGTTCCATGTCAACACTTCGGCACACTTTAAATTGTTTCTGGATGTCTGTTCCGAAAATATCCCATTTTATCCTTGCGCAATGCTCTTTTGTGCTGGAATCATAATATCTAACCCCTGACCTCCTGGGAACATTGATTTCCTAAGTTTGTTACAAAACTATAAATGTCAACATGTGGTAAATGACCTCGGAAGAATCGGAAAGTTTTTTTTTTCAGGATTGAACCCTCCTTTAACTCTCAAAATGCCCTTATTTTTATCATAAACCTATAGCTGTAGCGGGTACATGGGACTGTAGGATGTGTTGTGCAACATTGTGGGTCAAAGAACGTCAACTTAATATGACTGTGTGAAGTAACTTCTCCAAATGCCTCCTTGCACCACAAAGATACAATGTATATGCATCTTCTTTATCACCGGCGTGGGGTGATGCTGATAAGTTCTGGTTCTGCTCGTCCATGATGAAATGATGGCCAAAAATGCTATGCAGTATCCGGTCAATACTAAAATATGCCACTGGGTACGAACCTTTGAATAGACCATTTTTCACAGCACACAATAACACTTTCAATTTTGAAAGATGTCACGCGCTAGTGGTCGATGGGATAGCACACAAGGAAGGTAATGATGGTCCGAGTCACATATGGCATGAACGCAGTCGATTGCCGGTTGAAAAAAAAAATATCCCAAAGGGCCTATGGTACGCCCATAACATCCTCTTTTCGTAAGATTTTGAGAAAAAGGGAAATTATTTTATTGAATAAAATAATGTAGGATCTGATTTGTCAAAGGACATGATAAACTGATTTGCAAAATGCCGTTTGGGAACACATTTAAGTCAAGGGTCAATCATGCGAAGTTTAGCAAAATTTTATCTAAAATATCTCTAATATCTCTTGTCGTGTGTGTACACTCTGTGATCCATTCAAGAATTTCCGTCGATTTTGAGGTGTATACATATAGTCCAGTTGTCAATGCGCTTTAACGAATTGCTGATATTTGCCATCAAGACACTGGGATTTCTCGCGAGTCCTTAGATATAATCCACAGTTTCAAAGCTTAGACACAGAGTCTCATAAATTGTTCCATTGTGCATTCAAAAAGTACATAATAGGCAGTTGCAAAACAAAGAAATCAGTCTACTACTTCACCAGTACTATCCCTCCAAATGTTCCTCGGATACGTTTACCATGTCGTTGTTACTGTCTACAAAGTTTTACTACTTCTGCCACATGTGATTCGAATCTTTACATGGAAATATGAAGCGGAGAAAATGGAAATAAAAAAACCCGTGAGTACTAAATACATGTACAATTTTGGAAGAAATGACGGCAATCTTTCAACACAATATCTGACATGGATATTTCAATTTACCGATTCATTATTCTGCAGTTTTACTAGTACTTTTCAAAGGAGATGAATGCACAGGGTGATTTTTTCCCTCTGTAATCTGCATGCTTACATGTTTTATTTTCTGATTTGACGTTTTTCATTTCTCACGTGCGAAACGTAAAATTGGCGACACAGGCTTGATAAAAGGCCTACTTGTTTGGGTTTTTTCTGGCATGTTGTTCGTTATGCTGTGTTAGAGTGTATTTCATAATTATCTTATTGAACGAAATATTCTATCGCTTGTGTTCATCGGGGATTGGTATTGATTTCCAACGTTATGAAAATACATAGAGTATAAAATCTAAGATGCTTATGCTATGATATACTGTGATATGCTATAGGATATGCTATGGGATATATGCTATGTTTGTGACATGGCATCAATGAAGTTAGTGGAAATGAGTTCCTTTGACGTACAAAGCGCGAATGACGGAAGCATATCACGATGAAATTTTCAAATAACGTTTTCTCTTTCGTTTTCTCTCCCCCCCCCCCCCTCTCTCTCTCTCCCTCTCTCTCTCTCCTGCCTCTCTCTCGACCCTCAATGGAACTGACTTTGCCTTGGATCAGGAAAAAGAAAATACCTCGGATCGAAAGGGTAAGTTCTGGACATCAGGTTTATTTGTTGCTCTTACATACAAAACGTTGCTTCGTCATTTCCAAGTATGTATTGCGATGGCTGATTTTTTTCTTAATGTACCACCATTCAGTTGTTATATTCATCTTCATCACAACATATTACATTATTTGAATTAAAGCCAGCTTAGAGCTTAGTGTGGCGAAAGAGAGAAACATGCAATTCACTTACAGGAAAGAGTTGCCGTTTTGGCGTTTTTATGTGCACATGTCAGAATGTGCTCTGGTAAATTTACCTTTAAAGTTCCCACTGAAAGAAACAAAGCAAATATAGATTTTTGTGACGACGAAGGAAGAAAAAAGGCGTAGAGTATAGTAGACCAATAAGTATGGAGGATGATATTTTACTGGTGCATACAGGACCAGCAAAGGATTAGAATAAGTCACAGGGGATCTGTCTGTTCTGTAAGCAGGCGAAATACGAAATAGATACGAATATTTTACCCATCAATACATCATCGGTGATCAGAATGTCCTCTTGATTCAATGTCCCATTGAATTTTTCTACTGCTCGGTTGATCGTGATGCGTGTGAATGAACGAAAAATTGAAATGGGTTTCAGTACAATAGTCTGTTGCTGTTTTTTTTTTCTTCAAAACACGCCCAATGAAAGTCGCCTGATGTACTCCTGGTCTACATGACAAGACAAATTAGATTCGATAGCCGAACCTACCTGCATAATGCAAGAAAGTATGTCACGCACGTGCGTTCCTGAAACTGGGCTCACAATGCTCGCGAATTTAATGAGTATAATCGATAAGCAAACGTTTTATCGCAAGCTTAATCAAGACGCACCCCGAGAAAATTTACACGCGCTTGCGGGGGAAAAGTTGTCGCGGTAGTGTGGTAGGATTTCTTTGCTAATAGCCGCTGTCAATTGCATTCGTTGTTTGCCATCAAATGTTCATGGTAGATATGAAATTTGACGTCCTGTTTATCACCTTTTCCCGCAGCCTTGATGGAAATTAATTGCAAACGACGCGTACAAACGACTCGACATTGAGGTTTGTCCGTGTAGAAACCTCAATGGCAATCTCGCCTATGAATGGGTTCGAATTGGTGGATGGTATACTGCAAAGCTGTACGGTCCGAATGATAAATGCGCGCCGGTCACAACGATTTGAATGCAGTGGATCTACGTCCCTGATGAGAAATATACACCTGAGCTGCGTCTCTTTCCGGTACAACGCTCCATCTATCCCCCTCTCTACGGTAACATTGGTTAAAACAGATAGAAAAAGATAAAGAAGTCCTTTTTGAAAACAGATAACAAGTTCTTTTGAAGAAAACAATAATAATAACAGCAACAACAACACAGGAATTAGTACAAACCAACCAAAGAAGCAAAGAATAGTTGCGTGTGATTTTTGTACCCTTCGGTTTAAACCCATTTTTTCAAAAGATAATAAGACGGCAAAACAGTGATCGATGCAATTAAAAGTCATCAATCAGCAACGTCATGTGCATACGTGCATATTTCAAATCAGTTTGCCCTTCTTTCAAAGTAATTTCTTGCAAAGACAATAACTGAAATACAATACATTGTCATGACGTATAATTATGATGAAACAATTGCACAAAATAATGGCTTGAGGGCTCGCTCGCTCCCGCAGGGGGAAAACGTATAATCTGATTTAAAAAGCACAAAAGAGTTACCTTCGCGAAAACTATGTGACAACTTTCTTCGTATCCTGCAAAGATCCCTTTGTCTATTCCTCATGAAAGTAAGCCACATTTTGTCAAGGGGAACTATAAAACGGGCATTATCAAGAAATTATGCACCAGGCCAAAAATCTGCCGCGAGCTTTTTGTGAATAATTGATTCCTTTTTTCGTAGCATGGTTGGAGTGTCCAGCGAAACTCATTAACCCAATTGGCAGTTGACACAAAAAGAAGAAGAAAAAATAATAATAAGCTTGTGGTCATTTACGTTGGATATATTCATGAAAAGAGGCATACAGATTTCCAGATAATCAGCATCCCACACAACTATTATCTCTTGTAATATATGCGACACAAGGCAATGCATAATTCGTGGTTCTTTTGTACTGGGCATTTTTAGACGATCCGATCTTCTTGTTGCAGGTCTGAAATTCGATTTCTGAAACAAAATAGCCTGTGCATGGATTATCATGATTATGGGAAACTTGGTTCTTACTTACACGATTGTATGTCATCCTGTGATATTCAGGCGAATACGATTTGGGCAAATACGATGCAAGACAAAGATATGAATGATCGTATCAGGGTCATTTCATCTTTCATGTGCGGAAGACAATCCTAGATCTTCCACGTACAGTGACGTATACCAGTATACCAGAAACCTGGTGGATATCTTAGGTCCGTCCTTTATACTCAGAACTATAAGTGTTATAGCTATAGTCTAGCCTCTTTATGAAAACTACATCTCAGCCTATTAAAGTGACAATACATCAAAATAATGTTCTAAATATTATGACCAAAATCACCAAAGACAGCAAATCTTTTGAGAATGCTTAGAAGAAATTTGAATTGAGAGAAGGGAAACTCGCAAATCTATTTCGTTTTTAATTAATTTTTCCGACATGTAGATTGTATTTTCTCCTTAACTGCAATTTTGAAGTTGTAACAGTATGCAGAAATGAAAATTTTGTCGAACAAAGGTCAGTGACCAGAATGATAAAGGGGGCTATGGACAATAGTCAGTAGTCTTCAGGAGACCTCCACCCCCCCCCCCCCCCCCCCCCCTCGAATCGAGACTGCAAAAGAGGAGCATATCAGTCGGGAAGGAGAATAGACTCATGTATGTAGGTGAAGACGGAGTGAAGTTCAAAAGACAAAATAGTTCTTTGAGATGGAGTCGGGAGGAAAAAGAAAATCGGATACATTTGTATAGAAAGTTGATAGTCAGGCCAGATATTGATGCAAACTGCAGTCGCTCGCAACGAGGTCTTCCAGCAATAACCAACAGCTCTCTTTTGACAGTCCTGAACCCTGCGTAGATGAACTCATATCTCATATGGAATAATTTAAACATTAAACGCTCTCTACTTAATGGGCCTCTTCTGGGTTGTTGTGATCAAAATGTCTTCATTTCGTGTAATAAGACCCAAATCCTTTTGATCATTCGGAAACCAACGAAACGTCCAGATGATCTCGAGCAATAAATTCTATGGCATCCACCAATCAACCAATATACATCTACCAGGTCCGATTTATGCTCATCAGCGTCCAAAGATGTTATCATTCTATTCTGGATCGTGCACCGAAATTCTTATTTCTGCATGTTTTGAGCCGCATCCCCCAAATTCTCCGAATTACATTAAGTATCTTTTTAATACCGCAAAGTCCGTCTTTATGACAGGCACTACCAATGGAGGGAGTGAAGAAGGAAACAAAGAATGATAAAGAGGTAGACAAAATGAGGACCAGGGAAGGAAGATTTGAGTGTGTGTGCGTGTGGGGGGGGGTGTGAGGGAGAGAGGGAGAGAGAGAGAGAGAGAGAGAGAGAGTGAGAAAGGATCGAGAGAAACATGGATATGCGGTTACAGCTCGTTATTCCGAAGGTTCGTTATTCCGAATTTCATTTTCGGATTAACAAATCTTCGGAATAACGAACCTTCGGAATAATGCCACAAATGTTCGGATTAACGGACCCTTTTTCATTTTCGGATTAACGAACCTCTGGGTATAGGGAATTTGTGTGTTTCGGATTAACGAACCTTCGAAATAACGAACCTTCGGAATAGCGAACCTTCGGAATAACGAAGAGCACCCGGAGAAGAGGTTCATGGGTATTGATAGAAGTGCTTGCATGAAAGCTTTCTTACGAACCTTCGAAATTACGAAATCTTCTCCCGTTTTAAGATTAACGAACTTCGGAACAACAAACCAATTTAATTTTCATACTCGGATTTACGAACCTTCAGAAAGACAAACCTTATTTCATTTTCGGAGTTACGAATCTTTGGAATAATTATATACGATTCCAAAAACGCGGACAATAACAAAGGGGTCTATTCTTTTATAAGTGTTCCTACGATAACCAGTGTGTATTCCAGTGAGATACATTGTGAACAAATCTGGATTGCTAACAACTTTAAAAAAAAACTACTAAATGTAACTCAGTATCTGTTCATGACTCGAAAATTAATGTTTTTATGTTTTTGAATTTTAGACTAATTTTTCCTGTTTGGAATTTACACTCAAGACTAACTTCTTGCTCCCAATAATTCCTAGTAATATCTAATTGTCATCGACCACAATGTTTAGGTCCTCACTATAGTGTGTGGTTCCCCTCAGTTTTAAGAGAGGGCAAAACCAGTTTCAGAGTATGAAAAGTAATCACAAGAGTATTTTGTAATTTTTCTCTTTTGAAAAATCAACTGAAACTAGTGATGTATAGATATATTGTAATAATGAATAAAACAAGTTCAATAAATTGACTTCATGAAGTTTGAATTTCCATTGAATAAATAAATATTACCGATGACTGTGATATCATTACAGGTATGTATTTGAATCTATGAATCTATTTATGGTTATTTTTGCTCTTTTTTCAAATTCATATTCATTATGTTTTAGCACTTGCATCAGTCTTTTTGGTAAAATTCTGTTTTTTTTTTAAAGTGAATCTTTTGATGCGCAAAAGGATACACTGTTTGCTACATGACATGAATACCCGATTGGCGATCATGACTCTCTCTCTCTCAAAGAAGAAATAAAATCAGCCGCCATTTTCTGCAGGAACGTCACTCACTTAGCACGCCTCGAAGAGCAACGAATGGCGATGTAAGAAGATGACTTGTAAGTGAGAGGTTAATCACACAATCAGAGGTATACGAGTCCGCTACCCCGTACTTCTCTGACAAGCTCTTCCCCAGGGGCTGACTGTTAAGGCGCTATTGGATGTCAGCGTGCGACGCGAGACGGTACAGGGTTGTCGCTCTGAGCCATAGAGCGCCGAAAAAAAAAAAAATCCGCACGGGACGATTAAAAGTCGCCCCTGTTGCATTACAAAGTCCGCGGCAAAAAAAGCGCCCACACTTGATATCCCGGCAGTAATTCTACCTTTTGGCTGTTTCCATCTATTCCGGGCCTGTTTATTGCCAGGTCTGATGAAATTGAGAGAAAATATCTCTGGATGATGGCAGGGGAGAAAAGCATTGGGATTTCAAAATTGTCAGAATGTGATATCAGAGAAGTTAAAGAGAAATCATTTGTTTTGACGCCGCGCGCTGCATCCACGGAAACGCAACAACATGGGACGTCAGAATGCAGAAACAGGAGAGAGAGAAAAAAAAGACATATTCTGCTCCGTCTATTGAAATGAACTTTGAAATGTCATATAGTTTCACTGCTTGCTTTTAGGCAAGGAACTTTTGGTAGCAGCATAACTTCTTCAAAGCTGAGAATGTGAAGGACTGAAATGGGTGTAAAAGTCCTATTTTTACGTTCCACATTTTGCAAATCCTCTGTTCAAAGCTAATGTTTGAAAATCTGGGGCCCGTTGCATAAAACTTATCATCGAATTTCAATGGTAACTACCGTCAAAATTAGGCGTCACAGCCAATCAGCATCAAGGATTATAAAATTTACCGCTAATTTGAAGACTTACCGCTAGAAAGGAGCGGTAAGTCCAGCGGTAAGGGTTTTACGCATAAGGGCACTGATGTCAAAACATTTCTTGCAAAAATTACTTTGATTTGTATCTGTATTCCGTGGTCTTACCGGATTGTCAAGTCTTGATCTATAATATAAAACGATAATAATATTAGGTTCAACTACTACTACCACTACTACCACCTACTACTCCTATTTGATCTCGTTTGCACTTTGTACGTCTAACGCAACTGAAGTCAATAAATCTTTATACCAACAAAATATAATTGAAGTGAATCATGATATTTAGCACAAAAAAAAGAACTAACACATGAATTATTGATGATTAGAATAGACTGTAGCAAATGGCTACTTAACATACATAATATTAGTAAGTGCATAACTTAACATGAAACAATTTCATAAGTTAATTATTCTCAACGGAAATGTTCATTGTAACCTATGGATATTGAAATTAATTTCTAATTCAAATCATAATCGCTTATCAATGTCTTATGCTGAGAAAGATATGGTACTTTACTTTGTAGTTCTGTACTCTACAACAATCGCTTGATAATAAACATCACAAAATTCAAAGCCTTGTTCTCTGATCCCTACAAAGAATTCTTTTCTTGAAAAATTTGTACATTTTAAAGAGACGCATTTTCTATATTGTACCAAATACATGTGGCCAAAATTAGCATCCGTAAAAGAACTGGACAAATCTAACCGTGTGGAAATTTCACAAGAACATAAATCTGTTCTTATTGGTAGGCAGTCAAGAGCATTCATTCCACTTTGTCATATTTTAACTAGCGCTAAAAAGTATTCACTGTACAATTTGCAATGATTTTTCATCTTTGTCAAAGCGTTCTTTTCATTTTAGCATTTAGCATTTTGGGAATTGAAGAGACAGATTTGGTGTACACTTTTGATAGAATAGGCCCTATTTGGAAATTTGTCAATATAAAAAGTGTACTAGTCTATGAAGAAGGCAAAGCGGAGGAGAGGAAAAAAAAAGTTTACTCAATCTATATGGAGGGGAACCGGGGTTGGAAGGAGGTATCCCCCTCCCATACGGAGAACTCTTGCATTTTTCTTTTTCAGTTTAAATGACATATTTAGTGCACACTTTTGAAGAAATATGTAGGCACTTCTCGGAAATCTGTAAATCTCGAAAGTGTAATAGGTCTATGGGAGAGGGACCATGTAAACGGAAGAGGGTGTAGGAGGGGGTATCCCCTTAGCAATCGAGGGAGATTTGGCATTTTCGGAGTTGAAATGCAACGTTGATTTCATGCGCGCTTTGGTGAAATATTTGAAAAATTTTCTATAAAAAAGCAAGAAAATGTTCAACATCTCGGAAAATCTTCAACATCTCGGAAAATATGGGGGGGGGGGTAGTGGTGACAAAAATGTTTGCCTTCCCCCCCCCCCCCGATCGACGCTCTGCTTACGTAGATAAAGCATAGGAAATACCCTGCAGGTTTATATTTCAAATTGATTCAAATGAAATTGATTTAAAACCACCGTTATTTTCTGGTTGGCGACTAATGACTTCGATCCCGTGGTTTAGAAGAGAAGTTTATACAAAAATGCTAGATCTAGTGTCTCGACTTGATTTGTTTTTCTATGGTGGTTGATGGGATCGTTAAAACAAGTCGTAAAGTGCTACGCAAAAAACAAACAAACAAGCAATCAAACAAAACAAATACGAAAAAACGAACAAACAAATAAGCAAACAAATCAACTTTCCTACTATGATTCGTTAATGCTCTGGCTATTTGAGAAAGAAAAATGGGGCACTAAGGAAAGCAGCAGATTGGCATTACGGAGCCGCATAATGATTTTTAAATGGGTAAAAACATTTTTATGACGACTCATCATCAATCTAGTAAATGGTTTTGAAATAGTTCCCATATTGTTTATTCAAAGACTACCCTCCCTCAGTATGATAAATCCTGCCTATCACTGATCTTTCATATTTTGGAAGCAATAAACAAGAATAACATAATGAGCTTCACTTTTGTATTAAAGCGGTGTTACTACTAACTATATCCCGTAAGACCGTGTAGCAGCTCATTTTTTTTTTCTCAAACTCGAAAAATGACTTAACAATGCCTTTAAGAGGTAAGGAAATCCAACAAAGGATGGTTCCTGCGCACAAGCAAGCATGGAAGTATAATCATGACCAGACACGATAGTCAAGTCATTGATAACGGGCTGATGTGTGGCAAGCATTCAACCTGTTCCAAATTTCTCGACTGAAATTACAGCCCTGACTTGCATATGCTACCATTCAAAAGCACGTAGACGTGGGGATCGGTGAATTAAAAAAATTGAATGACACTGTGAGTGGATATTATGTCACACATGCCATGGTACCTTTTTAACTTTATATCATGCTTGAGTTGCACTGAAAAAGAGAGTGTGAAAAAAAAAAGTTTCATGACTACGTCTTTGTCAGGAGGAGCCTTTTGTTGTGTAAATCAGCCTTGATGATGGATCCTTTGTACGAGTTATTGTTGTTGTTTGCGAAGAGTATTGCTGTCTTTTTCAGAAACCATTTTACCCACTGTTTGCTGGTACACGTATCTAACTTTTTACTTGTTCCCTCCTCGGGAAGTATGACTTTTGCAAGTGGTGTCAACTTTCATAAGAAGATTGTTAAGTTCGTATTTCGATACCAAAAGACAGAAAAGATTCAATTTTTGTTCTACCAAGCGACAGCCTAATGGTGACGACTAACATCTTTTCTAAACCCTTTTGGAAACCTTTTGTCGTTAATTTCCTGGAGTTTCGGAGAAGATCTAGGAGTTAAGATAAGATAGAAACAAATGCCCAATTTATTACATAGCTATAAAAGGATATTGTTGAACTTACGGGCGGTTATCGCTATTCAGAAGATTCATTTATCCGGAAATGAAAAAGAAAAAGTTCGTTAGTACGAAGGTTTGTTTAATATACCGAAACACACGAATTCCGTTTTCCTAGATGTTCGTTCATCCGAGAATGGGTAGTAATGAACCCTTGAAATCAAGAACCTTATTTCATTTTCGGAATGGCAAACCTTCCGAATAACGAACTTTTACCAAACTTACCGTTATGTATGTTATGCTGTATTGAATCTAAGTCTGCTCATGAGATGTAGGAGAAAATAGTGGGTACCCGTTTATCGACAAGTGAAATTGGCATCAGGCGTCGATATTATGTCCCCAGAGCAGAATTTTGTTTCAGAGTTTATAGCAACTTCAAAAAGTAATTCTACGTTTTACTTGAGACTACTGTCATAATAGTAAAGCCAATTCACAATTACAATCTGCGCATGTGCAGATAAAGGACACTACAGATCTGCTGTTGAAAATTACTTGAGAGTGAGACATTTGAAAAACTGCACAGAAAAACTGTGGTATGAATATTTAAGTTTTGACAAGGCGTGTAGTACATCGCTATGTATACAAGTGAATGTGTACTTTTTCAACAAGAGTTAACGAACGTCATTCCTGCAGACCCAATGCAGTACATGTACATGAACTCTTCTGCTTGGTTGTTTTCTACCGCTCTTCTTATCTAAAGATTAGTCCGTGTTTTGAAAAGTCTTCGATTCAGGGAACATTAGGATGATCAATAACTCTTATTGTCTTGCGCCTCCAGGTGCTTTTACCCGTTTCATTGCTGCTTTGCACTCTTTATCTGTCTTAGATTGAACTATGCTTGGATGTCCCCATGAGTGCATTCATGCTTCACTCCCTCTCTTCTGTCCTGGCCGATTGTGTTACTGATGGCGGACGAACAGCAAGATCAAAAGCTCCATACATCTGCGGATAGCCATGCATAATTTGAACCTTCACCTACATCTGTTTGCATCGTGCTGACGAAAATACCTCAATTCGAGCACAAGTTCTGCCTCAAACGCGTTTTTTGTTTGTCGGAATTTCCGAGAATATACAACGTCATTCTCTTGAAGAAAACTTATTCGCTTTCACTTATGATTAGTTGCGAAGAAAGAAAAAAAGAAACCCGTCTCTCATGATATAAAAAAGTGCGCAGGTCTACACCGTTAACCTCCCCCCTAAAACAAAACATTAAGCAGACGAAAAAAGGAGAGAGGGAGAAGGGGGCGGGTGAAGAAGTATCACGTGACTTGATTTGAATGAAACATAAGGGTCACGTGAGATAACCATCATAATGACGCGCTACGCCATAATACCGCCCCCAAGAGTACACTCACCGCGCTTCTCCAGATTCTTGGAGAGAAAAGTTTCCGGACTCATCTTACACCAACGCTTGAATGGAGTTAGTTGTTTCTTGACCAGTAAGCAACCCCTGATGTTCATGATAGGCAGCAAGATCCAGTGTCAGACACTGTTTCATCATACAAAAGTGTTGTTTTTTACATCATCAACGCCTGTATGTGAAGTGTTCAAGGCTGTTGTGCATGTGGTTTTATTTTCATGTATATGAAAAGTATTTTGCTAAAATGTTCAAATCCTCAAATCTGGTTTGATTTGCTCACTGAACAAAAGTAGAGAGAGTAAAAAAAAAAAGGACATGATCTACCCAGTAAATTTAATTCAAGACAGATCTCTTTTCCTTCTCATCTAGACATCTTCGCGGTATAGGCCTACATACAGAGGAGGACGTGTCTGTGTGTACGCAATTTGGACAACCTAATTTCTTTATTTCTTGACCAGCGATGTCGAACCGTATGGTGTCCGTACGAATTGCTTGATTTTCTTAGTTTTTCTTAGTTTTTTCCCTGTCAGATCAATGTTGTCTTAAATGCAATACACACATAAAAAAGTAACTTGGTGTCTATCGCATCCAAAAAATGTAGATGCATGATACTTTCCATCATTTCCAGGTAGTTAAGGTGCATAATTATATATCCACACCGTGTCAAAGTCAGGCTATTATGTGCGGAGAAATAATTTATTACCCAAATTTGATCTTATCAAATTGCATCTTGAAAATACATGTGTTCTTTGATTCAATGTTTAATGAAGTGATTACTTCACACACTCAGGTATTCGTAAGATTAGCAATGGTTCTTTAGTTGATTGAAACACTGAGTTTTTTCGTTTTCAGGTATGTATTCGTTTATTTGTGATCGTTTTTGGTATGAAACAAACAAAAATACTTGCAACACGTAACAACTACCTGGATTAAATGAAAGATGCATTTTGACACCATAAGGAAACACAAAAAGCAAAAACGTTCAACTTTCAAACTTTATATTGATTCAATTATCTTAATTTATCGACATTTAAGATATCCGTGAAACCTTAAAAACATTTTTTTTTCTTAATCACGAATATCATAATTATGAATAATTGTTGGATGATTTGGAAGCTTATACTCACTGTATCAAACGCATCCTGCACAAACACAGACACGTACCCACGTATGATTGATATGACATAATCATCATTTTCCCCATAGAAAACAACATACTTATATCTCTGGCGGCAAAACAACAACAACAGCAACAAAACAAACAAATAAATTCTTTTTTTTTTTACTTTACACATTCAATGTATATTGTAGGCCTTAATGGCATATCATACGTCTCCGGAATGAGCATAAAATATCTTTGATAACTCCTTTGTGCTCGACTTTCCGTGCGTTTGAAATACATCGACGAATATGTCGGATATCAACAGCGAATTTCATTCAAGTTTGTAAGATTGCTTATTCAGTGACCGCCAGACAGGTGCATTTTATCCTTTTGACGGTCTACAGTTTGTGAGAACTGCATAGAAAATGACTTTCAATGAAAAACATTTCATTTGTTCTATACAAACATCTTATTGTGCCTCTTGCCTATAACTAATGCTTCTTCTCCAAGGTCATTTCCGGGCATCTATTGGCAGTATCTATGATTACTTGAATCACTCCCACTAATTCATTTATTATCTTCCTTCAACGAAGTCACAAGATTGCCTCGTTATTACCATAAACCAATCTCTTGGATTACCGCAATATCGGGTCGGAGGGAAAATGAATCCCTGAGAATTTCCGAGGGTATATATCTACAATCAATTTGCTGCGCTCGTGACCCCGATTGAATAATACCATTGAAGGCAGTTCATCGTCTTGGGATTGTTTGTTTACTCTGTCTCAACCCACGCTTTGCTGTTAGCTAAATTTTGCTTGAAAGTGTAGAGGGGGCTGATGAATAGACTGAGAGCTAGAGTGAGAGCGAAAGGAGACGGAGAGAAAAGTAAAACCGCCCACGGACCAACCATTCCACCATGTTACACGCCACTCTGTGATAAATCTCGTTAAGTTATGAAACCGAAAGGTAACATTCTCACTTTTATCCTTTCGCGTTCAGCAATTTGACCTTTTGCAATAACATCAGGGAGAGATGTCATGCCATTTGGAAAAAGGGAATATAATTCCACTGTCAAATCGATATATACTCTCTTGCATAAGTCGCAAAGTGCCCCTGTAGGCATGACACAATGAATAGAAATATAGGGGAATAATCGGTCGCGCCTCCTTGTGTACAAGGACATACACATCAACTCTCCACCTAAATTTACGAGAGAAAAAAAAAAATCCCGTGTCTTCCAAAAGCCACCTTTGCTGATGATATGTCATTATGCACAAAACTGTGTAAATGGTAATGTATATTTGCACAGACCTTTAGCTGAAATTTTCATGACTTTTAAGTCAGTGTCGTGGTTTATTTCAGAATTGCAACTGTGATGTTCGCCAATTGCATAAGCAAAATGCGCGAGTATATACTTACTTACACTATAATTATGATCTGTCCTCGGCACAGTATGCACTATGATTTATTGATATCTGTTCTGTTCAACAAATCATGTAACATTTGAGTGTAGCTCTACTGAGCTGAGCGAAGGCAATTATTATAATACCTGTTTAAATGATCTGGTGTAATTTTAAGTTTCGAATATTCTCAATTAATCAGAGCAATTAAAATGAAGAGACGCAACGAGAGATATTGCAGCGTTTTAACTGTAGTAATTTTGGTAAAATTCCGACTAGAAAACAGAAAGTTTAAAAAGTATAATCTGAAATCAATGTATGAAGAGTTTGTTTGCAAAAACCGATAAGTCCATATTTGCCAAATGGAGATATTTGCGATTAAAGGTCGAGAAAAATAAAGAGAATAATAAGAATTTGTTTGCTTCTGTTGACCGTAACTTCAAAAATGTACCTTTATATGTGGTGATCAATATGTCATTTAAAACGTATTATTTTGTACGTTATGACAGAGACCGTACTTCAAAATCTTAAAAAATGGACTTATCGGTTTTTGCGAACAAACTCTTCGTATAGCAATCACATTCGAGTAAGGCAAGTATCCTGAATTAAAAAGAAGAATAAAGGGAGAGAGAGAGAGAGAGAGAGAGAGAGTAGAAAATATTATGTTTTCCATCCAGCTGAAGCCATGATAGATTATTATCGCTTTATCAGGAGACTACTTATCCCCAATACTTTCCTTACACACCACTGTAAGTATACTGTCATCAATAATCATTCATCTTTATCAATAATAAATATTGATTGGAAATCTCGCCGAGGCATCGTTTTTAACACACAAAAGCACACAGACACACACGAACACACACATGCAGACACATATATACATATATTCTTCATTTTCATTTCATATCATTCCAATTATTTTATTTCCAACAGCGTGTAATTACAACATAACATTTGCACAAACATATGTTTCACGAAATAATGGAGACTCATTATTAATATGTATATAAACATATCACCTCAGCTGTCATCTGCTGTTGTGTGTGTGCGTTTGTGTCTGTGTGAGTGTGTGTGAAATATATATCGTTATGTAAATCCATTTTTCAATTTTCTATTTGGAGTCAGTTTGAGGGACCCCTTAAAAATTATTACCATCACTATTCTTTTTTTGTGGGTTCCTCTATTTTCGCTAAAGACGTTTTAAACTTACCATTTTCTTCAGTGGCATACGTGCTTATTTCAAAATAATGGTGTTTGCAAACTCATGCCAAGTTATACATTGTCATTTTTGACCTTATAATTCACGTTCTTCTGAAAACATGGAATGCGTTTTTGAAGTCAGAATTGAGTTGAATTGAACCATCGGCCATCTGACAACGTTCCTTGTATGTGCTGTCGCAGAAACGTACTCGGACTCACGGGTGCAACGCTTCAGTACATTGAATTAAAATTTGTCTTCAAGTTGATACATCCATAAAACTGATACAGATAGAGTGTAAACTAAAACAATTGTTGTTTTTAGAAAATAAAGTATACAGGAAAATGCGTATACAATACGAAGAAACGTACAGTCGCATATTCAGCCATACATTACCGGACAACAACAACAACAACAACAACAACTTTTCTATCCTATACAAAAGAGAAAAAATGCTCAATGGAAATATTAACATATATTTAAGTATAACATATGAAAACAAGATGGGCGTGAGTAGTACAGAGGACTTATTGTAATATAAGGAAACAGAAGCAAATATTGTGGAATGCAAGTTACTCTTGGAAAGGTTCTGTTTAGGCGATCGCAATTTTGGAATCCCAAAACGCTCATGAGCAATCCACTATTAATCTAGCAGTAGACACAAATGTACATTTTTTTAAAGATTGTTTGTTCACTTCATTTCTATCTGAGAAGATGGCTGGATAGCCTATATCTATACAGTTATTTATACAGTTAGAACTACACCAGAATATGGAGGTATAACTTCATAAAACTATGCCAAATATCAAGAATTGAAGGTTTCAGAGCAAGTATGAAAAGAAAGATAGAAGTATGCTGCTGTACCAAAATCAAAGCGATATGAATGATTACTTAGGAGAAGATTAGGCGAAAACCCTCTCTGGATAATCCGCGGCTTCATAAATGTAATGAAACCAATAACGTGCAGTTACTTATTGGACGAAATAAGTAGAACCACCAAGATTTCAATCATATCAGCTCCATTTGGTGTCAATATGAACCTCTTAAACCCAGTCTTCACAGATTTGAAGGGATTACATGTATCCTTTATACGTCGTCAGACCATCTCAAACTGGCGATACTTTGGCGGAAAACAAACAAACTAACAAACAAAACCAATGCACGCACAACGGAATTCAAATATGAAGCAAGCATATCCTACAATTGGATTAAGCATCCTTGCCCTTTCCAGTGAACAATGCGTATAACGTTCCTAAAATACCTTCTCTCCAAATCCAGTTTATCCGCTGCGTCAGACAGCTTTTTTTTTCTTCTTGTCACGGTTCCACTTCATCGTTTCGTCTTCTTCTGCTAAGAATCTCCTAATTGTCGTTTCATTTCCATCCGCAACCTGTCTTCACAGTGAGCATGTCCAGTTTTTACCCCTTTTTATATTCATTCCAGTTTCTGCATTTGCAGATACTTTCACACACACATGAATGAATGAATGAATGAATCAATAAGTAAATAAATAGATAAATAAATAGATAAACATACATATTCATATATATATATATATATATATATATATACGCATATATATACACACATATATATATGTTTATGTATGTATATATATGTATCATGAATCGTATTGGGTAATTTGGTCCAACTACTGCAACACGAAATTTCCTTTAGCAGAGATAATATTCTATTTCCCATTGACTACTGTTCACCTATGTTTGTTTGTTCGTTTGTTCGTTTTTATCTTTTTGGGGTCAGGTCGAGAATACAATGTTACAAAATCAACAACATACATGAACAAAGAGATAAAATCAAATGAACAAGATATAGCAGACACAGCGTAGTAAAATGACAACGTATACGACAGAAAAATGAATAAAGAACAATGTGAAAACTCGACGTTTTATAGCTATCGAAAACGTTTTAAAAATATGAAACCCTTTCCTATAAATAAAAGAGAAAGGTGATAAACAATATGACAACACCGAAAAAAAAGTCATCGTCACAAACAACCGACATAATTCCACTCTTATCAACTGGTTAAAACTCTATGATGTGACATTTATACTAAAGGTGATATTTCAAAGTCGTCTTGTTTTTTCAACAATATTACTGATGCCAAACTAAAGTAAATGTATTTGATATTTTCCAACTACACTCTTAACACATTCCATCATATTAATGCAAATAGCTTACGGAGGGCAATATCTATGCCATGCCATTGTTGTTTGAAGCTGTTAATCCAATTCTCCAATACGTAGTAGTTTAGGGGTTGTGTTTGGTTTTTTTTTTGCCTAAAGCATGCAAATTAATAAACTCGGTATGCCCATTTTCTAGCCCAGAGTAATCCACCATCTTCTCACATGACGATCATAGCAAGACATTCCAACAATGAAAGTCACAACAAATTGTTATGGATTTTACGAAAGATTGAAAAGCAACTTTTGCTAAATGGGCCTTCTCTAGTTGAAATGACTGACTGACTGACTGACTAAATGAATGAATGAATGAATGAATGAATGAATGAATGAACGACACCGGCGGCCTATCTTTCCTTTCTATCGAGTTCCCAAACAAAATATAATCAAGTAAATTAAGACTCCACACTCACTGAATTGAATTGAATTGAATTGAATTGAATTGAATTGAGCTGACTTGAATTTAGTTATCACATTTCATGACACACCCAAATACAATGCATATCACAGGACAAAACAATCGAAATCATTAGATCATAATGCAAAACATAAAAACGTATTGCTACCAGAATGAATGCAATGATATCAGAGCAAATAGGCAACACAGGGCTATCTTTAAGTAAATGACGGAAGCAAGGTTTAGGTCCATTACGAAAAAGAGTGTGAAATATGTTGAAAACAACTATACATCAGCAATGCTTGGTATAATTAGTAATTGTCATCTATACGGTTGGCTGCGTTCCTTATAATACATACTAGAAAACAAAGTTAGCCATGAGAATAAAGATACTCAATTTTGTTGATATTACACAAAAATTAAAGACGGGGGAAAGAAAAAAAATCGAAATACTATAATGTTCACTTCAATTTAGAAGATACTTCTTTAAAATCTGAAGTTGAGAAAAAAATGACTATAACGATGCTGGGTTTATTGATAATGGCAGACAGTAACTGCACACTGACAAGACTTGTCATAGCTTACCCGCTCGTCAATGTGTTGTCACAAATAAGGCCAACTTGCTCATTTGTACGGCTCACCTGGTCAATCATTAACATGACCGAACGCCATTAAGATGTTGTAATTGCTATAATTTCTTTTCCCTGTCACATTTCAGGCACAATCAGCATTTCATTTTTCTTCAATTAGTGCGTTTGTAGGCCATGATTGTTGTTATTACGGTTATTTCAACATCATCACTTGATCATAAGGATGATTTTCTTCGAGAATGATTTTTTAACCGATTTTGATATACATCATAACGTGGCTCAATACAGAGCACTTTGTTACTTTAAAGAATATGCATCTGCTAAAGTGTTTGTCATTAATCAAAAGCCTACAGATTTCTGGTCAACATTAAATCGAAAGATAATCAAAGTTTATTTCATTTTTCAACAAAAAACATATGTTTCACTTCATTTTGTAACAGAAAATAAGGTAAGTAGAACATAGTGAAATAAAAAGAGTATAACAATTGAGGACCTAAAGTAATCATACATTGTATTGCAAGAAAGAAACATAAGTGATCAAAGCGAAATACATGTATACCGTTGTTTTAAATGCGAAAAATGGAGGGACCCACTAAAAAGACAGAGCTTGTAGTATGTGGGTCCCTCTGGGGAAGAACATCAACGAAAAGATCCTAAATTGAACCGTCGTATATACAAACAGATAACAAAGTGGAAGAAGTCTGGAAGCCCACTAGAAATTAGATTAACAAATAAATACATTTACATAGACGCGAACTAACATAAAACAGGACTAGACAGCAAGACAACTACTACAGAAAAGGTTGTAAAGGACAAAACGGGATGGACAAGACTGACGAACTGAAGACAAAATAGCAGACAAGAACGCAAACAAGAGACAGAAACAGTAACAGAACAACAGAAACAACATAAACATAAACAGCGATCTTCGGCAGAAGCATGCCGAGAGAAACAGAAGATAGTTGCTGGGGAAAGCGAAATTTTGACGCCTTGATCCCATGGTCAAGTTTAGTTTCTCTATACTTGACTTAACAAACCTGCACAACAATAGATCTTTTCAGATTGGTTTCAAATCGTATGAAAGTGGGACAGTTATGCAATTGTTAAGTTTCATCTTTTTTTTTCCATTTCTGGCATCGTTAACCAATCTCAGTCAAGTAGGTCAAAATTTACGAAATGATTATGTCATGGCTTCACATAATTTCCAAGGCATTGGAACACATAAAAGGTTTCCTTCATTTATCATAGCATTGATTTAAGTAAGACAAAATATCCATCCACATCAGGGTCATCCTACGAGACCGACACCCACGAGTCATACAGCCCATGGGTTCTACACTAGGCAAATAAGGCCCACGAGTTCGACATTACAGCACGGGGCTTAAAGATGAAACCCAGTCTAAATATGATTTAGTCTGATAAAAAAGAGTAATATCTTACGAGTTCAATGGTAAAAACTTGACTGAAATCGGATAAAACGTAAGGAAGTTATGAGATTTTGAAGTTTTGCTAATTTCATGCAAAACATTTCTTGCACAGTGGATATGAATATGCAAACGAGTGAGCTAACCCTGTCATACCCTCACAATTTTCCATTGATCGTGTACAAAAAAAAAATAACGAAAATGCAATGTTTCTGTCATTGAAGTCTGAAACATGATGTTGCTCCTGGTTGAATAACGTCAGAATGGTGATCAGTTAAGATATACGAGGATTTGAGCCTGGGACATAATTGCGCTTGAATGAAAAACTGGAAATTTCACAATTTTATGTATATAATATGGTAAGTTGTGAGGGAATGACACGCTCACTTTTCCATTTGCATATTCATACTGACTCTTCAAGAAATGTTTTTCCCCAAAATAGCGAAACTTCAAAATGTCATAACTTCCTTATTATTCATCCGATTTCAACTTCAAAATTATACCGATGAACTCGTAATATTTTACTCTTTCTTATCAGACCAGCTATATTTGGACTGGATTTCCCCTTTAATGTGTCGGTCTCTATGACTCGTGGGTTGTATAACTCGTAGGTTGTATTATTCATGGGCTGTATAACTCGTTGGTGTCGGTCTCGTGACGTGCACCGTTCGAACCACTGACCTCGCAATTGACAATTCCGGGGTCTTATGCACTTCAACCACAACATCTCCTTCAGTTACATTATATAAGTTTATGATGAAACTTCAATCATTTGTTATTCAAAGTTCAGTCTGGTTATCAGAGTCATTTTGAATATTGAATTTCACTTTGACGCAAGAATGGATGATATGTATATTCAATTTAATTCAATTCAAATTCAAAATGATTTTTTAATTTATGCATAATTATGTATAGTTATATATACATATATCATAGATATATATTTTGCATAATATGTACATGTGAGTGAATATGAGTGTGCAGTATGCTTGGGCACACAGATTAGGCATATAAGTATTTCATTTTTGTTCTGCGCTAAACTGGCTCTGTGACACTTCAGAGATCAAGAAAAGAAAGTGAAGGCTTTTCACGTGCTTGGATACTTTATTTTGCTTTTATTTTGCTTCAGAGTTAATCTCCGTAATAATATGTATATAGTCTTTTCTTAAGTGTATTTCAATCACGTCATGTAAAATTGAATCATGGGTTCATTGGTCAGTCTAATTGTTGTACCGGCAGACATCAATAGTTACAGAATCACTTTCTTTTTTTTTCTCTCGAAAACCCTGCGCTATTTTAATACTCACGTGACAATTAAGGTGCAATTTTTTAAATTCGTGCATGTAGTCACTGTTGAACCCATGTCTCCTCATTTGTTTCTTTTTCACGTTTTAAGTGTACAGTTGCAAAATACCATTATTGCAAAGGAGCATAAAATCAAACTCTATTTATGGACGTGTAAATTCATGGAACAAATTTGTGGCAAAAATAACGAAAAAGCGGAATACTTATAAAGCCTTGTGTACAAATGGGAAAATATATCGCCGTTTCAACCTTCTCAACTTACTTGCTCTGACAAAAAAGAGAAGAAAGGACGTACCTTGGATCAAGCTGTAAAGCAATGAATTGCATTTTCTATACGTAGGTTTGCGTGCTCTTTGTGTGTACTTTAATGTGTGAGCGTGTTTATTTGATGTGTCTCTGTCTATATTGCTGTGTGTATGCCTTCACTTATTCTGACACAAATAAAAGATTTTCCGTATTTTCATTTCTTTTTTTTTTTGGGGGGGGGGGGATCAATTTGTTTATAGGACAAATAGGTCAAACATTTTGTCCTCATGGTCGGCCGTGCTTTCTCTATGGTAACAGACTGATGATTAAATCGTATATGCGCTATTTTATGGGGGAGGAGATAGTATGATCTTGAGGTGAACTGAATGATTGGATGATGAAATATGATATCACCAACGCACACTTAAATCTGCAGGTACTTGGGATTTGGAGTTATCACTCTAGGTGGCTTATAAAAACGTGCTTCTGAAAATTATCAACTTTCATTTGGTAAATACTTGTGAGATGGGATGTTGTCACTTATTTGCCAGCATGGGACTTAGAGTCCACTCTGAGAATGTCAACAAACTTTTTAAAAGGACGAGCAAAGGTATTCGCTCGTCTTTTACCTCTGAAGTAATCCATCTGAATTAGAAAGGGGTCAAGCCCTCAGCGAATTTTGCTCTAGTCCCAGGATAATAAAATCGGTGTCTTGTCATTTATTTTTTTTTTTTGGAATTCCAACTAAGTCAAATGCTTTCCCCCAGGAAATTAATCCAAAGAGTTGTTGACTGCTTTTAATCCCAGTCTTTCCTGATCTGCGTTTCGGAAGTAATTGCAAGGCTAAAAAGTCACACTTTCCCTTTTTATTTCCATTCTGTTTCACCGATTCTCCTTCTGTACAACATCGCTTGATAATATTCAAATTTCAATTTCAATTTCAATTTTAATTTCGATTTATTTTCATATTTCTCGATGAAAAATTACATCAAATATAACAAAATTAAATGAAGTACATGATATCAAGCTGGAGACATATATAAAACATTGCAAATATATAAAACATATAGTGGTCGATCTATGAAGTTTTGAATCTGTGAATTGATGAAATCAATATAATTGCAATGAATCAGTTGATAATAATTTCCCTCGTAATGATTACTGACATAGCGACGTAGAATGGGACAAAGAATGTGACGAATTCCTAAAACATTCCATATTCCAAGCAAGACAATAATCAAATACAATTCGTGCTAAACAGGCCACAAAGACAAATACCATTATTTGCATTATTTGAGACCCCTCCCCCTTTTGTCTTCTTTCCCCCTATCATATGCAGCAAATTAATTTGTATTGTCCTAAGGGTATTGGCCGATACTTACGTAACATTTTTTTCATCATATCAGATCTCAATTATCAAAACAACCAGATATGATAGGAAAAATCATCAAAATGTGTTTTCTGTCGTGCCTCCTTTATAACAGGAAAATCTCTTGTCTGTTTGATGACTTTGAATTTATCTAAGAAGTTGTATTCTTAATTGTGTGGACGTCGCGAAAAGGAATGATTCTAGCTCTGCCAAGTGAGCAGACTGATGTAGTATAAGCATGTCAGGGTTTAATATAATATTCAGTATATTCTTGAGAAACATAACTTGTTGGTAACGATATGTGTCAACATGTCAGTTCCGTTGCTTTATGTTTGTCATAGTAATAGATAGTTGACGCCCCCCTCCAAAAAAAAAATCATAAAACTGTCACTATTTTGCGTCTAATTTCGTTTTAATTTCGTGAATGTTTATCTTCACAAAAAGATGAGCTGCATTAAATGAAGATCCAATTTAGAATTGAAGAATTTCACAAATAATATACATAGTATGGCGACATTGAGTAATATGAAGCGATTGATACCATGAACTTTGGAGCAAAGTAGACGCGTCTTCAGACAAAGAAAGACCAGCATTTTCCCTATGATTAATGTTAGATACCTGCTGAGCTTTGATACTGTTTAAAAAGTGAGAAAAACGGAAAAGGATGCTGATTACGATGGCAATGCCATGTAGTCATGGTTATAGTCCTCCTAGGCTGATGATTATGATATTGAAATTGACGGCAATGTTTCATGTTTTCATTTCTAGCAATACAAAACATTTACACACACACAATGACACAGTGTCAAAACAATGTAATAACGAAGAAAAATACTGTGAATTAAACAAAACTACGCCTCACTTTCTGATTGTATTTAATTGAAATTGAATTGCTGGAAATAGAGGAGACGTGCTGAAAGCCAAGCTTGGTATTCTGCAGTCTCCCCGTGGACAATATGACGAATTACTGAACAGAACAAATAAACCAATTAGGAGGCAAGGTGCTTAAATAAAGAAAAAAAATAGAAACACGTACACACCTAACTTATACAAACAAACAAACAGACAAACGCGAGGAAGCTTTCCTATTAAGAGAGAGAAAAAGATAAAATGTGAAAGAAAAAGAAAGAAAAAAATATAAAGAAAGATAGAAATGTCAATATAAAGATGTCAGTAAATTGTTTAGTGTTCTATCACATTTTGAGCACCTTTGCATCTCTCATTATTGCAATACTCTTGTAAAACTAAGAGATCACCTTCCCCTTGACTGCAGAGATAACTAAGCTTTTTAGTTTCCAGTCTCTGCCTAGAATTTTTTCTCTCAGGATTTTTCTATTTTCTCTCTCTCTCTTTCATGTGCATTCTTTTTAGATATCTATCTATGTATCTATCCATCTATTTATCTATCTATCTATCTATCTATCTATCTATCTATCTATCTATCTATCTACCTACCTTTGTTATATCTAGTTATCTATATCATATCTGTCGATATATAAATCTACATATATATTGTATTTTCATTAAAATACTATACTGTCTTTTTGTGCGAACAACGAATCAACTGGAGATTTTTCGTACAATCGTATGAAAAATGTACCTTGGGATGCACTTAACGTCTTCAATATTTTATATCTTGATTGGTGCCCTCTTCTTTGTGAAATGTATAGTACGTTCGAATTTAGTAGAAAGCAGATGATAACACCCAGAACGGTATAGTGCATTTTAGTTATTCAACAGTTTGAGGTTGACAACTCTGGGGCTTTCTGGTAAAGCAAAGTGTTTATAATTCGGCTTATGAAAAGCCTGAATATTTATGCCATCCTCATTGGTCGTATGGGGTAGATAGCAATTACGTAAATGAGATTCAAAGGGACGTAAGTACCTCAGTGTTAGACCACTACCACTCAACGTTATTTCTTCGCCACCCCTCCCCTATAGCTACGGCAGCGCAGTCAAGAGGAGGCTATATACGTGTACTTGTTCTGTTTTCAGTAGAAACAGAGCCTTAGTGATAAGTTACGGTGATCGTTTGAGGGAACGGAAATCAAATCTTTTCACTCTTGAAAATTGAGTGTGAGGGAACCACTTCCTTTGTTTCAACTTTGTTCTTCAATGTGTAAAAAGGTTTCGTCATCCTATGATACTTGTATTCAATGCAATGAACGTTTGCTTTGAGATGATTTCATTACACCTTACCACTCGTCACTATATGTCACTATGAAATAAAGTAGGTCGTCTCACATTTCTAGGCATCCAGTATACTAATCCGTCTACGAAGAGAGTTGAATCAACAGGTAGAAGAGAGAACTGTGGCAGGTAAACCAATAGGATGATGGGTTATAGTCTTGTTCCGATCCTGCATCCCAATTTTGGGCTGCAGAAAAGGAGATGAAATCATGACTATAATGATTGGGATAGACACCGGCTAGAATTTGTACTGGGTTTGTGGGTTATATTTATATACGCCAAGAAGCAAGCGCTATATCTTTCCCCTATTCAGGCGCTTGATCTGGAGTAGACAGTACAGCAAGTCGACAAATACTGTGGCGCTTTCTAATTATCCTTACGTCTCCAGATTCCCTGCGTGACTCTCTCCTATGTGCCACGTCCACAACTCCTGAACAAACAGCGGACAAGTAATCACAGATTGTGTGTGTGTGTGTGTGTGTGCGTGTGTGTGTGTGTGTGTGTGTACGGTTGTGTGTGTCCGTCTGTCTGTCTATCTATGTCTGTGTGTGTTTGTTCTTTGTCCATGTGTGCACCCCCCCTCCCTCTTTTCCGACAGAGACGTCCCATGTGTTAGGATTGTATTAATAGAAACACGCTGTCGTCTATAACCTTCAGAAACGGAAGATCGGTGTTTGTATAAAAAAAAAAACAACTGCAAAAAATATTGACGACAAGGGGGAACATGCTTCTCTCTCCGGGAAGTTTTGACTGTTTTGTGATGTCTTCCCGCCTTTGCTTGCTTGATCTCGTATCTTCGTCGTCTATAGATTATATCGTGTGTGCTTCAGAGGTCTGTATATCCAGTAGTTTTGTGTGTTTGTGAGATGCTCGATGCGATGCACACGGAATTGGAGATGTTTATCTTTCAGCGACATATTGATAATAGGAAAAAAACGAAGGCAAATTGAAAGTAGTCCGAAAACAAAACAAGAAAAGTAAGAGATCCATGACAGCTGGAGTGAAATCAAGCGTGGCGATATGGCAATTGTGATTTGAAGTACAACATCTGAACAGGGTGTCTTATATAAAGGAAAAGTCCTGGACGTAATGTCGTTTTTGTTGTGCTCACTCCACGCATGGTGTACATGAAGTGTCAATAATCTTACTCTTGTGATTTTCTTGAAAAGAACGAAGTTTATGTCTACGGCTCTTGATGAAGTATCGATTTCCGTACATGCCCATAGAGAAAGGAGTCATTTTCGATAGAAAAACACAGTGAAGAAAAGTAACATGTTGACGAGTTCAAAGTTATTGATGTAAGAGACAGACGGATTGTACAAAGCAAAATGCAAACGATTTAGGATAGAATGACGATGACTTTGGCAATTTTTTTCTCTAGAGTTGCGCTTGTAACTAACGATGAGAATAAAAGCAATTTAGTGCAGTGGCAGCTTTTTGAACAGTTTGACAACCTTTCTTCTTTTTTTTTACCGAAGTAGCAAAAGAGATTAATCAGGCATTTATGGAATTAACGTTTTTCATTAATCAACTTGGGGGGTTAGGGAGGAGCACTGAGGAAAGTGTTGTGTATAAATGATGGTATTATCAAAATTGTGCTTGCCAGCATCCGTGCTTGTACCACTGATCCCAGGATAGAGATCAGTGGCGTGTGCCTACAAGTTATAGAGATTTTGTCGCACAGAAGCGCCGCGATTCACGCTATTGAATGACGCACCGTGTTCCTCATCAGCGGAAGTTCTCCGTGGAAACACGTGCTGCATGTTTGATTTGTATTTTGTACTTGAGGAGGGTATAGTGTTCTTTGCTGCAAACCAGTAACATTAGTGTCGCTGAGCTTGGGTTCCCAAATGAATCTCGTAGTTGGGGGAAGGTTTACCCATGTCCATTGCCAAAGAAACTGCTATCAATCTTTCTAGGATCGACTAATTCCACCAGAGACAGAGGCTCTCGTGCCCTGTAGGTGTCCAGCGTTTATGTCGTAAACATCGCTGAGGTTAATCTAATGAGTAGGAGTGGAAACTGAGAAGAGAGAGAGAGAGAGAGAGAGAGAGAGAGAGAGAGAGAGAGAGAGAAGAGAGGATAGATAAAAACGAAGAAAGAGGAAGAGGACAAAACAGAGAGAGAGGAGGGAGAGAGGGAGAGATAGAACAGGATATGGGAAGCAAAACTATATTGTGTTAAATATAAGCTGTGTTTTTGTCTCTTTCTTACTTCTCTTTCTTGTAGGAAAAATATGGAAAAATGGTTACATTTCCCCGCCATTCTATATTGTTTTTGTGTCCATTTCATATTCAGTACCACTTTTCTTTCAAAATTAAAGCAATTTAAGAGAAGCAGTGAATTTATTGAAGTTCTTGAATAACTTGCTTTTCAGAGCAAAGCCGTGTAGCAGTAACAGAATGAAACCTATCGTATTCTGTTTGGCGGTATTATCATGACTATTTAGGTAACGTTTTATAGTCGGAACCGATTCTGTTTATGCCTGCAACAAACTATGAGAATTGTGTCTTGATCCTGGGTAACTTCAGTCTAAAAGGAAAGCGAGAAAGCATCTCTGTAAGTCTGCTGGGCAAAATTATCGGATGCCCTTCACGAGACCGACACCCACGATTCACAAAGCCCTCGAGTGAGACAGCCTTTGAGCGATACATCCTATGAGTTATTCATCCCACGAGTTCGACAATAAGCAGACAAGGCCCACGAGACCGACACAATAAGCCCCGTGTTGTATCTGTCGAACTCGTGGGCTGTTTTTACCTATAGTGTCAAACTCATGGGCTTTAGGTGATAGAAGGCTTAACGGTGCACCACGTATTCTTTCAAGGGTATGTGTGTGGCCCTGAAAAGGGCCTACCCAATCCCGACGTTTCGGCAAGCATGTTCGGCAAGCACCGAACGTTCTACCGCCACGGAAGCCTTCAAAGATTTCATCATGGGCTTTATTTACCTAGCATCGAACTCGTGGGGTGTATGACTTGTGGGTGTCGGTCTCGTGGAATGACCCAAAATTTTCACCTTTGCTTTTCCAGGAGACCACAAGTATTTATTGTATATAAAATTGTCGAAATTAATTTGTATGAAACTGGAAAAGAACACAAAAATCAAAGCATGAAACATACCTTATAAAAAAAACCAATATAATGATGATCATGACTATGTCAAATCTATTTGGTATGATTGGAAGTGGATATCACTGATCCAACATAATGCTCACATTTTCCTAAGTATGAATAAACTGAGTAATTCCTCCCAAAATCGAAATAAAAGGTAATATATCAAGTGGCCGGTCACAGGATGGGGGGGGGGGGGAGACTAGCTGCGACTGACTCGAATGGAAGCAATTACTGTAGTATTAAGAGACAAATTTTCCTGTAAAGGAAATACCGACAGTGTGTTAGATCCACTTTGAGAAACACCGCGGGTGAGAGACGCCAGCCGATCCCCCCTCCTCCCCCGGGAACCAACGCCGCACGACCGTGCACTCTCCGCAAGCTGCGTGTCTCCCGAAGTACGCGTACACCTTTGCTATATATTGATCGCGAGTAGGCGCTAGCACAAAGACCAAACACCCGATATTGGAGGTCCTTCATCCATTTCAACCCATCTCCAAGTCCCACCTCCACGCTCCTGGTGTCGCTTCGATCGGGGTGACGACGCACAGAGGATTGATTTCCTGTACAACTTGCAGCTGATTCAACGCAGGGATTTCGCCCGCGACAATTATACCAGGGAGACCTAGATTGATGAAACTGATATTCCCGTTCGGAGGGAGGAGGGTTAAGAGATGTTCAAATAGAGCAAGGAGTTGAGGAGAGGATAGTTGAGGAGGATGGGGAGGAAGAGGGAGGGGGTAAGGTGTTTGGATGTGGAGGTGCGCCTGGACAGGTGTAAAAGATTTCAATGACAAATCACTTACAGTTGGTCGTAGCTTTCAGAAGCCATTCATTTACCTCTGTCATGAGATAGCGTGACGCGCTAAGTCTGTGGACCAGTATATCAATAATTAAGATTTTGATTGCACTGTTTCCTCCTTAACGGTTTAGATTTTCGTTTGTTTGTTAATTTGTTTGTTTTATTATGTATGTTTTTCTGAAGAAAATGATTGGTAATAAATGGTAAAGACCTCCCTCGCGGACCACTACTTCCAAGCATATACATACTTACGTATAGGGGCCTAATAGGTAATCATGTGAGTTGGATGTTAATGTGTACGCATGAATAATATTGTCCCCTTTCACAAACATTCTAACATTTATTTTCAGTAATACCAAACATTGCCCAAAAAGAACATTATGGGAGACGTTAATGACAACGACAACAACACAAACTGCCAGCAAGGTTCCGAGTTGACTAGAGCTAAACCACCTCAAACATTGCCGTTGGGTGCGACGCTCTAGACGGTTGTGGTTAGCATGTCTCCCGGCGGACTCGGTTGGGGACAGCCCAAAGGTTTCTTTACGGTGTATTAACTATTTAGAAGTGCGTTAGACGGATACGAAAGTTCATACAACGATGGCTGTGATTACGAGTATCAAGAGCTTGCAAGTTGGCAGCCTCATTTTTAAAAACATTTAGGACGTCGATTAGATACCCAATTTGATTCAAAGGCGTCACTTCCGCCCGGTTTAAAGAGCGTTTTGTCTTCCCGGATGACCGTAATCGGTCATTACGCGGGGAGAAGAGATTAACGGGGCGAGATGGAGTCATTCGGATTCCATTGCTTCGATGTAAGGTAACACTATTCTTCGTGTGAAGATCGCAGCATTTCCTGCATGCAACGAGGGATGACCCATGAAACAGAATTTAAACAATGAGGAAATCAAACCAATTTAATAATTTATCGCATTTCTGTCCGTATCTCTCGTAATATTTGTCATATATCAATGTTATATTAGTTATCGTGGTGCGCACGTATGTCGCACCCCGACACCTGTCCTTGATATAAAATGTATATAAGTTTTAACGATTTTAGTAGCGAATCTATTTGTTTGTTTGTTTTTTTTTAAGCCTAGGCTTTCCACTCTTTGACCTCCTTTGAGTGTGTTTTATCGTGTGTGCGTGCGTGTATTTGTGTGTGTGTCGGTGTGTGCGATTGCGCGTGTCACATGAGTGTGAGAATACAACCCAGGGAAAATTTTTTGGCCCTCCTCCCCTCCTAGTTTGCCCTCTCCCTTTCCTCATCTGATCTTCATTTTTTTCTTTGGTGGTGGTGCCGGAATGAAATGGAGTACCTGACAGGTGTTTGATACTGGCTGGGAGACAGTCGACAATTCTGTGTGTAATGTTGTGTGCGAGTAGGATCAATATATCCGTAACCCCTTTTCCTCCCCCCCCCCCCCAAAAAAAAAAAGGGTTCGAGAACGGAAGTGGCCCCATCCGTGCCAATTCGACACCCATGTCAATTACCGACCCTCATCCGCTCTTTGTTTTCGCCTAATGTCTATAGGGTGGTCGCGGAGAAGTGCTGGAGGATCAAGACAAGCAGACGGATGTTCAAGTAGATAGAAAAAAGAAAGATAGATAGATAGATAGATAGATAGATGGATAGATAGATAGATAGATGGATATATATATATATAGATAGATATATATATTATATATATATATGGATAGATAGATAGATAGAAAAAAGATAGATAGATAGATAGATAGAAAAAGATAGATAGATAGATAGATAGATAGATAGATAGATAGATAGATACATACATACATACATACATACATACATACATACATTCATACATACATACACTTGTAAGACGTGCTCCACGTCTTACAAGCTTGGCTTTTTAGTGGAACACTGTTTTCCATGCATGGTTGTGATTATTTACTATTTTTGTTGCCATGACAAAGTGCATTGTTTTGTTTTTTTGACATCATTCGTGCATATACTTTATATTATATTTGAAAAAAACTGCCGTTATCAGACGAATGAAAGACAAATCGACAACTTGTACCGCTTTGAATCATGTTCTCTTTTTCGTTTTTTGATGACGGAAATAAATAAACTTTTGAATTGAATTGAATACATAACATGGATGGATGGATGGATCGATAGATAGACAAATAGATGGATAGATATAATAGAGAGAGATATAATAGCTACATATACTATATAGATAGCTACATCTATAGATAGCTACATACATAGATAGCTACATCTATAGATAGCTACATACTACATACATAGATAGCTACATCCACGTAGATAGCTACATAAATGTATATAGATAGCTACATACATAGATAGCTACATCCATGTAGATTGCTACATACATGTATATATAGATAGCTACATACATAGATAGCCTCATCTATAGACAGCTACATACATAGTTACCTACATCTATAGATAGCTACATACATAGATAGCTACATCTATAGATAGCTACATACATGGATAGCTTCATACATAGATAGCTATACATACTTAGATAGCTACAAACACGATCTCATACAACCTGGAAAGTCTCTCTCATGTAAACATACTCCGTTTAATGGCTGGAAGGACTACAGTATGACGCAGGCGATGTATACCCTGAAGCACACACTGTCATACGATTACGGTAATGTGAGAATCAGCTCAATTAAAAATGTCCAACATCAAGCGGCTAGTGATCCTTAAAACGTTTTTTAGGATATCTGGCAGGGTATTACCTGAACAACATGAAACATCTACAATGTACCTCAGTAATTGAGGTCTGTGATGTATAGTTAAACAGTGTGGTGTTTAGTCATATTGTTGATAGGGTGAAATGTTATTGGTGTCAACTTTTTTCTCTCTCTCTTTTCTTTTCTTCCCGCTGTTGTATTGGAAATATCAAAGATATCACTCTCAACAGATCTCCCCGAATTCGATGCCAATATCAAATTCAAGAAGAGAATTTGAGCTGAGAGGAGATACCGTCTTTTCATGATCCTGGTGTTATTATAAACTGCTATTAGATGTCGTGTTACATACTGAAAATCAGATGGTTGTAAAGTTTCATGTTTATTCTTATTCTGTTTTTAGCCGGATTTTCGCTAAACTGCTGCACGTTTTATGTAAGGGCTGTCATTCTAGACTCTTTCTCCTCAGATATGTAGGGGATTCTTTCATGGACTTTTCCCGTTAGAGCGTCCTTTATATATTTATGGTCAACGCAACGAGTGAATGTTGAATGTCAGCAAACTGCACGGAATGACATGTAGAGTAAAACCAGACAACGCTCCGTGGAAGTGGGGGTGGGGGAGGGGAGACTAGTGCTTACTAGGGTATTTTCCTTCCGGTGTATATACTTGTTGCCTGAAAATTGCAGTTGCTTTAATTTTCACCTCTGCTTAAAGTACTACTTTGCCTATACAAAAATAGAAAATAACAAAACAACAAACGGGAAACGTCTTACTTTGTAACAACAGCCACACTGCAACATTCGATAGCTTTTCACACACCTGGGCCAATACGAAGACTGTTTGATCACGCAATATACTTCTCCAGACGAACACAATGCGAGCGCGCAAACTATCAGGAATGTGTTGCACTAACTGCGGTGTTTACACGCGGTCCGTGTAGATTCCCTCCAGTCATCTTACACACAAGGCGAGCAAACATTCCAAGGAACGCAGCGCGCAGGTGGTGAACACCTGGGGTTTTGTGATTGAGTCATGTCATTACAAACACCGTCTCATTTTCTTTCCGTTACGTGCTGTCTTTCAAAAGCATCTTAATTGTATTATCAGCACGGTTTCTGTGTGGGTGCGTGTGTTATTCATGAAATTCTGATGATGAGCACATTTGGATGTTATTCATAGTACCATCTTTTTTAAGATTCCTTTCCTGAGGTTGAGTAAATTATCAATTGCTCTTCCTAAAATAGTCCTACTGAAATGAGTAATCTAAAACAAAGAAAATAGTACACGGTAAAACATGAACACACGGCAAAGAAATGTAACATTCCCCGTCGATGAATAATGAAATGCACTTTGAAAATGAATTACAGAACTACAGTTACAAGATGGGGTAGACAAATTTGCCCGTCTTGCGTGGGATTCTATTCATGGGTTTTCGTTCGTAATTTTGATAATGGCATGAAAGGTGTCAAATTATACAGTTCACGTCCTTTTAACTCAAGTCGAAAAACTTTACGCCCGAGGTCAAAGCATAAAGAAGAAAAGGTATCGCTGTTGGCATAAAAGGACTCCTTCACTGAAACTTGATGTTGGTACACCGAAAAGCTGGAGACTACTTGATGTCAGCTGCGGTGCTCATAACATTAGAAGTAAAGAACTAAAACTGTCACTTGAAGCTAAATATCTAACTTTACATTTGTTTGGTCACATAATATTTACTCTCTTTTTTGACCTATCACATTTTCGTGACGGTCTGCTCTCTAAGGAATTGGAATGGGTATTTGACATCTCTGTTTGGCCTATGCTGACACTTGTAGTTGTGAAGCTTTGCAAAAGCATTTGGTATTGATTAGAATTTGGCATACATCGAAATGAAAAAAAAAAACAAACCCTCACTTACTGCTAGAACTACTACTAGAACTTCTGCTACTACTACTAGTACTACTACTATTACTACTACTGCTACTACTTTTACTATCACTATCACTACTACCTCTACTACTACGTTTTTATACTGCTAAAAACACACTATCATGTCGTTGAAAACTAGATGTATTTGCTTTTAATGGTAGGACTCGACGTGAAAATGTGAATTGTCTTTGTTCTTCAACATTCTTTTATGAATTGCTTTCCCATCACACGTACCAGATGTGATATGACACGAGGCAGAAATGTGGAATGTATAACAGCAGATAGAAGGTTTTTTTTTATGACGATGATTGGATCTCAGAAAATCAAATTTTTGTTACATCATTAGGAGTGGATAACTTACGCAGTAACGTTTTTATGTGATTCAAGAAAGATGAAACTGATATCATGGTTGAAGTGAAACATAACAGCGATTTCATATTGAAAAATATTTGTCAGTTTGGGGAAAAAAAAAAACGTGTGAGAAAAATAAAACCCAAGAAGAACAGAATTGATCTTGTTGCCTTTTGGATTATATTCCAATGGTACATTTCACTTTTGCTGATTAAATGAATAGCTGCATGCTGATCCACTTTCCCTTGCAAATCTCTACTCCCTCTGGGCAACATGCTTCCTCATTTCTATTTTGGGGATTGTTAATCTTCTTTATATATAAACAACTCCTTACATATCTTTGGTTTGTGTACTAACGCTATATTGAGGTTTAGTAGTTTAATATCCCAGTCATGTCGCACTAAACATGTATAATCTCGTTGAACGAAGGCAATAATCCTGACAGGTCTGCCTTTACTAATGAGATGGGATGCGTTTTATGAAAGTCTCATGAGAGACTTTTCGCTCGTAAGACACACTTATGAGAGACTTCATGAAATCGATTTTACTTCTTTTTGAAAGCCTTTTATAGATATACATTATGAGCGACTTTGACCATTCTTAGATTTATGTAAAGACTTTTATGAGATAACTTCATGAAACGGACCCCTGGAGATGTTATCATAACATCTATATGATCTTTTAAAGGGAAACAATACTCCCACTGTAAGGTGGGTTGTCTGTTCTCTTATTGTGTGTGTGTGTGTGTGTGGAAACTTCTTACGCGTCTTTGCTTGTAATAACGTGATTGAGATGCAGTTTGATGACCAAGTCATGTCACATTAAACATGTATGATTTCCATGAAAGGCAAAAATCCTGACACGCCTGCCTTGCTAATGAGCTGGAGAGACTGGTCTTTGAAGGGAGACGAAACTCCCACTAAATGGTGCACACTTTGCCCATGATGTAATCACTCCCGCCGTTGCCTTGTCGATTGAATACACGTACTCTTAACCATGTCTTAAAACATATACCGTATTCACGTAGGGCGTTGTTCAGGCGCAAATGTGTCTGCGATATTGAGTGGATGTTGTCAATCATTACTGATTTCTTTTAATTCTTGACATAAAATAAAATTCAGGTCACACGAACGCCCCAGAATACGAGCAACCTTCGACTCTCAGTTAAGGAAAAAAAAGTAAAACTTGGGTCCCCGAGTTAGCCTCCGGTTGGTGGCTACACTAATGTCCGCATTTTAACTTCTCTATACTGTCATAACTTTGTCAAGAACTCATAAGACTCTTCTGTAAGTGGCAGCCGGAAACATAACTACACTATCATAAACATGGGATACACAAGACATTATAAGCGTAATGTAAAGGGGGGGGGGGTGTCAAAAAGCGTTTGCAGGGTCAGGCAATACATATTCCCGTTAATTTATGGCGTCGTTAACAGTTAACAGTGGGGGGGGGGGGGGGCGGTGGGGTGGGATCTTACTATGTCTGAGCAAATGAATGATATTTGAGAAATCTTTATCAAGAGCTAGGGGCACTATAAGCTGACTCTCTTAATGTGCTATATATCTATCCTTGAAGGAGGTTAAAATGCTTCCTTCCTGATTTTATCCCGATGACATTTCTGTCTTCAGTTATCAAACTCGTGCGAATAGTGTTGAATGCTGTTGTTGTTGTTGTTGTATTGTAATGCTATTTTCTGCTAATATTTTCCTTGATGGAATCGTGCCATGACGGACTATACTTGAAATGGGCCAAGGGCAAAACTCCGCACTTTCAATACCCCCCACGTTCCGTATGGACCAGACATTTGAGTGGCATACAAAGAGTTTAAATATATCATAGTGTTACTTCAGCGTTCGCTTCGCCAACGGTAATGGTCTCTGGACAAAATTTATTCAGCAGATGCATGTTCTCTCAAAAAAGTCATTGTGTCCTTCTACTGATAATGCCTCCACAATCTTGGTGATGGTTCTGACTTGGAAGTACGACTGTGCTTGGAAACAGTAAACTGAATGTCGCTCATGCAGGTCTTAGTGTAACACAAACACCCGACACTCGCAAAAAGGTAAACAAATTAATAAATACATGTCTGATATATGTATATGTATATATATATATATATATATATATATATATATATATATGTATATATATATATATATATATATATATATATATGATATGTATGATATTGTTATGTTACGAGCAAATAACTTTCCAACCTATGTATCGCTATAATATTGTTTTGTTAAAATCCGGACCAGTAAGGATGTCTAAGAGATGTTAAAGACAGTACTGTAGTGACGAATGTCCATTGCTGTCTCTACCATCACCACTCTGATCATCTAAGTATCCCCTTTCCCAGACCCCAGTTAATGTTTCCGAGTTTATTCTAGATTATTTTAGTTTATTCTATCTTTAGATTTGCGACGCGAACGCTAAGACGACGCCTCCTCCTCCTCCGGGTTGGACAATGGAAAAAGTTGCATAACGCGCACGTGCAGAACACCATTTCTTGCCTTATTAGCGTCGTCTTATGTTCGCAGATCTAAAGCTTGCTCATAATGTTTGAGCAGTGGAGACAGAAACATTTAATGTTTGAGCAGCTGAGACAGAAATATTTGCGTGTGTGTGTGTGTGTGTGTGTGTGCTTGTGATGTCACTATTATGTCCTTAACTCTCGGGTTCGACAAAATAGCAATTATCTGCCTATCCTCAAAGTGAGAATTAAAATGCGCTGGTATCGTCTTTGAACTGAAAGGATGGTTACAATTTGTCATTTTGTAATAAATAGAACAAACGTGCGGAGCTGGGACATCAAAGAAATTCGTATGCTGTTGCTATCGGAATAGGAACATTGACGAATATCTGGATGAACATGCAGTTTCGGAATCCATGTTATCTATAGAAAACAACGAAACAAACAACAGTACAAACCAAATTACATTGGCTCTGAATCACGGACTCCTACCCTTTTCACATTTGAAAAGATATCGGGGAGGGGGTGGAGAGAAGATAACCTCGTTTTGAATAGAGCAATATTGTGCAGACTTATCTGCGTAAATAAAAAAAGAAAAGAAAAAGTTGTTATCTACGAAAAAACCGCTTGACGTCAAAACCAGAAGAAACAAACAAACAATGTAGTGTGTGGCTAGACGGTATATTTCCGGTCAGTGTAATCCAGTGCCGTCGTAACACAATGGCCAATCCGTTTTAGAAGACGTGCGAACTAGCTCGCTGTAAGAGAAAATCCTCGCCTCAAGCAGGCCAATAAAGCAACCCCCACAAAGCGTAATGTAATTGACTCCGTTTGGAATCATTCTTTGATGTATTGATAAAGTAAATGAAATGACTATGTTGCCATTTCCATCTTTCAATTCTTTTTAAAATTCAACGTTTGTTTTATTGCACGTACAACATAAACAAACAACATATCAGCAAATCTGCAGACTGATATTGTGATGCTTCAGAAAAAAGTCATGCTACTAGTAGATATAAAAAGTAAAGCAATCTACGAATCTTTCTGGGTCACGTGGGTAGTGGGAATCTTTGTCGTTATCTTTCACAGATTACATGGATCCCTGATATTTCTAAGAGGTTGCTTACTTCTCTCTCTTCCTGCTAATTAACTTATTGACTTATCAATTTATTTCTAAACATCTACTCTCATTTCTTTTCTAATCTGTTTTGATTTTTTTGTTTAATCGACTGGAACTCATCTAAGTGACTTTTCACATCACGTTAAGTTACAGCAGACTATAATGTGAGAGTTTTACCATGCCTTATGATGAGATCAGTGTGTTGGGAATTCCTTTCTTCAGCTTTTTTTTTTTTTTTGCAGGATTTGTCATATTTTCACAGAAAATGTTCACCTAGATTTATACCCTCAGCGATGTATCCACGTCACGCCCCTTATAAAAAAAAAGAAGAAACCGGCCCACGCAGGAATTGCAGAAGCGCCTTGCAGAGAGAACAGCCACCAGCTACTATTATTAACGCATTAATCTGCTAAAAAGGGGAATCGTGGTCCCACGCGGTCAGAAATAATTTCTGTATTATATCAATAATTCGTGACCGGGGAAAACTGTAATACTCTCATAAGCCGAAGGCAACAATTATTGCGGTTCGCCAAGAGTTCTTCCGTCGTAGCATTTTGAGCGTGCCAACTCGGCCCGAGAGGAACAGGCAGCTAAGTATCACTTCAATATTTGTTAGTAAAGGCGGGATGGTGGCGAAGGTGGTGGTAGGGGGTTTCCATAACTTTCGGATGTTTGCATTTTTCAGCTGTTTGCCACGTAATAGTACGCTTTGCATCAGTACATGGACGTATAACCACGCTCCGTTGACTGTGTGCCGCTACTTAGCTGCTCCCCTCGAAATGCGAGAGACAATGCCCCACGGTGGCCATAGTGATGCCTGTCTATGCACATCAATTTCGTAGCCAGGATGACTTCATTGTCAATGAGTAAAGCTGTTGCTAATATTCTTCTCTGATACAAGAATGCTTGTCATTGAATCATTGTTTTGATCGGAGAGTGAAGTTATGGATAATTTGAACAGCTAAATAAGAATATATCTTCCATTGATGAGAAAAGAGGAAGTAGGTGGCCGGATTAAAGGAAGTTTCGGGAAAAGAAAAAAAATCTGTATGATAATCTCGATGATGAGAGAGAATAAAAATTACCAAATTTTCACTTTACCCACGTTTAAGCAGATCAATTAAAGAATAACGAATGGAGCAGCGCCTTCAAAAGAATTCAGGAAAATGCTCGGATTCGCTTGTCGCCCGAGGTCTGACGTGGCGAGCACATTTCGGTCGTCGAATGCTGTTGGAAAGAGATTTCATGGGAAGGGCTGAAGCCAGTAACTCTGTCATCTATTGACAACTTGTTGGCGTGCAATGTTTGTTGAATTTTCAAAATATAGCGGTCGTGGAAGAGCTAACGTAATCGAAGAATGAGGTATGCGTGACTTCGGGTTCGTTGCTGTGAGTACACAGAGAAGAAATGCAGACTGTGTTCTAGACTTTTTGCCCTTTTTTTTAAATGTTAGGCCATGTCAAAGTGCAAATGAACATGATACTGAATAAGCTTAAAGAAAATGGTGGTAATATATCAAGAAGAGGAATAAAATAACCGCAGTCCCTAGAGTAGAAAGGCACGCTAACTTACTGAGCATCAGCATGGAATACATGCAGTATATCGGCGTGTACATACTTCAAGTTCAAGTTCAAGTTCAACTTTATTTTCATTTCCATTAAATAAACAGGAGAAATTATATTCAATGCATAAACAAAACAAATTTGTAGTAATTTCGATAAACGTACATCAACAAGAGACATGTGATGATGAGTAACGACATATAATTGCATTTATAAGGTATTTACATATGCATATTACACGAATGGTAATGGAAATGGAGTGTCCCACTAAAAAGCCAAGCTTGTACGATATGGGACCCTCAGAAATACATAAAAAGCAAATAATGGCTTCATGAAACTACAAACAAATATATGAAACAAAATCAAAGAAACCAATGTCAACTGACAGAAATGAAATAACAGGAAAGAACGAAAAAAACAAAATGGGGAAAAAAATGAAACTGCAACACACGCCATCGTGGACACAAGCAAACCGATTTCCAGGACGTATAGGAGTAGTAATACGCACCCTTGAATGATATTGTGAATATAAGGATTGGGTACATATACCAGAAAAACTACAAAAGCGCGGGCATATTAAAAGCAAAGAATAGACACAATGGTGCATTGTTCGATGACTGTCATATTTGAGGAGAACTTATATTCGACAGATTATTTTACTCTCATGATAGAAAATAATTGATGTGTAATGATTAATGCATAAGAATAAGTGATAACTTAATTGAGTTAATGAAACAAACCTAGTTCGGTAATATGTTATAAGATTTCAATAAAAATAATTTCAATTTATTCTTGAAAGAATTCAAAGTTCGTACTGTTACAATATCATTACTGTACTTAACAGTACATTATATATATATATATATATATATATATATATATATATATATATATAATCTATTTATCTATTTCTTACAATATATAATTAAATACGTATAAAAATATAGTAAAGTATGTAAAAAGTATCTTATATTGTATAAAAACATACATAGCTACATCAAAAATACATACAAGCTGCGGACCCCCCCCCCCCCATCCGCGACTCTGATAACATTGGGGCTATAAGGAGGTAATTGTCCACTTTATAAAGATGCACTCGGATTCATTTCTTTTTAAGGTGAATAGAGTTACAAAAGAAAGCATTATAAGATGATAAGTGAAGAGGGTTATAGTGCATTTGGAAGTACACTACACGCATTTCATATCTACCTAAGATAGCACATAACAGGGATCGCGCTTCGTTGAAGAACACACTAAAAAGAAACATCAAAACAAAGCTAAGCCATACAAAACATGAGCAGACCAGTCAAGGGTGTATCAATAAAGAAAACTGAATCGTGACAAATGTAGCTTGTTCACTCTCGTAAGGAGAGATGAACATATCTACCTAAGATAGCAGGGCCCTCTGGTAGAGCAGTGGTAACATTGAAGAGGCTATACCCTGGGTAAATAAGACCTTATTATTATTATTATTATTATTATTATTATTATTATTATTATTATTATTATTAACAAAAAATAATACAGCGAAATATGCGAAGGACGAAAACACCAACAACTCAAAATCAATTTATTCGTCGAATTTTTTGAACAAAAATGAACGCACTGCTTTTTGGCATGGCAGTGAAAGACAATGGCGTTCATCTCTACACAATGTCTGCAATCCAACCGAAATTAATTAAATTACATGGCACAGATACTGCATTCAAAGAACTGTGTTGTGTCCTGACCATACTTGGTGGTTCCATTTCTTTTGCATGAGGATACCTACATTAAAAAAAAAAATACATGAAAAAATCAGAAGCATACATTCCCATGTCTGTTCATTCACAGAGAGAGAGAGAGAGAGAGAGAGAGAGAGAAGAAGAAGAAGAGACTGTATTCAGATATATCATATTCATTTAACGCAAACATGCGCGTTCTGTTGAAATATTTTCGAAATTGCGTTGTATGAACCGTGAGTTGTATGTCATATCAAAGTTTTATGAAAAAGTAGGGCTGTCATCGATTAATTTACGATCCTGGAAAGCAAACTCTTACTACAACAACAAACGTATTCTTTTATAGTTTCACCGGAAATGTGTACGTTTTTCCCTGTCATAAGACAAATCTATGAAAAAAAAAATGTTTTCATTAGCTTTAATAAGGAAACACTTTGTGTGATTACAGATCATTAAATATCATGGAAACTAATGTCATACTTATTGCGTTTATCGGCTCTGGTCAACTATTTTCTTTTGAAACGGAAAAATCCGAAAACCATCAGAAGCCTCTTTCTAATAAATTGACAATTGTTTACCAAATTCTGAATATGGAATTTAACCGTATCTATCATGTCTGTTACGTGGCCATAATATGGCTATATAAATGAATCAGAATGTCTTGTTCGTTGAGGCAAAATGTTCGTTAAAAGGAGAAGACTGCGTTAGTTATATAGCAACCAAAGACCAACTCCATCTTCAATATAGGTTGGGTAAATTCTACCTGTAAATGGCCCGGAGATGCTGTTGAAGCAAATTATTTTCTCCATTTTTTTTCGGGGGGGGGGGGCATCATGACGTAAAATCATAGTTGTTCGTAAGGTGAAAATGGAATGATCTATGAGTTTTATTGCATTATTTCAGTACTACACATATCTAGCTGTCTTGGGCTATCAAAACTGCACGTCATATTTTTGAGAATCCTGTGCGTGGTAAGATTAACTCTTGCTCAAAAGGGACTTACGTTGCATTTAATTAGCGCCGGGACGAACTTTTTTTTTTCTCTCGTGGTCTGAAATTAAAGAAAATATGATAAATTCATTTTGAATTTCAGATACTTGATCTGGCCACCATTAACTTGGTATACATAGCGGAAGAAGACGAAAGGAAAGTGGTGTTCCATGATACTATCTGATATACGGCTAAGTTATCAGTGGAGGGATGCAATTGCGTTACATTTGAAGATCACTCAATACTCTGGCGAACTTCTCAGGAGTTCTTCACAACTAGAAATTTACTTCCGGTCACTAAAGTCAAGAAATAGATAGTAAAATGGAAACAACAGATCGAGAAAGGAGAAGCAGTAGCGGGGAAGTGTTGATGCAAGCAAGCCTATAGGGAGAATAATCTGTGGTTTTTAATATTGCTTGACTGCTTACAAAAGCAAAATGAAGCTCTTACAGCAGTCCGTTGACAGTGTACGAAAAGAAGTATTGACATACTCCTTACCTATTAGTATGTCTTCCTTCAGAAGGAAATAAGTACATCTGTATGTAGGCATAACGATTGAACCTCAAATTCAACCCTTTACATTAACCCCTCCGTACTCCATGTATGACAAGTTCTCGATCCACCTTTTGAAAACGTGAACCAGGAAAGAAAAAAATACCAAGAAAAAAAAAGCATGTTTACCGACAATTCCGTTTCAGATGAGTTCACTTTTCCCTATAAACATCACCTTCGCCTGTCAAATTCGCGCAACGAAACAAATCGTTTGGACACTTCTGACAGCATTTCTACCTGACGAGGAATTAAAACGTTCGTTATTTCTTTCATAAAGGACGCGTTCTGACGTAACTGTGTTTTTCTGCGGCAGAAAAGCGAATGAAATGAACTTTTTCTTGCCGCCCTTTTTTGGCCGTCAGGCACTTACTTGTCCTATCGGACGGATGTACAGTAAATCTGTCATAACACGCCGGTATGTAGGTTTTTGCGCCCTCACTTTGAGCAAGTTTCTCTGTCTGTGGCAAAGTTCGCCATAGGGTAATCTCTCGGAGTTTTCATTCTCAAAATGATAATAGTGGCTGCCAAAATGCAATGTCATGTACAGACAGAGTTTTCTTCCATTACAAACTTGCGCCGCAAGATATATCGCGCTTTGCAAGATGAAAACAAGAGTAAAACAAAGGAATGCTGTTCGCATTTCCTATGCAATTGTAAACGCTTATCAAGCCAACTAAAAAGAACAACACTGCGGGGCTCGTAATATTCCTTTGACTTATTTGCAGTTACCAACATATCTTGGAGAGAGGGAGAGAGAGAGAGAGGGGGGGGGGGAGGGGTAATGCTTTGGCATCGGACAAAATATGGGCCAACCCGATGAAGCGGAAGGGCAAAGTTTATAGAAAGTGCCTTATTTGACTTAATACCCCTATCACGCCGAAAAATAAAAACAATGACGATTTAACTTGCGTGATAGAGAAGAGATAATGGATTTGTCCTGCGGGGTTGGAAGCGACGGTTCTACACAGTTCATTTACGTTGGGGCAATCTGTCTTAAATCATTCATATATCGACATCAACTAACTGCGTGATAACTTTCATGAGGCCGCTCGGATTAATCTCTTCACTTTCTTGCCGGCACGTCAAACACATAAATCTTACAATATACCTTCGATTTTTATCCCCCTTCGGAGGTACTCGTATAAGATGGTGCGAGTGATGGTGCAAAAAATGTCCTTGCTTTATTGAAGCAACAAGCGAATGACATCGATGGGACTTTTACTAAGAGAATGAGTTCTGATATGACGTTGGCGAAATATGTATAAGACTTGTGACTTTCATTGATGCCATGATAATGCATAAAATTATTATGTTCAGATTTAATCACGGAAGTGTACTATCAGAATTATCAATATCCGTTCGATTACTGTAATGGTTTATTGTATAGTCTCACTGAATCTTGTTTAAGACGATTGCAGCGGAATAAAACTCATGCGAACGACTGTTCTATGGTTTCTTCGAATTCTCAAACTCATTCCTCTGTTATGAAACCTGCCGTAGGAACACGCCATGCAGGAAATGTCATTTCAAATTCTGTGATTGTTGGAACTGACAGAACAAGTTTAAAGCGAACTTGAAAGCAAATCATTTCAAGCTGTTATTTGTATTTTGCAGTATAAGGCAAATCAAGAGTGTTCAGAAGAATATCTCAGTAAAAGTCCAATTGACTTGGAAATGTGTCTCATAATTTGATAAAATTTGATAGAATGACATCTCACCTGATTGACAGACACCGTATATCGACGTAATAACTAATCAGGGGCCCGTTGCATAAAAGTTACTATTATGGTAACTTTGCCATCCAATGGTAAATTTCATAGAATTCTTGATTTTGATTGGTTGTTGAGTATTGTTGCCATGGTAGTTACCATTGGATGGCAAAGTTACCATAATAGTAACTTTTATGCAACGGGCCCCAGAAGGTCTTTGGCTTGAATCGAGCCCGAGTATGCAATGTGTGCCCATGATTCTTTTTTATCTTGGCTACCTCTAAAAACACTGATTAATTCGGTGCTTATTTTGAATTCTAAGTTATTATGATGCAGGGTAATTTCTTAATTATATCATTTATTTATCTATCTTGCATTCCTTACCCAGGATAGCCCTATCAAGGGTTTATATGCTGTTATTTAGATTCAGTTATAGTAAAAAAAAAAAGACAACAACCCAACGCAAGAATCAATTTATTTGGAAAAAAGAATATATAATACTTTCATTCTTAAAACACTATTTCAGTCTATGGCTATAACTTCTGCAGCATTTCGTAAAGTCAGTCATGCCCCTTCACATGAGAGGGAACAAAGGTAGATAGATAGATAGATAAAACAAACAAACGCAATACGAGACGAGTACAAATGTAATATAAACGCACCAAGGCACCAAAGTTATCAATTACAGTTATCATTCATGCATGGTTAACTTCATCACCAGCGACGTTTATGATTTCGTGGAATACTGATGAAAGTTCATAGACAATAATATATATAATTTTAGCAATAGCTGCTGTAAATGATCGTGTATTGGGTTCTTTATCATAAAAGTATATTATGACCTCTTTAAGGTTTTCCAAACCCAATCATTATGCCATTGAAATAAGATATGTGTATATATATATATATATATATATATATATATACATAAAATATATGATATATATATATATATATATATAGAGAGAGAGAGAGAGAGAGAGAGAGGCCCTATATATATATATATATATATATATATATATATATATATATTAGATGATAATTGTATAAAATGATAATGGATGTCTTTGCTGTTACGATCTCTTGGAAACTGCCGGGGGTCAGGAAGGAGAGGACTACTCTATTAAAAACAATTTATCATTTTTATTTTCCTATGGTTCCTAAAAAAAAGCACCGTAAATTGCCCTGGCTGCAATCAGTCAAAATCACCTCGCAAAAGTGATATTTTTGGAATGAATGACGCTGGAATCTCTTATCATTCACTTATAAGTCGCAAAATTATTGGTAACAATCAGCGCTACTGTCTTTTTTTTCTAACCCCAAGTGAAAAGGCACACAGTTTTGCAATGTAAATTGGGAATATTGTGCCCTTGCCATTATAAGTAGGTTTATGGAGGCAATTAGTGGGAGATATTGCGCAGATGAAGAGATTAGCGCAGCAAACGGAACTGCTCTGTGGATATACTCATTTCGTGTGGGCCATATCTCTCGGCTTTTGTTGTTGTTCTTATTTCGTTGGTTAATTACGTTATTATTTTTGTGGTGAGAAGCTGACGTCAAAAAGACGCGAGGGAAGGACATCCAGGACGGACAAACGGAAGAGAACGTCAATAATTTCCGCTAGGAAGAAGAATTTTATATTTGCAAACTAACGTATTCTGTATTGTCATCTCATCTGCACACCCTGTCGTAAAATGAAATCTGTTTTGAATTTGAGTTTAAATACGTTATGCAAATAAGACGTGGTGCATATATACCGATTATGATTATGATCTACATGGCTAACATATGATAAAAATTAGCACAATACAATTTAGCCTGGGGAAAGTCTTTTTTAAATTTCAATTTCCAATTCCATTTTAATTGTACTTTTATTTCAATCCAAAAAAGGCCATACAAATACAAAGTATATATTTAAAAAATCACATCGTTGAGAATATTTGAAGGCAAAACAGACTACAGAGTTTAACACAAAATGCTCATTTTGTAAATGTTGCCATTATCAATTTGAATTAGAAGACATCTAATGGGAAATCAAACTCTTGCAATCTCAGTATAAAAGTAAGAAGTAAAGCTCCCAAAGACGTGGTTTCTATACGAGCGTGCAAGTTGCCGGGCAAGAGGAAAAGGCACATAGTTTCCAGTGCCTAATTCATTGTCTGTTAGACACAATTCACTCAGCGTCTCCTCTTTACGATTGTATTTGAATTCACCTTTCCCACTAAACATGCTAAAGATTGTGGGGAGGCAAGAATTAACGATTTCTACACTTCCCCTTGGTCTCCTGTTCTATTTCTTGGGGTATTCTTTTTTTCTTCTTCTTCTTGTTTCCCTCTCTTAAAGTAAGAAGGAAAAACAAAGCCAAATATAGCATTTTGTCCTCATTGTGGTTTATTGGTTTTATTTTCAATCAATTATTGTTATTAGCGGTGTGTTAGCATCGTTTTCTCTGCCTTTTTTTTCACACGTCTCATCATTTTACCATCCCCGCATCCTTCCTTCGCTTTCCATAGCAACCACCTGACGGAGGTTTGGTTGTTAATGAGGGTGGGGGCTACCTCAAATTTTGGGGTTGTCTGGTCTCTTCTTCTTCTTGTTGTTGTTGTTGCTGTTGTTGTTGTTGTTGTTGGCTTTTTAACGATTCCGAAGTATTGGCACCAACAGTTATCGAACTGCCACTCCGGGAATTATTAAAGGACAAGTCCATCTTCATACACATGTGGATTGAGTGAATGCACCAATATTAGCAGAACACATCAGGGAAAGTTTGAGGAAAATCGGACAATCTATTCAAAAGTTCTTGATGTTATAACAAGAAACAGCAACACAGCAACAGTATGATGTCACATACGTAGAACTATATAAGGAAAAAATAAGTAGAATTTTACAAAATTTCACACAACGATATAAGGAAAATATAAAGAGAACTTCACAATATTTAAGTTTTTTTTCCAAAAGAGCACATTTCCTCGACTTGTCATTGACATAATTATGTAAAGGGCAATATTATTCCCCTGCCTTCTGAAAGAGGCAGGTCAAGCATTTTTTTATCATGCCAGAAAAGTGATAATATGTTGATTTTTGTTTTACATTTTCATTTTATCGTTGTACGCAATGTGATATCACAAGGTGTAATAGCCTTCTCATCCAGCACTGACTGCACAGATACTTTAAAAACTCATAACTTTTGAACGGATTGTCCGATTTTCCTCAAACTTTCACTGATGTGTTCTACAAATACTGTTGCATTCACTCAATCCACATGTATTTGAAGGTGGACTTGTCCTTTAATTGGCTCATTAACTGGTTCGTTCCCATCGTTTGTAGCTCCATGTTCCAATTCAGCCTTTTTCTCCTGGGTGAGATGGACTTAAGGGGATAATAATGATGAGAAACAAATGACAGAAAGGGAAAGAAGAGAAGGGGATGGATGAGGAGAAAGAGTACAGGATGGGAGAGGGGGAGAGGGAGAGCGATTATGGTCTCATGAGTATATCGTTCAGCAATAATGTTCCATACATGGCTTTCTCAAAATGGTAACCTCGGGCGAATGATGTTCTCATTTCTTTGGAGGTATTCACAATGGGGTTTCGCGCACGCAAAACAAGGACTTCGAAATGTGTTGCTGTTGTTTGTTACTCTTCCACCATTAATCTGTGATTTTTTTTTGTTTTTTTGATCACAGTACTCACGAAACATGGGCGGCACTATTTCGCCAGGACATGATAGCCATGTGACCAGGACAACATTTTATCATTCCTTTTTGTTCCATTAACCTACGATGCGGTGGTGAAGGAATTAAAGATGACTCAATAACGTGCTAACGGTGTCAACTTTTCAGTTATCTGTCCCTTTGGCAAAACACCCTTACTATTAAAACTTTTTAGGTAGTATAAATGAACCATTAAAAAAAAATCTTTGACTTGATTCGCATTGACTTGATATCTGTATTTTCTTGAAGCACAATAAACGGATGAAGGAAGAACTATTATACATAACATGGACATTGTCTATTTCGTAATATCCATCAAGTTCGTTAATGGACACAGATGAAAGATTAAGAAGGAACACGAGTTGTACGCTTCATCATGTTTATGAGCTGGAAATGAATACAGGAAAGCGCTATCAGGTAGATCCTCGATGGTAGTCTTGTGTGTTTGTTTGTGTATGTATGTATGTATGTGTGTATGTACGTGTGCGTGTGTGTGTGTGTGTGTATGTGTGTGTGTGTGTGTGTGTGCGTGTGCGTGTGTGTAGGCCTATGTATATGAGTATTTGTTTGTAAGGTTGTCATGTTCTTTTGTTTCTGCGTGTAGTTCCGGTGATTGATGTATCAAACTTATCCTCTCCACAAGGTCCTGATGATAAGACACTGTTTTTAAATTTGTTTTTACTCTCTTGTGCTCAGACGAACAATGTATTATGTTATTATTGTTCATCATTGTTATCCATCTTATCTCCTCCGTGCCCACCCCCTCTCCTCTTCTTTCTTGGTACCATCATTCTAGTCAAAATTTGTAAAGATCGGTGTATAAAAAAGTTCTCAATAATGGAACACACACTTCAGATCCTTATTATCATCGTTGTTCTTAAGCATAATGTCGGTCTTTAAAGATCAACCGTTATAATGAGTCTCTCTCATGGCCAATTAGGCCGTATCGGGGGAGTTATATCATAATATCGTCATTGTAGAGCAGACCATCCTTCCAGCTGTCAAAACACTGGAGAGGCCTCTCAAACGGGCATGTCACATCACTCAAGTGACTATATCATCCCTTCTCCAACTTGTAGCCAGTCAACATCTCCGCCGAAAAGAATTGTTTTAACATCGAGAGGTACTCAGCGAACGGTATAGTCTGCATTTCAGAACCTGGTGGGAATTTCCATTTATTATTGTCTTGGAGGATGCACCACAGTAAACTGTCTCTTGGCAACAGTATGATACCGTGGTGCGAGTTGTTGAATCAGCGAGGGACTGAATGTATGAGGTCGACTAGATCTTTAGAAATGTCTGGAGATAGAACTAGAATATGACGCTTAATTTCAGAGATAGTTTGCCCCAAAAGTTGAGGAGAGATGACGTGCATGGGAATCCTATATATCAAGGCCAAGTTTGACGAAAATCTGGTAGTATGTTAGTTTCTATACATTTTTTTACTTTATTTTTTTGGTCATGCTAGTTAAAAAGGGAAATGCTCCATATGGCGTTGGCAAAGGATACCCTTCCTTCCCACGCATTTATTAATCGTTGTATATGGAAAATAGCAGTGTAGTGGTTTTTAGTTAGCCTTCTCTCCCCCATCCCTCCACATTTCAAACAATAACTGCTGTGACTGATAATAATCATTACGTCATTGTAACATAAGTGTCGTGCAAACCCATTTTGTCCGGTCCTCGTTCGAGTGGTCGCGAAAGTCATAATTGTATTTGTACACATCTTCAACAGAGCAAGCACAAATTTGGTGCATCAGCAACTCCCATCGCGTATCAAAATACTCCAGGCAGACGAGCACTTAAAATTGAATTGACAGCTACATACTCTTTATATACCTAATCACTTACGTGATACTATAAGATCGTTTGTGTACAGCTCTTCTCCTCTCCCTTAGATTCTCGTCCCTCTGATCCGCGGCTATAAATCCCTCCGTCTGTCCATGAGCGTTTACAAATCAATTATATCTATTTTGAGACACGGCACGTCGTAAATCAGCACGTAGATGTCGCCGAAGAACATACTTTCACGCAAAGGCTTACCCTTGACTCAAACTATTGCAGTCTTCGTTTCAGACATCTTTGAATACAGAATTCAGCTTTATTACCCACGCCGATGAAAATCGGCAGGGGGTTATGTAAAGGGTTCCGTATGTTTGTTTGTTTGTTTGTTTGTTTGTTTGTTTTTTTGTTTTTTTTTGTTTGTTTGTTTGTTTGTTTGTTTGTTTGTTTGTATGTTTGTTTGTTTGTTTGTTTGTTTGTTTGTTTGTGTACAAGATAACAAGAGAACGGGTAAACGGATTTGCACGAAATGTTCAGGGAATGTTTGGATAATGACAGGAAAGAATCGATTAGATTTTGGTGATAATCGGTTGACCCTTGCAAATTCTGTGTGACCTTGAAGTTTTGACCCCATGGTATAGTGACCATTCCGAAAATTTCCCGTTTCTCACTTTGCGATTTTCCGCTACCATACGAAGACATAAACTCCCCAACGATCCGACTTCGCTGCTCAAATGTTCGTAAGAATTCCGAAATTTACGTTTAGGCCTATTTGAGGGACTATGTCCTTCTAGATTTATGAAAGTTCGTTCTCCGTCATCACGAACTGGCCCGTATTTTGATGATTTTTCAAATCAACATTGATTGTTTTTTTCGTTGGAGGAGCATTTTGCTCGGTCGCAGTCACACTGCACGATATGCGCGCTCAATGTCAATGCGTGTGCAAGGCCGCTGAAAATGCATCGCGCTCTACACTGTTGGTGCAAAATTGCACCGGGGACGTTGCGGCGCTCGTTGGTGGGCTAATACTGGTGCAGTAGACATTTGCATTCAACCCTTGCATTGAATAATTCCCGTAGACACTAATCATAGGGGTAATTGCCTAGGGGGTACGTAAATTTTGTTTTTCTTTTTTGCTTTTGTGGATACCATCAAAGATCGTACACTCATACGACCTTTGATATTTGATGATTTTTCAAATTAACATTGATTGTTTTTTTCGTTGGAGGAGCATTTTGCTCGGTCGCAGTCACACTGCACGATATGCGTGCTCAATGTCAATGCGTGTGCAAGGCCGCTGAAAATGCATCGCGCTCTACACTGTTGGTGCAAAATTGCACCGGGGACGTTGCGGCGCTCGTTGGTGGCCGAATACTGGTGCAGTAGACATTTGCATTCAACCCTTGCATTTAATAATTCCCGTAGACACTAATCATAGGGGTAATTGCCTAGGGGGTACGTAAATTTTGTTTTTCTTTTTTGCTTTTGTGGATACCATCAAAGATCGTACACTCATACGACCTTTGATATCATCACACTCTCGGCTTGCTATAATCAAAATATCCCGCAAGAAAACGGCGTATTTCTCGATTTTTAGCGCTTTTTCCGCGACCCGTCGCGTAGACAATACTCTTAAAACTGGACTTAATTCGCGCGCGCTTGGAAAAGTTCCGATTCTGCACTTTTGACGGTGGAATTTGGGATTTTCGATGGATTTTTGGAGGAGACTTAAGGACTTTCCTGTACGTGAATGAGTGTTAATACCGTATGTGTAATTATGTGATTTGCGTGTGATGTGACTGTAGAACCAAAGATCGTACACTTCAGTGTACGATCTTTGGTAGAACTCACTGGCTGGTGATAAAGCACACTGGCAATTAAGTGGCCGAATTCTGGTAGATGACCGAATGCACATTATGTTTACCCCGACTTTGTACTTAGGCGTGGGTCTGCCGCCTTTGACGGCCCCTCTCTAGTTTCGTTTTTCTTTTGTTTTATTTTGTATATTAACATGTTTATATCAGACGACAATTTTCTGTAAATGCAAGAGAATATAAAGTACAGGGGTGAAGGTTGAGGTTTGAATTTTCTTCAGTTTGTCTCCCTCTAACAAACGGAATTTGTACGATCGCAACTGCTGATCTGTAATTTAACAAACATGTCGGAAAAAAAGGAACCACGGGACTCCAACCTGTCATCTACACTACCACAAGGCGTTCCCTTGTTGCCGACAGTGACACGATGAACTTGGAACAAATACCGAAGCTCCGAAGTTCCGACATTGTTATGTTAGGTAGTCCAAGGCGAACAAGGCATATTTATAAATGCAAGAGAATATTAAGTAGACGGGTATAGGTTGAGGTTTGAATTTTCGTCAGTTTGTCTCCCTCTAACAAGGCCTTGGACTACTTAAACATAACAATGTCGGAACCTCGGAGCTTTGGTATTTGTCAGGGCCGGCAGAGAGTTTTCAAAAGTGGGGGGAGGGGGTGGGGGCATTTCCGGGTTTCTTCAGCTGGCAAGCAAAAAAAAAAAAAAAAAAGAAGAAGAAAGAAGAAAAAAAAAGAAAAAAAAAGGGTCTTCAGCGGAAAAACATAACATTACCGCGCTCACACTTCAAGATCTCTATCTATTTCTTTTTAGTGCCACTTACGTACTTCCGGGTGAAAAAGAGTAGGGGGGGGGGGGGGCAAAGTGATGACACCTTATGTATTCCTTTGTATGGTGCACAAAAAGTGGGGGGCCCGAGCCCCCGAGCCCCTCCCCCCCACCCCCCCCCCCCCCCCCACCCGGTTCCGTCGGCCATGTTTGTTCCAAGTTCATCGTGTCACTGCCGACAACCACGCAGGGACAGCCTGGTAGTAGTGTCGCTGCCCGGAAAGCAATAGATGACAGGTTCGAGTCCCGCGGTTCTTTTTTCCGACTTGTTTGTTAAATTACAGATCAGCAGTTGCGATCTTACGAATTCCGCTTGTTAGAGGGAGACGAACTGAAGAAAATTCAAGCCGACAATTTTCTGGTTGGAGATTGGCAATCAAAGAGTTTAAGAAAAATATCTAAAAAGATATTGTTTTGACAACAGCGATATTGTGTAGAAAATGGCAGGGAATTAAGTAGTTTTGATGCAGTGGAGCGCGCAGCCTTGCCACAAGCCAGATTTGATTGTAGTTACACTAGAGAGATGGAACTCTTTGAAGATATGTCCGCCACCAAAGTCCCTTCAAGCGGCTATGACGTGCATACGAGCGATACAGATATTGTGTTTTATAAATATATATATATATATATATATATATATATATATATATATATATAATTATATATATTTATGATGTAAAATACCATAATAGGCAGAGTAACCATCTGTGCGAGATCGTCTGCGGAAATTTCAGAAAACAAAACAGGTTTGTGTTGCACTCCTCATAAGCTACCAGGGTCCAACCAAGATGTTACAATGAAATATCCGTTTCTGAAGAAGACATAATGAATACATCTTCTCGGCCAGGAGAAGATGCATTTACCACAGGCCCGTAGCCAGGGGGGGGGGGGGGGTGCGTCGGGTGCGTACGCACCCCCCCAAATTCTGAAAGGTCCACTTTTTCATAATAACGGTTTTTAGCAATTCTCAAGATTACAATCCAAATAAATATAAAGACACATTATATGCTACGTAAATGTGGAAGAGTACGTTTAACAATGTTAAAAATAATTGTACGAAACCCTTTTGTTGTATGAACCACCGGATCGTCCCCATGCACACAAACACATGTTATGTATCAATTTGTGCGAGCTATTATATCGGCACTGCATGCCATGGCCCTTGGCGCGTGTGACCGGTGTTTTTTTTTTTCCACTGGCCGCCCGAGTACGTGCGATTCGTGGATGACATTGAGGTTGACACTTGCATTTTTTCACAGGAACAGAGGTAAGTGGATGAAAATCTAATAGCCTCAAGTTTACATATATGATAAAAATTAAAGAAATTTCCTCGAAATTACTATAATCGAAAACCTGAGACATTTTATATCTACGTCTCTTAAAGATATAGTACATGTATATATAAGTACATGTTGGCATGATAATGCCTGGGGATAGATTATTATGTCAACTATTTTCCATTATGAATGCATGCTCCAATCAAATTGTGAAAAGGTGGTCATGAATTAACATTTCTTACGAACGATCAGGAGAGACAAAACAAAATGAAAGGCCAGTCTTACTCCAGTTCTCTATTAGTTATACATTTTCTCATGTTGTGACAGTTCGATTGGTTCTCATTTTGAAGTGAGCCAAAACCTAAGAACATTCTCACTTATAATTTCCAAAGAGTATTATGCAGGCACGCAAACTCAATTTAGTTGCATTTCATTTAAATGTAATGGGTAAGAGGGTATGAGAGAGAATGCTGAGCTATGAAGTAAAATGGTAAAGTAAAAAGTTTGTCAGATAGTATTACAAAAGCCTGAATATTGCAAGAGCTCCGGAGTAAAAACAGTCAGGGAAAAACCCTATGTATGATAACATTGTGAGAGCGTTAGACTGCATTGTGACGCGTCGTTATTTAATTTACATTCTTTATTCATATTTTTCATAAAAAACACAGGTAATGAGCCGGATTGGGTTAAAATTCTCACTATCAGCTTTGTAGAAGTCTGAGTCAACAGTATCACACAGTACTTCAAGACGTATTAGTACAAACGATTTCTTGAGCCTGCACCGTTTCAGGCTCTGTTCTGGATACGGCGGTAGAAACTCATTCTTTTTTGTTGTTTATTTTATCATTATTTACTAATCTCTTTTCTAACTTACAGGTAGCGGATTTCTTTGCAGGCCAAATTCGTAAATGTACTGTTGATTATTACTTATACATTTTCTCATGTTGTGACAGTTCTATTGGTTCTCATTTTAAAGTGAGCCAAAACCTAAGAACATTCTCACTTATAATTTCCAAAGAGTATGCAGGCACGCAAACTCATTTTAGTTGTATTTCATTTAAATGTAATGGGTAAGAGGGTATGAGAGAGAATGGAAAGTGCTGAGCTATGAAGTAAAATGGTAAAGTAAAAAGTTTGTCAGATAGTATTATAAAAGAAACTCATTCTTTTTTGTTTGTTTATTTTATCATTATTTACTTATCTCTCTTCTAACTTATAGTGGATCTCTTTGCAGCCCAAATTCGAAAATGCCTAGAGACAGCTAGTAACCAAATATGCTACTATGATTTAATAAATAAGAAATAACCATTCCAGTATGTATCTTAGTGTGCACAGTAAGACAGATCAAATCAAATAGGAAAACATCTGAGCACTAAGCCTGAGGTCTGAATTTGCACTCAACTTCTTCCAATGGCTAACGGATGTTTAATTTTTGAATTTCACTGACCTCCAAATTTCACAAAGAAAACCTTCTTAGCATGATGGTTAATATGACATTTGACTGATATTGGAGATGTTTGCGAATCGGATCTACTACCTTTAATATTATTAAATCTAAAATGATTATTTGAAAGTTCGGACATGCTGGAAATATCCTACCACAAGGAGGCAAAATATAAATGGTTCACATTTACAATTCATTTTGTTTTAAAAATTTTCTTATTTATTTTCGTTTTTGACAAACTCGCATACCAACGGCTGATATACTGTATAGTAAAGTGAATGTTTCATCTTCCAAACAGCATCCAATGGGATGGAAAACTCCAACTGAAAGGTGGACACCGTGACCATACTCGCTAAAGAAAACGCGTAATAGGGGTCGTTTTTTCTCACGGATTAGATGGAAAGTGGTATGTACGAGCGTATATAATCAAAGGGTATCAAAAAGGCCGAAATTTGGGAAAATGGTATATTGTTCAATCATGATGAAGTACTTCTTTAGGGTGCAGGAAACATTTAAGGAATACTTGTTTTTAAGGCCCGAAAAAATCATATGATCATTACTCGTTTAGGGGCCATTTTGAAAGTCCATGTATGAGCATGGTGTCCACCTTTTAATTGACGCTACCCCTCCCGGGACAGTATCAAAGGACCGTTTTGTTAATTAACGCAATCCCCCCTTCCTTTAAAAATCCTGGCTTCAGGCCTGCTAACGCGGGTATACAATAGAAAAAATAAAAGTTAAAACAACACCAGGAAAATCACTATTCTCAATTTTGCGGCGCGCTACGCGCGCAGAGTCTCGAACACAATTAAACTTTGCAACTTCCTGGCAAAATGAGTTTTTACTATTTCCTAGATGAAATACCGTAACGCGATTGCATGCAACAGACAAAAATACAAATTTCCTCGAGACTTTAAAACGTCATTAAAACAGTCAAAATTCACAATTTGTGGCGCGCTTCGCGCGCAAATTCTTATACAACTTTTGTATAGTTCGGTCGTCCAAAGAATATATATATATATATATATATATATATATATATATATATATATAATTGTGTGTGTGTGTGTGTGTGTGTGTGTGTGTGTGTGTGTGTGTGTGTCATCATTGGTATTGGTACCGAAGGTCCGTTTTTTTAATGACCGCACCCCCCCTTGAAAAATCCTGGCTACGGGCCTGTACCATGTCTTCTTTATTATGTGTATTTATGTATATATATATGCATTTTTTTTTTTTGGGGGGGGGGGGTGTTTTGCTTTGTTTGTTTGTTTTTTGTTTTTGATAATGATGACCAAATATTCTGGAATCATTAAGTCAAAAGACAGTGGTTCGGTTAATGTATGTTTATATTTATCTTATGGATGAAATATTTGCAATTAGATCCATTCTTTTATACAAATTATTATAGTGATGACTGTTGCATGCAATATAACTCTTCCGACATTACGTCCGCTCTGAGCTAGTTTAGATTGTGTTTCCGTGTTGTTTCGCGGGAGGGGGAGTACTTTTTAGCATGATTATAAAGGACGTCTAAGAATGTTATTACTGCATCCATTACCATGATTACGATACACTATTATTTCATATCCGGCCAGTCTTGTGTGTCAATGTTGAAAATGTGCAATGCCACACTTTTTGACCTTCTATTATAAGAGTATTACGCTTCTGCTACCGTCTCAGCTTCTTCGTGACGTCACAATTGAATGAAAGTAATCTTTTTGTCATGGGCGTAGCAGCTTTTATCAAGACCAAGACGTGACGTGACAATAAGGAAATAACACTTTTTGAAAAAAAAAATAGAACGACACATAACTGAAACGGGCCCTCTTTTATCAATAGGGGCTATACGTATAGTGGTGTGTTGACTTCTTTCTTGCTTTTGTATGAGTAAAATTTTTGAATGACGTTTTACTTTGATTCAATTGCTAACGTATATCTTGTCATTGAAAATATTGCATTGCTCGTGCCTTGACCCTGCGACGTCTAATGACACACAACCGCTAAAGACGCAGAAAGAGCAAAAGGGTCGCAAAATCGATTACAGACGACATGCAACTTGTAATTTCATGCATTCGCTGGCGACATTCAATCTCTGCGTCACGTGTGGGTTGCTTGTGGCTTTGAACTTGGATCCCTTTGTTTTGTTTGTTTGTTTGTTTTTGCCGAAGCCAGAAAGTTCATGATAACGATTCGTATCGATCGTGTATTTGAACGATTTTTTTTCTTTATTGTTATTTCAAAGACGCGACCTGTATCAAATACCATATGTGACCATCAGTCAGTGGCATTGTTTCTTCAGCGCCTGACATTATATCCGATTATTGAAGCAACAAAGGCAGCGCCGCTATAGAGCGTCTTAACGAATGCCAAGACAATCGATAATTAAGAAGGCAGACTATCTTGATGACGTCACAAGCTGCGGGCAGTATCGAAGGAGCAATCGGCGAACCTCTCAATTTTTCTTCCTCCCTCGCTTTCTCCACCCCTTTCTCTCTCTCTGTGTCTTTGTCTGAAACACGGGGATCTTTTTCTATCTCAAGGGCGATAAGGCTGAGAAAAATAAGATATTATGATAACATTACATAGATAAAACCTTTTAATGGGTAGATGAAAAGCCAAGTGAAAGTTTCTGACTCTGGTCTTTCTTGATGGTCGTGATAAACATCAAGCGCATAAAAGGAATTGATTTGTCGTACAATGTTGTTTCAGCAGCAAAGGTTAAAGTAGACAAAACACACGTGCACACACACACACACACACACACACACAGAAATCACCCATACGTACTCTCTTCAATTATGTAAACAAAATTTTTTTATCGATATGTTTCAGTAGATACAGATAGAGATGAAAATGTATGTATATGTATATTCAAACCGATTTCTGTTATCCGGCCATGTCGGGACCGACGCTCGTGACGATAGGCGATTTGGCCGGATATTGGAGAACCAATGTTTATGTACAAACGTATATTATTATGAGAACTGGTCTACCAACCCAGCGGTAGCTACGTAGGTAGTGTACACCGCATCAGTAGTGTAATTTAGTCTAGCCTACTTCAAAACATAGTCATACAATTTAAACATTTTACTGTAAAATTCATAAAATGTTTCTGCAGGGAATATCGGGGAACATTTTGCGAGTTTTTTAGGAGCTTTAATTGTTGAGTTTAAAATCACTTCTTCTTTTTTTATGTCTTCGCTGCTTGGAAGCTTCCGGGCAGTATAGAGAAATCCGGATAAGAGAGGGCCGGATAACCGAGGTCGGACTGTATCGCAATATTTAGAAAATGTTCTTGAGAAGGTTGCTTCCATTATTAGTGTATTTTGTACAGCGTAATCGCTGTCAATTGCGACGACACTGATGACAGAGCAGACAAGTGAAACGGAGTCTGGATGTTTCGTTTTCACACGTACAACCCACTGACGATTCAGATCCCGAAGGATCTCTCGTTAAACTCCGGACGTTGTTGGGATATTTGGCGGCGAAAGTGCCCCTCACCCCCGCGACGAGGCTGGAAGGGTTCCAGGCTAATTAGGGAGGGGAGAACGGCCCTTGCGCGCGATCGGGGCGGATTTATTCAATTCGAGAAAGTACACGTCGACGTTCAGAAGATCCTGAACCTATTGGAAAAGAGAGCGCTAATAGTCAGTTTGGGGATCAATTGGGTGATAGGTTACCGTGAATCAAAACATCTGAACTTCAATAAAAAAGGTGTTTTTTATTTCCTCAACGGTGAGCAATACCACCAAGCAATCTTCTCACAGGCAGACAGTTTTTCCTTTTCTCTCCAGTTGCGGATCGCTACTGACCAACGGGAGTGCAGCTTTCCATGAAGCCCCGTTTTTAGTCATCGCTCTGCTATCAGTAAAAAAAGTCGAACAATGATTCATCTACTCTATGAATCTAGACTGACGCTTTTACGAATTTAAGCATTTTCTATTTTCAAATAATCTTTTGATATATTGTTGAAATAAACACTTCAGAAACGATAAAGAAAAAATCATTTCATATCAACCATAAGATAATCAGGATGACAACTTGAAAGTTCGATAGGTCTTAGCTGGATGAATGTTATTAACACAACAAACAAGAAAATACTTTGTTAAAATAAAGCACTTCAGAGATGATACAGAAAAAACATTCCAATATCAACGAACAAAATAATCAAAATGAAAACTAGGAAGTAAGATTGATTTTTGATAGCTTTTTGATTGCAATATTGCGTTCGCATGGTACTCAACTAGCGCAAAAATGGATTATCATTGTTGTCCAGTGAGTATTGTCCTCTCAAACGTCACTTATACGAAGGCTTGTCAGGGGTCGAGTAAGCCACGTAAGCTCTTGAGTGAATTGTGTTTCTCATTGGCTCCGAGACTAGGTGACGACCTCGTGGAGACTCGAGTCTTACGGAGACGTTGTGTCCCCTGGAGACTGGCCTAGTCTTTTTCCAGTGTCAAGCTGGTCTCGGAGACGTCTCCGCGCCGTCTCCTTGTCTGCAACCAAGTCGCGAAGGCTAAGTTCGTCTGCGACGTCTCTGAAACGTTTCCGCAACCTTGCGGAGACCCATACGAGTGACGAACCGGGGACGTTGCGGCGACGTCGCGGTGATGCGACTTTCGAGTGAATAATTTGTCACCTTGTTTGGAAACGTCTCCGACGTCGCTCTAATGGCCTTCCTGATGAGAGCCAATTTATGCAATTTCTTGGTCTTTTTGTAGAGTCCCAATAGTCGCGGCGAAGTCTCCTCGATTGAGATAGGCCCTTAAGACATAGAAGACAAGACTTCTGAACAACTTTCCTCTGTACAAGGTACGACAAGGACCAGAAAAAAAGGTCTTCGGTAGTAAACAGCTCTTCCACATCAGTCTTTGTGGCTACGTTTCGCTACGTTGGTTACGTAATGATTCATGAGGACAGCGGTGCACTGCATGTAAGATTCCGAATCCAGTGACGACCCGTAGAAAAAGCACACTTTCGCAACGAAATAAAACTATGCTATGTGAAATAAACTGCCATGATTACAATTCACGGGAAGTCATGACACGATATTTGCTCCTGTGATAATTGCTCCCATTTTCTCCAAGGACTTAGGGTTATATTATAGGGCTATGGTTGTGATAGGGTTTTAGATTTAGTTATAATGTGAGAATTAGGATTAGGGTTAGGATTATGTTTGTTGGTAGTATGAGTGTTTGGCCTAGCGTGCGGATATTTCATGCGAGCAATAATATTGTCGCAGGAGCAAATGTCATGGAACCATGTCTGGCCGCAGCTAACGCTGCACGCTAGACACGTCAGTGGAGCACGAACTGCACGCTAGACACGTCAGTGGAGCACGAGCATTACAAATGCTTGAAGATATTCGTTATGAAAGTCTTTTCAATGAGCCCTTAATTCTGGAACTCTCAACACCTAAAGTCCAGCAATTCACTTCTTTTTCGAGCACATAACACGTAGAAACTCCTAGCACCACCTACAAAATTCACGGTAGCACGAGATTTAGGGGATCTTCAACATCCGGTAAAAAGTTTTAAAGCAGAGACGAGAGTGGTATGTAAACACAAAGCTTATTTCACTCATCGAGTGTTACAGGCAATCACTCTGTTAAAAAGCAATAAAATAATAGATCTTTTATCTTTACGGCATCCGAAATCAATGCCTATCTCTACACAGGCGAGGAATTACGAAAGGTTAAGACTCTCCATGTGCATGTTGCCAAGGTCCTAGAAGATGAGGTAAAATCAATCAAATTATCAAGTCAAGGAAATTTTTCCAAGATATCTGCAGTTTGATAATCAAAAGGAAAACTTGTTGCGTTCTATACTGTATACTGTATGAAATCTCTAGCTAAATCAGACAGGTGGAAAGCTAAAAGTGTGAAGCAGCAGTAAATTTATGAAGGAGTATTGATAACATCTCTTCCTGGCCTCTAGTTTTTCACTTTCACTCTTGAAACAGTCAGTTTCAAGGAAATAGAAGCTTGAAATTATTATTGTTGTTGTTGTTGACTGGAACACCGTTACTGCAATTTTGCCAGAACGTCGGATGAGTTGAAGAGGCGGTGATGGTTATCATGCGGTAAGCGGGGCAAGATCGCTCGATCTCGAAGTCAGTGCCCGGACCTTCACCGAGCGATCACCTCTGGAGTAGCCGGAGCTGATCTTATTACAGACATTTTTACACAATGGTTAGAGTTTGAAAACTCCTACCAACATGCCATTCTTACAATTCATCAGGGCCCCTGACATTGTGTATTGAATAAAGCTCTGAAAAATTCAAATAAGCAAAAAAAAAAAGACATGCACACAAAAAACGCTTCAAAAAAGTGGGGAAAATCTGCAAATGTTGCACGGCAGTGTCTTTCATTTTTGCCATGACACTTTAATATTCTGCATTGCATCGCTTGTAAATTCATGCTCATCGAACAGATTTGACTGTGTGTTTGACAAATATGCTTGATGTTCAAATGTGTTTGTTTTTCAGTGGCGGATCCAGGAATTCAGTAAAAGGGGGGCGCCAAAAATATGTCTGGTGCCACTTCCGGATTTAATGAACTGACAAGCAAAAACAAAAGACAAAAAAAGGTTCCCATGCATTTCTTTTTGTTTCTTTCTCGTGGCACTTCCGGGTTTCATTGGCTGATTAAGGGGGGGGGGGAGCTTACGCCCCTCTTTCATCCTTTCTTTTTATTTCTTTTATTTTCCAAAAAAGTAAAGGATGCCCCCGGATCCGCCACTGGTTTTGGACATTTACAAAAACTCCTCTAGAAATATTTGCCATCATCTATGATTTGTTAAGTCGATCGAGAAAAGAAGACTAAATTTCATACAAAAAAAAAATCGTCTGTCATTGAGTTGACTGCAAAAACAAAGAGCAAAGAAGCAGAAAATAATGAAAAAAAAATGACATTAGATATCCGCGTTACCGAATACCCATTTATAGGTCTATACTTGGAAATGTTATTTTGTCTTCTTATTCCTCATTGTGTCCAATGTCAAACGTCTTGCAACAAAATTGGATCCAGTCGGGAAAAGAGCAACAGTCGGTAATATAGAGTGCCAGTCGGTAAGCCTTCTAAGCTCTATAGCCTTCTCCGCAGCCGAATGTTCCTGGAAAGGAAACATACATACACCCACACAAATACACACACACACACACACGCACACACATACAAACATACAAACGCTGCGTTTTGGGTATACATACAACCTACGAACGAGCGTAATGAAATAGAGGCCAGTTAGGTGGCCATGTACAAGCAAACAGAGAAATAAAAACACATGCACATACATATCATTATACATAGACATGATGCTCACATCACATGTACACGCACGCACTCACACACGTACACACACACGCACGCACACAAACACACACACACACACACACACGCATACACACACACAAACACATCAGCACCTTAAACTTAGACTAGGGATTAAACTGAATGTGGTCGACAACCTGTATAATGTAAAGTGTGATATTCGGGTTTCTAGACTCTTCAAAAGAACGCGAAATGATATGTGGGTTGTGGATTATCTGGAACATTTTCTGAGAATTAGACGGCGACGTGAACACCAAGGTGGTGGGAGGTGCATGGGGAGGCGTGGGTTACGGTTCATCTACAAGTCATTAGTGTATTCTTTCTCAGCAGGTCCTACTCACCATTACTTCGAGTAATAATGCAAATCGTTTGACAATATTCACTCATAATGCACTTGCATATAAAATTAGCCTGTGGATGTTCATTTTTGCACATTACTTGCAAGCCTTCTATAGAAAAACTATATAACTAAGTATTCTGCTACTTTCTTTGTTTCTATCTATCTATCTATCTATCTATCTATCTGTCTCTCTTTCTATCTATCTATCTATCTATCTATCTGTCTCTCTTTCTATCTATATCTATCTATCTATCTATCTATCTATCTGTCTGTCTATCTATCTATCTATCTGTCTGTCCATCTATCTATCTATCTATCTATCTGTCAATCGATCAATCTATCTATCTATCTATCAATCTATCTATATCTATCTATCTATCTATCTATCTATCTATCTATCTTTCTTTCTTTCTTTTCTTTTCCTTCAAGCCTAGCAGTTTCATGATCATCTCTTTAATGGATTTTTGCGTTATAGATTGTAACCTGTTATTAGTAATGTCATTCATACTATTATTATTATTACTACTGCTATTATTACTATTATTACTACTATTACTACTTGCATACGAGATGCAGAAAAGCTATAGATAATATACCTAAAAGTTGCAAAACTCACACCTTGTACCGGAAAACAACGGAATAACTTACTTCTGGCATTGACATCGATGTCCCTGTAAAACACCGCAGATGGACCTAGTATAAAGCATAGCATAGCAAGGTCAAGATTCTTGATACCCTCAGCTCCTACGGATATTCATTTTTTCATACCTCTCTTTGATTTTTGGAGACGTCTTAGGATTGTCATATTGTGTAATCTGGTGCTGCATGTCGCAAATTGTTCAAAAAACTGATTTTCAGCGAAAAGAGCTAGTTCCATTTCCGAGTTCGAGATGTTTGCATGCTGATTAAAAAGAGCTTGAGGCAATACTGATATCACAAATTAATTTCGAACACTTTTCAAGAATCATAAATGACGGTACGATTTAACATTTTCTGACTATAGCTACAAAAGGCGTGTCGCGTGATCAGAGGATTTTAGGGATCGAAACAACCCGGGGCGATCTTTGCTGCGGCGCGCAGCTACTGATGTCAGCAGAGGATATGCACGCCTAGACGGCGGGAATAGCCGGCGGGAAGTGCGCGCGCATGTCATTATAAGACACACACAATAGGGGCGTTGAATATCTACGTTTGTTGAAACGAACAATTTCGTATTAAAAAGATTGGCGTGTTGGTAGAAAGTCATTTGTTTCAAGAACGCTAAACAGTTTTGATTCATCCCGAGAAATCAAGATTCAAAAACAACAGGAGAGTGTTTTATTGTCTTTTGCCTTGGCAACGTCTGGAAATGAGGCCAGAGAGGGTTATATTCTCAACCAGACAAGCGAAGGCAGAGTAAATAATCTAAATAGGTTATATTGAACCCCACAATTAAGATAGGTCACCGCTGTGAGCATGTAACTGAACCTGCAAAAAAGAACCCAAACAACCTATCGTAGTAAAAGCGATGTGAAATTCCATCTCCCACACTCGTAAGTGGATTGATCTGCAAATGACTCACTTCTAGAAACTCTTTTTTTTTTCCCGGGATGCTATTAAGGCATGAAAATGCATTATATGCTACGGACGGAAGAGTTTTAAAATTTCACGATATTTTAGGAATATTTTGTCCATAGACAGTATATAAAGAGAAAAAAGCGTCACCTCTGGGTTGCATGAATTTTTCAGCCGTTTTACTGGGCTATGAAATCGCCTCGTTCGTAAATATTTGATTGGCGGGAAATGGGGATGACCACAGAGCACGCGTGTTTTTCTGACGACATATCTATCACTCATAGCCACGCCCCTTCAATCTCCACCACTCACCCCCACCCCAAGCCCCAGTGTACACTCTTCTGCCAGTGTCTGTGGTTTCGATTGACAACCCACGCCATGTTCCAATTCCCCGATCTAAGCAAGTCATTCTTAATCGGGATGAATCGGGTTGAACAGCACGTATAGGAAACGAACAACCAAACAACCAAACAAACAAAGAAAACAAAATGAGAGGGGACCCACAAAGAATTAAGTTAATGAAAATATGGAGAGTCTGCAAAAACAAACAAACAAAATGTCTCTGTTGAAATGTGTTATTATGGGAAAATGAAGCCTCTACAACTAGATTTCCGCAACTACCTGGTAGACTAAGCAGGAGGAAGAAAGCGATCTAGAGACCATGCTCGAGGTCGGGATGGGGTGGAAATGTGATTTTTGCTTGTGAAATCCTGGTAATGTACCACACAGGAATCCGTATCCAAGAGGGTCCAATAAAGAAGCGAGGCAGAGTATATAGCAAAGGTACTGTACAGTATCCCAAAATGACATAATTTTGAAACAATTGCTCTCCTATGTGTACAGGCTTGATTGTATCCAGTTTTGATTAACTGACTAGCTTAAAAAAAGGTTGAATCGAAGTGCAGTGATTTTATTCTATATGAATTCTTTATCCTTGTTTGGTGTGATGGTATTGAATTGAATTGAATTGAATTGAATTGAATGTATTTTCCTAGATCATTGCAACACATTAGAATATCAAGAGTGAAACTATGTCACGAGAAACAAACGCAAAAGCAATAAATGTATTGCAAAGTGCCGGGATCACCAAAAATATATTAGTAGATAGCTACCTGGAAATCATAATAAGGTAGGGAAAATCATATATTCTGTATTTTATATGGTCGTATAGTATGGTCCCATTTCAAAGACGAATGTCTGTGCTCGTTCAGAGGTTGTCCATAGAAATGTCGGCATTACACCACAGGTGACCCAAACGCAAGGGGAAAAAAGACCCAGAAACTTGAAAGTACGTCTGCTTTTCAAGGTATTCTAAAATAGAAATTGTAATTTTCTTCGTGCTCTTTAGTTGAAACTTTTATTATGTTATGATATTATGTCATCTGTTGAAACTGAAATCCTCTCAGTTCTTGTCCCAATGTGTATCCAAAGATGCACACGACTATATCTATTAAAAAGAGAAAGAAACAGTGCTTACATAAGCATATTCATTTCAGAAAAAAAAACAGGTATGTTTCCCAAATCTCAGTGTGTATTTGCAGGCCGAAAAAAAAGGATATCAATATTTTCTTAAAGATAAAATTCAAAACCGTGCAGATTAGCTGGACTTGTTTCGTCGCAGGCGTACAAACTCGATCAAAATTGTTCGACGCTGCTAAAATAAAAATGAACTATAAAAACCAAACTCTTATCCACTATCCAAAATGCCTGACGTCAAGAAAAGCTATATTTAGCTGTTTCAAAATTTATGCCGGGCGGCATTACGCAGTGAATTCTGGAAAAGTAACTTTACATCTTCCGTGGATCCAACCTAATCGATGGTTCTCTCGCCCTACCGCTTCTCAAGGGGCGTTTTCTTTCGCTCACCCTCTTCCAGACAATGTAGCCCGCTGATTCCATCTAAGCGCAATCACCGCGAATCAGATGCGATGTGAGTTTTGACGTTTGATGCTCGCTTTATCTCCCCCTCCCTCTCTCTCCCTCTCTTTCTCTCGATCGCTCATTCCAAAGAAACACCGTCAACCCAAACCCGCCCACTCACACACTCCGAGTCCTCGCCAACAGAGGGCTGTGATATTGCCCGTTACTGCGTATATAAGGCGCTGCTGGACACGGGACTAATTTGCATAGATAACGCTCCACTGGTGTCATCATCCACCTGATGAAGACAGTCACTCAAGGTTGACACATTTTATGATTGCCTCACTCCTCCTCGATCTCTCTCCGTTCATTTCCCGCAGATAAATAACCAGCGCCTGCATCGATTTTCAATCCTTCCACGTCTGGGCGGTGCAACTGATACGACGCCGAACTTTGAGGGGAGTGGTACCATCAGGAAAAGGGGGTACGGAGAGAGAGGCACACACACACAGACGCACACGCAGGAGGCACCCAAAGATATCGCCCCACCAATAAACACCATCAAAGACTCTTTTAAATCTATTTTCAAGATGAAGAGCTTAGTAGCTGGATTCCTTGTCGTGCTGGTGGCCTTGGCTTCGGTCCTTTCGTGTTGTCACGCAGACAGAACGCGAGATGACGAATACTACGAGCTCATGGACTGGTTAAGTGCCGTCAAGAGAGGTTCATCAAAGGTGAGTAGAAAATGTTTCTTTAACCCATCGACGACGAGATAATTTTACTCTAACACACATTTGCCATAGACACCTGTCTGAGTATACTCGGGACTAGTCTTCAACAGGTAAAAAAAAAACAAGCACACAAAAAAGTGAGAGATCTATAGTTAACATTAACTAATCCCTTTATTCAGTTCACAGCTCATCAAATCAAGATAGAACGAATATGGGCATTTCAGCAGCTGCTCCTATTCCGGTGTTCACAAACATCTGATAGGCTTTGCGATGTTGTGGTAGGCATACCAGAGAAGTATCTGTTCCATGATCATCTGCGAAGTTCCTGAAAGTTATGTTAACCTACACACATAGAAAGCACAGACATATACGAAATGAAAAAAAAAAACCATTGAAATGTGACAGGTTAGGTCGCCAATGCACCATAGTTTACATTTCTTCCCTATTCATAAAAAAAGTATCGACCATTGGAGAGGAAATGCTTTTTATAGATAATCTTATTTCGGTAACTTTTTTCTCTAGCAGTTTTCTCTCTTTTTTAAGCTTAGAACTCCGTGTGTTACGATAAACTACAAAAACCAAGATGTTTGCATTCGGAGTTCATCAGCTAGCGTATTGACTCTTACACATATGTCTAATAAAAAAAAACTTTAAAGCATTTTAACGTTAAATCTCTGACGGTATCGTCAATGACACACCTAAACCCATGTTCCTTCGCTTTGATTCCCAAATCAAGTTTTGTTTTTAACACCTTCTGAAGTAGATGTCACGACAAAATTGAAGAGACGGCTCTGCCACCTCCAATAAAAACTCAAAGTTGTGAAAGCTCCCGCTGACATCCCCACCTTCATCTTTCGGGTGGTGAAGTTTTGACTTCCACTGCCGTAAAAAGATGTCTAGTTTTGTCTGAGACACAAACAGACTGTGAGGTTATCCTTTCTCATTCAATCTCTTCAGGAACAGAGATTAGCCTCGTCCGTCCTCTTCAAACCCATCCAAATCACAACCAGACCCCTACTTCCCTTCTCTTTTTTATTATCTCAACATCTCTCCTAAACTATAAATGAAAGCCCTTGAGAAAAAATACTTTATATGCGATCGTTTGTTTGAGAGAGTAGTGTTAAGTGTGTAACGTTGGCTCACCCAACCTGCTTATGAAACTCATCTACAGAAGATGTGAAGTTACCTTGTCACGTTGTAGGTGATAGTTTATCGCTATTATCAATTCTCCCTTTGTTTTGTTTAAATAAGAAGACCCCCACATTTTTTCTCAGTGCTGAGACCGTTACACTTTGCTGTTTTCTCGATACCTCGGCTTTTTTTTAAATTCCATGACCAAAGAGAGCATTGTTCATGGATATTTCGAGGTGGTTTAAAGGTCCCCGGTAATCACGACTAAACTGAAGGGTAAGAGAGAGTGGCTCTTGGCCATCATCCGAAGAATTGCCCTTGAATTCGTTTCCAGCGAACGATTTATTAATACTCTTTCCCGACCCACATCACTTTGTTGCATTTCCCTTTCATTGTCCTACCCTAATAGTATCTAATGTGTAGTGTGTGTGTGTGTGTGTGGGGGGGTGGGGTGGGATGGGGTGGGGGTAAGGTTACGTACCCTGTAAAAAAAAAATCACAATCAAACTGCAGATTAAATCCGTTCAAAGCGAAGATGAAGCTAAATTGTGAAGCAAATGAAACATTCTAGTGATATACATTAGTGAATGAAGGTTGGGTATCGTTAGGAAGCCTAAAAGTTTTGCATCCTTTGAATTAGACCCAGCACATGATGTTTCCATACAAATGTGGGCAGAGATTATCAGCTCAGCTCCAGTTATCTCACTCAAAACCGATACTAGCTTCGATACAGTCTGAAGTACCTTAAGAATTACAAGAAGCCTTGATAACACCCACTCTCAAGAGAACCCTAAGTTGGAGATTAGGAATCTCTGCAGAATTGAATGGGTCTTCCCTTAATGAGTACAGCTAGCTGTGGAGCAGCGTTTGAAAATACTCGCAAGAAAATGGTCTTTTTGGATAATTACCGGTCAGCATACCATGCAAAGCGTCATTTGGAAAAACATCTCACTAATCTATATACGCTATATGCACATGACATTTAATCGCATACGTCTCATTTCCACCGATGGTGACTGCTTTCTTCATAGCTACAAATCACTCGTGGTAATGTATAACTCTGACATGTAGCCATAAACGGAGTGCAGAGTGATCTGAAACCGAATGAATGCCAATCTGATTCCCTGGTTTTCAACTATTAAGTAGATATTATCATCGAGTAATATGGAAACACGTCAGGTTCATGTTGGTAACAGTAATTCTAGGGAACTGCCATCCAACACTGGGAACCGTGATGTCATCTGAGACGAAAACAAAATTGCAACTGATTGACAAAATTGCCTACATCGACGTAAATAAGCACTGAATTGATCAGTGTTCTAGTAGTATAGCCATGATAAAAAATCATGGGCGTACATACTCGAGCAGGATACGAACCTACGACCTCATGATCACTGGACAGGTGTAGTGGAGATGACCCCTGTCCGGTGATCAGGAGATCGTAGGTTCTTATCCTGCTCGAGTATGTACGCCCGTGATTTTTATCATGGCTACTATTAGAACACTGATCAATTTAGTGCTTATTTACGTCGATGTAGGGCAATTTGGCAATCAGTTGCAATGAAAACATCTCGATAGAAAAATTTAATGAATTTGGAAAACAAAATTGCCCATAAGCATTCGTATTGCTCATCTACATTCTCAATAAATGCATACGATTCTAGGTGCGTGATCTTAGTTTCATCCTCAAAATATCTGACCAGATTTGCTGCTCATCAGTTTGGTTTATACACTAATTTTACCCCGCACAGATTCTGTAATACGTGTTTGTAAACTTCATAAAAGATTCCAACATTGTAATGTATTCCATATTGTGCAACTGGCTTACTGACTATAATAAGGCAAAGAAAACTAGTCATATCACATTTGTATCTTCCTGGCTCCCAATTCCATTATACTTGATATTCCTTTCTACTTAAATATACCCTTTGTACTTCGCGTAAAAATTAGCTTCTATACTTATATGCTGAAAAAAAAACCACCTTTCCCCTCGATAAGTACTTAACAAGTTTACAACACTTTCGTCCTTTCCTTTCAACACAGATACCCTTAGAATCATTTACAGTTAGGCAAAGTCGTACATTTTCTCACGCAAGCCAAACTCTTTGAAATGACCTTCCGAATCCATTATGTCAAATCTTATTCACGGACACAAATTTAGCGCTCTCTGAAAACTGAGCTGTTCGATTCATCATGATATTTCTTGCATTATTTCTGTGAGTTGCTGCTGGTTGAATCAGTCTCACAATGTTTAACGGCGTCATGAATGTTTGAATCAGTCTTATACTGTTCAACAGCGTCGTGAGAATGTTTAAACATTTTTACACTGTCTAACAGCGTCATGAGCGTCAGCAGTTTATGCAATGTGTATATACATTACAAGAAGTCAATTATATCATCATCAGACCATGTCCTTTCTCGCCCTGTTCTCCCCATGAATCTCCAAAAGTATCAAGGTGGCATCAAAAGCTCAAAATCAACATTTGAATTCAGGATATAATTTTAAAGCTCTAACCTTTTAATGGGCTTATGAATGTGTATTCCTTCTATCAATATCTTTTGTGAACAGTTAGTTACCTTTCATACCTTTATTTCATGGAGAATACATTAACCAAGTTATTTTGTTTTAATTACGCTAACTTAATCGTGCATCCAGTGTAAAATCTGAAAGCCAAAAGAGCAACCATGGTAACAAATCGCCCCGTAACGGCTTGTAGGTTTACATCTAGATTTGTAGGGAATGAACTCTTTTCAATCTATGCCTTTTTTTTTGGCAAATGAGGATCTGGAGGAGGACCTCAAAGGTGAAAACGAAAATCGAGGTGGAATCCGCAGCAAAGAGCCGAGTGAAACACCTAATGAAACAAAAACATACGTCTTCTGCAACAGCCCCGAGATATTTCTGTTCCATCATGGAGTGGGCAATAATGGATTTGACGCTACTATTTAGCTATAGCTTTTTCAGATTGGACAGAAAGAAAGTGTAAAAGGTAATGTGTCTGGTTTCAAATGCATTTTGTTTTCCAAACAATATAAGACAAGGGACATGCTAGACAAATAGAGGACTTTTTGACAAACTTGGCGAATTTTCACTTCATGCACCGTATATATGTTTGGATTTTGTTGTAAAAAAAAATCGCTTTCGCAAGCACAAATAAGAACGGAAGTTGGGCTTGGCATAGTAAGGAGAAAAAGTAGATTAAAGGGTTGTCATGACTGAGAAAGTTGCAGTTACGAAATAGTAGGTAACTGCAGTTCTTTAATATGAACTGCAGTTACGTAATAGTAGTTAACTGCAGTTCTTTAATGTGAACTTTAACAGGACGGGTAACAGGACAGGTAGAGGGTAAGCGTAAAGATGACAGGCATTGTTCATCAACCGAGCGACAGCGAGCGGAATCTAGTAAGTGGTGTGATAATTAAGGTGGGGTTCTGGAGTTGGAATTGTAAAATATGAGGGGGCGTGAGGAGCAGGATTCGCGCCTTATCCGAGCTATCGCTTCTTCGATCCTGGGAGCTGGGAACGAAAATGGAATTAACTGTGGCATTGAATTGATTCGTTTCCCGTCTCTTGTTGTTTTCTTTTTTTCCCCTTCTTCTTGAGATTTCACTTCCATCTCCTAGCTTCCAAGCTTTTCAATCGATTCTGGCAGGCAGCCCGAGCCACTTCGCGAAAACGAGAGAAAAAAAGGGTCAAATCCAGATCAATCTCCTTTCTTTCTAGTTGTTCTCGCCTGCCCTTTTCTTCTTTTTTTTTTTCGACGCACCTGTCCGCCCGCCTACCACTTCACGACAGGTACCCATTAGGATACACTAGAAAGAAGAAAACAAAAATAAGAATAAAACCACAAAATACATACACACAACACTCACATACACACATACACACAAAGCACACACATAAAGGTCTACACGGTAGATGTTGAAGGGGGTATGCATTTGATCATTCACTATGACCCCAGGCGTTTCGTCACCTGTTTCTTTTCTTCTTCTTTTTTTTTTCTCTTTTGGTATTACATCATGTTTTCTTTTTCTTTTTCTTTCCATTTTGTGTTTCCTCATGCTCGGAGCAAAAGGTTGAGGAGGTATGACGTCACCTGCTCAGATGGACCAATTTCACTCATTGAAACAAGGGTGGTGAAAAGAACGATGGATGTACTAGGGGAAGGGAGAATGTGGTGGTCGGGTCATTAAACTCTATACACCACATTCCTATGATGATTAGGATGAGGAGGAGGAGTTGGGGGAGGGGCAACGTCGGATATTTTGTCTTCCATTTTTGTGAAGCTGCAAGTGTTTATCATTTTTAATCCGATTCAATACTGTGCTAGAAAGAAGAGATAGATGACCTTATATCACTCTGACAGCTATGACATTCTGGAGTGATCGCCGTGCTGAGTTCATTTGCTATAGAACTTACGAAAGGATCTGATATAGAGAATTTAAAGGTTGTTCACTTCGAAGTTAACGAACTCGATGAGATTCTCTAGCTATACAAACATTATTGCCTTTTTATCACAGACTTGATGAGATTCTCTAGCTATACAAACATTACCGCCTATTTATCACAGGTAGTCGTTTAGAAGACTGAACATTATTTCATTACTGCATCTTCATACTTTTTGCAGGATATCGGCAGTAGAATAAGACACTTCCCTTAAGTGGTATCAATCATCCACCGAATCGGGATATTAATTATAGAAGAAAGTTTGTTCACTCTTTGAAAAGCTATCCACATTTACCGCAAGGGGTATGACGTCATGCGCTGCCCCTAAAAAGAATCTTTGTAATCGCCGACTTGTTGCGCGTTTTAAGGATCAAAATGTTGACGTCATCTGGCTCTACCGGGTGTTTTTTTTTTTCTTTTCTTTTTTTACCCGGTAGAATGCGGCGAACACCAGACGTGCAAAGCCTCCGCTTCTACGCAAGGACAAACTTCTGCGAGAACGGTGAATAAGCCAGGGAAGAATAGGCATTGGGGACACTTGTGGATCACAACACGATAAGCCAAGAGCATTATTGCAGGGCTACCGGCAGGGGTCCGCGTTCGCATTTCACGCTCTGAATCTCTGCAGAGCCGAGGACAGACAGGCGGTAGCTAGGGAGATTCTGAGAAATACAACAATAGTTTCGAAGAGGTTTTTTTTTTTTTTGTGTGTGTGTGTTGGATCATTATTTTCCTTCCGGCGTGGCGCTTAAGGTATATTTATCTCAACATGGCGCTGTAGCTCCATGATTTCAAAAAAAGGGATTTTATAGTGCACTTGGTACCCCCTAGCAGTGGTTTGAAACCCGCGCCTCACCTTGCTTTTTCATTCACTTCTCGTAGAGCAGTCCAGCTGGGCAAACCAATTTTTGGAATGATGCAGACGAACTATGTCAAGCCGCGATAACGCTCGTCTACTTGCTAGGAAATCATACGCGTGGGTTGGGAAGGACATTGATTGATGAAGAATTCTGCTTAAAAACACCAGTACCAAAGATACCCTACATCGCGATGAACCTCAACGTCATTAAAATGACCGACACTTCATTATAATCCCATAGTCATTTGCCATGTTTACGCTTTGAGATTCGCGGAAAAACGAGAAAATAGCAATGTCAGATTGGATTGACATGACATTTCACTGGAATCTGGAAGTACGCGAACAATGTCAGATTATATCATTTTCTTCATCACATTCCGAGTAACATTGCACATGAACTCGTCAAACATACATTCTTCTGGAAGGGCTGAAGTGGGCATTATTAAAGAAAAAAGGCTAATACTAGAAAGAGCTGCTTAGCTCTCAAGGAAACATCAGTAGATAAGATGAAATGAATAGCAGTTTGTTTGGAATGACCACGTTAATGGAGCGGGGGAAAAGTCAGCAAGGCCGCATTCACGTTGAATATTTTTGATGGATGTCTGCTCAAACTAGCATGAAATCAGATCAAATTCAGAACGAAAGAAAGAAAGAAAAAAGTAACTCAACACAGAAAAGGGGATATCATTAACCCAGCAGGGATGTGGAAAGTGTTGTGTTTCCTGATTGACCATCGCTTTGATTTTTTCCGGCTAATTAATGAACGGTGCTTTGAACAGGCGATAAGGCCTCTGTTGGTTGCGTGTTTGCTCAGCACCTATATTCACAATGCCAAAGCAATTACACCTTGTCAAGGTGGACAAACATATCTGCAAGGATATCATCATATTACCCTGGCCTTAGCACGTTGATACTGATTCGTTGCTTTCTCTCTCTTTTTCTCAGTATCTCTCTATCTGTCTATCTATCCATCTGTCTCTCTACCTATCTCTCTCTCTCTCTATCTGTCTATCTATCTATCTATCTATCTAGATGTCTATATTCATATATTATTCATCTTTCTCTCTGCCACAGTTGTCCTCATCCCTCCCATCTCTCTATCTCTCTCGCCATCTCTCTATGTATGTATGTATGTATGTATGTATGTATGTGTGCATATAGCTGTATGTCTATCTATCTATCTATCTATCCATCTGTATCTATCTTTCTAGCTATTGATCTATCTATATCTATCTCTATCTATCTTTCTTTCTTTCTATCTATGTTTCTTTCTTTCTATCTATCTGTATATCTATCCATCTGTATATCCATCTATCTGTATGTCAGTCTATCTGTATATCTATCTGTCTGTATATCTATCTGTATATCTATCTGTCTGTATATCCATCTACCTGTATATCCATCTATCTGTATATCTATCTATCTGTATATCCATCTATCTGTATATCCATCTATCTGTATATCTACCTATCTGTATATCCATCTATCTGTATATCTATCTATCTGTATATCAATCTTTCTGTATATCTATCCATCTGTATATTCATCTATCTGCATGTCAATCTATCTCTATATCTATCTATCTCTTTCTCTCAACCACTTTGTCTCGCTGCATCTCTCTCATATCTCTCTCTCTGTCTCTCTCCCTCTCTTTCCCAGATTCTTTTCCGCCGTTGCCTCAGTCTATTTTTCTCTCATCTACTTTCTCTCTTGTGATCTTTCTCAATCTGCTTTTTTTCCTCCATATTTCTTTCTCTCTCTCTCTCTCTCTCTCTCTTTCTCTCTCTCTCTCTCTTTCTCTAAGCGCATCCATTAAGTGCCAACAAGTGTTCATTTGCAGTTCTAATTAACTCCCGGCAAGTGGTATTTACGCGACCAAACGAAAGGCCTCTTATTATCGTCGTTGTGTATGACATTCGGTTGTCCAAACCTGTTTAATCATTAGCTATGCCAGGGGTATTTGCAATGCCGTTCGTCAGCCAGGTAAGCTGTCCGCCAGATAATATTATTGATCGTGACAATTGATTGCCTTTGTTATGCCGCGATCATACTCATATGACATTTATGCCTTGACATTTTTTTCTTTTTTTTTTGAGCACATTAAAGAGAAGAGTAATGGAGAAATCAGATATCTTTCTGTTTAAGATATCAAAATCAAAACACGGAGTAGTGGGTATATATTACCAATTGTAGTTATAATTCTTTCTGTTTTTTACACCTATCTCGAGATTTTATTGTACAAGGATTTTTTTTTTCTCGAAATAATAGAAAACATCAAAGCATGGTAGGGCAATAGCTCCTAATCTAATTGATAGGTAGTGGTAAGTGTAAACACACACAAGGATTGTGAAAAGTTTGGTCTAACTCAATGCTCGTACACGCCTACGCACAATATCGCACATACCCATTCACCCTAATTGTCCTCACAGAAGAAAAAAAAACTGTTTTTAGCGATGGCTAAAACGTCCTTTTGTGGAAAGGCCAGGGTATATGACATTCAGCACAATGCTACAATAACGTTTTTCCTTGTGAAAGCACAAATCTCCAGGAAATGCTGTCATCAAGCACAATAAAGCACTGCTCGGCAAAGCGATACACAAACGTACGAAACTGAAAAGAAAATTGACGCAGGAGCCAATAGGAAGGGATTTCTCTGAAATGAGAGCCTTTGACTTGAGTGCGCATATATATCTATTCCTTTATTTATATCTATTTCTGTCTCTATGTATACACATGTGTGTATTCATACATGTATATTAATACTAATTTATCTGTCTTTCGCAAACATATTTCTTTTTCTATTTATATAAAATTATGTATATATTATGTCAGACTTAAGGTACACGAACAATATTGAATATCAAGAACACGCTTTCAAAATAACCCTTACAGTCAGTTTGCCCCATTTGGAACTCACAATGAAAATGATAACTTTCAAAATGAAATGTTAAATTGTGCCCTTAAGAATGGGATATGGTGGATTTTAGTATTACATGACTGTTATGTTCTGACTGGACATCTGAAGTCACCTTTCGCTCCATTCTTCACGTTATGAAATACAATGTATAGCATACAATAAAAAGAAACATACAGACAGACCTATAATATTAATATTTGAGAGATTGGAATTGCCTCGTTAATTATAGTAAATGATCCATTTCGAGTTTGGCTTCAATTTCATCAGTTTGGCTGTACATTCATCAATACATTTCTTTGCTGTTTGTTGAGCAATAACATGTTCCTCTTTCTCTCTGACGCACGACGATGAAATTTGTGTCCCCTTGCCCCCATCCCACTTTACAGAGAAGAGGTCAGTGAAATCCAGGGGGACGCATTTCGACACATCACGACAGTCGTTATAATTTCTGCTAGGTATCACTAAAAGATAGACTTGTGCGAATGATTGCCTGTTGAATACCGAATTGATTGTTTCGCGATCACGTATAATAGGCCTACTTTTTGGGATGCCCCATGCATCATTTTCAGTGCCCCTCAAACGTTACATGGTACGTTGTACATGATTTGTCGGAGAGGGCGTAAATCTGTGAGCCACGTTACTGACTGTCATGGGCAGGAGGAGAGGACCCTTTCTTTTACCAATTGAATATTGCTTGTCAACAGCGCGAAACCTTCTTCTTCTTCTTCTTCTTCTTCTTCTTCTTCTTCTACTTCATATGGTACAATGCGCCTGGTTGATACCGTGTGCTGACTATTGCTAGTCACCTGGGGGGGGGGGGGGGGTGGGATTGAATCATGAGGGGTGGGCATTATTCGCCCGTTTTTCTTGCGTAGGTATATAGGATGGTGGACCACTTCGGTGGGTTAGCACCCTGCTCTTTGCAATGAATGAATGAAAGAAGGGGATCTTTTTACGCGAATGAGTAGTGAGAAACTCACACACTGGACCTCCATTTCAATTCAGTTCAATATTCAATTATACTTCGTTTTCAGCAATGCATTAACGGAATGTAAACAAGACGGTTCATTATCGTTTAATGTCCTATTCGTGTGACAGAGTGTTTTTTGACCAGTCGGTAAAGAGTCTGCCACCCAATACAAATGACCAGGGATCGATTGCCGAGTCTAGCTGAGCAATATTGCGTGTAATTACGTAGTGGCAGCACGAAACGGTTGAATGACACACAACAAAAGATCCCGTGTAAGCCAGGGTAAGTCATGTAAGATGACTTTAAAGAAAGTGTATTTCGTCATTAATCTTAGAGGGAAAAAAAGGATACCTTAAATGAGGGGAAAACTAAATGATACCCCAGATAAGAACCCCTGAGAGGGTGAATTCTGCAATTATGACGCAAAAGGATGCATTTCTTCATTCATCCCAAAGAGTGACAAGTACGTCAATAGTGAAAAACTGAAGGGTATACCGCCAGATACGCGACAAAATCGACACGCGAAGGAAGTATAGTAAGAAAAGGGGGAGGGATCGAAAGGGGGGATAGGGAAGTGAAATTTGAACCGACTTCGCTGAAGTTGTGACTATTTACTCAACAGCCATGTCCATTAAGGGAGGATAAACGATCATCGTCCCACTTTACATGCACGTCACCACGCCTCTAGCAACTAATTCCAGTTGATAATATTAGTTGCGAATTCAGCACCCCAAGAGCAACGTCTCCTATTGGATTCATTAAAATATTTCGTTCATCTATTAGTTGTTCTCTCTCTATTTCTCTCCCTCTGCGAAATTTTGAGATAGTCCACAGGCGTACATTCTTTGAAAGACGAAAGACGGAATGCCGATCATCAACTGCCAACCTTAAGATAATGAGATAATTTTGTTTTCATTAAAATGTTCATGTAGAAAGGGAAAAAAGTTTTGAATCAAAATTGACCTTTTTTTCCCCTTTGGTTCAAAATTGATGGCCTGCTGATACTGCGAAGGGATCCTTAAAGAGCTTAATATGATTGATGCACTTTTTCTCCACAAAAATGAATTTAATTCATTTCTTCATTTGGACGAGATGATGTGTTTCTTGTTGAAGACATTTGATTTTCTCGTTTTGGTTTTTGAGTCTCTTGCTAATTTTGACGAAATACATTTCTAGCTGGTAAAAAAAACAAAACCCAGATAGTGGAAGTTTTTTTACGCTCTTAAAGTAAGTGGTTATAAATCTACTTGCCGTGGTGCACACTTTATTGTTTTGTTATCTTCTTTTATCAGACAAAATGAAAAAAAAAATGCTTGGCCAATTTTTTTTTGTGTGCATAGGAATGTTTGAATATCATTTTGTTGTTTTTGAAAATACACATACAACATTTGCTCATCTTTTACATGTCAGAGTGTCATTATGCATTCCAATCACTTTTAGAGTAAGAAAATATGTATTCCTTGTGCAGCTATAAATTCGTAACAGAGCCATCAGTGGCTCGCTGTGGGGATATTGCCGAGCGTGACAGATTACTCGCCCATAAATTGCCGAGCGGTGCATTCTGGATTATTAATCGTCGTATCTGAGGAAACATGGAGCACCACCGCACCCTTCTCATTTATCAGCTTCGGGGATCGCAGTTTGAGGCTTGACGCAAACTAATCTTGTAAGATGAGTTTAAAACCGGCATGAATCTCGAGTATTCGTCATAACATGAAAAGAAATAAACAGAAGAAAGAAGTGGAGGAGTGTTACGCGACCTCTAGTGAGCATTATTATACAGCACTCGTCTCTTTCCATCAATGAACTGTTTAAGGTCAAATGCAATGTCACTGGAAAATAAATATCGGCAAATATGGATGGCCTTTTTAGCTGCCATGGCGACAATGAAATGCTTTCGAGCTTCTCGACAATATGGATATATCACAAACATATCATATTATGACATCGGCTGGTATGCCCCGTTTTCATCCATCTTTTCTATCCAGCTTTTAAAAAATTTTGTACAACGTGAATGGTTACCAAAGTTATAAAAATGGCAGACGATTCTTTAACTGAACTGTACCCTTTATGAATGGATTGCAGAAAATGATTATATACATACATTTATGATTTTTTTTTAATATGTAAACGTTAAATATAGACGCTTCAAAGTAGTTTTAAAATATGGTGTCATTTGACTTGAATATTCTCAAATTAGCTTCGAAGCCTTCCCTACCCCACTTTTTTTAATGAAAAGCTGTATTTATGAGGGGATTCCCTTAATGCCCCCGCGAACACGATAAAAACCTTGATATTTTACTGCCTGTATAAGAAACACCGGCACCCACGCACATGAGGTCGTCATCGTTACATACCTATTCATTCGATTGATAGTGTAGTAGCTCATGAGGTCCCTCTGTGTTTCTAAACTGAACCCCCCCAAAAAAAAAAAAAAAATTGGATGCCAGATTTATCACTTGAGAGTGTGTCACTATGCAAAAAGAAAAAGAAAAAGAGAAAAATCAGATGAATGCCGGATGACATCAGTTACTAATTTGGTTACGAGGCTTTCGTAGACAGGCAAGCGGGAATAAAGACTCGCTTGGTACAATGTACAGTATTCATAACTATGCGCACTATATACTGGGATCTTAGAAGGATGGTATAGATTTGATTGAGATAGCGCTTCAGGTTTCCATCTTTTGTGTGAGATATTGAGAAACCTCTTACGAAATATACATGTAAGAGATACAATTCTAAGAAGAATTCAAAGTTTATTCGATGGAAATTGGTTTTGAAATGGCTTAGATATTATCTAAAACAAAGCGATCCTAATGAAAGGAGTGACCTACCTTTTAATAGGATCGCAAAGAGTTAAAAGCAGAATCCTCACTTCAACTAGAACTTTGCTATCGACGACGCTGAAGGGTGACGTCACCGAAATGCTTGAAACTTGCTGTTGTTGTTGTTGCTGCTGCTATCAGTCACAATACCAACAGACTCTGGGAGGTCTTTAGAGTTTATACTTACCCTACAAATCGACTTGTTGTATGTCATAGTCCATTCCGAGATGAAGTTTTGTTATATACCAAGGCTTTGGCGGTGTGGTGTCCAGACGCATATACCTTTGATTGTCACGCAACCAGTCATGTTTCAAACAATGCATATACAATGTACTATGTATATATTTGCTTTTATCAAAATGTATGGGGATAGAGCCTTCACTTCTGTTGCGCCACGTCTGTGGAACTCTCTAACCAGTCCCGCTTCGGAATTTGCAACAGCCTCTATACCTTCAAACCTAAACTGAAGACTTATCTTTTCCAGCAACTTTGTGAATGATGTGTGACACATTGTTTGGGAATCGGGTGCCATTGACTGTTTCTACAGATAAATGACGTTGTATAAATGCTGTTTCATCATCATCATCATCATCATCATCATCATTATTATTATCATTATTATCATCATTATTAGAAACCCGCACAAGATGTCATCGTGCATGAAAAAAAGATACCTCCATGAAACTCAAGAGTGCAGAGACCTGCATGTACCAGGAAACGACTCGTGTCAATCCGAATCCTTTTGAAGTTTCTAAATCGGCTTCACAACGACTTGAAAAATGGAAATTTAACCGGTTACCGTCCTTATCCTAATAACTCTTTGGCTCAATATGAAAGAAAAGGAAATAAATGAAAAAAAAAATGTATATCTTTGACAATAGAAAGTGCGATATTTTCACAACCTCTCGCCAGTTGTTGTTGTGGTTGTTTTTCTTAAGTCACCTTCTGATTAAATTTCGACCCGCTTCTTTCCCGTTTCTTCGTCTCACCTTCCAGGGATTCGGCCGGAATCGCCCCTGCAAAGTAGACAAGGACAACGCCCATGGCTGCCGTCGCGGATACCGCTGTAACTCGCTAGCTGGCGGTCCCTGTCGGCCGACCTCAAAATACTGCAGATGCGACATTCATGACGACATCAGCTGGCTACTGTAAGGAAGAGGAGAAAAAAAACAACAACAAACAAACACAAACAAACAAAGGAGATGATGAGTACGGGAGGAGGAGACAGAAATAAGCCCCACGAATGTACGAACAACTGTGAACAGAGTAAAATAAAACTGTAATTAAGGGTATTCCTACCCGTACCACTTTGTCAATAAAAAGATGAATAAAACAGAGAGCCATATTACTTTCGTTTATGTCGCCACTCTTTTATAAGAAAGGGCGGAGGAATCACCCTCAACCCACGCATTCAACAGAACCAACAAGACACCGACGGACAACCTCATACCTGAAACAGAAACGTCTCTGGCCATTCGAAATGAAAGCTAAATAAGGTACAGTAGTTTACTTTTGCGTATATTTCAGTTACCCTACCACTATTGATCAAGTGTCTCTTCGATGGAGCAAAAGAAATCTTGTCAGATTCTACTACATGAATCTTCATCTTGTCGGATCCAACAAGTTAAGCATTTTGTATGAATTGTTAAACTGACACAGCGGTGTAAGTTATGTGTTGAATATTACTCACATAATCACCTTAAAAATTGTTTAAATTCGAAACCATAAGATAGTCACATATTGCTTTCACTAAAGTAGCTATGCATCATGAAATATTGTAAAAAAACAACAACAAAACATTCCATGTTTACTCTTTGCGCGCACACCCATCCGACTTTTGAGCAGCACTGTAATATCAATGATCGTCTAAACAGAGTACAAGAAGATACACTAACTGATTGAATTATGTCGTTACTGTTTGTTATATACGTCTAGTCTGAAATGTACAATTGTTTTGTGGTGTTTTTCCTTCGAGAAACGATTATTATCCGCCACTGAGGGTCATTTAAACGTACAATATCGTTGTCAATAATCGTGAAGCAAATTAAGAGTTGAATCACTGAATGAGTTAATTGACTTTATTGACGAACAACTACAACATAAACTTTCCATTTCATTTCTAAACCCCATCGTGTGATTGATTTGTGACATAAAGCCTGGAGCCTGATTTGTTGGTAATCAGTTGTATGTTGTGATCATTCGACTAATAAGAAACATATACAAAAAAGGGGGCAGAACAATGCAGTGCAAATCAATATCATGAGTTCGTGATTTAAATTATCTCGATGAAGCTTACAACTCTTGAAAGTATCAGTGACAATACGTACATGAGTTTCACTTTTAAACATGCCAGTTCGTATTGTCCTCTGTATGTACAGGTCCATGATAACCTATATAATCATAACGGTGTGGATTCACTGTACATAAGACACTGTTTTAAAAACATTTATCCATACAGCTTGAGACCGAATACATTGGAAATAAGTCTACATTATAGAATATGATGCCAAAACACCCTAAATAACTTATGATAGAGTCTGTTTTTGATGGCTTGCAGAATAATCTAACGGCTATTTAAAACAAACAAAGAAACAAATCGTGATTAAACAGGTATTCTCAAGGTATGTAGATTAACCAGTGTAGAGTGATGTAGCATCAATTGCAAGGTAACATGAATAGGGGCGTCGCATCATGTATCTTTACATGGAAGAAATGTGTATACTCTGTTTTCGAGACGATAGTCTACGTCAATTCCGCTCAAAACGATTTAAGCCAGTACTAATTCACTTTATAATATTAAAAGCCCAGCTCGATGTATACCTTGAAAGGATTCCCACGGGGGTTATGGGTAATGGAAAACCAACGCATTAAATGCATTGTGAAAGAGTACACTTCTTTATCTGTCGTCACGAATTCGACAAACGATTACTTAGGCCTACAGGGACATAGTATTGTTCTGTTACAGTTTCTGCGCTCCTCGTATTTCTTCTTTCGTGTGTGTGTGTGTGTGTGTGTGTCATGACGTGTGTGCGGAATGTATAGTCCATGGTGTAATTTCGTTATAATCTAGAGAGAAAAAGATCTCTTATTTTTCATAATGAACTCAATCCCAAGGCATTTCACATTCTGTGCGTTTTATCATGTGTATAGTGACTTGCATAGATTAAAGAACGTTGCTGGGCACGTTGTGTCACTACACTTTCTTTGTTTCGTCATCAGAATAACTCTTCAACATTTTGAGTGTAGTTGTTGTTCCAGACATTTCTTGCTCATTGTTAAGTGACATATTCCCCTTTTGTTTGTATAAGGAAATGGTACTTCTTCTATTACACATGTGTCTATAGAGTATAAAAGCATTCCATTCTAAGATATTCATCCATTCGGCAAATTGGTCACATTGCAAATAAAATGGTATCTTTTGAATTTATACATTCCACGTGTAGAGAGCCTATCATGCTTTAGTCATGTGCTGTGTATTAGAATACAATGTTTGAGTGTGTGCTTGTGCGTGTGTGCGCGTGTTTGTGTGTGTTACATGTTTCGCATTTCTTTTAATACTCCTTACAAATTTAAATTGGTGCCTGCATAGTACTCCAGGACATGTCAAGAATGTCATTTAATTCATTTCATTTAAATCATGAAATGAATGAAATAAACTGATTGCATGTGAACTGGTCGTTACAGAGCAGTGCTCTCTTTTTCAAAAAGACAAATCTTATCTGTCATAAATCAGGGCAATCTGCACACTCAAAATGTATTACTTCGGGAAAAAATGCAAGCCGTATTTCATTTCATATTACTGATATATAAATCAATGTTTTCAGTGATAGCCATTAGTACTCAGAGTCTTTTCTGCGGCCAGACAATTTTAGAAGGAAGAAAGTTAAGGGAAGACGAGCCAACTTGCCAGCACTTGTTTGGAGCACATCGTATTCGCAGTGTTTATAAGTCAAAAAGCACATAACATGTTATCCTAACACCCCTGTGGACCTTCGCTCATACAACGCATAAAACATGAACCCTCAATACCGAGGTCGCCGGTTCGAAGCCCATTTGCATCATGTTGGCATATTAATGACCGACAGACCGAAAGTCCGATAGTGTGTTTGTAAGCTTTAAGGCATAACATTGATGACGTACACTAATTGATATGTCCCTGATTCTTTTATGAAGTTCTACACTTACTCACACATACACACACACACACACACACACACACACACACACACACACACACACATACACATATACATTATGTATACCGTATGTCCCCCCCCCCCCCCAAAAAAAAAAAAATTACAACGGTACTCTCCTCAACGATAGCTTTAAAACTAGTAAATCAATCCAAATACAATTTCAGGGTATGAAACTATAACTCATTGCCCACATCTTACAGAAAACCACAACCGCTTAACCAAATTGAATGGGGGTTTCTGCAAAATAGAGCTAAGATATATATTGAAGTTTAGACGGTTAAATCATATTGGATGTTATCAGTGCGAAAAGTGGATTGTAATTTTTTGGGGGACATACTGTATATAAATACATGTATATATATGTATATATATATATATATATATATATATATATATATATATATATAAGAAGATTGGTCTGCTGGGCATATTGATGATAATAAGTAAAAGAATTAGTAGAAGAAGAACGCCGTAAAAAAATAAATCATAGATCTTGAAGATCTTAAAAACGGAGTATAGCTCTGAAATACTGAAAGGCAAGGTCACACTCTTCACTGATGAAGAGTGTGACCTTGCCTTTCAGTATTTGAGAGCTATGCTCCGTTTTTAAGATCTTCAAGATCTATGATTTATTCTTCTTCTACTAATTCTTTTACTTATATATATATATATATATATATATATATATATATATATACATATATATATACATATATATATATATATAAACAGAGAAATTTAAAACAAAAAAACATTTTCTTTGCTCAAAGTTTTCACAATATATGTTATATATATATATATATATATATATATATATATATGTAAGTGTGTGTGCGTGTGTGTGTGTGTGTGCGGGTGTTTGTGGCTATGTTGTGTCAGTGGCAAATGAAGCGAGATATTTTACTATGAATTTTGATGAGATCTTTCTTCTATCGCACCTTCGGTCTATATATAGGGATTTCCCCGGATAGATACGTGATAAACTGCAAATACATTGCCCAAGATATAAAATCGCTACAAACTAATGCATATTCTACGAATTGCTGATAACGTATTCAAACAAAACGATAGATTCAATTCTTTTTTCGTTTTGAAACAGGAGTTTAAAAACGGCGGATTTTCTGATATCAACACGTCTGGCGAATTCTCATGGATTAGCGCGCCATTCGTCCTAGCAAGTGCATTGGAAAACTGACTATTATGTAAAATGGCATTCGGTGCATCGAACTAATCCCTTTGTCACATATAACAAAAGCAAATACCCCATTTACAGACGTGTAAGCTAAGCTGTTGTACAAAGAACAAGAATTCAGATACTAGTATGACATTTTATTTTTATCGATTCAGGTGCAACTTACAGGTATTTCATACGTCAAACCTCTTATTTTCAAAGAACACTCTGGATGCGTCACCTTTTTTTTTCTTTTCTTTTTTTGCAACTCATTCGCAAATTTGGGTCAGGGATTTAACCAAACATTCTACAATTTCCCTCTGGGGAAAAAGTACACCCTCGGAAAGTTCATTTCGACCTGCAGAAGAAGAACATTTGTATGCCGATAGCAAAAACAGGGATTAACTCGGCAGACTTTCACTCTAATCTACGCCCATTGTTACTGTATAGAGTATGTAAAGACATGAGGACTAGACAGATGACGTCATCATGCCATGTATGATTGGGATTCAGTGACGTAAACAATCATCCCAACAAAAGAGGCGCGAAATCATTCTGTCAAATTTACAGCTAATGTCAGAAGAGATTTAACTACTTCAAGCTTACGGTCTAGCACTTTAAAGCCGAAGTGACTCACAGGTAATAACACCACTTGCAACACTGGGGGTCGTAAGAACTAAAGTAGGGGAGACTCAATCAAAAGCACAGCATGTATTACGTAGGTCCCCGAAAAAAAAAATCAAATGCCATCATAATGGGACACAATTAACATAAACAGAATTATACCGGAATGGCATAAAGAACCACAACACTAACTGAAATTGAAGCTCCGCATTTAAGGAGACCTCCTGATGATTTCAGACTTGAACATTTTAACAACTATAAGTTAGCTACGTATACTGGAGTTTCAAAATTTATAGTGATTGGGATGAGGAATAAGAATGTTTTCAAAACTTAAAACAAATTGCAATGAACAAGGATGATGACATGGCAGCCTCACCAGAGAATGCATGAGTATGGGCTCAAGGAAGCAGAACGAAAGATGAAGGCATGCATAGATTCTACACAAGTGAACTTGTTAAGCAAGCGGTATTGTAGTGGAATCATACTGCTGCATATCTGAAATATATGAGGCTCCTATGTCATCAACATTGTTCAGTTTAATATGTTTAAGATTTTTCAGAGTATTGGTTTCTCTGCTCAAGGACCACAATAGATTCCACAAATCTGTACAAGGAGCTGTCGATTTTTATACTACATGATGTAAAATTATGAAAATCGTCTGCCCCTTTAAAGGTCCTGTTTACCTTTGTTAGCATTGATTAATTTTTTTTCAAGATATCACTAGTAAATACACTGAACCTGCGGATACAAGTCATTCAAGAGTACCACAAATACACATGCGTCTTCTAACATTACAATCAAGACACGTCAATGAAGAAAGATCGTTTTTTTTTCTGCACTTTTGGATCAAAGTACATCGTCTTGCAAATGTGATATAACCGCAAAACGATTTCAGTGACACTAACATTTAGACCCTTCACTGGATGTAGGTAGACCCAGATTAAACTATGTAGGTTCGGGGGAGAGCAGATGTAATAAGTCCATTTCCGACATCGGGGTTAATTCATATTTCTATTTTTGCTTTCCTGGAAAATTGCCGGCCTAACGCACCATCAAGAAAAATAAAAGTTGTCGGACCAAAGGATGCGCAGGCGAAGAGAGAAGTCAGATGCAATTCAACCGCGAATGTTTTGGAGATTGATTGGAGAAATGATCATTCGGAGAATTTGTATGTCAGGGATTTTATCCATACGCGCTGTGTCATACTCTCCAAGCCTCTTGTTTTTCGGCGCACACAGGGCAATGGCTTTTCACCTTATATTGCCTTACCAGATTACTCTCCCTGCATGCTCGGAAACCCAGTCGTGGTGATTCAACGGAGAGTCGCCGATGAGAAATTCAATCAAAAAATGCAGACAAACTAAAATCAACATTCATTCATTCATTTATTCATTCATCCATCCATCAATCCATTTCAGCACAGAAAGTCCCATTCAGCATAGCTGTTTTGTTTTTTCAATGGGTCCGTGCATAAAATTCATAACAATTTAACAATAACAATTCAAAAGTACAAACGAATAAAACAAATCACGTACGGGACATCGAAACAGAAAATATAAGAACTATGATATGAAATATAAAAAATACACCAGGTTGTTATGTCATAAGTAAAAAGTATAAAAAATGAAGCGTATAAGGAAAAAACAGTTAACCATTAATAAAAAAATGAACATTTATATGAAATATGGAAAAAAATAAGGTGATTAATTTCGAGTGACAAGTATACAAGAACAGATTATATGCCACTTATCTTATTGCAAGGTAAACAGTAAAGATCACTATCTGACAAATGAATGGAGTCACATCGGGCACCATGTAGTCTGGTTTCCAGACCCATTGCCAACTGTACTCCTTTATGAAAAAAAATGCTACTTCTTTGGAAGTGATCCGGTTCAATGCACATAGAGTTTGGAGTGGTAAATATGAAGCTTATTTGTCCGAAATAACAAGTTAATCACAATCCAGTTATTTACGTCTCCGCACCGGCCAGATATAATTCATAAATTCGTGTATCGGCCAATTGCCCACATTAGTTTCACATTTGCAGAATAAAAAGAGACCAAAATCTTAGTACAATAAATCAATCTAGTCGACGAAGCAATATCACCAAAATGAGAACATTATTCATTTGGCCGGGATTGCCAGTTCATTGACTTAAGACAGCCCATGGCCTACGAACGTTTATGATATGATCTAACATTACATCGGCAAGTCAGTGAAAAAAAAACATGTCATGGTATACTCAACAGTAATCGAGGTGATACCTTTTGTAGATGAACAAACCTTTTCTGAAAGCAGTTAAACCTCTCCTTTCCTTCATCCTTTTCTTCTATCCTATCTCTACGAAAGTCACTCTTCCCTTCTTTTTTTTTCTGTTTTATGTAAAACATATCATGTATAAGGACTGCAAACAAGTCAAGCTACGGTTATGCTGTAGCCCTTCTGTAATTTTATTGTACGGCGTATACACTTTTGTAATATCAACATTGTAAATTCAAAGGAGACAAAATTACTTTGTAAACAACGTACTAGTATGTACGTATACATAATAACATATACACTGTAATATCAAAACGTGTGTAGGCATGTACAATGATAACGCTGAAATAAAAAAATCAAATCAATTAAAATATTCCATATTGATGATATGATACCATATTATGATATAATATGTTGTAATATAATATGATATAATGTAATATGATATAACATAATATAATATAACAACGACACACAAGGCAATATTTGTTATATCATGATCTATTAAATACACATCGTTCCAGTCTATAGCCGGCTATATTCTCAAATTCTTGAATGATGTCATAAAATGAGGTGAAGTCACTACGCGCAATATGACTTATTTAACGAGTTTGATCCTCTGCATTTTCGGCACGTACTTCAACCATGGCCAATCGCCGATATATCGTCTGTCGACGATATAATGTAATATAATGTATTTGACACCTAGTTAGTATTTCATACGCCATTCGTAAATACCCAAATAACTAATAGGTCTCTGGAGGTAATGCAGTGAAAAAAAAATCGAGTTGAATATGGTAGCGACAAAACAATTTTGAATGAATGTTTCGAAGACAGATGTCTTTTGTCGTTAGCAACACTTTGACCAGGGCGAATATAGTTTTAGGTGATTGACGACATTTGAAATGAAAATGGAAACTTACCTCAATAAATTTGCTAAACGTACATCCACGTGTGTGCACGTACTTCCTACAGGTTTGTTTGTTCGGGGATGCTTTTTTTTTCCTTGACAGGGAAAAAATCTCTCTAATTGAAGTTTAAAAGTTTACTTTGTAAAATCCATTCGGCTGCCCGCCTATTGGCGTTCATCACAGGTGACAATGAATATTTGATGTTGTGATCTATCAATTCAGGGAGTAGAAAACAACCAGTTTGTCCCGGGGTTTATTGTGTTTTCATCTGCAAAATGTCGTCGATGTCAAACACGGTGAGTCATATCAGCGATTAGCTGTATCATAATAGCATCGATTTTTAATGATGTCGAGTCGAATGTGTTTGTAAAACGGCCCACACTCTCCCCGGCCTGCCTGCCTGACTGACATTAATCAGCTGTCGGCTATCAATAATCACTGGCAAGATAAAAAAGAGCGAGATGGCAGATCGTATCGGATCTGTGATTGCTCAAGGGGCATTTAGGAAAGCAATCAGTGGCACAGAAGTGGAAAGATGCCATTTTGCAACCAGCGGTGATATTTCACTCACTACAGAATTACACCATCATTCAAATTCAAATTCAAATTCAAATTTATTTCACATGCTAAAAAGAAAACATCACGCTCACAATAAAACAGAAGAGAAAAATATATACAAACATAGCACGTGAAGGATCAGTAAAGGCCGTATGAAGCCTATTCCCTTACAAACAATAAATAGTACGCAATTTCCAGCAAATATACATTAAGGAACAAAAACAACAAAGAAACATCACAGCAATAAAAAAAGGAAAAAGTGGCAAAATCATTATAATAGTTACTCAATTGCGCTTTGTATTAATAAAATTTTATATTTACGTTTAAAAGATGACAGTGTTGGACTCTCTTTAATAGAAGTTGGCAACTCATTCCAGCATTTTGCTCCAGTGTATCTAATTGTAGTCTTTGAGAACTTATATCTGTAAAAAGGTAAACATATCTCGTTGGCACATCTAGTGTTGTAGGCATGGATTGCACTATTTGGGGTAAACGAATTACGGAACGTGACAGGTAAGACACCTTTAAAGTATGAAAACATAAATGTAGCCACTTGTAATTGCACAATTTGATCAATTTTCAAAATTTTCAATTTCTTAAACAGTACTGCATTGTGTGCAAACGGATCTACATTACAGAGTATTCTTATTGCACGCTTTTGTAACATCAAAACACGATTATTATTATAGAAGGCGTCTGTTTGGACGTAGAAGGATATATGCTTTCCTTCCTTTCTTTGAAAATACAGTTATTATTATCACAGATATAGAAAAACTATACACATATGACTTTTGAAAGCAAGGTGTCAGAAATATTAACAATATGGACACAAGTGCGCGCACGTACGCACAAACACCCACACACTGCAAATTATAGAGCAGGAAAGAATGGCTATAGCATTCATGTACTATTCAAAAGGCATTGTTTTTCATATGGAAAGGATTCGTCTGTGCTAGAAGATGATTAGTTTTATTTTAGGAACGAGTCATGTTGCCTTGTTCACCGTTGTCTTGTAGGTCGTACTTTTTGTTATGATAATAGAAACATACGTACATGGTGTACATAATTATGGATGCATACATACGAATAATTTTCATATGTATATATTCATGTATATATGCATGCATATATACATACGATATATGCCTTAATCGTATATGCATTAATGGTTGGTGTGGATGAATGTCCATTTATCGTTCACTTCTAGTCCTTCGCAATGCAATTATGACACAGATTTCAAGCTCATATGAATTTCGCGACCCTTTTCTTATGATAACATATCGGCGTGTAACGAAATGGATCTATTGTGGCGTCATTGGGGAGCAGCTCATTACATAGGCCTATGTGACAGGACGGATTAGTTATCTACTCCCTGTTCAGTGTGCAACGGCAACCTGACTACATGGCGAAAATTCCATGGGGTGTAATTTGTTCTCATGGCGTTTCTGCGGAAATGTCTGCATTGTTGCAAGTTCCTGATAACCTGGAAAAACAAAATAACCAGCACGTAAGAAAACCCAACGGTATTCTTATTACTATTATTTAAAGACAATTTCTCGAAATGGAAGAGATAAACTAAAACATGTTTTGGAGATGCCTTTATCAAAGATAATAATCATGTTAAGGAATTCAAAGAATGAGCCAACCGGATATAGTCTTTAACGTATTTGATATTTCTGCGGATGAAGCAAATTGACAAACCGCAGTGCGTTTATTTCGAATTGTTTGTCTTCACTTCCGTCCGCCGTGCCGTCAAGACGTAGGTTTATCATGTACCGTATTCCTGTGGGAATGAACATTAAGCTGTAAAGAGCATAATATACAGCTTCCGGCTGATTAATCATACGTACCCATTATAAAATCTTATTTCAACCAAGTGATAAGAAAAGATAATGAATGCGGAGAACGGAATCTGGAAAAAGACATCAAACGCAAACAATTATTTGAAGCAGGTAGATTTTACATACACTCCCTTTAATCGAGCCAAGGAAAAGTTAGTCTTTTTTCAAAGACCCCTTTTCTTGTGAAAATATTTGCTATCTTACGAGGAAGCCACGGAGGCGTTTAAGTCTAATGCTACAATATCAACTGGCAGTTTAACGCATTATAATCCTGGCTTACCAATTCATGAACCACTGTTATGGCGTTTAAAGTGGAGCAACTGTCATTATCCTTGCAATATTTTTATGTTGAGGGTGTTAATTGATTGAACTCTTGAATAGAGGCTAACCCCTTCCCCTCCCAGAGCAAATTACACTCAAGTACGTGTTATATAAGCCTCATTTCCTGTTGACGCGCTCTGAAGAAAGCTATTTAATCTACGTGAACATTTCCCTCTTCTACTCTCACAAAAGCTGATGTTATCTAATCCCTTCCTGATCTTATATGTTTTCCTTACGAGTAGGTTTGTCACATCCGTTTTCTTCTTCAACCTCTCTCCCTCTCTCTCTCTCTCTCTCTTTGACTCTCTTGTACCTGTTTGTTTCATTTTACCATCTGAGAAGATGGTTGGATAGCCCATATTCAGGTACAACTGGTCTTCCATGGGGTCCAGTTGGATGTAAGGCGGGACCACTTCATAGGGTTATGCACCCTGCTCTTCACGATGAATAAATGAAGCGATATTTTTTACGTGCATGAGTTGCGACTCTCTCACACACATGGGCCTCCATTTAATCTTTTACCCATGGGACAGAGTGTTTTGCCTCTTTCTAGAGGGGATGGTATGATTACACACCACATTGTTCAGTTAGACCTAGGAATCAATCTGGAGGCATGACGCACTATCGACTAAGCCAAATAACAACCCTTGTGTCATACTCATGAAAACAAGCAAAACTAAACAACGGAGGTCGTGGTTAGCGCATGTCTCATTGATTTTGACCCCTACACCACAGACTTTTAAATAACATGGACGTGAGTTTTAGTCAAGAATTCCTTGTTGAAGCATGGCATCTTGTATTAAATCAATGTTGATAAAATGCATGGAGAGATTTTGAGAAACAGTGTTGATGAATGGCTTACACCTGTACGTTCTAATTTAGTCTGAAACACATACATTGTATTGAAATAATTCAGACTCTCATAGTTGCCCGAGGATTCTTTTCGTTTTAAAGTAAATGGAAAATACACAGACATTCTCATTTAACCTTTGTTTTGCACATGCGCAAATCACAGCCGTGAACTCCCTTATTACTCACTCTCTCACACTTTTCACCCGGACCTTTGATAATCGATATCAGTCACGTATTCATTACCACTTTCTATGATTGACCCGTGATATGAAGAAAAAAATCCAATATCATGTTTAATCAAGAGAGAAAGAACACATGCAAGCAAACATCCAAACAAAATCAAACCAACAACCAAGGAAATCGTGATAAGAGTTCTAAAAAGGCAGACACTACAAATACATACACACTGACTTGGACAGAGACTACTAAAACGGTCTCTTTGAATGGCTACTGATAGGATGTCAGATTAAGATTTCAGAAACCGTGATTGTATGATACGTAATAAGATTTGAAAAAAATGATAAGAATTCTCTCCACGCATTAGACATTGGAAATAACATCGCAAACAACATCACCAAACATCAGCTACAAAGGTTTTGTGTGTTTGTTTGTTTTTTGTTACGTAATATAATATACTTCCACTTACAATCGGGTATATTCTAGTGGGGCAGAGAATTGAGTCCTTGAAAATTTATGCAAAGAAAAGAATGTACAGGGCTGCCATTATATCAACAGTCCTCCATGAACGGCACGACGAGAGGTAAGGAAACTCATAGTCATGTTTCTAAAGTCCATTGCTGTGGGGATTTCATATGTGATCACGTTTTTACCTGAGCCTTGGAAATAAAAGTAATATAGGTATAAACATAAATCTATCTTCTTGACATCTTGTGTTACAGGGGAATGAAACATGAATGAACATATGGGTTGAGTGACTGCAACAATGTTAATACAACACATCAATGAGGTTTGAGGAAAATCACCAATCCATCGAAATGTTTTGAATTTTCACATTTTCGGTGCAGCCATTACTGGATGAGAAGACTACTACAGTCAGTGACATAACTTACGTTCAAATATGTAAAGAAAATATGAATAGAATTCCGCAAGAAATATATATGTATATAATTTTATATTGAAAGGACGCATTCTTTTTACTCGTTACTGACAAACGACGGTGAAATCTTTGGGGTCATGCCACGAGATTGACACCCACGAGTTAGACGGCACGACATTGAACATTCGCGACATTGAACATTTGCTACGTGTATGACTCGTGGGCTGTATGACTCGTGGGCTGTATGACTCGTGGGCTGTATGACTCGTGGGCTGTATGACTCATGGGCTATGGGTGTCGGACTCGTGATGTGCACCTATATTATTCCCCTCCCTTTTTGAAAGAGGTAAGTTGAATGCCATTTCACTGTGATAGAAAAAGTGAAAATATGCTAAATTTTCTTTATTTTTATATCGTTTTCCATATGTTTATTAGGCCTATGACGTCACAAAGTGTTGTAGTCTCCTCATCTAGCGATGGCTGTACCAAAATATAGATTATTGAAAGGATTATCGGATATTCCTCAAATTTTGCTGATGAGCTCTGCTAATATTGCTGCATCCCTTGATTTACAAATATACATATTTACATACGTATATAGTATATCATATAGGGTATGTACAAAGTATCTAATATTGTACTTTAAAGTACGAGTTTGGATATGTGTGTTTTGAGCTGCTTGTGAAAAAAAACCCCACAAAGAATAGGATGTTATTACACCGAGTGACAGTTTCCTTCAGGCATAGTCATGGTAAATGCGTGCAATATCTAAACTGACATGTGTTAAAAGGAGGGAGTTTACATCTACGTAAGATCATTTGCGAATTCGCCAACATAAGCTTGGTTACTTATTTCACTTTGATTTCAGCTCGTCGCGAAAAGATAATGAATCTAGACCCTCATCCAGTGGTTCGAGGCTTGGCAAACTTCTGCGATTATTCATCACATGCTAAACTAACAAACAAACAAACAAACCCACACAGACACACACATTTTACATGCGCACGCACACACACACACACACACATTCACACGGAAACTACGTTTCTGCGAAGCAGTGATGACATGTGAGCGTTTGATATCATCAACTTTCAACTCTTTGCTGATTATGAGCTTGTGTATTCCTCTTTTCCTCGTCTTTTTGGGTTTGATACGAAGACGAAACATCGTCTCAAAAAAATGAGAATTGACAATGCATCGCCCCCAAGGAGCTAATGCTAGAAAGTGAACAGTATAAAGTTCACTATATGAACAATATGATTGAAAGAAACCGGCAAGGTATTTGCAATGTGTCAAAGACTGAGGGAAATGCGGATATTCTATTATATCATCATTCTATTTAGTCATTCTTGCGCTCGGGGCATCAAAGCTAATTACTAAGGGATTTCTTTAGTGGGTATTAATGCCTATCAAACATCTGAAGAGAGGAGCTGACAGCAGAAAGAAAAAGAAGAAAAGGAAAAGAAAAAGGGAAAAAATGCCTGAGAAAGAGAAAATTCTTGCGAATGATTATCAAATATGGGTAAAGTATTATGAGCAACATTCGTTAGTCCAATATGACCCAGCCTCACCGTCAACTCCAAAAGAAACAAAAGGCAAAACATAGAAGATATCAAGCTCGAATTCCCGAAGGTAAGATCCAATCACGAAATGATCCACCTGATCGAGATCCCTGGTGGCATTTGATATTCCTCTTGTTATAGATATCTTTCGTCTAATTAGCTCCATGTCGTTAACGGCCATTGATATCAATGGTGAACTTTACCAGAAGCGTCAGGCAGTCGAAAACAGGATGCTTGCAGAATAATATGGAAGCAATGAGGTTACCTATCTCTCCCCCCCCCCTTTCAGTGGACTGATATAGGTGGGTAATAAATCATGTGTGAGGGGGGGGGGGGGGAGAGGGGGGAAACGAAAGAAGTATTTCCTCTACGATTTGCGATTTCATCTTAAAGAGAAATATATTGAAATAGGAACAGACAAAGTGGATAGTTAGTAGATAGATGGTTAGATGTATCTAGGTCAAGAGATGCATAATATATAAGGGATAAGAATAAAGAGAAGATGTATATTCATACGCAAAGATAGGCATAGCCTGACTTATGGGTAGATAAGATAATCGAACAGAGAGATAGAAAAATGGAAAGTGAAGTGAGATTGTGCAAAAAGATGGAAATCATTCAAAGAATCATTGTTTAATCAAAATAGTGAATATTAAATTGCCCTTTAGATATCATCAAATATAACTCAATCTGTCAAAGAATTAAAACTCTTCCCCTGCCGAAATCAGTGCTTCCAATATTGAGAGTGAAAACATTTATTCATGAAAGAGTGAATTCAGAGTGAAAACGTATTTTTCCACTTATTTTGGAGTGACCTCAGGGATCACTCAAAAATATTGGAGTGATCCTTGAGGTCACTCCATAATTAGTGAAAATAAAAAAATTCACTCAAAATTTACTCCAATTTCACTCTAAGCTCAAAATTTCCTGTTATTCACTCCTTCAAGAGTGAACGTTTTCACTCTTTTTTTTTTCAGAGAGTAAACAAAAATAAGACTTCAAATGTGAGACTGCCAAAGACAGAATTGTAAGCAGGATTCCACAAGACGTGGAAGAAAGGAAAAGGTTTGCATATTAGATTCTCTTACGTTCAACGAACGTAAGAGACATAATTTGAATGCGTCGATTTCAATCAAGGTAAAGGTAGTTCAATAAGCTTTACTAGGATAGATGAAAGAGATAGATCCATAGATAGATCGATAGATAGATAGATAGATAGATAGATAGATACATACATACATACATACATACATACATATATATACAGTATGTCCCCAAAAAAAAATTACAATCGGATTTTCGCACTGATAACACCCAATATGGTTAAACTGTCCGAATGCTACTTCAGGGTCTTAAAAAACAACATCTTAGCTCTATTCTGCAGAAAACCCCATTCAATTTGGTTTAGCGGTTACAGAGAAATGTGGATTATTGTAAAGCATGTCATGAGTCTGATTCTTCCAAGTTTAGCACTTGGATGCTCTTGGAACTGCATATCAATGTGTAAACACAATAGACAGAACTTGGAGGGAAGAGATTCCAGACATGCTCTACAAAATTCCTCATTTCTCATTAACCACTGAAGCAAATCGAATGGGGTTTTCTGTAAGATGTCGGTAATGAGTTATAGTTTCATACCCTGAAACTGTATTTGGATTGATCCACTATTTTAAAAGTTATCATTGCGGAGGGTCCCGTTGTATTTTTTTTTGACATACGGTACATACATAAATACATACATACACAGATAGATTGATAGATGTAAGATAGATAGATAGATAGATAGATAGATAGATAGATAAATAGATACATACATACATAAATAGATAGACAGATAGAGAGATAGATAGATAGATAGAATAGAATAGAATCTATTGGAACATGTGAATTGTGACATATGTGTCTGTCAGTTGATGGTGATCCGGTATATGTAAAATTATTATCCATACAGAGGATTTTTAGAGCCCAAATACAAGTGTTATTTTGTCGACGCACCTCATAACCTCCGACCCACTTAGAAAGTTTGTTGAACTCGACCAATATTTTTTGCCGAGGCGACCAATATTTAAAATATTGGACGGTAAGAGGGGGATTCCCCAAAGTTTTTATAAACTGCACCGTGATTGGTTCAGATATACGAGATGACCCGAAATATGAAGTAAAAACGTCTGTGATTGGTCAATCACGAATTAACTAAAATATCGTTTTTTCTAAAATTCTGTGTTTATACAAACAAATTTCACATATTAATTAGTTAAAACTGTTTACAATTATTCACAATATCACTTTCATAACAGGTTTTGGTTTATGTTTGATGAAAACAAGTTGCATTCTTTGTGTAGGTGACGATCGACCAGCTCAGCGCTACTGCTAGATAGCCCGCGATATACAAATACATATAGCCGGCCGCCGCTTGCATTTGCATGCATGTTACGTTATGTGTTAATTCGATCTTTCACGATCTACGGTAGATGTGAGGTGAATTGCGTCTCAGATCTCGGATACAAGAACATCTAATTCTGGTCTAAATTAGCTAGATCTCGGCGTTGATCTAAGTTTCCTTTGGAATGTACATCAAAATACATTTTATCTGGGAATGAAGTGGACTAACTTGCACTGAAGAGTGTGCCATACCTTATGTCAGGATCAAGTATACAGTAGGAGACCATACAGCACTCAGAGACAGACAGGGTAAGTGAAAATGTTCTTTGTTAAAATCCTCTGTAGGATAATAATGATAATATTGGGTGTCCTATTTTCGGTCAATACAAGGAAATATTGGACTCGCTAAGCAAAATATTGGACTCGTCTTCGACTCGTCCGAAATTTGTGCATAGCTCGTCCAATATTTCCTTGTATTAACCTCAAGGCCATCCAATATTATATAAATATTAGGCGTATGCGCGTGAATGAACGTATTGAAATTAATTCGATTTTATTACCCAATTTTGGAAATTTGTCTTGTTTGCACGCATACACATTATATCGGCACTTACATAGAATGCACACACACAGAGCACACGTGTAACACAGATACATAGACATGATAGACATACAAGAAACATACAGCAATACAATAACAATATCAATAAATATCAGAAATACTTATACTTAACATTTTCGCTTGTTATGTTATTCAAAGAGATAATCATATTTCTCTGTCATAAGAACTCATGTGAACAGCTATACCATGAAACAATGACAGAGAGTATACAAACAATATTTTGAATTATTAGAGTAAACCGACATGAAATACATCATTTACCATATTTGGTATCAAATCAATTTTAATGCTTTAATGATGTCTTATAATATCACTTGCTTAAAACATTTAAAATGAAATGCTTTACATGAAGGGATTAAGTTCCATTTCCTTGTAGCTTTAAAGGAATAAATCAAGATGCCCTGACTGGAGGATTAATCCATAGACCAGCTCCACGATGTCTGACTGATTAACGTGCTAAATCACTTTAGGTTTTGTTATGTGGAAATTTTGAGGGTTTCTCGTTGGAGAGAGCTTGGTTGTTCAAAACGAATAAGTCGTCGAAAGACGTTAGAAAATGGTTGTGCAGTATTTAAACACAAATTTTGCCACCTGCAAAGTATTCATATCTGAATCTTGTATAGGGATATTGTGTATAATGGAGACATATAATAGTACGATAAGACACTGGTTGTGAAGAAGAGTTTCACAGTACTATAAGTAATAAAACAGCGATTGTTTTGACGAACTCGTCCTGTCTTCTTCTTTTAAACAAACGAGCTGTGTTTTGATTGAGCCTTGATATAACTGGAGAACAAAGAAATTACCCGGGAAACTTATCATGCTGTGCACCAACAGGTTATCTAAATATAGTATGTGATATACATATAAAAATCATATACACACACTGGAACATCCAGCCTTATTTCAACTGCTGAGAAGACCTTAACGATAAATACATGCTTTAAAAAAAGGACTGCTGTTATCATCCCATCTTGCGATGCATCTGTGAGACCCCCTTGGTGCGGCACGGTGAATTAAACCAGTAAATGAGGAATACTTCGAGTCTAATGGTGCAGCTAATAGCAATCCACGTCCCACGAGACGATTTGACGTGTCCTCGGGAAACCTGGGCGTGCTCTCCTGCAGCGAGAAGGCTACTGAAAGAGCCGGTATATAATTACCATCCTGCAATGACTGTGAGTGTAAGAAATAAGCTGTGGAAACTCATTTATTTTACTATCTCCTTTTGATGGTCAAAAATACACCCCAGTCAGAGGAAAAATCAGAGACAAAATGAAAGAGAGTAAGCCAAGTGGACCCGATGAACTAGTTATCACAGAAATGATAAGAGCTCTGGATTACTTTGGCCTCGAAACTCTCGCAAGTATATAGTCAACGAAGTAAAAATATGACAGCGGCTCAATTCCTGGAGACCTTAGCAAATCTATATTCATTGCTTTACCAAAGGAGCCTGAGGCAGTGGAGTGTGAGCTTCTTCATCTTACAATCAGTCCGATGAGCCCCGGCATGAAGATTGTACACAGCAGGATCACCCCGAGACAGGCGCAGAACAAGTTGGATTTGTAGAAGGAGCTGGCACAACTATCCCTCATGGCTAGGTCATAGTTTAATATGCAGGTATATATAAGAGGAGTATGAAATTATTTAGGGCTGTTACACTTATTGGAAAGTGAAAGAAGGATCTCTTACATACCTCAAAATATGCCATAAAACATTCATACAGCCGCTACCTTTTGCACTATAAAAAAGGCACAATCTGATATCTAAATACTTAATTCATGATGTAAAAGGAAACCGCTTTCCGTTATAAATGTACATGTCTATAAAGCAAAGTCCACGTGATAAATGGAGACTCAGTTGATGCACTAGATATGAACAATACTCCGTCATGGAAAGAGTGTTGAAATCCGACATTTCATGCCATGGATGCAATATGACATGATATCACTTCACTACAATAAGTGGAAATCGCCAATTCATAAACTCTGTATACGTACGTCATCAATAGTGGATGAATAATCGTCTCGCGCACGTGCTGTGCTGTGAGACGAGTGCGTAGACCTTGGCTCTCATCTAACAATACAGTTCTTTCGGACACAGGCTTTACTCATATCATGCTGACGTCATCAATAACGGGAATTGTAGCAGTGCTAGACGTAAACTGGTAGCCGAAAGAAATGTGGCGTTCAGAATGACAAAACAAAAGAGGGTGTCGTGCATGGAAAAGAGAGGGAAATACTGAAGTGTCATCATAAGAGGGAAAAGGTATAAGATAAGAACAAGGGGAGGGGGAAACTAATGATGATTTTAACTTTGATGTCGATTGTGATCATAGTGTTATTATCATGAGAGTAGATAGATGATCGTTCCGGTTAGGCTGATAATGACCATGATTGTGATGACAATCGCATCGATTGTCATTACTACAACAAGAAGATAGCGATTGTGATAAATAGTAATGACTACCTTCGAAGACAATGAACTAAATAGGCATTATCATCTTGTTAGTAACGAAGATAGTGTCAATGAAAATAATATTAATCATAAGTGGTCGGGGATTAATGGTATTCATTTATTGCCACATTATATAGAATTAACTCTTCATTCTCACTTTCTTTTTAAGTTTTCAGTTGTCTCCAATTTTCATTCTTTTAGCTATAATTTTTTTTCCTGTATATGACATTTTATACAGCACGATGCTGATTTTTTGCCAGTGTTTTGATACCATCATTGCAGGATATAAAGCTACAGTAGTCTATAATGTTACAGTAAAACATGAATACAATTCGACATATTTTCACTTCTCCAGCATAATGAAAAAAAAAACACATTTGGACATTAGCTGTATGAATGTCGTAAATCCCGTAAGATATGTCAGTAACACGTCCAGGATATATGTATTTTCATTTAACAGAATTCAAAGAAAAGCAAATTTCATTACATTTTCTTTATGCTGACTACTGTGATGACGTCACTGATTACCATGATTACCTCCTTGTCTAGGGACGTGGATTTAACCACGCAGAACTTTAAATATTCATAACCTTCGAACAGATTTTGCAAGTATCATCAGCTTCACTGATGTGTTCAGCTGATATTTCTACATTCACTTAATTGCATACATGTTTGGCGGCAGATTCCCCTTTTTAATTGGAAGTATTGGACAACGCTGGGGCGAAGAAAAAGAAGATTCTCACTTCTCATAGCCATACACAAGACAACAAAACAAAAATCATCAGATATAAAGTGGTCGTGAGTGAGAACAGCAAGTGAAGTGTTTGATTGGTGGGCTAGTGTCGTATCATTCCGAATTATCGCTCGAAATGCCTCGGAATTTACAATTCATCCAGCCCAACCTAATGTTTGGGGCATTGCCCGGGGTGGAACCAGTGATGCGATCTTCCCTATACGTCAGCCGGCAGCGCTGCCGAGAAGTGACGTTCAGTCCTGAGAGATGTGTTCCTTGCATGGTCTGGGTTTTCTTGTTTCCGTTTGCTATTCTCCTCCCTCCTTCCCTCCACATTCTCCCCCCCCCCCCCCTTCTCTATCTCTATCCCCCTTTCTCTTACTCTCTCCCTCTCGCTCTGTTTTCCCCCTCCCTTTCTCTCTTTCTCTTTCCGTAGAGTCTGTTCAAGTAAATGCACGTTATCGCGGAGTAGAAGATTGCATATAGCCGGCCAGGTTTAAAAAAAGAAAAAGAAAAAGGAAATTACGCTCGGTATCATCTCGTTCGTTCACCGATGTTTACGACTTCTTTTACGTTTCGTCTTAGATAATACCAATGGATACAATAAAACAACAAAGCGATGTCAATCAACCCCTCAATGAAATTACAAACAAGAAGGGGCTATTTCCATCGAAATATTCGTGAATGGGACATTGGGCTGAGGCTGACTCAGGGCTTGGTACTGCACACGTGTTTTGACGTTTCGGGAAGAATGTTCTCTACAGCCTTCACCCGCACAGAATCTCCCCCGTTTATCTTCCGAGCGACAAAAGACCCGGCGAAGAATCTAATCGCATCGCTTCAAAGAATTGCGTATTTAGATTTAACTTGTCACAAGTGAAAAATCACTTCCATGAACCTGACAACGGATAAATAAACCAAAATAATTCATCTGAGTGTATGTGTCTCTCCTATGCCTTTCTGTCGGGGCGGGGAGGATTTAAAAGAGATTTACTGGAAACATGCGACTCCATAGACTATTTCTTGGCAGAGTCAAATCAATTGTGACGTCATTATCAACCTAATTGTGATTGTTGGATGAGAAGTTGTAATCAAAGGCACCACTCGAATTAAATGGTAAAGACGTTGCAACACAGACAGTAAGTGACTTTCCCTCCCACCTCGCATCGGTTACCATGGTGACGATGTAATACAACTTCATTCATTACCACGCAGAGGGGATGACCAGTATAACAATTAGAGGCTGAGTCTGTCTGCAGCGTGACAGGTAGGGCGATGGAATGTGTCAATTTCCCCCGCTGCTCTCAGCACCAAAGTTCGGGTTATATGTGCAGGTGGTGCGACAAGATATTTACACGGTCCTCCTCTGTTCACCATAATGGCTATCAGGTGCAGCGGGACTCGTTCAAAAGTCAATGAAACACCATGATCAGTTTAAACTCAAGAAATAGAGAAGAATCAAATGAGATAAACATACCAGTCTTATCGAAACCGGACATTCAGTAGGAAAGTTGTTGAAAATTAAAGTTTCAAACATTTTTACAAATCTGGGGTGTTGGTCTCGACAACATACTGAAATAGGGAGAATTGGTAGTGTCGCCACCTCTCAAGTTACCCTTAAAACTGTGCACAAATCTTAATAGATTTCCTCCATTCGAAACCATTGAATATAAGACGTATAGTTTGCGTCACGTTCATGTGGTGTCGGATTGGTTGATTTGTACACATCATGAAGATAATCATGATGTTGGCAAGTGCATTGTCTTTCCTCCTAAAAGTCTTTTGCACGTTGATTTTTGTTATTGTATTGTATCTGGAAAAGAAATACAGACATGACGCCAAATCAAATAAAAAAAACAAAAACAAAAACCGAACACCTTCATGCATCGTCGCCAGCTCGCACAAAAGGCCGCTATCGCGCAACGCGGATATAAAGTGAAGGCCGTGTCACACCTTTCCGGGCAAGCTAACCGGGCTTGTTGCGAGGAGGGATTTTCCGCACGCAGTAGAATTTTCCGCGGGCGGACAAGAATGTTTGCGAGTTTCGCACCTGTTTCTTACCTACAAGACACGTTCTACTTACCTTCTACTTGCGTGTATTCCATGTGACCTGCGTGAGAGCTTTGAAACCGATCCGTTTTCTGTTACGAGCGACTTACAGGTACTGAGATGTACCTGCGTTGAAGTTGCCTGCGAGGTGCTGCTGGTAAGGGTCTCATACTGGTGTTCTGCGTGTACCTCTGCGAGCGAACCCCCATGACTCACTCGGAACAAGTTTTGAGCATGCTCAAGGCCTTATTATACTGTATCTGGGAAAGTTTGGCGGGTTGGCTTGCGGGGAAACGAATTTGGTACCCGGAGCTCTCCGCAGTTGGTCAGCACCTGACAGTACCTAGCGCATATCTCACCTTTAGTTGCCCGGAGGTGCGCACGCAAATCCGATTTAACCGCAGCTAAGTTTTGAGCATGATCAAAATTTTTCCGGGTGAGTCGCGGGGATGCCCGGAGAGGTCCACGCAGAACGCCAGTAGGAGGCCCTTTATAGCGGCAACACCTCTCAGGCAGCTCCCACGCAGGTACTTCGCAATCCCATATGCAGCCAAGATAATGACATTCTGTGGGATTTCTGCCATTCCTTCAGAGGAATTCCTTCACTGAGTTGTCAGCCCCCACGCGACTGGTACAAAGGTCACACAGTATACTCGCAAGTAGAACGCGTCCAGCAAGTAAGACACATGCACTGACTCGCCAAAATCCTTGTCCGCCCTCAGAAATGGTCCCGTATGCTGAAAAATCCCTACACGCAACAAGCCCGAGTAGCTTGCCCGGAAAGGTGTGACAGGGCCTAAACATGGTTGCGGGTAAAAAGATTTGCGTGCGCACCTCCGGGCGACTACGGTTGAGATACGTGCTAGGTACTGTCATGTGCGATTCATCTACGGGGACCTCCGGGTAGTCAAAATTGTTCGTTGCAAGTCGCACGCAAGGCTTGCCCGGAAAGGTGTGACACGGCCTTGAGTTATACCAAAATTGCCGATAGCGGCCTTTGTGCGGACAAGCAACGCAGTTCACTAAACTGAGCAGTCTTGAAAAACAAAATGCATAAAGATTATAGATATTTGCAGGAAAAGGGGCAATGATATTGGAATATTGATATCTGTACAACGTCAATGGTAATTTTAATATTGCTTAACATTACTATCATCAATACTATTTGCGTGTATATATATATATATATATATATATATATATATATATATATATATATATATTGAGTCGCATTGAATTGAATATTGAATGGAATGTTGTGAGTAATGAACAGAGAATAAGTGCCGTCATCAATACGACTACTTATGTCCTTTTAACCTTAATTGGAACATTATCCAATGATAAAGCCCCTTCGACCCCCCCCCCCCCCCGAAAGGAGAGAAAATGGATGATTTAAACGGAGTTGCGATTTACTGATTTTCTCTTTACCAATCTTGCTTATCGCGTTATAAATTGGGTTCAATCTCCTCCTTTTTTAAGAGTTTTGCTGACGAAGACTCAGATGAAAACTTTACGGGGGGGGGGTGGGAACTACCTGGCAAATGTTTACATGAGAGCATTTGTATTTTTTTCTATTATATGTTCTGTGGAAGATGTTATGAGCATTTATATGTTTATGCGTGTATATATCGTGATGCGATGAAGACCTGAATTACTATGTTTGTGTGCATATATACAATAGTTTTATGTCTTTCAGCGAATGTTCATATTAGATAAGCTACAGCACATAACTACGCATCAGCCATCTGTGAGTAATATCACCAGACTGTCTATGAAAATTAAAGGGATTTCCTTCCTTCCACCCGAAAACTTTATTTCCTTTCATTATTCACATGCCGTATCCAAATGATACAAGATCATTACAACGTGACAATATTGATTTGCACAGCGGAAGAAAATGCATATATTGATGACACAATGAAGAAACTACGAAAACGTTTACAAAATGATATATAATGTCAAATAACGCACATACACGCGCGTAATACAAATATTTCGATTTTCATGAAATCAAGGTAGGTACAAGAAATACTGAATTGTAATGGATATGGAAGAAACTTACAACTGTACAACCAGCAAGTTCCCTCTAAAAAAGAGAAAAACAGAGCGTTTACGAATTCTTTTCATTTGTGGAGGAAAAAATATCAATAAAAGGACGTGGACTACAGACAATATATACATACAAGATATTCGTAAACATAATATCAAAGAAAATCAATAGCGGCGCGGGGGGGGGGGGGGAGGGGGTCCGGCTTAAAACAGAACTTTAGAAAGTCCCTTCGCGATGCCTTTTTCATTTGCGATGAGTTCCTTTTTGCTTCCTTGTCCCCTTGTCAATAACATACTTTCTTATTTCATCATGGGAAATGGTAATAACGAGACTCCCTATCACCGTGTTTAATACAGTGATCACTTCTACTTCTGTTCCCCCTACATGGGTGCCCAAGAGATATTGATGGGGGGAAAATAGCCCAAGATTACTCAGTGTATCTGTATTTAGACAGAGATATTCATAAATGAATAAATCTCACGTAAGCCTATACCCTAACGATAACGAGCTAATGAACACTTGCACGCCTTCAGCCATCGAAGGAGCGGACGTGCAGAACTCTCCGCTCCCGGAACTATCCCTCGGGGTAAACCGCACCACTCGCAAAAAAAGTTTCCCCACATCGTAGAAGTTTTCACCTCACTAGAAACTAGAAGCATGCCTTCCTTCCGTCGCCTGACACAAGGGAGCAAGTGACAGATGGACAATTTGACAATTCTTGATGAGCAAAATGTGTCAGTATTATAAAGATCTCACATCTTGACTTCCATGTCTCTCGGTACCTTGAATGATTCTGCTCGAAAACCTACAAACATCATTTTATAGTATACAACGTGTTTAGTCCAATTTGAGAGCATTAACAGTTCCAATTTGCACGGTTTGTCCCTTACTTCCTTTTTGCCGCAAGTAGGGCAGTACCCCCTTCAATACGGGTTGATTTCTCCAAAACCGTATGCAGATTTTTTGTTTAGAGGCGAAGCACTATTTCCCGCGGAAAAGACGTGGAATTGAGGTCGATGCATGTGTGGGAGGAAAGACCAAGCCATGCACACGCAACCAGAAGAGCTCACGCTTCGCATCTCCGTGTAATATTGCGGTGTGCGCACATCCGATGGGCACGCGATGGAGAATGGCCAAACAAACAAGCAAGCAAGCAAATTTAGGAAATCAGGCGAAAAGTTTGACCCATCATGAAGGACACCAATCCGGTAACAGTCAGCAGACAGTCAGCAGGCCTGCAGCACCAAGGGAAGTATATAGGACTGATAGGAGAGAGGTCGAGATCTCTCTTCTACCGCAGTACTTGCATATCAAACCAGCTACCAAGCAAGTCACTGGAGTTAATAGCATGATAATACATGTAGTACAGTATCAGTTCTACCATCATTATGCTTACCTAGCAGTATGTAAGTATGCCCAGTTTGCAGTTCTCTCTTCGAAAGGGGGGGGGGGGGGAGGAGAGATTTATTTCATGCAGGGTACTTCTTATATGCAGGATTTACAAATGTGTATGTACATAGCTTCCGGGAGAAATTATCATGTATAAATCTCTCTCTCTCTCTCTCTCTCTCTCTCTCTCCCACACACACACACAGACACACGCACAGGCACACACACACACACACACACACACACATATATATATATTTGATCATAACCTGACATAAACCTAAAGGATGGCAATCAACTTTGGAATAAATACCAGAGATCACCGAAGTGATGCAGCCTTTGTTTTCTTTCTTTTGATAATATATAATAGTATAATTAAAATGAAAACAAACCACTGACCACAAACGACTGATTTATTTGTGATAACTTTGAGCAAAGAAACTCATTTTCTTTGCTCAAAGTTGTCACTGATAACTCTTTCGTTTCTGGTCAGTGTTCCCTTTGTTTGTTTTCTTTGTATATATATACATATGTATATATATATATATATATATATATATATATATATATATTACAACATGTCTCTCGGGGAAAAATACATACATACATAAAAGATTAAAAGAAGAAATTGCAATACATCATAGCACTTTTAATCGTTGTACCAAGTTTTCGACGTGTCACATGTCTTCTTCAGGGTTTTATAATTGGTTATAATACACTCTAAAATATCCAGAGTCAGAACTGACCCGGAACTGGGTCCGTCGGGGTCATACACTGTTCCGGGTCAGAAATGACTTGGAATTTGGTCATGAAGACCCCGAATGGGGTCACCCTGACCCAATTCATGACTCTGAATGGGTCATATCTGACCCCATTCCTTGTCATTTCTGACTCGGATGTTTTAAGAGTGTAAATGTATATGTATGATTGAATTTAGGTATATTGTAGGCCTATATATCTATAATGTATGTATTTGTTGTATACATGTACACACTTATATAATTTTATATAATTATATATATATATATATATATATATATGTATATTCCATAAACAAAGTTATAAATTATATGAATGGCACAATAACTACCCCACATGTTAAGAGATCTGCACTCATTTTGTAGGAGGTATTCCTGATTTAGTCCTTAACTTATCTATTCAGGAGTACAACGTGAACTGTAGTGGCGGAAGAGAGGCCGGACAACCTCCAGTGTCTTAACTCGCGGTCCAGTAATTTATATTTGTAATTCGGTGGCAGTTTTCTCAATTTTGTGATTATTGAGACTAATTGAAGCGAAATCATCCGATGTTTGACTAAACCCTTAATTACTCTTGAATCTCATTCATCATTGTAAAAACGTCCTGTTTTGCAAACCGTGTGATCTTATACGGTCAAAAGGTCATCAAGAAGTGGAGTTGCTTAATTATTACCAGAGTAAATCAAACAACGTGGGCTGTTTCATCGCATTTTGATAAGAAATCGTCAAGCTGTTGGAAGTGATTCCTAAACTCCGTCAAATATAAGCTTCATTAACTTGATAATCACTTCTGCTGAGTTAATCTGCAAGACTCGGTTTTTGTAAACGAACATTACGTCTTTAAAGTGCTATTTAAGATTTGATCATTTTGGCAACCGTACTTTGCTGATTCTAGGTACATGAACTGGTCGGTCGGAAGGCCTCGAACCTCGGTGAACAAGTTAGCCTCTTTCTCCCCTGGCAAACAACGGTATGCACCAAGAATCACCACATTCTTTATATCGTGTAATGCTACTTTCTCCTGATATTTCATTTTATTTTGAAATGTACAATGGATAAATAATGAGAATAGTAATAGTAACAATAACATTTATGGGTCACAATACCCTTACATACAATTATGTAGACCATTTTATTGTGTTAAATGATCGACAAAAATCAGCCACGATCTTAAATTGAAAATTCTATCTTGAATTCGTATAGAAAAGCTGAATCGAGGTTGTCACAAAGAAGGGCTTAATGATGTAGAAGATCCACACAATATTATTTGTATAAAATGTAACATTTTTACGAGACAAGAAACCTTCTCTCACATTGCAAAACTGCCATTGTATGTGCCCATTGAATAAATATCACGAAGCATTACTATGCATAGATTGGCAAAGAAGGACCCCCCCCCCTCCCCCAGTAAAAAAAGAAAAAAAAAAGATGTTCGTCTCAGGTTGGGGGGGGGGGGGGGGGGGGATTTAAAGATATGAAGCCATAATACCGGTAGAAATAAATTGATGACGACACACATAATCTCATGTTTGGAGTTATGATTTAATTTTTTTCGCAAGATGAAACTTGAGGGCAATTAAACTCAGAAGTGGCGCTTGATATAATCATGAAATATCGGTGAACGAACGAATAATCAACTTCAGTATCATTATTGACTATCAATGAGTAAAAGGGATTATCTTAAGACATTTCTAAATCAGATATGACATTGACCTTATTACAGAGGCTTTACTCTGTTATCACTATTCAAATACGAAATGTATCATCTTGTTTATCTATTTATTTGTTTGTGTGTTTGTTTGTTTCCATTTATTTTGCTTCTCAAGTCAAAACAGATTAAAATGACATACGCAGTTTAGAAAAATAAACAAAACATAATCAAACTGAAACGGAGGGAAAAGTAAAGTAAATTATCATGTTACACTACTGCATGATTATCATAAAAAATACTTATGTTTGTATCAATCATGGAAGGCAGTACATTCGGTTTAATAAGGAGGCAGGAGACCGTCAGCACTAGCTTGGCATGACTGGATGACGGCCTCATGGGGAATTTAGCTCAGGTTTGCCTCTCACAGAAAGTAGAATTTTGCGATAGATAGGTTGAAGGAAGATGTACGGATATGCTATTAGCGTGCAGCATGCGTATTAGATGTTTGTGCTGGGGTCATTATGGTAATTATATCACCTCTCATCAATATCATATGAGAATGCTAAAGGGATGAGACCAGAATTGCAGAATTGTGTAAATTATGCATTTGTATTTTACTGACTGTATTGTACTAAAATGAACTTCTTTGTGCTATCTTGCTTGAAAGGGACATTTCAGACAATTTTCATAATTTCACATCATGTCGTACATAAAGCAACAGCTCCATGTATAGATTTGTGGAATTTATTATCCTTGGGCAGAGAAATCAATACTCTGAAAAACCTAAAAAAAAAAAAATACACTGAACAAAGATGATGACATAGGAGCCTCACATATTTCAGAAATGTAGCGATGTAATTCCTTTACAATGCCACGTGCTTAATAAGTCCACCTGTGCAGAATTTACGCATGCTTTCTTCTTTTGTTCTGCTTCCTTCAGCCCCTACTCAAGCATTCTTATAGTGAGGCTGCCATGTCATCATCCTTGTTCATTGTGATTTGTTTTAAAGTTTGAAAACACTCCTAATCCTCATCCCAATCACTACAAATTATGAGACTCACTACCAAGTATAACCAATTTATATTTGTCAATGTATTATGTAAAAGTATGAAAATCATTCGAATGTCTCCTTTAAGGGAAAAACAGTGGTGTTCGTGTTTTCAGGGAGTTGGGTAAAGCATTCAATGTGAAGGCGTGATGCCTGACCGACCTGTGTGCTGTCAGGGTTTTTGGATCATTATTATGTGGAAATCAGGGCCCCATTTCGTTAACAAAAAAAAAGTTAATGTGATAGCAACACTTGTTGGAATGGCAATTGCCATGGTAACGACAAGAATCCAGCTTCTTGATTGACTCTTGTTATTGAAAGTTGCCATTCTAGCAAGAGTTGCTATCGTAGCATCTTTTATGAAATGGGGCCGTGATGAACGCATTGGCTTCGAGGCGCCATTCCACACAGTGTCTGCTTCGGCGTCATGAGAAAGAGTAAAATAAGAATGGTAAAAGTTTCATCAAATTGGACCTAAGAAGACGTAAGATGTATGACAGTTTGACGTCTCATATAATTTCACAATTAGTAACGATACAATTAAAGTAACAACTAATACAAATCCGCTAAGCAGATAATGTCACCACTTCACAAACAAAACTAATCTTCCTGCATCATCCTCCCTAAAATTACTTCTTTTTTTTTACATAAGATATAAATATTATAAAAAAAGGAGTTGCTGCCCCATTTGCATTACAGTATTGTTGAGTTACAATAACTTAGCCGTGTTAGGGGCTTATCTGAGCACTCTGAATAATATCCAGTAGGAACGGTTACAGGAATGAACCTCGCTTAGTCAATAATCTGATTTGTTTAGGAATTAGAAAAGTTGGTGGGGAGTCTCACACAGATGTTTGAAAGCTATTTTGCTTTCAGCGTGCAGTGATATAATATGGATGATAAGCAGGTAGCGTTTTATAGGTAGCTTTTTAAGTCAGACGTAAGCACGCAAGTGTGGATGGAAGGCAGCACCTTCTTTTAGCTTCTCTGGCATAGCCAGACAGCAATTATAAAGTTCGCCAAGCCCTCTATATGATTATAATTCATACCGTACGGCATAGGCAGAGGTGTAACGTAGCCAGCTGTGACGGAGGAGCTGGTGTGTTCTAAGTTCAGGTGACTTTCTACAACTTTATATCAGGAAATGTGGTGGTGAAAATAGTGTAGTTTCTGCAGGAATCCAATATTCACTCGGCAATGCTTGTCCACATGATATAATTCTATTATACTATGGAAGCCTTGAAAGGACATTGCAAACAACCAACTTGGTCGCGAAATTTAAGTCGAAATTCACAAATAATTGTGAAATATTTGTGAATGGATTATACTGTATATATATATATATATATATATATATATATATATTTATATACATTATGTATACAGGTTTGTGTACGCATATAATGTATATGTGTATATATCATACACATACCTTTTGTATGTTGGAATTAGTTCAAAGATGTTCCTTCACTACCTCCATTTGGTTAAGAGGCATGGACATTTTCGAGTATAAATTTGAAAGATTCGATATTGATTTTACGTATTAAGTTCACCTTCAAATCAGTAACTCTCATAATGTTCTTTTTGATTACATATTACAATGTTTTGCTATTATAATAATAATGTCGCTATTGTAAGTTGTAGAGTCTGTTGATGCCACAATGTGTTTACATTATTCTTTGTTTTTAAAAAAGGGTAGAGTGAATGTTATAACGTTTTGTCGAAAAATGGAAATACATTTAATTTAGATTGAAATGAAGACGTACTGACATGACTGAGACACGTACGGTTTAACCAAAGTGTACTTTATAGACGCATGTAATATAATAGAATGATGATTCGAAAATCCAACCAGAACAGTGTTTTGAGCAGTGTTAGGCGACACACCATATTTAATGTATGTAACTTGGTTAAGGGTACCAAAAGAGAGAAGGATGTAAATGGCATATAAAATCATCAAGCCGCAGACCTGTAGACATCCTACCATGCTTACCATTTCACATAATAATACATATGCCTTTATTACCTCCGCCAAGGAAGGAGGAGGTTGAAATCTTAATGATCATCGTCGTTGGCTTGTCTGTTTGCAAAATAGCTCAAAAAGTTGTGAACGGATTTGAACAAAACTTGCAGGAAACGTTGATAATGACACAAGGAAGAGATGATTCAATTTTGGTAGTGATCCGGGAATTTTCATGGATTTTTTATGAGTTTTGATCTTTTTGCAGATAGGGTAATGAACTTGGGAGTTCAAGCTTCGCGTATTTGAGGTTCGCATATGCGCTCTAACTAAACTTGAAAGTGCATGCTGTACTAGGGAGAGGCGCCGCGTAGCTGGAAGCTGATGACGTAAACAAAAGGCTTGTACTATCGGGAAGTTGGGCGATTTTCAGCATACGTGTATAACAATCGGTGGAAATGAGCTGCTTGAGGAGGTCTGTGCTCTACGAGTGCTTTTCCATGCTCTTCGTTGGTTAGTTTAAAAGGAGATTTTCGCCAACAAAACCTTTATCCTGCTGAATTAACCAGTGCAAAGTCATTTTAAAAGTGATTGGGATACAGTTGTGCATCCACGTAAAAGTAATGCCCTTCGGTGCATATATCCAGTACCATTATAGAGATGTATTTTAGTACCCTTTTATTATATTTCTTATAATTCTGTATAAGTCACGTCTGTGTAGTATTTATGTCTCTGTAAATTATCTTTTGGTAGAAAGTGATATATATTAACGCTTTCAAGATTTACGCTGTGTATACTCACAATCAAAACGGCAATCCCGTATCTTTCTTTCTCTCTCCCTCGCTCTCTTTTACAAACTTGGCCAAGTTGTAAAGCGCATTTATTCATCATAAGGTTTTCTTGCTAATTCTAATTATAACTATAACGATTTTCAATAAAATAATGTAACAACTCTCATTATTGTTAACATTTTAGTAGTAGTACTGCTGCTACACTACTACTACTACGACTGTTTCTACTACGTAATGTTGTAGCAGCTGTAGAAGTAGTAGTAGTGTAAAACACACTTAAATAAATGAAATAATGAATGTTTGGATAAACTTAATGCAAAATGGCAAGCTACCATGACTAGCTTGGTGGTTCTGGCACATAACGATTGTCTACAAAAATATGGTCGATTCATATTCGAACTTAAATTTGACCCCCCTTATCTTCGCCATTTCGGCAATCTGCTCAATAGCGAAATGTATCGTTTTAAGCTACTTTAATCCTTGAATTGCAATTGTCATCAGTTGCAACTGTGGCAAGGTGCTTTGTGAAGTGCGATACTCATCATGTTTTGTTTCAAACTGAGAGGGAATTCATTGTAATATTCCTTTCTTCTCTCTTACTTCAATGCCCTTCGGACTCTACTGACACTTGCGTTTGTTCAGAGTAAAAGGGGGCAAAATAGAGCGTTCAATCTAAGAAATTGCAACTCTGCTCCTCAATGGTTTATGAATAATAGAGTGATTACAATAGGTGCTTTTTTATCTTCTTGTTTGGTCTCATTATACTTTGCCACATCCGACTTGTTTTCAGGTCGCGTGAACTTACGCCCCGAGAGGCACTCGAGACTGTCCTAATTCAAGCTTGAAGGCTGATATCAAACACACAAGTGTGTAGCTCCTTGTTCAAACCATGAAGCTATGGGGAGCTACGTTGTACCTGGTGCAAAATTCTTTCTGGTGCAAAAATGCTTCGTTTGTCACCAATGTGAAGTTTTATTTCTTTTTTTAATGCTCACAAGCTGAGATTAGTAAAAGTGTTCGTATATACACTCTAATGAGTGGACGAATTGATATCAAACCAAGAGTCTTCATTTGTCACCAAAATGATGCAAAAAACAACAACCAGTCGCACACATACGCACACACACACACACACACACAAACCAAACTGAGATATACATTGAATGTGCTAGATTTGTGTTGTGTATGTGTTAAGAGTTCAGTGTGAAAGGTGATGTGGCGCGTGGGTGTCTGGATGGGACCTATATAGCCTTTACATCAAGTTTGACAAGATGGTGAATAATGCACTCTTTATTATTCCTTTTACGTCTTCAGCTTTCCTGTTTTTTTTTTGTGTATGAAACGTCTTGTGCAATATTTTCATAGCTGTGATATCTTTGTCGTTGTTGTTGTTTGTACCGCGAACTGAATGCAATTATGTATACTTTTATGCCGTCTTGTATATTGAGTGATGTATAATTCATAAATGAATATATTTGTAAGAAAATAATATTGAAATATAGGGTAGTATGGACAAATACAACAGACTAGTTGTGTTGATATGGTCAACCTCAGTATACTCATATAAAATACGTACAGGCCTAGTGTATATATATCTATCTATATATATATATATATATATATATATATATATATATATATATATATAATCAATTAAAATGAAATCAAGTCTGGTCATTCGTGACTCCCCCTCCCCCTGCGCTTGCACCTTTTCTCCCCCCCTTTTTTTTGTTGCGAGTAAATCCTTGAGAAGTGTTTTAGTCGTTCTGTCAGGAAAGGGCTGTCATCTCGTAAACATCATATTCATAACGAATGTTATTGTGACGTCCCCTGCAATGAACATGTCATGAAACTGAAAATGCAATAATTTGAACAGTTATTTAGTGTATTTTGTTTCTAATGATTTATCGATTTCGTTTAAGCACTTGATAGAAAGTGAATAGAAGTAAATAGAAAATGAATAGTTATTTAACCCAAATCGGTATCATTGTATTTTCGTTTGTACATTGTATTCTTGAAAAAAAAAACTTGCAGAAATAAATTGAAAATTGAAATTGGAACCGAATTATGCTTTACTGTACTTTTAGTAACACCTTTGCACTCTGCACTTGTTAAATTTTCGAAAGCAATGACAATTTTTTCTTGACTTCCTTGGACTTGCAAAACTACTTCCATAATATATAACAATAATAACAATGATAATAATAATGATAATAATAATAATAATAATAATAATAATAATAATAATAGCAATAATAATAATAACAATAACAATAATGATGATAGCAGGGCCCTCTGGTAGAGCAGTGGCGACACTGAAGAGGCTCCCTATGGTAAATAAGACATTATTATCATTATTATCATTATTATTATTATCATTACTATTATTATTATTATTATTATCATTATTATTATCATTATCATTATCATTATTATTATCATTATTATTATTATTATCATTGTCATTATTATCTAAACCCACTACAGAGGTGCGGAGAAGACACATCTTGTTTACACGTCGGCGATTGGTCTCAGGGAATCCACGTACATCCACTCGAGAGCGCGGTACGGAGACATCAGCTTGCAATAGTACATTCCCGCCAGGCTGGTGACGGGAAAACTGACGTCCGTGTAAAGCGAGCTGGAAGTCACCTGTTGGGAGGAAGCAGATGATAGAGTGTTCGGTGAATGGGTGCGGGAACGAAATAGAACCAAGGAGGTACCTCCTTGATAGAGACACAGGGGCGGATCCAGGAATTCAGTAAAGGGGGGGGGGTGCGCCTTTACAAAATTAATGGGGAGCGCACCCCCACCCATACATTTCTTAATCTTTATTTGTTTTGTTTTAACAAATATCAAAGGGGGATCAAGCCCTGTGCGCTCCCCCTGGATCCGCCACTGAAAATGGGGGGGGGGGGGACAAAGAGAAAAATGGAAGAGAGGAAGAGAGAAAGATGTAGGTGGAGAGCAGTGGAGATATTGATGAAAACTTATACGCACTTTCGGGGGAAAAAAAGACCAGTTATAAAATGCTATTGTATGTTTCATGTGATGGAAGAGAAATGCGAATGTGACTCGTAAGATTGCAATTTAGAAGAATAGTGTGGTACATGGAGTTCTTTTTGAATTAGTTGTGGAGTAATAACGCGGATTTAAAAGCATTATCACACATTTTTGCCAAAACGTGATATAGGTTAGAATCGAATGCAGTTTATGACATAAACTCACAACTGTGCCATTTATTTGTTTGTGCACAAAATATTACGTAAGTCCGTGTTTTGGTCCACAAATGCAGCAAATACAACTCTATATCCTGCTCACCTTAATGTATGAAGAGGAGAAAGAGAGAGATAGATAGATAGAGAGAGAGAGAGAGAGAGAGAGAGAGAGAGAAGCAGAGGCATAGGGAGAGGGAGAGAGATCTCAAATGACACAGAGAAAAAACAATTTCGTCTCGTAATGGTTCCTGTTTATACACGATTTTTGCGCACTATCTTTCAATAGGTGCAGAGTAAACATTGAGTGCAAATGTCCATGATTGTGCTTGCCAATTCTTGATGAAGTCGAGATTCAACTTCGTTTCTTTCTTTCTTTTTCTTTCTTTTTTCAGTTTTTCCTTTTTTTTTGGATGGGGGGGGGGGGAGGTGGTCCTTCAGTTTTGGAAAGGTTAATGATATCTAGTGAAAGCAGTGCAATTAGTAACCTTGGATGTAAAGAGAATGACAAAGGTTGATGACAAAGGTTAATGAGACCACTGGGAAATCAATCGGTTGTTGTTGGATTTTAAATATTACGTCATACAACTTTATGAGCAATTAAGAATTAACTGTGATATAAAAAAAGGCTAAATAATGACAACGACAAGAAAAGTAATTATGATGATGGAATTGTGGAACTGATAGAATGAGAAAAGGCATTGTCAAGGATAATGACAGTAACCATGGCAACAAAACACAAAGCAACAGTGAAGACCATCATCAAGAGAAAGATATGAGATAGTCCTGATGTGTTTACCAAGGTTGTGTTGTCACTCTGCGTCTTGTATTCTACATGTGAATTCACCCAGGCTGACCCTGTTGCCGTGATGACGTCATCACCAAAGACGATGGGACGCCCTCTCTTCTCGTAGCGAAGCTTCACGACATCCGGAGCTATTTGGTACGCGTAATTGTAAGCGGCCTGCGTTGACATCCGCGCAAAAGCGCGTGGATATCAAAATAAGTGATGAAATTGTTAAAAAGTTATTAAATGTATCAGAAAATACTAGTAAAAGTCAATTATACTCATGTCCCAGTATGCTTTTCATCTGAGCGTGTTATTATACAAGTTTTTAAGCTTTCCCGGGATATCGTTTCGCATCGGCTGCAAAGAGAGTTTGCTAGATTGGTGAATCTCGATTCGTCAGCTATGCTCTTCCCAAAGTAAAATCTGTAATCTTAAGTTCAGTCGTTGGGCCCCCTTCCAGGACCGATTACTCACATCAACCTTACACCATCAACAATTCCTGCAGACTATCAAAATAATTGGCCAGGACAAGATTGTACAACCGATTTTGTGATAGGATCTGTGAGACGGTAATTCTATACTTTTCGCGAGTACTTTCCTCATTATCTCCAATGATTTCTCCACAGGAAAACAAACAATCGAACAGAAAGAAAAGACAAGGAACACACAGTCAAACTTCAGTCTGTCGCCAAAAAAGCTAAAGCATGTATGGACTCATGACGAGACGTGTGTACGCGATTATCCTTTCCTCAATAAACACATAATAACAGCTCATTGTCGTGCTATTTTTAAAACAGTCAATACCGTTTGCAAACTCAATAATCCGGAACGCATCAATCGTTAGTTATGTCGACCATAACGGACTCTAACACTTGTCAGAACAGTCTTTCTTTCAAGACTAGCATCGATGACAGAATTTTGAAAGCTTTGCCGTTCTCTAATGGAACCAAGGAGGGGTGGGTGGGAGACGACACGGCGCATGAGCAGTGCAATCAATTTGACCTCATCACTTCCGTGACGCTTTATATGGAAGATCTGACAAGATAAAAGCTTTGACTGTTCGAGCAAATGTGAAAACAGCAAGCAGGACACTGGATCGGCAACACACATCTATTTCCGTATTGCTAAAAATAGTTCATTAGTCTTGAGAGTGCTTGATTTGCCCACAGAACTGTTTGAAGTATGATATCATTTGGCCATCATGTTTGTTTACTTACACAGAGCGATTTCATTTCATTTCTGTCTTTAATTGAATATACGCTACACACTAAAAAAATAAAGGCCTTGCATTTCTTCTATATGTGCAAATTAAAGTCTTTCCTTTTTTACACGTACCTCATTAATTTCTTTACAGGTAGCCGATTCGGTGTAACTGTCCCCTGGTACAAGTCGCTGAATGGCCCCTTGGTTCTTCATCTTGGCTGCTATCTCGTCCGCCGAATCCATAATGTTCGATATATCGACCGGGTTACACGGAAACTCGACCTTTGACCTCGTGGTTATGATGGCGACCCCGTCGGAGCCTTTGACCACGCTCGGCTTTGACCTTTCGAACTCGCCCTGGTTTGTGTAGCCCACGTTGTAAACGGTGACTGGAGTTTCGTTGTCTTCGGGAAAGGCGGCCACTTGCATCTGTCAATTTCAATTTCAATTTTTCAATATCAAATCAAATAGTGTTTCCAATATCATTCTTTTGAAACACAAAAATTTCCTACCAAAAACAATGTAATACCAAAAAATATAAAGATATAGATGAAAGCTGGAAGAAAATTAGCAAATGTTAATCTGCATCAAACTATATATTTGAACAAAATTATTGTGTTATTTGAAAAGAGAGGCCCACGTAGAAGATGAGTTTGTGGAGAAGTGGCCTACTCAAATAATTGGAAAAAAGATGGTATGATAACGAAAGCACAAGGAGCTCACACACACACACACACACACACACACACACACACACACATACACACACAAACAAACAAACAAATACTAGCATACAAACGATCGAAGAAGCAGAGTCGGGGACTGATGGACAAGGCAACAGGAGACATTGGGAAGGATGAGGTTAGAGATGGAGTTCAACTCTCGTAATGGAAGCCACCATGCAACCAGGCCATGATTACGTAATTTACATCCCCATATCACTCTTCTACTCAAGATATCATCAAAGGTGGCTGAATGAATAAGATACAAGCAATAAAATATCTGTCTAGTCTACAATCATTTCCAATCGCAATCTGAGAGGTATAAAATGTTGTCGGCATAACAGTGTCAACTGAGACTAATTATAGCACTTCATCAGCACTCGCCAGCAAATTATGTGCGTTTCATTTGAAGGCGTCTTTTAGTAATCATTTCATGATTAATTCATGTCGAAATCCAGATCAACACTCTACCTTGATTAGCGTGGCGGTCACGTGGACTTACCTGAGCATCTATTACCCACGATGACATGGAGCCATCCCACTCGATATCCTTGACTGCCGTAAGGGGCGCTATCTTGGCTTTCGTCCCTGCATGCGCCCAGGCCAGGCTCACAAAGGAACCAATGGTGTCCACATTAAGGTTGTATGACATAAAATCGCTAGAAGCCTGACAAATAAACCACAAACAAACAAACAAAACAAAACAAAACAAAACAGAGAAGAACCAGTTGTGATTAAGTTCGTGAAGAGGGTAATAATTACTGGTCATGTGAAACTTCATGCACTGGTTTCTTATACACAAAAAGGTTTATTATATGGGCAATTCCGCGGTTAGTAACGTTACATTTAAAGAAATTTAGATATTTATTTTTACTACTAAATCACCATTTATTCATTTCAAGTCAAAATCATTTTAAAACATGTTCATCCTTCCTAGGTCTATGATATAGAAAAGAATGAGTACAATCCAATAAATATTAGAATTGCTATGGCAACTAAAAGGGCTGGTTAGTAACGTTACGAAAAAAGGACATGACAAAAAAATCGATGTCTTGAAACAAAAAGTGTGCAAAATTTCAAGTTACTTGAAACAAAGTGTTGCATTAATTTCAATTATTGTGTCATGACAAATGTTCACACAAATATTTTTAGCAGTTCGACCGATGATTTATTAGCTAGACCCCAAATGCATGGTTAGTAACGTTACGGTTAGTAACGTTACATTTGTCCGGAGTAATTCCGCAGGTCATTTCACCCTTTTGTAATCAACAAAATGTTACATGACTTCTGGAGTATTTAAGTGTATTCATCTTTTACCTTTTAGCAAAAATTTGAGGAAAAAATATCAAAGCAACCCACTGTAATTTGCATTTAAGTGAATTTCAGCATCCCCAGTCCCACATGTACATTTTAAATGATGGTTTTAGATCTCGCAAAATCAATGAATATGAAAAATAAAATCTACTGAATTTGAAAGACCTTAGTGATTGGTGAACATCCATGGCATTAGTTGATACCTAAATTAAAGAGTAAGATAAAGAGGCACATTTCTTTTATCCATGTCATGTCCACCTAACTGCGGAATTGCCCATATAGATAAACATGTTATTTTCTTTTTCTTCATATTTCTTTTTTTTTTTTCGTCTCAAGGGGTTGGTGGATCGAGAATTCCTTAAATTATTTTCGAGTGTTTTGACAACTATTTCTGAGACAATTATCCTCGTCAAGCGTTTTATTTGTTTGTTTGTTTGAATGTTTGTTGTTTGTTTGTTTTCATTGTTCCATATTCCACGTTTCAACAAATAAACCATATACATAACAAAAAATTGTATGGGTGAATTGTCGAATACAGCAATTAAAGCCCGTCGCACACTATACGACTAACGACTATACGACTGACAGATTTTGGATCTGAAATAAACAAACGTGTTTATTCAGAGGCTGTTGTGATTTATTTCGAATCCAAAGTCTGTCAGTCGTAAGTTCGTGAGTCGTATAGTGTGCGGCGGGCTTAAGACAACTGAACATGTGAAGTATGAGGAATCTGTATAGAAGCATTGCTTGTAGGGTGTATATAGATTCCCAGATCATGGTATATGATGACAGTCTCCTAAATTTCTGTTGTATGGAGAGTTGCATAATATGTCTTTTAGCAATTGTTTAGCGGCAGGTACATGTAATTCTCACACGGATATTTAGCAAGCTGAGGTCGTTTGACGAACAGGGAATGGCTTCTGCTGATGGTGCTATAGAGACAATGAAAGAAAGGGCAAACATCCTATAGAGACACTTTAACAAATTAGCATCGTACAGAATCCTAAATTTGTTCTCTTTTGACGGAGACCATGAGGATCAAAATTATGCGAATAACGATATTCAGAGGAGTGCTGAATGAGGATGTAATCACTTAACCGAAATCGAAAAAAACAAACAAACAAACAAACAAACAAACCTAGGCCTACGGCCATGAGCAATACCACAAGATCTTTGCACCTCAAATTATCCTTGTTGCAAACCCCTGGGGCAGTTTTGATGGTTGTTGTAGTTGTCTAATAGATTATCACTACTTTTCTCGCCAGCTATATAAGATATCTATGTCATATATATTTATAGATTGTTATATGAAATTGTGATTTGTCGAATTGCGAAATACTACACATTTTAATTCATGTTATGAAGGAGTCCCCCGAGCCAATGCAGAAATCAAAATTATAAAACAACTTTCTTTTTCTTTTTCATTTTTAACAAAGTGGTATGCACGATATGCTATCCTATGCACCTTCATTGTTAATACAATCTCCAAATACATGATTAGCCCTCGTGCAATTTTACACTGATTTGCGTTTTCTTGTATAAAATTTTATGATTTAGTAAAGAGCATTCATGATCATACTATTCATATAATGCATATATAATTATAGTAATACGATATTATAGGAAGGTGGGAATGACAAGAAGTAAGGATGCGGTCATTCATTTATCACGATATGACAGTACAATGGATGAAGATACTATAGTATAGTAACGTACCTTTGCCAAAAGTGACCACGCCTCTGATGCATTGACGTCAGCCGGAATATCCTCCCTAACAACGAGAGGGGGCGGGGCGCCGGAAGAAAACTGAAAGTGGTTCACGCCCTCTACAGTAATGACAGGTTTTGTGGCAAGCGCAGCGAGATCGTCGACCACGATTTCTTCTAAATCTCTGCCAGGAGAAATCGCCAAAAAAACATAAAATGAAACACACCGTGTAAATGAACAAACGAAAAAAAAAAAAAACCAAACAAACACAATCACAGAAACATAACTAGGCATACACATTTATTTCATTTTTTATTTACTTTTTACTCAGGGAACTTGCTAATTGTACAAGCTCTGCTATTTTGTGCAAGTTTCCTCCATATTCCCCCATATTCCTTATTATCGAGGGCTATGTCAACTCATAGAAATCATGTGTATCTATATGTGTTTGTAGGTGCAGCTGTACATGTAATTAACTGTTGTAATATTGTTGTTTGCATTTGTATTAGGGCTTCATGACATTTCACTTTTTCCCATGTATTTACAAATCAATTATGCTACTTTGCAATTATTTTGTAATATTTGGATAGGAAACAAATAAATAAATGAAATGAAATGTTATTTAAAACAAATCTGTAATAGGTCTACCTGACTTACAACCAATAAACGTGTCACTGCCGGCGCAAAAACTCAGTGCACTATGCCAAGTGATATGTAATTTGGCGCCATCGCATCTACGATGAATTTAATATACGTTACTGCCATTGTATCTTTCATTAGATATGTACATACTCGTTCATATATACACAGACATATACAATCATGTATGTATGTGTGTATGTATATCTGTATGTATATCAATATATTATTTTTGGATGCCACCTTAGAGAGACGATACATGGTTGTAATTACTGTATTGAGTAGATGCATTTCTTTGTCTCCTTAACGCTTTCAACTATACACTGTATTCTATTCCGTTAAATCTATGCTTCATTGCTGACAAAGGTTTGTACACATTTTCCTCATGTACATGCATCTCAACCTTTTGTATTAAGAACGTACAAAAAAAAAATAGATTTCTTCCAAGGTTCTTATGTTTTCAAGCTCTACTTTCGTGTCACCCCATGAAAGATTCCGTAATAGAAAATATATTTTACATCGATCATTATTACGATGAGCCTGAGCTATTCGAATCACGAAATCTAACACACCCCTATAGTTTCTTTCTATATTTGTTTTTGTAAAATCTCGGTTATGAAAACGTTGAAATGACATGAATTTAAATAAATGAAATAAAACGACAGAGAGATAGAACGACATGCGGAAGCTACAAGAGTCTGTTTCTCTCCCTCGGGCAAACTTCCCCGTGCTGTTTTCAATTTCCGGTGAGATAGTTGCAGTTTATGATTTCTCCTTATAGTTCGTATACCTGACTCTTGGAACCCACTGCATGGGGAAATAGTTTTGTCATAATGATAAAGCTGGATCCGGATGTAGGTAAACCAGCCGTTTTAACATTCTTACGAAACGGAAATGAATATCACTACTACGACAATGCCTATCAATAAACGCAGCAGTCGTTTTTTAAAGAATTTTCAGAGAAACGCCTAATCTGCCGTATTTTTATTAATTTAGATCTTTCGATCTGCAGCACAATATAACTATATGTGTCCTTTATGCATCCACCCACAAGTCATTTAATGCTGCTGTTATGACGTCATATATCTGACAAATGATAAAAAAAGAGCTTTAAGCTCATATTACGTAATACGTAAAATTATATATATATATATATATATATATATATATATATATATATATATATATATATATATATATATATATATATATATACAATAAAGGGAATCAACGTTTGAAGAAAAACTAGACACCAATTTTCTCAAATGAATCACCTCGTTGTCCGTGCATGAGAGAACCACGAAAAACGAAGTGTACGTTTCTGTTGTTGTTGTTTTTTCACATAATTTGCCAACCTTGACGTGGGGAATTCATCGAAACTTATTTCCCTTGAGAAGTGGCTGTATCGTCGCAGAATTTCGGGATAATTCCTTCCGTTTATTTCAATTTCATTGATTAGCACATTGTAAACATGCCCGTCTTTGCGTTCAACTACGCTCGGGTAAGTGTAGATGTAGTTATAGTTATTTAAAGTGCTACACAGAGAATTTGTGAAGGTAGATATAAAGAAAGCACAACAAATACAAGCCACTGGTAGATAATCATAACACCTAAAAGTACATCACATGACAACATGCACAATTTTTCATTGACTATGTTATGATTCATCAACTTGTGATTGGATTAAAAAGTGTGTGATGGGGGTTCAGTAGTAGGTGTGTGGAATAAACGTATGGTGACACATTATGTTTGTGTATTCTTTAATCTGTAATCATAAAACTGTAAAATCCACACCTGAAGGTCTTTGCAATCCGTGTTATTCGCACCTGTCCGTCCAGGTCGCCGCTAAGGTGCATGACCGGGGTGGGAAAGGCGTGGAGACTCGCCGTGGACCCGGTTAGATACGAGCCCCACAGCATCATGCCCCGCGCGTCATTTGGACGATTTTTGACGTAAGTCTGCAAGAAGGTGCCTTTGATATTAAGGAGCGATGGAAGAGAGGAGGAGGGGAGAGAGAGGGAGGGAGGGAGGAAAGGTGGGGGAGGTAGGGGAAAGATTGAAAGGAGAGGGTCAGACGCAAAGAGGAGGGGAGAAAATAGCAGCCAGTTGATGGGCCAAATTCAATTCAATTATATTTCAATATTTTATTTCATTTTTCGACAAAAACATGTAGACATCTTTTTTTTTCTGATAACAAAATAAAGTGCGTAATTTAACTATGTAAGATGAAAAGAGTGTACAATAATACGGATTATAGAACCTTACGATAATCATACACTGTCATAAAGCTGAAGTGATCAGAGGGAAGTACACAATATGCAAAATTTGAAAAATGGAGAGATCCGCTAAAAAGACAAAGCTTGTAGGACAACTGTAGGATGTGAGCCCCTCAGAAGAAAAACATAAATTGAAAGCACGGCAATTGGAGCAATTGAAATAAGTCTTTTGAAGAAAAAATAACACAAGCGCAGGAAGATGATCTTCATTATTATTATTGCTATCATGATCATCGTCATCTTTACTTTTGGAGTAAATATGATTATAATTTCATTACTTGAACTGCACAGTCTGCATCTTACTGTACAACAGGGATTATTCTAAGACTTTATTAATTCATTGCTGCACCTTGAGTGCAGGCAAAACCGGTACTAACATCATGCACAAAAAGGATGGTCCTTCCCCTTCGTAAGTATAATCTTTGCTGAAACCTGCCCTTTATACTATATACCAGCGCTATTTGCGAATTCATTGATGATAACTATTATTGATAATAATGATAATACGTGTTGATTGTTCTATTATATATGTATATCACTGCAGAGAATGGTCATTATGCATTTTTTTTTTGACTCCGGTAAGGGCCAGTTCAAGGAGGAACGATAACACGTTTAAAAATTGCGGAACACATTTTTTTCTTTTTTTTTAATCTGTCAGAACAGTAAAGTCAAAGTCGTCAAAGTGTGTGTCTGACAAACTGATAAGAAATTTCCACCAATTCTGCCCCCCTATTCTACTGACCATGCAAGTGATAAACCTAACGAACACGCAACCTTTTATCAGTCTTACGGTGACCATGCTTTCATAAAATTTATTTCATGCACGTATATGACGTACATAAAAGACTCCGGGAAAATACACCATCATTATACGTTCTAAAACGGCGTGTGAATATATGCGCGGAATAACTACCTTGATAAATGATGAGAGTGTGATTTGCCAGAACAAGATAGAATTGATATGAATATATTAAATAGCATTTTCTGAAAGATTTTTTTTTTTTTTTTTTACCCAGCCTGGAACTGCTGAACGATGGTGCATTAAGCAGAATCACGAGTTCGTGTTTCTAAGTATAGTGTAATTGTTTTCTCATTTCCCATGGAGTCATCAACCTGTGTAAGGCCTCATAAAAAGAACGGTTTCTACGTAACAAATCAACTGCTTTATTTAATCAATCATTGATTTTCATGCAGTCATTGTTCAGAATCGGGACAAAAATTGGAACTCATAACATTTCCGATCATTCTTATTACTGATAATACTTTAAAATGATACTGGTAGAGAATCTGACTATTCTTCAAAATTGATAGGAAAAATATAAAAAGGAGGTCAAACAGAATAGACTATAGTACGCTACTAGACCACTGTAGCGGTGACGGGGGAGATGTAGATTGTCATAAGTGATGAAATAGGAAACGTGAATTCACATGAAACGAATCACTTTCAATCAAAATGTTTGCATGACATGCTCGATAATAACTGTCTCGAACGTTAAATGCTCAGCGTGTTATCTATATACCTCCCAAAGAATGACCAGCCATGTAGATCGGTGTGTTCGCTGCCATGCCTCTGTCTTTCAACTGTGTCATTGCAATTCTGATGGCTCGACTTAGCTAGAGGAGAAGAGAATACGTAGTCTGGTATAACTTCAGTAACAATTATTTTCTTTTTCATTTTTGTTTTCAATTCTATTATTATTTTTTATTATTATTATTATTATTATTATTATTATTATTATTATTGTCATTATTATTATCATTATCACTATTATTGTTATCATTATTACTATTATCATTATTATCATTATTATTATTAAGTATTTTGTATGTGGAAAAACAAAATAAACTGGGGTCATTCCACGAGACTGGCACTAAAGAGACACACTGCAGACAAGGCCCACGAGTTTGTCACTGTAGGCAAAAACGGCATTAAATCACGGGACTTAATGTGCCGGTCCCGTTGGGCCTTTTTTGCTTAATAGTGTCGAGTTCTTGGGCTGTATAACTCGTGGGCTAAGATTCGTGGGTGTCGAACCCGTGATGTGCACCCAAATGAACTTTCACAAAGTGTTTTTTTTTTTTTAAATCAGAAAAACGTAAACATTGAATTGAAATGAGTTGAGCTGAAAAATTAATCGAAGCATGTATCCAATAATAATCACGGCGTAGATTAGTCTCAGAGAACAAAATCTAAGTTACATAAAATACGGATTATTCAAATGCTGATCACTCAAAACTTTTAAAACGAGAGTTGTTGTTTTTTCTCTTTCTACAAAAAGAAAGAAGAAGATAGACAAACAAATTATCATCATAGAAAGCTGTCTTGATATTTGGGCGTTGTTCGAACATGTTAACACATTTGGTAAATCATATCTAACTCGAGGTGATGAATATATATTGCATAAATATGTCATCTGTGATCATGGATACACTTGCGATGACTAACGTTGGATCGATTGCCACAAAACCTTACGAAAACGTAAGTGATGATAACAAATTTGTAAGGCACGCAGGTAAAAAGACTCACAAAAAATAAGTAGGTTACTCGCTGCAAGAGCAAGGGGCAGTGACTTGGGATTGTTAGAATATGTGATGATAGCAAATATTGTAAGGCACGCAGGTAAAAAGACGTGAATAAGTGGGTCGCTCGGTGCACTAGTAAAGGGCTTGGGATTGTTAGGATAAAGCGAGCGGCTGAGAAGATAAGGGTGTTAGGGACCTCTAATATGTTATTTGTAGTTTACAGTCAAAAATTAATACAAAGGTTATTCCACAAAACAAAAATGGTTCCTATCAAGATTATAGGGTGACACATCTTACCTCAGAAAAAAAAAGAAAACAAAAATATGATTGCTTCTAAACATGCATTTAAAATCCAAAAGAATAACATTAAGCAAGCCAGCAAACAGACAAACAAACAAACAAAAAAGAAAAAGAAAAATCTTTTACTTTGAGCGGGTACTTGTTGAGGAATTATCATCAGAATTTGCTCGCACGGGAATGTTAACATCTGGCCAGAAGGAAAATTCTTCCCTATGTCATTGAGGGTTACCAACCTGGCAGGTATAAGAAAAAAAAAAGAAGCTGTGGAATTCGTTTTTTTTTTTTTTTTGTCACTCAGAATCTGATTTCCTATAGATGAAATTAACATAATGTCAGAAGTTATTTAGAGCATATCATCAAAACAGGAAAGATATTATTGTTGATGAAATAATAGTTATATGTAGACCGTCAAATTAAAACCTTTTACTTATTCAACGGTGTTATTGACTTACTATGTACACACTCCTATGTAATAGGCACCACGCGAATTACACATGATTTATCATGGTAATGTTCGTTGACGTTACATCAACACCACTGCCAAAATTTCAGCGACGTAATGTTGTCTGAGTCTCCCCCCTCTTATTAAGAAGCCTACTCGAATTTCTGCCGTCACAGCAATTTTCATTGATAATGCTGTTGTGAACAACTCTTTTTCTTCGGACATCACTTAATAGTATAATATTGTAATAGTATGTGATGCTTCTAGTCATTTCACCATTTTTTTTTTAATGCTGTCAAACCCAATTTATTATCACCTGTGAGATTCCCCTTTCATTCAGCTCGGATTTCAGTGATATGCCCGAAGCTAATTTTCAGAAGCGTAGGGATATACTAGGATTCCATTATAGTTGGTCGATCGTTCATCTTCAAAGAGGGGCAAATTTATCTATTTGTTTATGTGAAGCGAAACTGGCAATGGCATTTAGAGTTTCATTACATGGACTGCAATTATTCCGATTTTTTTTATATGAATAGTTATTGCTATCGTTGATTTGAAAGGCAAGGAAGTATTTTGGCATAGTGATACCTGGGATGAAGTGGCAGCATCCAGAATCTATAACGAAGAATAAATTTAGGCCTATAACTAACTCTATTATTGAAAATTCGTTGTACGTGAAATATCACTCAATCAAAGTATGTATTTTTGATTCAATCAATTGACACAACTTTAAATGAAGTTAGTAAATTGTTTTTATTTTACAACAGACAGGCTTATAGGAACATGCGAGCTTCGATGAAATAAGAAACATGGTGAATTCCAAGCCAATAAAATCTTGACAAATCAACGTTTGGATAAAGAAAAAAAAAGCCGCAGAGTGACAAAATGAGGCAAACCTCGATTGGATTGGGCGTGTCTTCGAAGTAATCGGTGGTGAGGGCGACCCAGAGTTTGAGAGGGGACGCTCTCTGGATGCTCTGGGCAAGTGGCAGGTAACTCTCTCCTCGAAGTTGTGCCCCAGGTATCACGATGAGGCCAGCCTCGGTCTCGGCGTCACCGTTCACGGGCTCGACGACTACGGCCGAGAGCCCGTGAACCGTCACACCAAGGCACGCTAGTCCGATGAGGACTACCAAGATTGGCCCGCTGAACAAAGCTCTCGTGTTCATCCTCGACTCGTCCGCAACTCGATGCAATGAAGGGACAATAATGAATGCGGCCTGTTCAACCTGGCTGTTTTGGCTGGGAGTTAGTTTCTTTAAAACATCACTTCGTGCCAAGAGCAATTATGCAAAACACATTATGGATTTTATTAGATAGCTTCTTATACAAGCACAGTACGGATAATCCGTTTGAAGGAGCTAATTCCCAGTGGATCTTATTTTGACCGAAGTTCAAAGTCCGTCGGCTCTTTCGGAGGGAGCAAGGACTTTTAAACTGAATTCGATTCTCACCATCTGTTTTGACTAAAAGGAAAAATCTCCACTTTATGGGAATATTTGAATGAATACAACAAATCAACCGGAAAATTACGATATGGCATATGACGACAAAGCTTGGACGTTTTGTATCGATGTAAAAATAGGCTCTAAACCTCTTAAAATCATTTGAAATATAAACGATATAAGGAAATTACAAAGAGACTTCTAATTCTTTTTTCTAATAAACACGACGCATTGCTTCGACTTGTTAATGATATGAATTATATTAAGGGTAATATCGTTTTTCCAGTGCTTTCTAAAAGTGGTACCTTGTAGGTCGATTGCTGGATATGCTAGAAAATGAATTTTATTCATATCTTCTCCACATCTTTGTTCTGCAGTGATGTCACGAAATGATGTACTCTTCTTATTCCAGCGATGGCGGCAGCAAAACCATAAAAATTCATAATATTTGAACGGGCTGATCGATTTTTACCGAGGTATTTTACTAATGTTGCGGCATCCGTATGTATATCATTTTTTCTTTGTTGAAAATTCTCTTTAAGTAGATCATTTTAGATGAAACATCATTGCCACGTTTGATACGGGATCTCTACTCACATTAAAACGTTGACTGTGACGTTCAGTTCAGTAATCACAGATACTTAATGTTAAGTCAACACAAAATTCTGCCATTTGTCAAAACACCAGATATATTTATATCAAAAAATAATGCTAATAATGGCAGTTTGCTTATGACACCGAAGTAATGCACAATTACAGTAAACGACTCAATTAGAATCTTAAAGCCACGTAGCGAATATAAGAGTTTATACAACACCTCAGAATGATGTCGAATTGTGATTGGCCAAGAACATGTCACATGACATTCAATAGAAAATACCTATCAAACTCATTGAGAGTGACAGCCATACAATAGGCCCCTGGCATGGGCCTATAGCACGGCTCGAAGGTACTATAGCACGGCTTCGCGGGGGGCTACTAATGCATGGCCGCTCACAAAGTTCTGTGGCTCACACCCGTAGCAAAGCGCCAGCAAACTACATTGTACAATGTACGTACGTGCTGGCCGGCTGCGCTGCGCTGCCGGTAAGTCTCACAGACCAGGCGCGGCGGAGTACTGCAACGTTAACGTATACGCGCAGTTACTTTACCTAGCTAGTTGCATGTATCGCGGCCTGTATACACCTAGCGGTACTGCTGTGTTTTTACTTTTGACTCTGATCTGCTACGTGGACCACAGTGATCCCAACATCAAGACTTCATTTCAAGTTGAGAAACCGTAATTTGATTATTTTTCTGTGTTTTTATACAAAATCATTTTCGGAAATAGACAAAGTCTAGACCTACTACTAGATCTACCGACATCATGTATTCTCAGATCGACCTAACAGCCAGGCCTAACTCGATCTAACGTTAGCGTAGAATGGGTATAGACCCTGCGGAGTTCGTGATTCCTGTGACTGTGTGGTCGAATCATGACGAGTGTTTGAAAGCAGTACACAGGGTGGTTTACAATTCTCTGCCTAATTGTTACATTTATTTTTGGGCCTTCCTGAGTTGGCGGTCACTAATTTTGTATTGTGATTGTGGACAAGGTGTTGTATAAAACGAATAATTTATGATTTTGTTCGTGCATTGGGGCACGTAATACCGCACTCGGCGCGAGATTCGCCACTGGTCTATTCAACGCGGCGCTACGCGCCTTGTTGAATAGACCAGTGGCTCATCTCGCGCCTCGTGCGATATTCGTGCCCTATGCACTCACAACTCATAAATTATTCGTATAATACAGCACGTTATCTCCGTAATTAGCAGGATCTCGTGGCAATCGTCTAATCTTAACGAGGATTTATGCGATTCCACGTTTGACATTGCGTCAGGTTAAGCACACTGTAAACACTTAGGCTTCTTTTGTCTGGTTTTCTGATAAGATATTAAAACGATGTAGGCTTCTTTCTTTAGTTTCTTCTTCTCCTTCTGCTGTTGTTATTGTTGTTGGGAACACCACTCGAGTATTATCTGTTTGATTCATCGTCTATGTTATAGTTTCGTTTAACACACACACACAAAATCGTGAATCACGTGCCGTATGCACGTGATGTGTGTTTGTTTCTTTGGTTTTATTTCTGCTTTTTCAAATCACACATAACGAAAGAATACATACATACGTTTTAAGCATAACATTAGTCGACGCACAAGACTTAGCATACTATATTACAAAATAATTCAAGAGGAGATCTGAAGAATAACAATTGTAAATTAGCTACATAATGATTGAATACATATTCATTCAAACTATGTTATTACGATAACCAAAATTTAGTGAAGAGAGAGAGAGAGAGAGAAAAGGGTGAACCTGAGGTGATGAATTTTGAGAATGTATGTAACTGTAATAATTGTAAGAAAAGAAAAGCAGGAGACCACGATCATAAGCAGCTGCGTGACATGGATCGAGGCCTCAGGGTAAAATTCGAAATTAAGTTTGACTTATACATAACTAAGGAACGTGTCTACAAAATAAAATTTTGTAATTGACAACGAAATATCGTAATAACTGTTTGGTAAAAGAGAGCGGTGGAAAAAGAAAAAAAAAAGCTTTTATTTCATCTATTTCAAGGAACAAATGTAAGAAGCTTGAATTTAAAGTAAGCAAACTATTACTGCTATACTGTGCTGAGGTGAGTTATGTGATGTGTTGTACAGGGCGTGGAGTGTTTATACTAATTTGACGTTTGGGTTAATAGTTGGGTTTGTTTCAGTGTATGTATGTCGCGTACGTGTCCGTAGTATATTTCTGTTTCTGTTTGATATGATCGTCGCTATTGTGATTTGAAATAGACTGATGCAACGCAGTTACTCAACTCCCAATATACCTGTGAGAGACTATCTATTTAATAGTTAACTAACCTGAAGCAATTTTCCTGTGGTATCAAAGGCTATTTCATTTCGATAGAAGGTGCATTTTTCACAAGTGTCTTGAATGAATATAGTTCAGTGGTATCCTTTATTTGCCCAGGGGGGTTGTCCTATACATCTGGTAATCTGGTCCATGGTGTCTAAATGACGTTTGAGCTATCATGAGCTTGGGATTACGAAGGTGATAGTCTTTGGTATGCAGAGTCGAGATGGGTAGGGTTGGATGCTGGAGTTAACAGTGTGCAGGTCGTGGAACAAGGATGGGAGGGTGTTCGAGGTGTATTTATGCATGAATATGGCGGATCGCAATGTATGAATGTCGTTTATTTTAAAGATTTCGCTAGCGCTTTGCATCCAGTGGAAAAGGCGCTCTATAAATGTCTACTATTATTATATTTTCAATTTATGGAATGACGGTTCAGAGCTGCGCAAAATAAACGTGAATTATCACAGATACCAAGTGCTCTTTTTTTTTTGAACCGGTTAATTGACTGAATTTCTGTTTAATTCGAATTTGCCCATACAATATTGCAATAAGTCGTTTGAATCGAAAATTGAAGAACAGACATTATCAAACTCCTAATCTCTCTCTCTCTCTCTTTCTATCTATCTCTTTCCTGTATGCGCACACACAAATACACATCTCTATATACACTTATGTGTAACGTTGTTTACATACACAGAAAGTATGTGAATGTGTGCATTCCATACTTTATTATGTCTTTCAGTTCTTTACGGAATCACACGTGTAGCTGAATGGAAACTACATATGTGTTTGAAAGGCGTGTTTGTTTGTTTGTTTGTTTGTTTGTTTAGTATGTATGCATCTCCTTGTCATAGGGAATTTATTCTACACAAGGCAAGCTAATGCAATGCGTCTTTCATTTGAAATGTTTCTTGGTTTCTCAACTCCTTTTTGTCAAACGCAAACACAAACACACACAACCACATACACGCACACACATATACACACACGCATACACAAAGAAAATCTGTTACTACGATATTGCATTCAAGGGAAATGTTTATTGTCACTTTGAATTCGAACAGACGGAATTCGAACAGACAGGCACAGAAAAAGAAAAATCTAATCGTTGATTTTATGCACCACACCGTTAAAAATAAGATGATAATTGATAAAAGGCAAATTTCTATTTGGTAACCCCCGGTTATCAAAAATTGCATCGTTTATTAACCTTGATTAAGCTCAGTGGGAAGAACACGATTAAAGTTAACAAAGGTTATAATCACGATAATACGATGATAATCGAATACCTGTCTCTTCTACGGATCATGACACAACGAATGAGAATGACCTTTCGTGCGTTTGCAACTCATTCCATGTCACATGAACTTATCAGTATTTGCAAGCGTACCGATTCAATCTAACAATTCTCATGAACACAATTGCTCTTTTTTATGCTCACTGTTAAATCACAATTTTGTTTCGATAAAATCTACTGCGCTCAAAACACCTTCTACAACAGTGTGGATTATTTCGCATGGACTGGTCGCAGCGAATCTACGTAAAGCCATTCCAGAGCGCGGTGCGGCGAGAGCAGCTTACAGTAGGACACTCCTTCAACCTGTGAGAAATACGATGTAGATGTCACCTGTGGTTTGACGAAAAGAGCAAACACAAAGACACAGTAAACGACAAAAAAAAAACAACCAAAAACCCAAACTTAAGGAGACTAAAGAAGGAGCATTAATCTTTTGAATACACCAAAGCATTTATCTTTAGAGTGACGGAGGTCGCGTGCATTTACTGACACATCATTTTCTTTAAGTCGTATTCTCACACATAATCTGCAAACGATCTGTGCATGTCTTCAATAATTCGAAGTTTTGTTTACACGCGAACCTGTGCCCATTGCTTTATAACAACTTTATGTTCAGAATCCGTTATGTAGAATTAGTGATCATTTTAGTATCATATTATTACACTATTCTTATAGAAAGGGCCAAAGTATTCCTTTCATTTGGAGAAGATGAGAAGTTTCTCTAACAGTCAGGCCAGTTATGACTTGAAATACTTAGTGTCAAAAGATCCACACTTTTTCATACGGAATGGTCCGTAGGCCTATTACTGCCCCTGGTTGGCTCGCAAGCGGAATAGATGTCTTCGTCAACGTAAGAGGGCAGCAAAACTCCTGTCTACCTGCACAGGATGACGATGCTACCAGCAGTACCGGTGAATATATATTATCTAATGAAGCGCTATGGAAAGAAGGTACTTTGTCAAGATAATGTATTTATTATTTTTTTTATATAATATTTGTATGATATAATCATTTATATAATCATTGTTAGTCCCGTTGGCAACGTAATAATATCAACAGTGTATTTGGCGGTGCCCTGAGATATAAGTTATTTGACTGCTACCAGCTGGCTACGTTGCTTATGCTATATACGTTTTCACAAGGAGGTACATATTGCAATAGGCAACCTCTTTGGTTTAAACCATGTTCTCGGCGGCCACGGCAATCGCGTTTCAGGGCAACGTGGACAAAACGGGACAACACGGGGGACGGGATGAGCAAACGTGACAGGCAGTGATTTGCCGTGTAAGATTTTCAAACTGTCAAAAAAAAAATTGCCGAGGCAGTCACGGCGCTGATTATTAGGCCGTCATAAAACGGGGTGAACGCACGTCATAGGCCTTAACAAGACTGCCGTATTAATTAACCGTAATTTCCCGAGGGGAAATCGGTGTAGTCTAGCCTGACTAGACGTCTTGAGAACGGCGTCTGATACCTACATAGTCACTGAAGTAAGGATCGACCCTCTTAACAAAAATAGAGAGAGAGAGGGGAGGGGGGAGGAAGGGAGAGAGGGAGGGAGGGAGAGAAGGAGGATATCCCATCTACCCACGGAGCACTCCGTTTCGTTCAAACGGGGCTGCAGTAGCCGCCGGGACATTGTGTAAAACTGCGTTTACACCATGTTCCCGGAGCCCACGGCGCCCCGCCGCCCCCCGCTTTCCCAAAGCGTATAGTGTGCCGTGAGTAGGTAGGAAATTCTTCTGTTTGTGTCCCTCCGTATTCTCGTCTTGTTCATTCCAGTCCTCACTCCGATGAACATGTAGCTATCAGACTCCGTTCTCACGGCGTCTGGACAGGCCAGACTTCACGATTTTTCCGTTGTGTCCCACTACTGACCGCCTCCAAGTTTTGTTACGGCCGGTTACGTGCTGCAGCGTTTTGTTGGGTTCACCCTGTTTTATGACAGTCTACAAGGTTTGTCATTAGTGCCGGGTCTGCAACGGTAATTTTTTTTTTCCAGTTTAAAAATCTGACACATCATCAACTGCAATCACGACCTGTCATGTCTGCCTATCCCGTCTCACCGCCTTGTCTCATGTCCATCCCGTTTTGTCTACTGTGGCCTGAAACGTAACTGCCGTGGCCAACGGGAACATGGTTTCAAACGCAGTATAAACGCAGCATTAGATGATACGTACCTGAAGAGAACCATCAGCTAGGGATGTCAGATCGAGCTCAGTGCTTAGCCATTCATCCTCCGATGACGACTCGACGTCGGCTTGGAAGATCATATCGTAGCCTCTTGTCATGCGCTGGAGGACGACGTCGGGCGCGATGGAGAGGGCGTAGTCGAGAGCGTTCTGGAGAACAGCAAAAATGTGAAAGTGAAAGCCATGCAGGCTTTTAGTCTCAGTTCTTTTTTTTTTTCTCTCCATCCGTTGTTCATTAACAACGAAAGATATGTCACTGAACATGGCGTAATTAGATATTCATCCCTTCTCATTTTAATTTGCGAAGTCCGCATATTATGTCACCATTTCCAGGGTATCCGTATTTGAGAATTTATATAGCTGTAGAAGTCAGGTCAAAATGTTCGATAGAAAATTAGAAATCGATAAGCGGTAAAAATGTATACGAATACTTCATCATGAAAGCTGTAATAATGGACACGATCGCATCATTTCAGTGACGTCCAAGGATAATATTAAGGTCTTATCAATAATAATCATCTAGGATGAAACATCAGATGCCAACTTTATTCTTCGAGCACCATGTCTACAATCTCTCGAAACTTCTCAGGGTTATTCACGATTACACGAAGTTGCATATATGCACATTCATAAAAAATGGTAATGGCTAAATCTTGGTATTTGTCACCTCTCGATCCACATGTGTGTCGTCAGCGACATTTTCCATATTATTTTCAATGGAATATTTGAAAAATTCTAAATCAAATATTGTGGTTTTGAGTGTGTTCCCAGATACAAAATCAGTCAAATACGCTTTAAAAAAATGAAAAAGTTGAATATTTAGCTCAAAAAAAGGGGGAGGGATTCCCTCATCCCCACCGTCAAAGTCCAGAAAATTCCAGGGACTCCCCCCCCCCCCCCCGCATCGCGGGATAGCCACCAATACATGATGCCTGAACTAGCGCGAGGCACAACATTCGTGAATTGTACATAGTGATATTACTTGCGTGCAGATACAGGGCAAATGAGAGGTCGGGTCCCGACTGATGCGTGCATCAGCGTACGCACAATACGTTGTTTTGAAAAAGTGGACCTTTCAGATTTTTTATGTATTTATTTTTATTTATCTACTTTTTTTTTTGGGGGGGGGGGGTGCGTACGTACACCATGGGCCTAGTGGCAACATGATCAAATGAGTTGAGATACACAGTATATTATAGCTAATTAAGAGCGCCCACCTCGTTGATCTCCTTACAGGAGACGGCTGGAGTTTGTCCCGCCTCCGGCACCACCGCCGCCACAGCCTCCCGGCTCTTCATCTTCCCGGCAATCTCCGTGGCGGACTCCTCGATGCCGGAGAGATCCATGGCGTTGGACCGAAAGGTGACGAGTGACGCAGTGGTGATCGAATCGGCCGTCAACACAGGTGTGGACGAAGCGAACTGTCTGGAGGTGGAGCTGCCGACGTCATTGATGTCGACGGGGTACGGTGATGAAAGATCGAAGCCGGCGATGTTTGCCTTCGGATTTTAAGAAGGGAAAAAACGCCAAATTATAGTTTCCCCGCGATCCCCGTACGTCTATAAACGTCTGTGTGCGGCATAACATTGTTTGGCCATTTTCGGACCACCAATTAAAGACACCAATGACAAAACACACTGTCAGTTTGCTAATGGCAATGACAAGCTCAACATCCCGCGTATACCCTTTTGTTTAGACAGGTCAGTGAGTAAAATCCCCAATCAACGCTCATGATATCATGATAATCCATTATCAGCCCGATCAGGTGCTGTTCTAGCTGTTCGATAGCGTCTTTCAATTTCATAATAGCAAGCCTTGTAACCGTTTACTATATATGCGACGCAAAGGCTAAGACGCCGCTAGTAGGCGCTAGTATACAAATAATACTTGGCCTTGAGAGTTTTAACAAGAAACTCGAAACTAGGCAAAGTATATTTGTTTTATATTTTGGATCAAAAATTTGAATAAAAAGTGAAAATCATTTTATATAGGTCCTAGGCTTAGCCGCACTGCGGCGGCAGCGCAGCGCCTGCAATACGCAACAGTGCGAAAGATCGGAAATTGAAAAACGTAGTAGCCGTGGCACCGCCAGAGTTGCCCGTCGCATGTATCCAAGCGCTCGTATGGCCGCTGCAAACCTGAACACTAGTATTCGGGACCGGACGCGGACGGGTACACTTGATTGCAAAGAAGGGTGATTGTGACATCATTTTGCAAATAGTATACTATTTGCAAAATGTCGTCATAAAAGTGACGTCATTTTGCAAATAGTACTTCATGGAGTGTCAAACACACCAACACTCTAAAATAGTTCAAAATACCTATAATCACGTGAAGCTCTTTTAACCAATCAATGGAAGACAAATTTTTGATCCAAAATATAATATACAAATATACCAGGCCTGAGAGGCTCTGGTTGAAACTATGCGCATGAGGTGACTTCAGTAGCACTATTTTCTGAGGGGCGCAGCCCCGAAGAAAATAGTGCTACTGAAGTCACCTTGTTTACCCCCTTTTTTAGGGCATCTTGCTTTACTCTTTTCAAGAAGATTGACAAGTCATTCACGCTCGGGAAAGCAGTTCAGCAGGAGGTCAGCGCGTACGCGTACTATTCAAGAGACAACTGCGCGCTCAGCCGCTAAAGTGTACTCGGCCGGTGCATTGCTGTACAACGTACTAGTACTGGTAAACATGCGCAAACTGCAAACTTACTACGCGCTTCATACATAATGCAATACTCCTACTGCATCCGATCACTGTCAACACAAGTACGTTGGTGCGGTGATTAGTGCGTGCTCGAGCTGATCGACGATGTGACTGTGCTGAGCTGCAGTTGATTGTGTTTTCTGTCGTCTTTCTAGCTGTCTGTGCATGAATATGGACTATCATTTCCTGTTAAAAATACAAGTATACATAGCAAATTTGGGTAGCCACGGCATTCAGTAACAGCGAGTCTTTAAGGTTAGATTAAGGTTAGAAGTCAAAACATCGAGTGCCACTGTAAATTCGTGTGGTTCGTGTTCTAACGCTAACGTAAACAGTTAACATTAGACTCTAACTCGTTTAAATAGACACTCTAAAAAATGATTATTAGGATGAGATTACGGGAACTTAAGGGTCTACTGTTAAACAGGTAGAACTAACGTTAGGCTTAACTAGATCTAACTTGCGCTAACGTTAGAAATAATGGCATAAGCAGGCTTACTATCTACTGCAGTTTGTCAACATCTTTTGGGTGGGTCGCTCGAGTTAGTGAACTGCGAGACCAACTTTCAAACCGCGAGGCATGAAATCGCCAAAATTTAACAGTCCTACACTGGGAAATCCTTTGAACGATCTTTTATTGGCATAGGTTTCTATATCTCTATTCTACGAGTCACGACATGCATCTTCAAAACCAGGGCCAAATGAGGCCTAACCAACATTAACACTCGTTAGATATTAGAATAGATCTAGGCCTACGGTACGTCGAAGAGCCCTAGCTTGCTTATTGTTGTCTAATTATAGATCTACAATATCGCCTACTCTGTTGTAACGTAATACAATGCCATGATCATCTTTTTAGGTGGAATGAGGGCTTTATAAGAGTCTCTCTGAGTCTCTCTAACGTTACACGTAGTGGCCCGAATTCACGAAGGTGGTACAAATGAAACCATGGTTCAAACCATGGACAAAAACCATGGAACGCCAAGTGTCGCATGGAATATTTCGTTACGAAATCAGTCATTTCGTCGATGAAATGATTATTTTGTAACAAAATGACAACATTTTGTAACTAAATGAACATTTTGTCCATGAAATGATAATTTCGTTAACGAGACGGTCATTTTGTCGACGAAATGACCAATTTCGTAACGAACCGAGCGACACTTGGCGCTCCATGGTTTTTGTCCATGGTTTAAACCATGGTTTCATTTGTACCACCTTCGTGAATTCGGGCCATTGAGTGTTCTCGCGAAGTGAAGGCGCCGCGATACCCATTCATTTGTACATGAAATCTCTCGCGAAGCGAAGGTGCTGCGATACCCATTCATTTACACGTGAAATATTTCGCGTCGCGACGCGAAGCAAAAAAGGCGCGAAAATCACCAGCGTGGTATAGTTTTTACCATTTTCCCTAGGGAGTATAGTCATACGCGGATTTGTATGGTAGAATTATGTTTTGTTGTTTACAGTGCTCTCGACCAATCAGAGGACGAGAAGCAATTTGTGAGGGATATAATATACAAATATTGACTGCTCATGAGGATAATTTCCTCCACCATCCGAATACAGAGCAGTTAATATTTGTTTTATATACCTCATTGTTTAAGACTTAACCAAGATCTAGGGCTAGACAAATACGAAGTAGTTGTAAATTAGGCCTAAACGTTAGCCCTAAAATCAGGCCACAGCCTGCGCTTGCTTGCATGGTTTTCGTGCATTTCGTAGACTACCCAGTACATTGTACTCACTCACACGGCCTTCGGCGAGCTCCTGCATAAAATCGTGGCAATAGATTACAGTATACATCCAGTTTCCCGTCGCTCGTGTTTTAATTTGATATTTCCAACATGCTGAGATTTGTCTCTGCTTCGGGATCCTAAGAAATCCTAATTGCAAAGTGTACGATCTTTGATCCAGCTCACTTCAAATCACGGAGGAGCGCTCGATCACCATGCTACAAAGTTGAAACATGCATATAATAGCCGCTAGTAGGCCTCTGCAGAGGCCTAAATAGTAAAGTAATAGAGTAGTAAATGTTGTATTTCGAAGCCGTCTTACTACCAACAGTTGAAGTGACAATGATTATGAGTCGAGTTCAGTTGAGTTTATTTTTTTTTTTCTATACACGGCTTAAAAGCCTGCATTCAGTTTTGTGTGTGTGTGATCTTTTTTTTAGCAAGGCCGTGTTTTACATTGAGTAACAAAGGATATACACAGTGAAATTGCAAACTTATACAACGATACACAATAAACACCTCTAGGACTTCCCGGCTTCCCCCATTTTTTTTTTTTTTGCATAATATACAGGATAAATATTGGGTCTAACCACTCCCTCCCCCCCCCCCCCCCGACACACACACACTTTTTCTTCTTTGTTTTGTTTTGTTTTTAACCCGGGAAGTGGCACCAGAAAAATGTGGTTCAGCGGTTTTGTTGTCGTTGTTGTTTGCTTGTTAGCTGATGAAGCCCGAAAGTGGCGACAGCAATATAAACTGCCTCCCCCCCCCCCCCCCCCCCCCCCCCACACACACACACTTTTAAAGTGAGTTCTTATACCTGAGCCACGGTAACCCACTGCGACTCGCCACTCGTCTCGTCCCACTCGAGCGTCAGGGCTGTCGTAAGGGGCGCCATTTTAGCTGCCGTCTCTTCGTGGTACCTCACAAGCATGTCCCTGTAGAAGTTTCGGCTGACTCCAAGGTTATACGAAATGAAGGCCACGATTGGCTGGGTGGAATCAGATCGACATTTCAGAAAGTGCGAATTAATGTTGGTTTAGAGCAGGACAGGTCACATACATAAGCAGTATTTTACCTTCCTTCTATCACTCTCCATATTTCGCTCTTGTTTATTCTTCCTGACTTTTTTTTTCTTCCAGGTAACCAGTTACAAGAAATAAAGTGACAAAGAATATTAATTGAGGATGGAAATGACATGGAAGTGTTCAATTTTACACCATTAGGATTTATTGTTATTAGGAAGGAAAGATATCGTAGAGCAAAGCACATTATATCATAAGCAGTATTTTACCTTCCTTCTATGACTCTCCATATTTCGTTTTTGTTTATTTTTCCTGACTTTTTTTTTCTTCCAGGTATCCCGTACCAAGAAATAAAAGTGACCAAGAATATTTGAGGATGGAAATGACATGGAAGTGATCCATTTTACAACATGAAATGTACTGTCATTAGAAAGGAAATATACTGTAGAGTAAAGCCCATTACATCATAATATTTGAAAAAAATCATAACAATCTATAATAGACAGAGTTCAACTTGACTACCTGCCCTACCCCCCCCCCCCCCAACAAAAGAGGTAGAAAAAGAAATGACAGAATGAGAAAAGAAAGGGAAATTGATGTAAAAGCTTGATGTAAAAAATCGCATAAAAACCTACCTACCACGCAAAAAAAAAAAAAAAATTAGATATCCTGCTTCTTTTCTGTAAACAACCTCAGATGGGGTTTCATGTTTCCGACTTTTTTTCTTGGTTACGATTCAGTTACAATGAAATTGTCCATGCATTTCTTCATTTAACTAAGTTTTGTCTCATTGTAAACAAATGGCGTGTATTTAAATCTCATTTGAATATGTCACATTGTACTTTACTTTGGTTGTATACATATATCATATTGTATACTTTCGTCGGGAATGAAATAAAATGAAATGAAATGTTTTCGTACATTTATTTATCTATTTATTTATGTATTCTGGTGGGATAGTGAAAATCTACTAATGCTATATGAAAAAGAATACATTCTAAAAGGAAATGAAAGCTTATTCGATAAAAATCGGTTTGAAATGGCTACGATATTCAAAAACAAAGGGGTCCTATTGGAAGTTGGGGCCTAACTTTTATTTGATTTTATTAGGGTTTTTTGTGTGCAAATGCCATAGAACTATTACTGGCGGTTTCAAGTACTATAGATTTTCCAAGAGTGAGATATTCTAATCACCGTCAATTAATTCATCACACTGAAGGATATCGGTAAAACTACCATCAATTGATGGTCATTTATTATGATTATGTCCACAGAGCACCAAAGTGGACTTTTACTCGTTTGCTGTTGCTGTCACTTTCGAGCTGTTATCGATCTGTTAATCTTACTTTTTGATAATTATAACATCCCGCTAATAAAAACGATGGGCCATCGGCTTTCCGATACCTCAGCAAGAAGCTCGTGCGCGACCTCCAGTTCGACGTCGGCAGGTAGATCTTCCTGCGCCACAAACGAAGGAATTGCACCCGAGGCGAACTGAAAGTGATTAGTGCCCTCTACGATCACGACAGGTTTGGTGGCTATGAGGTCCGAGTTTCCATTGGCAAGTTGCACCAGCTCTCTACAAAGAAATAGGATGGTGATATTGACGTCAACAGAAAAATAGATACCTTAACCTATATACCAAATTTTACTACCCTGGAGCCTGTACTCTCAACTGAATTTCATTCATCATGCATAGTTCAACAATAAGTCATATTCCTTATTTATTATGTGTGTTCTTCATGGAAATCTGAAATGAAATGTTGTATGCCATATTAGTATTAATGATAGTAGACGTTATGGCGCCACTTGCGAAAAAAAGATATCTAGGTTCAAGGTTCAACGTTCAAAGTTCAAATTTATTTTCATTTCCATCAAATAAACAGAGAAAATTATGTACAATGTATAAGCGGAATATATTTGTAATAATTGCAACAACGTAAATCAACAAATTACATGTGATGATAATACTATATGAATAGTTTGTTGCAACTCCCAAGACTTTAAAAAATTGTTTGTTTGTTTATTTGTTTGTTTATCTCCCATTTCAATGTACAGGAATGCAAATTTGGAACGCTACCTGAAAGGGATGGCGTTTCTCGTAATGCGCACCTGTCCGTCGAGGTCACCGCTCAGGTGCATGACGGGAGTTGGAAAGGCATTGAGGTCTTCCGTACTTCCGGTCAGATACGAACCCCACAACATCATGCCTGCGATATCGTTTGGGTTCTCGTCTACATACGCCTGAATAAAAACGCCTTCGAGAGAAAGAGGAAGACATTCAAAAATACCTTCATGCTTTGGGTAATGTTCGTTATTCCGAAGGTTCGTTTGTTTTTCCCCAAAAGTTCGTTATTCCGAGACACACAAATTCCAAATACCTAGGTGTTCGTTAATCGGAACATAAATGTGGTGTTATTCCTGAGGTTCGTTAATCCAGAAATGAAATAAGGTTCGGTATTCCGAAGATGAAAAGGAGGTATTTTACGTATCAATGATTTTAACCTTGGGAATTACGAACCTATTTCACTGTCAGATTGAATAACAAACCATCGTCATATATACCTCAGGGCCTATTTCATTTTTGGATGAAAGAACCTAACAAAGTGTTTTAGTAGAAGTAGCAGTGGGCGTGGATGTGCTAGTGGATGAGTCGTAGTAATGACTTAAGTAAGTTTAGCTGGAATTGATTAGGAAAAGGCTCATCTTAATTAATTAAAGCCAACTGGTGACGGAAGATAAAATGGTGGCAGAGTGACAGTGCTTTAAGGTGGTAACACGATGGAGTCGTTGTGGTATTGCAAAATTATAGATTTTGTCTGGCGGAAACACTAATAGTTGAAATAAAGATAATTTTACGTCTTTCTATTACAACCAGTGTATAATTTCCTGTCGTTACCACCCGCGTATTATAATGGCATCTCCCATCAATTTTATTCTTAATTGCCACCTCCATCACAGCAATGAATTATTTTGTTTCCATCGCGGTTATTTCCGTATTTACGACTATATTTGCTTTCCCGATGGGAAGTAATAAACCCAATTGCACGTCACATCAATGTTGTCACTAATAACATCAATACATCGCCACACGTTGGAGGAATCTCATAATTGATACTAATTTTCTCCTATTTCATGCAAATTCTATAGCGTAAAGGTTACAATGCATAAAACTGGCCAAACTTGCTATCAATGATAGAATTGGAGTTACGTTGATTATTGTTATCATGCCCATTTTTAGGTTGTGAGGTTATGACATGGTTAGCTCACTCATATTTGCATATTCATATCCACTGTACACGAACAAGTTTGCAGAAGTTAGCAAAATTTCAAAATGTCATAACTTCCTTATTTTTCATCCGATTTCAGTCAAATTCTTATCGTTGAACTCGTAAGATTTTAATCTTTTTATCAAACTAACTTATATTTGGACAGGATTTCCCCTTTAACAGTTTAAAATCAAAATGATTTGCGTCAATTTGTACAGCAGTCCTTTTCGCATATCGTATTGAATACCTCTGCCCTGAGCATTCTTCTTGGAAGAAGAAGATGTTCGTCTACAAACAAAAGAATATGAATAGAAAATGAGCACGATTTTGACCACGTTAACTACTTAACATGAGAATTATTTGTATTCTAAGAAAAATTGACGGCAATGATGATTATGATGATCATCATGTTGATAACAATAACATGGAAAGTAACGACAATATCAATGATAATGATAGTAATGGTAATAATAATGATGTTTATTTTGATAATAATTACAGTAGCAGCAGTGGTATTAGTTTATAGTAGTAGTAGTAGTAGTTGCAAAAAAAAATGATAATAATGATCATGATGATGATGATGATGATGATAATAATGATAATAATAATAATAATAACAATAATGATATCAATAATAACAGTAACAATAAGAAGAAGAAGAGGAAGAAGAAGAAGAAGAAGAAGAAGAAGAAGAAGAAGAAGAAGAAGAATTGATTCATTCATCCTAGCGTATCATGTCGCAATATGCCTGGTTGATACCGTTTGCTGACTACTGCTAGTTACCTGGGGCGAACCAAGAAGATCGGCATCTTTCGCTCGTTTTCTTGTGTGGGTTTACTAGGTTGGTGAACCATGCTCCTTGCGATAAATGAATGAAGAAGGATCTTTTACGTGCGGGAGTCGTGGCTAATTTACACACGGGACCTCCATTTTGATCTGCTATTTGAGGGACAGAGTGTTTTTGTCACACTTTGCCGGATAAGGCAAACGCATGAGAAACGAATGGCGATTTTTGGCATCCGTTGATATCCGTTAAAATGCGTGTCATGTCCTTTTTATCTTTTGGATGGACGTTTACCTTCCGGTGATTTCCGTCAGAGCGGCCAGAATACTTTGTGCATGCACAGAGGTCTTTTTTCCCTCGCCAAAAACGGACGCCAAAAACGGATAGCACGATCTGATCCTTGTCCGAGAATTGTACGTTTTCCCCTGTTTTTGTACTGTACTCTGTGGGTTTTCATGCGTTTTTCATGCGCCAGGCATCCTGCAGAGTCCATTGCTGCAAGAAATGGAACGGCTATGTACAGCACATCAAACGCATACGCACGGCATAGCCACAGGACGACTACCGCGAGCAAAACGCATGTAGTTACGGATGACAAACACACAGGATGGACATAAGTGATGATCACAGCATATCATCAGGATATCTACAGCATATCTACAGGATATTTACTGAACAGGACAACGAAGCTGATGTTTAATGAACACGTAACGGCTATGCAGCAACTGACTCTTGCAGCGACATTTAAAACCGTCGATCTCTGACGTTCGATTCATTCATTCATTCATTCATTCATTTATTTTTCATTTCCAACAAAAACATATAAATATATTACAAAAATTGAATACAGTGCATAAATTTCATCATACAAAGTAAAGGATAAATTTACAGAAAACTTGTAGGTATAGGAAAATGTTGGAAATGGGGAGGAATGCTAAAAAGCTGAGCTTGTAGGCTGCATTCCCCCCACACGTAATACAAGAAATTATATGATCGATAGACTGATAAGCATTGAAAATGGATGAAACAAAGAAACTAAGACAAAAAGACCTATAACCTAACTTATCCGAAACAAAAACCCTGAACAAATCCCTACACTACACTAAGTCGCTGTCATGCCGGAAAAGAGAGGAGAGAAACAAAATAGTATGTGTGTGTGTGTGTGTGTGTGTGTGAGTGTGTGTGTGTGTGTGTGTGTATGAGAGAGAGGGGGGGGGGAGAAAGCAGCTTAATGCGTGGTGTGAAGATAAGAGACAAAAAAAAAAATAGGACACGAGAGGTAGTGGATGGATGGAGCCGCTTAGCTGTAATTCCAATAGAATATAAGGTTGGATTTTACACTTCTTTGCAACCAATAAAGAATCAACAATTCTTATAACTGTTCAAAATATTTTTCTTCAGATTACTCTTAAAGGAACTTAAACTTGGAGATGTCCTCAAACTGTTAGAAAGGTTGTTCCAATATTTAGGTCCAGCAAATGTAAATATAGAATGTGTAAACATTGTTCTAGTTAAAGGCAGATGGAATTCATCTGAGTGACGAGTTGGATATTTATGGAACGAGCGGTTTCTCGCAAACATGCTTGTGAAGACAGACGGCAACAAATTATTAGAAAGTTTATACATAAATTGGCCAAGACAATAATAATAAATATCAGTTATCTTTAAAATTTTGTTTTCAGAAAATAAAACATCGGTGTGGGCTCTCCAAGAAACATGACAAATTATTCGAAGAGCTTTTTTCTGGAGACGGGACAGTCTGTCGAGATATGATGGATGTGTGTTCCCCCAAGCTATGATGCCATAATTCAAATAAGGTAAAATCAAAGCTGAATATAACATTAAAAGGGTGGGAATAGAAAAATAATATTTAACTCTATTAATAACACCAATATTTCGAGATATTGTGTGACAAATACTATCAATATGTGACTTCCATGAAAGTTTATTGTCAATAACCAAACCTAAAAACTTCATTGATGCAACTTCATCTATAACTATATCATCTATTTTTATATTATTAGGAAGATTATTTAAAGTATTACTAAATAATATACATTTAGTTTTAAGAAGATTTATAGACAACTTATTTGACCTTATCCAACATAACAATCTCTTTAATTCAGAATTTAACAAATCCACCAAAATATGAGGATCTGAATGAGAAAGAAAAACATTAGAGTCATCAGCAAAAAGTACAAAAGATAAAATGTTAGAAGCATTTATTATATCATTTATATACAAAATGAATAAAAGAGGTCCCAGTAAACTACCCTGAGGTACACCACAGGTGACAGATTGGTTGCAGGAGTTTTGACCAGATAGAAAAACATACTGTTTACGATCAGAGAGGTAACTCCTGAACCACTCCAAGGCCTTGCCACGTATACCATAGTGACATAATTTATGAAGTAATATTTTATGATCAATGGTATCGAAGGCCTTGGAGAGGTCCAGGAAGACACCCACTGTGTGATGAGCCCTATCTACTGCTTTGGCTACTTTTTCAATAAAGGAGAGAATTGCTTGAGAAGTGCTATGTCCTTTGCGGAAACCAAATTGTGAATCAGAAATGATATCATAAAAATCAAGAAATTTAAGGAGTCTAGAATAAACAACTTTTTCTAACAGTTTTGAAAACGATGACAACAATGAAATTGGTCTATAATTACTAATATCTTCCTTATTACCTTTCTTATAAATTGGGATTACTTTAGCAATTTTCATTCGTAGCGGAACAACACCACTGCTTAATGACAAATTAAAAATGTAAGTTAAAGGTTCAACAATATTCTCAGCTATATTTTTCAAAATAACGTTATCAATACAATCAGGTCCCGAGCTTCTTTTACTTTCCAAACTCATAATGATATCTTTTACTTCATAACTAATAATCGGATCAAAAAAGAATGAATTTGAGTTGGGTAATTTAAGAAATTCATAGAAATTTTTTTGACAAGCAGGAGTTTTATTAGCAAGATCATGTCCAATCTGCGAAAAGTAAAGGTTAAATGCATCTGCAATCATCACAGGGTCTGTTATTTCCTTGTCACCAGAAACAACTCTTGTAACACAAAACTTATCATTTTCTTTATTTATAGCACTGTTTATTATTTTCCAAGTTTTACTCATGTCATGCTTACAAAAGGATATCTGATCCGCGTAATACTTCTTTTTTTCATAACGCAATATTCTTGTAAGAGTGTTTTTATACATAATATATTTACGATGAGATTGTTCAGTACGTTTAATTTTGTCTGCATAATACAAATTGTTTTTCCGGTTTATAGATCGTAGAAGAGATTTTGTTATCCATGGTGATCTAGGATACTTTTTGTAATCACGTTTAACTTCTACCAAAGGAACATATTTCTCTAAATGAGAATTCAAAATATTCATAAAAACATCAAATGATAAATCCGTATCATGAGTGCTATATACTTCTCTCCAAGTTTCTTCATTCAGACTATTCTTCAAATTCTGTAAGTTATCCGGTGTGACTTTTCTAAATACTTCTCTAGTGGGACTGATTGGTTTCGTGGTGACTGGGATGGATGTGAAAATTGGAAAGTGGTCCGATATATCTGCTAAAATGATATTCGATTTAGGAGTAGGCGTAATATTACAAAATATATTATCAATAAGTGAAGCTGTATTATCTGTCACTCGGGTGGGTTTAGTAATAAGTGGTAAAAAAAGAAGCTGAAAACATACTATCAAGTAAATTCTGAGAGGCATTTACTGTGTGGCATTTCAATATATCTATATTGAAATCGCCCATAACAAAGCATTTTTTATTAACAAAAATTGGGTTATGGATGAGATCCTGTAAGGCTTCTAGAAATAATGCACTGCTGGAGTTTGGAGGTCTATATATCAATGTAATCAAAATATTCCTAGACTTTGGGATATTTATTTCAACAACCAAAGATTCTAAAATTTCATTCATGGAGTTAAGTTCGGTGTGTACAAAATAATCAAAATGTTGTTTAATATATAATGCAACCCCTCCTCCTACCTTGTTAGTTCTATTATTCGTAATAAAATCATAACCAGGAAATGCAAAAGAATTAGGGGAATATTTAGTAAGCCACGTCTCAGTGAGCCCAATAACAGAAAATGAATTCTGGGTAGGATTTTCTAGTAAAGATTGTAAATGTTCGAAGTTGCTATTTAAACTTCGGACATTTAGATGCATCAATGAAAAACTATCATTCGATATCTCTAAAGACTGAAATTGATTAATCGTTAGATAATCAGAACCTTGATGTAATATATTTTCCTCATTCACATTCAAATTATCGAAGATAGAATTAATGGTATCTGCTGCACGGTATTCATATCTAAATGGGTTATTTTCACTTTGTTGATCCTTTTGATTGATTCCAAAAAGGTTAATCAAATCTTCATTCCCTAGAGAATGAAAAGCAAAACTATCTATCTGCGCCATCATTAACAACCAAAATTAAGTATTAGATATGGAGCGTAAGCTCCTAATTGGAGAATAGCAAACTTTACATAAGCCGAGCGGGACCCAACCATGGATTGGAAATAGATTAACAGCTGATTGTGAACACGAGAGATAGCATGACAAGCGACAACATAAACAAGTAAACATAAACAACAAAACATAAACAAAACAACAAAAGCACACATATTGCTCAGAACATAACTAAACCTGATAGACATCAAGCAAGGCGGAGCTCCCGGCGTGCTTGAAAACACACGAGTAAAAAAAAAAAAAAAAAAAAAAAAACCACTCATGAATGGTATTGATCTATGGCTTACGTATAAGATAGACCAACAACGCCATAGTAATCGCAGACAACTGCGGTTAAACCAGCTAATAATCAACATCAGTTTAGATCTCAGTTTTATGTATCATAAGAGACAATATTACCCAAAAAAAAAAAAAAAAATGGAATGCCGTGTGGAGAGAGCAGTGGATAATAACAATGAACAGGACATTGAAAGATGCTAAACTGTCACTGAATACATTCAAAATGTACAGTATAGCGTCATACTCGACGGACCCTGCACACATTTTCCAATACACATTAATTAAACCCATATATTACAACACTTTTGGTACTTCATGATAATAATATCACAAGAAAATAATTCATGTCGGGCTACTTTTTCTTTTACAGTGATACACAGAAAAAGAAATAAGATGGTTAATACACTTTTCCTCTTCCTCTTGCTATCGTCCTTCTTGACACAAATTAGAGAGTATCAATTTTGACATATCGGTGCATGACATTTCTATGATTATACAAAAGAGGGGGAAATTGATACTGCAGAAATAAATGCAAAAGGAAAAAAAAAAGATCGTATTGACCTATTGGAAATAAATGAATGATTCGGCAACCATGGCAACGTCGATTGTTAGTGATGCTGCAAATGACGGGTATGTGAACGGATAAAAGTGAAAAATGGCTTAATACATCAAATAGCATCGTTCTATAATGTTGCCATAGTGTCATGACCAGTGCAGCGGTCTTATAAAATTGCATACCATAATTATCAAAAGTAAAGATGCAGCGAGGTAAATTTGATAAATCAGATTGAAGACCAGTTGCTGAAATACATTATTAACCAGGATTAGGTCACAGTGTCCATCGGTTTAACAGTTTGACTTGGTATTCAATTACATAAGAGAGGAACAAAGTGACGACAAGAAAAAAAAAAGAAGAAGAAAGAAAATAGCGAATTACAAAAAGGTCCCATATCATTCCTGGAAAAGCTAACAAAAAACCAGGATCAAATTTCTACTCGTATAGTTACTCTAGCAACAATTAAGTTGGGTCATACACCGCAGCCGTTCATCATGATAAGCAGATGACTCCGACAAGAACACAACAATAAGAAAAAACAAGCCCAGGTTCATCATTCAACCACGTTGCGGTTGACCCTCAGCCGCCAAGTTCATTCACAGAGAAAAAGACAAAAATCGGGTTACACAAAACTTGTTTGTGCACATAATTGGTATATGGTTATCTGGTACAAGGCATAACTTAGATATCGCGTGTACTGTGTGAGGGTAGAGAGGAACAAAAGGACCAAGGAATAAACATCTGAATTTGGGTTCACGTGACGCCTCAGCGTACATCTTCCATACATTTATGGTACACTTTCCACAAACCCTTGTCATTTACAACACTGTATCATTTGTACTCCCGAAACAAATAATACAAACTCTTTTCTTATTTGGGGAAAACAAGAGCATTCAACCGGCGGCTTATCATTAAGGAACTTGTAGTTACTCCAGCGGCAAATAATCAGCTTTCAGTAAGTTGCTTTAAGTAAAACGCCGCAGCCCCATCATGATAAGCTGATGACGCCACCAAAAAAATAACATAATATAACAAACAGGGTTCATCATTCGTACATGCTGCGGTTGATCCTCAGCCCCCAAGTTCATTTACAGGAGGAAAAAAAAAAACGAAAATCGGGTTACATAATACTTGTTTGTGCACATCATTAACGAACTCATAGTTATTCCAGCGAGAAATAATCAGCTGTCAGTAAGTTACTTTGAGTAGAACACCGCAGCTCCATCATGATAAGCTGATGACGCCACCGCAAACAGAACAATAACATAAAAAACAGGCAATGACGGGTTTCATCATTCGTACATGCTGCGGTTGATCCTCAGCCGCCAAGTTCATTTACAGAGAAAAAAAAACGAAAATCGGGTTACATAATACTTGTTTGTGCACATATTCGGGATGGTTGCCTGGTAACAGGCATAACTCAGATACCGCGTGCACTGTGTGACAGTAGAGAGGAACAAAAAAGAGTAAGGAGTACAAACATCTGAAACCGAATTCATGTGACGCCTCAGTGTACGTCTTCCATTCATTTACGAAACCATTTCCACAAATCTTTATCATTTACAACACTGTATAATTTGTGCTCCCAAAACAAATAATGCAAACTCTTTTCTTATTTGGGGAAAACAAGAAAATTCAACCGACGGCTTATCATTAACGAACTCATAGTTACTCCAGCGACAAGTGATCAGCTTTCAGTAAGTTGCTTTGAGTAAAACGCCGCGGCCCCATCATGATGATAAGCTGATGACGCCACCAAAAACATAATAATATAAGAAACGGGGGTTCATCATTCGTACATGCTGCGGTTGACCCTCAGCCGCAAAGTTCTTTTACAGAGAAAAAAAAAAGAAGGAAAATCGGGTTACATAATACTTGTTTGTGCACATATTCGGGATGGTTGCCTGGTAACAGGCATAACTCAGATACCGCGTGCACTGTGTGACAGTAGAGAGAAACAAAAAGGAGCAAGGAATAAACATCTGAAATCGAGTTCATGTGACGCCTCGGCGTACATCCAGTGCAGCGGTCTTATAAAATTGCATACCATAATTATCAAAAGTAAAGATGCAGCGAGGTAAATTTGATAAATCAGATTGAAGACCAGTTGCTGAAATACATTATTAACCAGGATTAGGTCACAGTGTCCATCGGTTTAACAGTTTGACTTGGTATTCAATTACATAAGAGAGGAACAAAGTGACGACAAGAAAAAAAAAAAGAAGAAGAAAGAAAATAGCGAATTACAAAAAGGTCCCATATCATTCCTGGAAAAGCTAACAAAAAACCAGGATCAAATTTCTACTCGTATAGTTACTCTAGCAACAATTAAGTTGGGTCATACACCGCAGCCGTTCATCATGATAAGCAGATGACTCCGACAAGAACACAACAATAAGAAAAAACAAGCCCAGGTTCATCATTCAACCACGTTGCGGTTGACCCTCAGCCGCCAAGTTCATTCACAGAGAAAAAGACAAAAATCGGGTTACACAAAACTTGTTTGTGCACATAATTGGTATATGGTTATCTGGTACAAGGCATAACTTAGATATCGCGTGTACTGTGTGAGGGTAGAGAGGAACAAAAGGACCAAGGAATAAACATCTGAATTTGGGTTCACGTGACGCCTCAGCGTACATCTTCCATACATTTATGGTACACTTTCCACAAACCCTTGTCATTTACAACACTGTATCATTTGTACTCCCGAAACAAATAATACAAACTCTTTTCTTATTTGGGGAAAACAAGAGCATTCAACCGGCGGCTTATCATTAAGGAACTTGTAGTTACTCCAGCGGCAAATAATCAGCTTTCAGTAAGTTGCTTTAAGTAAAACGCCGCAGCCCCATCATGATAAGCTGATGACGCCACCAAAAAAATAACATAATATAACAAACAGGGTTCATCATTCGTACATGCTGCGGTTGATCCTCAGCCCCCAAGTTCATTTACAGGAGGAAAAAAAAAACGAAAATCGGGTTACATAATACTTGTTTGTGCACATCATTAACGAACTCATAGTTATTCCAGCGAGAAATAATCAGCTGTCAGTAAGTTACTTTGAGTAGAACACCGCAGCTCCATCATGATAAGCTGATGACGCCACCGCAAACAGAACAATAACATAAAAAACAGGCAATGACGGGTTTCATCATTCGTCGATGTACGTCTCGTGCGCCACCAATTTGTTCCCCTTGCGATACCCATTTGTTCCCCGTGCGCTTTGTCCTGTATGGGCATGCGGATCATATTCGTTTCTCATGCGTTTGCGCGTTCCACTGTCCTGTACACCATTGCGCCAGGTACCGTACGTTGTTTGTTCGTTTTGTTCGGCCCCTAGACCGTGCATGTACGCTCCTATGACGATTTGAACAACGGATGAGTAAAATATCGCCCGTTTCTTGTACGATAGGCTAATCCGGCAAGTGTTAAAGGGCATTACTAGAGGGGACGGAATGCTTATACACTACATTGCTCAGTGAGACTCAGGAATCGAACTCGGGTAATTTGGATCTTGAGACAAATGCGTTACCGACTGCGCCAAATCACCGCCTAAATAGTAACAATAATCATAATAACGCTACAAAATACAGTGATTTTGATGGTGATGATGATACTAATCATGATAAGGTAAGATAACTCCTTACCTCCAAGAGAGTGTCCGGCCATGAAAATCGGTGCATTTTGTGACATTCCCCCCTCGGTGAGCTGAGCAAGAGCCATCTCAACAGCTTGTCGTAACTTTCAACAAACAAACACACAAACAAATAAACTTACAGAAATATTTCATGTCTTGTTTAACCCACTATATCCGTCCGATTACAATGCTCACCAACGTCATTTACACAAAATATTACATTTCAAAAATCCTACCAAACGAGCAGAAAACCTGTCATGCAAAATCAAAATGAGGATCTCTTCATGCATAATTTTCAAATACTCTTCATGACGAAGTAATGTTTATCTCTAAATATATGAGATGCGGACGATAACCGGCTAAATGTGTGTAGTTATTACCTTTTTTTTACTTAATATTTTGCCATCATTTATACTGGTAAAAATATGAAAAGTATTTCGTGTAAAAATTTGGCTCTGTGGTAGCCGCACTTTGATCATCGTGTTTGCAATGACCGATTGTCAAAAGATTGAAAGCTATTATAACTGAAAATAAAACATTATGGATACGAATCTGGATAAAGCTTTACACGGAGGCATTGTGTATATAAGCAATATCACTTGTAAAGCATGCGATTGAATGGGACATGATAGCTGAAAAAGTTAAGGAGACAAAAAAAATTATGTACATTACATAGTATACTTACATATATATTAGGTATGTGTAACATTCATTCATTCATTCATTCATTCATTTATTTTTCATTTCCAACAAAAACATATAAATATATTACAAAAATTGAATACAGTGCATAAATTTCATCATACAAAGTAAAGGATAAATTTACAGAAAACTTGTAGGTATAGGAAAATGTTGGAAATGGGGAGGAATGCTAAAAAGCTGAGCTTGTAGGCTGCATTCCCCCCACACGTAATACAAGAAATTATATGATCGATTGACTGATAAACATTGAAAATGGATGAAACAAAGAAACTAAGACAAAAAGACCTATAACCTAACTTATCCGAAACAAAACCCCGAACAAATCCCTACACTAAGTCGCTGTCATGCCGGAAAAGAGAGGAGAGAAACAAAGTAGTATGTGTGTGTGTGTGTGAGTGTGTGTGTGTGTGTGTGTGTGTGTATGAGAAAGAGATAGGGGGGGGGGAGAGAAAGCAGCTTAATGCGTGTGGAGTGAAGATAAAAGACAAAAAAAATAGGAGGACACGAGAGGTAGTGGATGGGTGGAGCCGCTTAGCTGTAATTTCAACAGAATATAAGGTTGGATTTTACACTTCTTTGCAACCAATAAAGAATCAACAATTCTCATAACTATTCAATATATTTTTCTTCAGATTACTCTTAAAAGAACTTAAACTTGGAGATGTCCTTAAACTGTTAGAAAGGTTGTTCCAATATTTAGGTCCAGCAAATGTAAATATAGATTGTGTAAACATAGTTCTAGTTAAAGGCAGATGGAATTCATCTGAGTGACGAGTCGGATACTTATGGAACGAGCGGTTTCTCGCAAACATGCTTGTGAAGACAGACGGCAACAAATTATTAGAAAGTTTATACATAAATTGGCCAAGACAATAATGATAAATATCAGTTATCTTTAAAATTTTGTTTTCAGAAAATAAAACATCGGTGTGGGCTCTCCAAGAAACATGACAAATTATTCGAAGAGCTTTTTTCTGGAGACGGGACAGTCTGTCGAGATATGTTGGATGTGTGTTCCCCCAAGCTATGATGCCATAATTCAAATAAGGTAAAATCAAAGCTGAATATAACATTAAAAGGTGGGAATAGGAAATAATATTTAACTCTATTAATAACACCAATATTTCGAGATATTGTGTGACAAATACTATCAATATGTGACTTCCATGAAAGTTTATTGTCAATAACCAAACCTAAGAACTTCATTGATGCAACTTCATCTATAACTATATCATCTATTTTTATATTATTAGGAAGTTTATTTAAAATATTACTAAATAATAAACATTTAGTTTTAAGAAGATTTATAGAAAATTTATTTGACCTTATCCAACATAACAATTTCTTTAATTCAGAATTTAACAAATCCACCAAAATATGAGGATCTGAATGAGAAAGAAAAACATTAGAGTCATCAGCAAAAAGTATAAAAGATAAAATATTAGAAGCATTTGTTATATCATTTATATACAAAATGAATAAAAGAGGTCCCAGTAAACTACCCTGAGGAACACCACAGGTGACAGACTGATTGCAGGAGTTTTGACCAGATAGAAATACGTACTGTTTACGATCAGAGAGGTAACTCCTGAACCACTCCAGGGCCTTGCCACGTATACCACGTATACCACGTATACCAAAACTGAATTCGGCGTAGTAAATAGCACTTCAGTGTCCTTTATTCTCGAGAACGACAATACATATTATAATCTGATCTTGTTATATTTTAAGGGAATTCCAGTGGAGATGAAAGTCAGTCCGAAAAGGAGTAAAATTTCCTTAGCGCAATAATTACGATAATGAAATTCGATCAAAATCGGATGAAAAATGAGGAAGCTAAGACATTCTAAACTTTCGCTAATTAATTTGCAGGAGACAATTCTTGAACGGTCAATATGAATGTGCAGATAGTGACGTGATGCTGTCATCTCCTTACAACTTGCCATCTAGTTTGTACATAAGATATTGAAATTTCTCAAATCCTCGTGTACATGTTGGTCATGTGCTGCATCTTAATAACAGAAACATTGAATTTTCGTCATTCTTTTTGTACATGATCAGTGGACAAATTGTGAGGTGATGACATCATCAGCTCACTCATTTGCATGATAATATCAACTGTACAAGAACAGTTCTGCAGAAAGCACGAAAACTTCACAACTCCCCTAATTTTTATCTGTCTTTGATCAAATTTTCACTGTTGCACGCGTATAACTTGTAACTGGACTGGAATTCCTATCTAAACAATGATTCTCACACAGCTCCCGAACAGCTAAGAAAAATTCACGAAACGGTTATGTCATGGTATTTTGTATTGAAAAAAAAATTAATACATGTACCTGCTTAAGTCAAAATATCCAGACCACTCTGAGATTAGAAACTGATACATACTTTGTTGTCGAAGTGATCAATACCAGCGTCATGTTGTTTTGCAAAGATCAACGCAGTTTTTTTTTTCTGGATCTATTGTTATCCATTCTACTGGTTTGGTGAGATTGAAAAAAGGGGAAAAGATAAACAGTTCCGTAGCAAGAGTTCTAGGCCTATTTCCTGAGAAAAAAAAATAAAAAAACTCACATGGATTGGATTGGGCGTGTCCGAAGGATAGTCAGTTGTCAGGGCAACCCACAGGGAGAAGGGAGCCTGGCTTTGAATTTCCAAGGCCAGTGGCTCGTACGTGTCCCCGCTGATATCGGCTCCAGGTACAACGATGAGGGCCGCCTCATCCGCGCCCAAGTTTGGACCAGGACCTTCACGGACTGGCCCAAGGTCGTATGGACATGGACAGAAAATGTGAGAAGAATCACTCCGATAAAGTTCTCGAACGACGCCATTCTGCTTTTTCCTCTTTCCCTTCTCGTTCTCGATCAAAATGGCGTGCTGCAGCCACTAGCGTGCGAGAGGTAAATGATAAGTGATGGAACTAGGATGTCGTCTGCAACTATCATGTCCTCCCTCGCTCTCCAGGTGCAACGGTGAAGCGCCAAATGGTGCCATGTGAAACTCCATGTCGCACGTGTCGCCACTATTATCTCCTCTTGGAACGTGACAGTGATAAGTTTAGTTTGTGACGAGTTAATATTTGAAATGACTGGAAACATGTGATATCATGAGAGACAATTCTCACTCACTTAATATTGCACGACAAGGGTGAAATCATTGTTCATTCTGGAAGCGGTTTTTGAAGATGATTTACTTCACAGACATCTGGGCGTTTCCCGACAGTGCAGCGACGAAACTGATCAATAAAATGATATGAAGCATTTATAGTCTTTCCATGCACCGTTTATTAATGCACACGTGACTAACATGCTAACATGTCTTCTTCCCCTGCCGCATTGTGCTGAATCACAGGTGATTGTATCAAACCCTCTTTCCTCAACAGCAAGAGATGATTTTCTTCCCACCACACATAATGATTTCACTTCAACTGTAATTAATAATAAAAGATACTACCTTTCGTGAGAGGCAAACTTGGGACCCGTTTCATAAAACTTATCTGCCACATTTCTATGACAAATTTGCTCTCAGCCAATCAGATGCAAGGATTTCAGTAGCTTATGACAACTATTATAATTTGTTATTGATAACAAGTTTTATGAAATGGGGCCCAGACCTACATTCAAAATGAGGCCATCAGCCCAGTCAAGCCATGGTGGTGACGGTCTCCTGCTTCCGTGTTAAATCAAATATCCCATGTACTGCCTTTTCTGTATTTTTATGCAACCATGATGCTTTACAATGATTTTGTTATGCATGTAGTATAAACGGCACTTTAGTATTGCTCATTTGTCATGTGGTTATGTTTTGTTTTCAGTTTGTCACAACTACGTTATTCATTTGATTTGATTTGAGAGGCAGAATATAAAATACGAACGAACGTACGAACGAATTTTAACTCAGATTTTATCTAATTTCGACGAGTTCATATGTTTCATTTTCTTTGGTATCAGAGAACGAAGTTTCACAAGCAAAACAATGTAAAATGATACGTCCCTCATCATGGTGGTCGTTCTTCTCCTCCCCGCATTCTCTATAAAAGAAGACGAACTGTTTTCTGTTTGCTTTGATGAGCCAATAATGTACAAAGGCATCGTACAAAATGTGGACGACGTTGCGCGAGAAGACGACCTATGCATAAACTGGTATAAAGATGAAAACAATAAAGATCATACCATCATAAGTATTAGCGATATTGCAATATGCCGTCATCACATCGGAATGAACGTGTTTCGTTTGTGCTGATATATCTACAACGATGACCTTATTAGCGTATGTTTGTGTGTGTGTGTGTGTGTGTGTGTGTGTGCGCGCGTGTGACTTTCATTTCAATCTTCATTTTTTTTTCTTTACTGCCTTCACGTAAAGTCTCTTAAAAACACAAAAAATAGTAAAATATACGTGGATACGACACATATCTACAATGTGTATAGATTATCATGGTGCATAACATGCAGTCAAGGATTTAAGTTTTTGCACTTATTACCAATATGTTTTGCTTATACATTGTATATAATTTTCTCTGTTTATCTTATGAAAATGAAAATAAATTTGAACTTTGAACTCTGAAGAACAAAATGATTTTGCATATCCGTATTAGCTCGCTGTACACTCGTCATAAAAAAAAGACAACAATAAAGTATACAATATTGTTGAATTGTCATCTGTCTCGTTTTTACTTGTAAACCTTACACTCAATAAAACAAACAAGCATACAGGAGGAAATAGACGACATTGGTTCTGATGGGAGTGAGAACAGATGAAAGAAAAGTTAAGTACCACAAACGATTAATCAAGAAGATTTAATGAATATCTCTGCCATGAAGTTACATTAATAAAGAAAATTAGTAGTCAAAAGTATCTTCATAATTTTTCGATACTTTCCCGCAAAGCAAAGTTAAAGAGTCACATGACCCAAGTGGTTATTTTTAGACACACCGCAGGATGTGCTTTAATATTCATCTACTGACATTTCAGTGACTATAACTTGCCTACAGAATGATTGGCTTTCATTCTAATCTCCCCATTCGTCACACTCTGGTTTTGCTTTCAGAGGATAATATCGTTCATGCTGCAATACACGTCCTCGTCTTGCGAAACGCTGGGCCGTTGGGACGGGAACGTTCAACTCTGTATTTGCTTGTACCGACAGATGGCGTCAGTCACAGGACCCTGGCTGGGATGGGGTTGGGGGTGGGGGTGGGGGTGGGGGGGGGGGGGGTGAAGACACCAGGGCCAGGACTTGGCCGTAAACTACCCGCAAGTAAACATCATATTAATTTTTTGATAAGTATTAGGTGACACAGCGTTTGTCAAGGTCAGTTTAATGTCAAGGAATTGTAACATCTGGGTTATCTTTCGATGGGTACTAACCAATCAAGCTATAGTGGAGTATAGCAAGTCGAGTGATGACAAAGGCTTACACCAAGAACATAATTATGATAAGTGTCATTATTTTTGCCAGTACAAGATTGTGATAAAATCCCTTGAATAAATCGAGTTAATGAATTAACCCATTCCATACTGAATTCCGAAATATCCACAGACGTAATACACAAGACACCAATTTCCAGTAGGGAACGGGTTAAGAATGGAGAGTAAGACATTGAACCGTAAATTTGTCATCATTAGCAGATTTAGGGGACATAAAGGGCATACCACTACACTAGTTGAAAACTGTTTTTAACATCTAAATATTCCATTTCTTTTTAACCTTCACACGTTCATCTTCGAGAACGCCCTGAGAATTTAAGTCTAATGGACTTGGAGCTACATTCATTGTAACTATTTGCAAGAGAAAATTAAGTAGAGGGGTGAAGGGATAGCCTGGTGGCCTGAGTGTCGCTGCCCGGAAAGCAATAGATGACAGGTTCGAGTCCCGTGGTTCCTTTTTTCCGACATGTTTGTTAAATTACAGATCAGCAGTTGCGATCTTACAAATTGCATTTTGTTAGAGGGAGACAAACGGAAGAAAATTCAAACCTCAATTATAATTATTGTCAAGAAGTTTGATGGTTTCTATTGCAGGGGTGGATCCAGGAATTCCGTAAAGGAGGGGCTCCCCCCTTTTTTTTTTCTTTTTTAAACAAAAATTAAAGGGGCGGGGTGCGCCCGGAGCGTCTCTGCCTGGATCCGCCACTGCTTTCGGTATGAGGAACCTATCTGCTTATATTTAACTTCTGATAGTAGTAGCCATCACAGTGTAAAGTATTAGAATGATGTCTCGAGGAATGGTATAGCTTTCTTTCGAGGATGTCGGTGATGACATTAAAGGACATCTCCGGGTGATTTTCAGACTTTTACATTTGAACAACAATATAAATTAGCTATGCTGAGTACAGAGTTTAAGAATTTATAGTGATTAGGATGAGGAATAAGAATGTTTTCAAAATTTATAACAAATTGTAATGAACAAGGATGATGACATGGCAGCTTCACCATAAGAATGCATGAGTTGGGGCACAATGAAGCAGAACAAAAGAAGATACATGCATATAGATTCTACAAAAGTGAACTTGTTAAGCGAGCGTTATTGTCATGAAATTATATACTGACATTTCTGAAATGTGTGAGGCTCTATGTCATCAGCACTGTTCAGTGTAATTTCTTTAAGATTTTTCAGAGTATTGGTTTCTCTGCTCAGGGACCACAATAAATCCCACAAATCTATACATGGAGTTGTCGATTTACGTACTACATGATGTGAATTTATGAAAATCGCCTGGAATATCCCTTTAAATATTTGTGTTGCGTGAAGCCACAGTCGTGCTATAGAAAAGGAAATCGCGCACAATATATAACCCAATTTCCTCCAGCAAGTTCATCCAGCACGATTTCGGATGACTAATCAAAACATCAGTGGCTGTGCCGTGGAAGAATACCACTGTTTGACGAATTCTTTACTCATCGCTTCTCTCGTCTCTTTCTGGTATAATGTGACGCAAGGTCATAGGTTAAACAACCCATCTGTCAAGTTAATAATGCTGGATGACGTTCATTTGTTAGGGGGGGGGGGGCGGCGAGACTGCAAGCCCGTTTCGTGCAAAGCTCGCATAGATTGCTGTAACCGGCCGGGAACACATAATCAATCAAAATCATTGTGATTTCACATGATTATAAGTGTAAATCCCGAACGAAATTAGCCCTGGTTTATTTGACATCGCAAATAATTAATTTCGTTTGTCATAAACTCCCCATATACGTTGTCCGTGATAAAAGGGTCTAGCTGGTGAGACGAGGGTTTTACAAAATGAAGATGGACAAGTATATAACTATTCTGAAATCATAAAAAGTTGTCATTTCATCATTCCTCGTCATAGGTGTAAGTTTGTAGTCCTATAGGGCCTACTTCAAAGCCCAATCCTTCCCCCTTCTCTATGTGATTAGCGGATGATAGGTTGCTGTCACTCTTTACTCCAAAAACAAAACAAAACAAAACAAAACAAAACAAAACAAAACAAAACAACTAAAACAAAACAAAACAAAACAAAACAACACCCCCCTCCCCAAAAAAGACCCCAAAAGATGAAGTGTTTTTTGTTTTTTTTTGGGGGGGGGGGATAATACAGATATGTCCACGTGATTTCCAAGGTCACGTGCAAGGTTAATAAGATTTGCAGCAGTAATAACACGGGTGCGGGCGAACGGATACCGCATTGTTTGTATAGAACGAAGCGGCGAAGTGGAGGGGATGAGGTTTTCTCCTCAATTTCCTCTAAATCGTTTTGTTTGTGCAATCTGCAGACAAGCCGATATATGAGGATATGGATAAAAGAGGATAATAAAAATAATCATAATATGGTTGACTTCAGAGACGATCAGAGTGTTCGCGTGACTGTGAAATGTGAATTTCCCGCCAATCTGGCTTGCAGATGTTTGCCAAGCAGTGTAAAGGAAGATTGTATTATTGATAGGTGGAGCTTCAATGAAGAACTTGCACGGCACTGCACTTAAACTTGTTATTTTTTTAATGGATTGCATGCATGCGCTTAATAAAAGTGAAAGTGACGTTACAAGAAACCAAAACCCAAAGAGAAATGCGGATTGAGTGAAAGCAGTAACATTAGTAGAACACATCAGTGAAAGATTGAAGAAAATCGGACAATCGATGCAAAAGTTATGAATTTTTAAAGTGTTGGTGTTGGAACTGCTGGATTAGGAGACTACTAGAGGTTATGCCGTCATGTGTGGACAACAATATAACGAAAATATAAAGGGAATTCCACAAAATTCATTTTTCATGAAATGTACACATTCCATCAACATGATACTGGCATATTATGTTAAGGGTAGTTATTATTCCCCATGCTTTCTAAAAGCGGTTAGTCATGTGCCCTTTCATTATGCTCGAAAGTGAAAGCATGTTGAATTTTCTTTATATTTTCTTTTGCTTATAATTGTTGTCGACTCATGATGTCATACACTCAGTAGTCTCCTCATCCAGCGCTTCCAACACCAAAACTTTGAAAATTAACTTATAAAAATAAGTTTTGCATTGATTGTCCGATTTTTCTCAACTTTTTTTTTAAAATTCAATTGATCAATCTATCAATTCAATTCAACGCAATGCAATGCAATGCAATGCAATTCAATTCAATTCAATTGTCTATTTATTTCCATCAAATACTGATTTGTTCTACAAATGTTGCTCTTTCACTCAATCCACATTTCTCTTTGGGTTTTGATTTCTTTCAATAATTCTTCGTTGAAGTCTGCATAAAAATTCTCAGTACCGGCCTTCAAATTTCAATGTTCAAAAATCAATGGCCCAGCTAGGTCACGACCTTTGGACAAATCGCAGTGAAAATTATGCATGTAGTGCCTAATCTAACCCTGAAAAAGCTGAGAAGGTACAAGTGATGAAGCAATGTGTGAAAATGCAATGAGCAAATTTAAAAATTGCGCCCTCATTCGAAACTTCTCGAACATTTTTTTTTTTTTTTTTATACGACGGTGACTAGAAATAAGATCATATCCTACCATCTCGATCGTCCCATCATCGCATCTCGTCCCATCTTCGTTCCTTCAAACGGGTGGCTTGAACTTGAAAAAGGAGGTCAAAATAAGAAGCTGTCATTTGGACTAATATCCCCGGGTTCCTACAAACAACATTTGCGTTGTTTTCATAAAGGGAGGACGCCACGAGGATATTTTAACAACATTCGAAATGCCCAGCACTATCTTTCATCCCTCCCCTGGCACTGCTCGTTGCTTGATGGGTCGTCAGATGTTTTAGCATTTTCTTACGGCTGTTGAAAACAGGCTAGAATGAAGTCGTCAGATGTCAAGCTAGGAAGTAATTGACCGGTATGCAGCGAGACATCATGCCCAGAGCGACCTGCCGTGCTCTGGCCACGGGGAACTCTAGGGCTGGGTGCTTGCCCGGGGATGGCTGGCTGACCTTGGTAGCATTGACCGGAATTTGCCGAGGAATTCACAGCCGTACGTCTTAGAAGGGAACTAGGTTAGAAGAGTTCACGAGTAGGTCAGGCGTGGTAGGAGCATGCGTCTTACGTGTGGAGGTAGACTGGAGTCTTTCGAGGAACGGACCAAAAGAACGAAGCATGAGCATCAGAGGAGACCTATCGCTTACTAGTATTTTTCACTTATCAAAAAGTGTTATTAATCATCATACTCAAAGATTATTCTGTAGGCCTAAGTTTAAAATCAAACAAAGTAAAACTGATACAGGTCAGGCTGTGGTTACCAATAGACCTACTGGTTAGACATATCCTGCGGATCATATCTCTCTTAATATACAATCATGTCGTACATGTACTCACTACATAAACTGCATAAATTCCTCATATGGCTATAAGTTATTAACGAACCCTTTTTCATTTTCGGATTAACGAACCTTTGGAATAACGAACCTTCGCAATATCGAACCTTCAGAATAACGAACATCACTGTGAAGGGAACAGTAGGCCTACTGTCTTCTCTCCAGCAGGGAAAAGTCAGATGACTTTGTTTTGAATGATTCATTGACCATCAATAAAGTAAGAAAATCGGATTATATAACAAATGAAATATCCTGGTCCCAAAGATCTTGTCATACAGAGTCTCCACTGTTTCAAAATCGACGATACAGCCAATAAGCCACCTCCCTGATACAGTATATACTATATAGGCCTACCCTACATAGTTGCCAAACTCACTACATAATGTATTCACAATCAAGTTACAATTCAAATCTCCATTTCTTAAAGTGGATGGAGAGTTTTCCTCTGTTTTTGCCAGATGATACTCAGTTTCTTTTTGAATTTTCATGTATAGCTTATAAGATTAAACGCATCAAATCTAGGCTAAGTTTTCTTATCAACATAAATGAATGTAATATTTGGGAGATAAAAACAATTATAGGATAAAAATTTGTTAGAGACTAAAAGAAAAAAAATCACCACTGACACGTTGTTCCGAAAATGTCGCCTTGACATGCATGGACGCCGACTAAACTGATTCCTTCCCGAATTGTCGGTCACCTTTAGTTGAAATATTGCTATTAAAAACTTACTCGTGATGAGCAACTGCTGGAAAGGTTTACCTGTGACCTTAAATCTGACATCTCTTTTTTTCTCTACCATCTGGCATCTCAGCTTCTGATACACCATCTCTCGAATTTTGACCATCGCCAATAAGGAAGTGTTGCCCCATTTAAAGGGATTGTATAGTTTTGGTTGACACCTAATTTCAGGTTTCTAATATTTTTTGGCGAGATAATGAGAAACCTCTTATGAAATATGAAAGAGCATGTAATTCTATGAGGAATTCAACGTTTATTTGATGAAAATTTGTTTTGAAATTGCTTAGATATCCTAAAAAAGAGCAATTCTAATAAAGTGTGGGACCCACACTTGTGGGACCAAATCCCTCGTGTGTTTATGAGAACAATCACTAATATGTCAAACAAGCACACAATTGAAGTTTCATCAAAATCTAGCGGCAATTATATTAGAAAGTCACTGAATTTGTTCAATTTTTTCAATTTTCAATTTATTTTCATATTTCTCAAAATAGCACAAAAAGTGAAATTATACAAAATGAAAATCATACAAAACATAAATTACATGAAACTTCACCAGAATGTACAAAAGTTTGTCTTGGTATAAAGACAAGGCCTGTATACATCAGAGTTGAGCTATGGTCATAATGCGAGAAATATGATGGGTCTTGCGTAAAAGCAATTGAAGTTTCACATTTTCTTGCTACACCCTGTGCTATAAAATCTATAAAAACAAGATGAAGGTGATGATGTGACGTCATCAATACATGTGCTCACAAGTCTTCTCATGTCATTTCTTTTTTCAAATTGATATTCAACCATCACGTACCTTTCTCACCAATCATTGTAATCTTCTAAGCTCTTCTATATAGTTTTCTAAAGTTTAGACCAATGAAATGACTTCTAGCATTAGATTATTTGAGTGTCAAAATTTGTATTGGAGATTTATCAATTCGTGGTCCACGTGTTCGTCAAACAATATCAATTTAGCTGGAAAAATCCTCCGGAACGTTATCATATGCTGTACAACATCAGCTTGTTTTCAATACACAAATTTTCGGGCACCTTGCCCTTTGTCAAGTAATTTACGACTGAGTCTGTAAATCATTTGACAAAGGGTATTTGTGTATTGAAAATAAACTGTTGTAAAGTATCATACATCTTAACTTATGCATAGCTGTGTCATTTGGTGTTGTATAACATCATAATGTAGTATGGAAAGAAAAAAAAAAGACGACTTAGAAGATCGAGACACTGCTTTAAGCCAAATCTCAAATACGGACGAAAAGGCAATAAAACACACATACATAAAAGAATCAAGTTTGATTTTGACACACCTGCTAACATGACAGTAATGATTACATGTTGTAGATACCCGAGCAACGAACGCATCAAAGCAAACAAATATGACAACGCGAAATGTCAATAGAAAGGAAGCGAAATGAAAGACGACATCTGCCAGAACGTCCCAAGTGAGTTTAGTGACAAAGGGCGTTTCCCCAGGAGGACTTTTTATTAGAGAAGAAAGGAGAAGAATTTTATGAGAAGAGGAGTGACAATGATCCGGTGTTTATCCTGGAGAGGAATGATGGTTCTTAACGCTGCGTCAGAGAGGAACGGTTCGCCAGGTTCTCAGGTAGTACCCCGCTGACCCTCACGTTCCAGTGTTTACGCCGAAATCGTGTCAATCCACTTTCGACAGACAGTGATGATAACGGCAGCGTGGTTTAAAGGAAACCAAAACCCAAAGAGAAATGTGGATTGAGTGAAGGCAGCTACATTAGTAGAACACATCAGTGAAAGTTTGAGGAAAATCGAGCAATTGATGCAAAGGTTATCATTAAAATAAAATCGTGTTGTAATGACTTGATAAAGAGACTACTTGAGTTCATGACGTTATGTGTGGACAACAACGTAAAGAAAATATAAAGAGAATTGAACAATTTTTTTTTCATAAAAATTACACTTTCCATTAACTTGATACTGACAAAATAAATGTCTAGGGTAGTAATTGGTCCCTCTGCTTTCTGAAAGCGGTTAGAGAAGTGCACTTTCATTACGTTAGAAAAGTGAAAGCATGTTGAATTTTCTTCATGATTATTTTCTTTATATTGTTGTCCACACAATATGATGTCATAGACTTAAGTAGTCTACTTATCCAGTGGTTCTAACACCAAAACTTTAAAAATTCAGAACTTTTACACTGATTGCCCGATTTCCCTCAAACTTTCACTGATGTGCTCTATTAATGTTGCTGCTTTCACTCAATCCACACTGTCATGCTCTTTGGGTTGTGGTATCCTTTAAACATACTGAGTACTCCATCTCATTCTCCCAAGACTTCACTTGTCATAAAGTTTGGCCAAAGGAAGGGATATAGGGGCATTTAATTGTCATTTAACTCGTTGAGGACTGTTTGATTTTGCTACAAGACGCATTTCCAGTGGCGGATGCAGAGGGGGGCGCAACCGGCGCACGCCCCCCTTTATTTTTCGTAAAAAACAAAAGAAATCAAAAGAAAAACAATGAAATGAAACCCGGAAGTGGCACCAGAAATATTAGTCACGCCCCCCCCCCCCTTTACAGAATTCCTGGATCCGCCCCTGCATTTCCCAATATATACACTGCCCAAGTATACTCGGGATTCGTCCTCAACGGGTTAAGAAGCATATAGTGGCTCTGGGTGCGGCAGTGAGGAATGAAAAATGTTTCGTTTAAGAATGTTTTGTAAAATGGCCTACTATTATTCTATCAGGTATACGTGTTACTACTTCACATTGAATGTTTTGAGTCATGTGTGGCAGGATTGATGTTTCACACCGGGTAAGTTTTCTAAATGGATGTTCTTGAGACATCCAAGCAGACAAGACGATGATAACTACTTCCTGGCATAACGGGGAAAACACTCTTTTTTCATAATCTTTTTGCAAATGACAAAGGAAACAAAGGCAATCAAAGGCTGAAGAATAAAACACATGCGAAATTGGACATAAAACGACAATGGGAAAGACACTATCCGCACTGTGAGAAAGTGAGAAAATGGGGGGGGGGGGCGGAGAGATCGAGATCGAGATCGAGATGGGTGTACAAATGAATATGGGGATAATCGAGAAGGCAAATAATGACCAGAATAATAAGAGGAATAAAGTTAGAACAAAGAGTAAAATAAGATGATCTTGCTTACCTCGATCAGTATATTATTTATATTAATGATTTTCATAGATCCTCGGAGAAACTATCATTCATATTATTCGCGGATGACTCTAATCTTTTTTTTTCCCACCCTGACCCAAATATCTTAATAAGAACAGTCAATGAAGAATTGATAAAGGTTATACAATGGATATACGCAAACAAATTGTCATTAAATATTCAAAAAACAAAAGTTATGCTTTTTAGTAATTCTTTAGATAGCCTCCCAGGCAATATAACATTTGATACTACTCCCTTAGAAGAAGTTTCTTCTTTTAAATTTCTTGGTGTTTGCGTTGATAACAAGCTTTCATGGAGGAATCATATTGATAACATATGTAAAATTATTTCACGTAACATTGGCGTAATGAATAGATTGAAATATTATCTTCCTTCATCTGCATTATTAACTCTTTATTCTAGTTTGATACTCCCTTATTTAAACTACGGGATTCTTGCTTGGGGTAATACATATCAGATGTTACTTGATAAACTTCTTTTATTGCAAAAGAAAGCGCTTAGAATTGTTTTTAATTTACATACCCGAGAACATACAGATGCTTTGTTTTCTGACCATAAAATATTAAAAGTAAATGATTTGTATGTGTTTCAACTTGGTCAGTTTATGTTTAATTACAATAGTACCTTTTTACCTAAAATATTCCACGATTTATTTCATCGAAACAGTCATGTTCATAACTATCCCACGCGACGATCCGACGAATTCCATCTTCCGTTAATGAGAACCGCACATGCCCAAAATACATTTCTTTATACCGGACCCAGACTTTGGAATAATTTAGATAATAGTTTAAAAGATTCCCCCAAATTTGTCACATTTAAATATAAACTCAGAAAACATTTACTTTCTACTTATAATCTTAGATAATTTAAATTGCTATAATTTATGTTTGAGCTTTCACCTGTCCTGATGTCGCAGCACTTGGCGTGTTCTGTGTGCAGACCTCTCTTCTTTCTTCTCTCCTTTTCCTTTCCCGTCTATTGTTCTTCGTAGACTTGTATATTGTTACCGTCTTCTCTCCTCTCGGTACTGTCTCGCGTCCAACAGTGTATATGCGTGTGGGTAATTGAATGTGTGTACGAATGTATTGTCCTTGTCATATTTCCCCGGTACACGTGGTTCAATGAACAGTGTCCGGGCACTATAGCATTGGTATTCTATATTTTTCTCCCGACCTGTGTATCTCAAAATAACTACATGTATATTGTTATAGAATAGTATATCATTCACTCATTATTTATCTAGCGATCCACGTCCGACAAGCTTTGCTTTTTAGTGGATCACTATTTTCCATGATCGAATTTATTTTCCGCTCGCCCACGTAGTATTTGTACAGTGTTCCTCTTTATTATTGTACATATATGTTGTTCTATAATTTGTCTCGTATATTACATGAATCTTTTGCAAGCGTTTGAACAATATCATTTAATGACATGTATACATTGTACTATGTTTTTGATTTTCGTTGATTGGAAATAAACTATGATTGAATTGAATTGAATTGAATTGAATATTTCAAAAGCGCTAGTATCTAGTGATCTTTCGGAGGTTCCTGTCTTCGGGATTAGTCTACAGCGTACAGCTTCAAGAGATGTACCCCATTATACTCATGAGTACATCCATGTCAAGAGATTATCGTGTATAAACTGTCTCGTTGATGGATGAAATTTACGAGTATATATTCATATAAGATTCAAATGAAGATTGTCATGTAGAAAGGTCCGAAGCGTTCTCCAATGCGCTCACCATCCCTGCTGGAAAGAACACAGAGTCCCCACAGTGTGATACATTAAGGCGAAACACAGTATGAACACAATCAGTGAACACAGTGTGATATCTCTTCACATTGTTAAATTCGAGCGGTTTAACATTGTGAACACATTGTGAATCATTAATCAACAGCATGAATCATCAATTCACAGGGTGAAACAGAACATATTCAAACTATGTGAGAACACTGAAAACCACACCACAGTGTGTCATCTTCACACTGTTAAATTCGAGCGTTTTCACATAGCCGACTATGTGAACACGATGTGAACACACTTTAGGACACTGTGCTCTTTAAAGCAGGGATGCTCTCATAAATTAAGTTGAGCAGTAGAGATGGGCGTTAAACTGACGGCCATGAAAGAGGAAGATGAAAAGAGGAAGATAAAAAGAGACCGCAGATATACAGGAAGACAGCATAGAAATCTACAAGGTTTGGCATTGCCATTGTTTGTATATTTTTGTCAGTTAAGTGTTGTTTTCAGTATTTCATCTTTGTCGCACCTTGTGAATGACTATAAGATGAAAAAAAAAACAATTCTTAAATCTGTATCATGTTTTAGTGTGGGTAAAAAAAACAATAAACAAACTTCTAAAACATTACGGCATCCTTTCGGAAACTACGGCATTAAGATATAGCGTCTTTCTGATGTATTTTAAAGTCTTCTCCGTGCATGTTTTCTTTTCATTTCACATAAGTGTTACTGATTCTTTACTTTAAACCGACTGAACACATTTCCCAGTAGTCTTCCCTATGATTTATCAATGATGTCGGCATTGCCTATGAATTAAAAGCTAAAAAAAAAAAGGGGGGGGGGGCTGAGCAAACAGTGAGCCCTAAAAGGTGCAGGAGGAGGCAACAAAAGGAAGTAATCAAACATATCAAAGTGTATATACACACAGTAATGACAATAAAGACATTGAAATAACAGTAATGAAAAAAATATATATATTGATAACAGAAATAAGATAAAGCACGTGTGAAAAACTAGGGGAGAGAAAATTGTATACATGTATGTAGATAAGCAGGCAGGGCATAATAAGCATGCACAAGTATGTATAAACAAACAAACCTAGTGTGTATATGTGTAGGTGGAAAAGGGCTGTATAAAAGAGACTCGGACTAGAGGAAGGAATCAATTGGGAATAAAAGGGTCTGCAAATGGAAAAAGCGCAAAGAAAGAACAAAATGAAATTGAAAAATGAAAAAGAGAATAATAAAGGTGTTTAATTGTTATACAAATTCGTATTTCCACTGCTAGCCAGAAAATGATAATGGAGTGCAATCTGTAAGGTATTCGCACAAATCATGATAATAGTAGCAGTCAACACGTCGCAGCTGTCTCTTTAATAGATTTATGTTTGCGGACCTTGTCAACACAGAGTAGTCAAAGTTTAACTTGTCGCATTCGTCATAAGCAGTGGGCTGCACAAATATTTACATAAGTAGGAAGTCGCAAACCTGGAAAAGCGTGGATTATCTCGTCGAAATCGTACAGGTGCGATGCATCTATTTTCTGGCGAATGTTGTAACATGAAAAGATCGCAGCGCCAAAACCAGAACTTTGCCAAAACTAGAGTTTGCAGCGTCTGATCCCTTGAAACCAAAAGACTTCATCCTTTTCGCTTATTTTGTACTTGAAGAACGAATGAAATTTTCCTTACTCTACAGCGTGGCACTTATCGTAACAGCACTGTGTAAAGGCTAAGGAAATACTAGAAGACCATGAAGTTTTGTCCTCCCATCGATTTGAGGAAGAGTGAGCTGCACCATACATCATGTACATTTTACTATCTTAACAGCTACACACCATGTATTAATTGACGTATAAGCCGTAAGCAGTATCGGTCCCCAGCAATGTCGAGAATATCCAAAGATCGCTAGATAGTATAGGCGTAACTCTTGTCCTCACAATTTTTCTATTTCTTTCCCTGTCCTTTAATTGTCGATTTCAAGTAAGTGCAGAATAATGAGATTAGTAACACAGTAACATTGAACCTAACAAGGTTAAAATCAGACAGCTTACATCTACATTTCTGCCGTCTGAAGTCATGATAATACACAATGATGTCATTATTATTTCCTCTCATGGGAATTTGATAAACTAAATCTCTCAGCCTTTTTGTCATTGCATGATTTTGAGTAAGAACTGGAATAGAAGCAGCGGACATTCACAAAAGAGGTTAATCCACCGCCCATAAAGCGTTGGTTGTACTTCCTTTTCTTCCCTCCAATGTCTCATTATCTTACACTTTCGATATAGTTGGATTCCATGCTTGTGTGCCGGGCAAAACGGTTAGTTTTCTTTATTCCATCTTCTTAATGGACGAAGTCATGCAAAATAATGTTTGAGTCCCGTTTGCCTACCACATCTGTCTCATGTTACCGAGAATACTGAATATGAAAGAGAATAGAATGATGAGTCGGACCAAGGAAGTGAGATTTCGTCTCACCTCCCAGGTTGGACCTTTAAGGAGAAGACAAATCCTCCTTTCGGACGGTGGAGGTGTGCCATTAATGTGTTTGTGTGCGTATGTCTGTGTCGCCATTTCTCCCTAAAGTTTATGTTTACGCACTGTTGCCAAATTGAAGGTGATCTGCCAGAGAATTTCTTGACATTAATGGAATTGAATTCTCTCTAAAGGGGTATAAACTTTCAGACAGGTTTCCGGGAAAAAAAGAAAGAAAATAAGTTATCGATTGCATTCATAAAACCTTAAGCGATATTATTTTCATTTCAAATCAGACTATGAATTTGTTTTAGAATAATGAATGAAACGTTGATTTTTTTGTTTGAAATGTTTTATACATTCATTTCATCACTTCCATTTATAATAACCGCAACTATTGAATATTAGTGTTGTTTCAATTATTTAAGCTGCGAATGTTTGTGAACGTAGCGAATCTTAGTGAATTTTAAATTTCGTCTGGGTACGTAAACAGTTTCGATCAAATGTGCAAATAGTTTTCATTGTCGCCAACAGTTTTTCTTTTCGCAAGAAACTTTGAGCATGTTCAAAATTTCTTTGCGCCAAGTTTTGACAAGGAAAACTGCATGTTTGCCACAATGTAAACTGTTATTTTTTTCTTTTTTAAAACTTGATTGCAACTGTTTACGAACCTTGACAAAACCTAAGATCCGCTACATTCTCAAACATTCACTGCTCAATGAGATACCCCCTTTTACAGGTACATGTAAAGTGGATCAATCATAACGTGATATTAGCGTATTTTTGCGAAGTTTCGTATACGGCCTTTAAATGCTGCTTTCTCCTAATCGCGAAGAGAAGACCACCAACCGTGTCGACGACGAACATCAGTGACATGAAATTGCGCTTCACAGCGTGCTCAGACATTGGCTTGCGATCTACACTGTGACCCGAGCTTTGTGAATGGAATGCATGGACCACTAGGATGAAGGGGTGGGGGACAAAAACGAAGAAGTGACAGACTCAAAGAAAAGAAAAAGATAGGGAATAAGGAAGACATATCACATTCTTCCGTCAAGTTCAATATCTTTCAGAGATTAACCCCGACGTGGCAGGCGGAAAAAAATAATCCAAAAATATCCCGGAATTTTCATGAGAGTGAAATAGTTGTCTTCAAGGCATCAACTCATCGTAATACGATGACGCTATAAGATTTCTCATAGAAACTGCAGAAGATCACTAATCGAAGTTACCTTTTGCAGATGTACTGTTTACTGTTAATACCATGTAACAACCTGTAGGGTACAAATGTGGTTGAGCTTGGCTTGGTTTAGTAGCAAACTTTGAGAAATATCATCAGTTCGACTTGAGATTTTCCATTTAAATCTTTGAGTCTCTCCTTTGACTGAGAAAGGAGTCATTTGAATTTCGAACTGTATCTTTCTACTTCATCTTCAAATAATATCAACCTCTACTCGGTTTTCTCGTTTCAACAATAATCATCTCAAGTATCTCTTGCCATGTGATTAGAGGAAGAGGGGACGTCTGTAATGCTCTTTCAAATCAAAGCAGTAGACTAGGGATACGTTTGTGAATGGATGCACACATTTCTAGATAATTTAAGTGTAATTTCATATTATGCTCAAGTTGGTTTTGATAAACAGACTAAAATAAAAACGGTGTGATAGAGGCTTTGTCAAGGACAAGACATAGATACATTGATAACGCACAATGTGAAAATACGTTATGGGATTTCAAGTTTCACTATTTTGTTTTCATGAAACAATGCTAAAAGTTGAATGCACATGTGAAAAACCAAACGAAGTCATGATGTTATCTCCTCAAAATTCTTCATTTCACCTAGACGTGAATTTTGACAGGAAATCAAAGACAAACAACTTATGTCTTTCCCATCAAATTATCATTATAATAATTGATAAGAAAAAAAGTCTCTATAGCTAGATACTTTTGATACACTAAAACAAAAGAGTATAAAAACACGAATGCGAAACTGTAGTATTCCACAACTTCCTTGATTTATATCCGATGTTGGTGAAGATTCATGAACGCCTGATTTTCTATCCGTCTAATGTCACTTTATTCATTCGAAGTAACGTGAAAGTGGCATGAAATATGGTAACACTTTAAACATCTTGAAGAAGTTTCACATGATTTGCCCAATAACCTCGCAACGTCTTCGAACACAACATGACATCCTTGGCGTGTTTACGGCTTGCGGCAGCAGGGTTTGCACAAAAAACCCCAACAACAAGATACTTTAGCATGATATTCTGCAGCGCAGTGCGAAAGCAAGGCAACCTTTAGAGTGCCACGCTAAACTTGAGTAAATTTCAATGCTTTTGAAACCTGTCTCAGTTCTTATAAATTCAACTTTTCTTTTTCCATGCCCTTCCTCCAGTAACCTTGTCTCTTGCAGAGACAGAATTATGTTGGTTTCAGCCTCTTGTGTGTCAAGCTCAGCTTGTAAAAACAAAAACAAAAAATCAACAACAACAACAACAGAGAATGACAAATAAATATCACTTGATTTAAAGACAAATAGGTTGGGTTCTCAAATTCATCGTATGATTTATGACCTAGAATGAACTTTTCAAGATGTTTATTTAGATTCAGGTTTGCAAAATGCAATAATTATAATCGCATGCAGACCGATGCGCATTAAATACCTGCTTATACACATTAACATTATGATAAAAGGTTAAATAGAGGCCAGCTCGACCCCCTTCGACTTACGAAGGACGTGAAAGAAGAAAAATGGTACGTTTGTTTTCATTTTTTTTTAAATTGGTCTTTTGATCGGTTTGATGATCCTACAACAAATGAGTCAAGGTAATGTGATTGCCATGTTATCAGTTATACACCCAATGCCTTATGATCACATTACTCGCCCCTGTTTATCAAGTACAGTGAAACTGCGGTTCTGTCAAAAGTTATGACAAACTAATATGTAAGAATCCTGGAATAGCTTGATGTACGGGACGCCGACTGGTAAACAGTGAGCGACGAGTGATGCTGTCAAAGACTGAGAGCGTATCCAATCAGCGAGAGGCAGAGAGAAACCACGCCCACAAGAAGGCGTTTCCCTGTCAATATTGTTTATCGCGGCTTAGCGGGCCTGTTTCTGCAAACTTTTAGCGGTATATTGCCTTCTCTGTTCTTGACAGGATCTACAGACGAAAGTTACTCTGATGGGTTACCTTTGCGATTTTGGGCTCATTTCCCCCAGGTCTGTTCAACAATTTTTGCTGGAAATCCACCCAGAAACAGAAAACTTTTACCCGGTGGTAGTGTTATGACAGATGTGGCGGGAAATGAGACGAGAACGCCTGGCGGAGAACTGTCCGAATTACCTCGGATCGCTAGACATGACCGAGCTTTGTCGCGACTGACACGCAACAGCGCGTGCGGAGAAATTACAGCGATTATTTATGGCCATTAGGAGGCTCTTGAAGAGCTCTGGGTTTACTACCAACTCTCTCGTCCAGAGACAAGCACACTTTCTGTTCTGTAGGGGGAGAAAGAAACTTTACCATCATGTACGCTTTATCACTGATATCCTTCCTCCTCCATCTCTGTGTGTTTGTGAGCTCCAAGTCTGACCATGGTGACGTCAGTCATGGGACTGTAAGAAACAAGTGGAAGGGGACTGGAGAAAATCTTACTTTTCACCACGAAGCTTGGCACCCCATCCATTTTCCAGCCGGCCGAGGCAAAGTTCGCATTTTCCACGACGAGAAGCTCGGAGTGGACGATGACATCGACGGCGAGTCCCCAGCGAGGATGGCGATGACCTGTACAGGTGAATGTGCAACGCCATCCCGGGAATGGAATTACACGACAGAGGAGGTACGCAAACTGCTCGCCTTCGAGACTGCCGCAGACGACGGAGAGATATCGAGAACGGAGCTGGTACCAGACGAGAAATTTGTTAGCTACCTGAACGACTGGTTGGCGGACGAGCAGAGGATTGCGGCAAATTTGGCCGATGAACGCGAAAAGCGTCATGAAAGGAGAAGGAGGTCGATTATTGGCACCAACACTCGATTTCCCATAGACGATCGCAAATTCCTGGCGAAGGAACCATTTTCTTCGGCCGTCAAGTTGTCGACCGGATGCTCTGGCGTGCTTATAGGAGAGAACTATGTATTGACCGCAGCGCGTTGCATACACGACGGTAAACGTTACCGGGTTCCGGTGCGGCAACTCAACGTCGGATTTCGCCGCGGTCGAAGCTTGAAACCAGAGGAAATATCTACAACCGAGTGGGAACGTGCCCTTATTTGGATTCGTGTCTCCAAGGCATTTCTACCTTACGACTGGACAAGGCTTAAGAGTACAGATAATCTACCTCTTGATAAAGACTACGCAGTTCTAGCGCTAAAGAGAGGCCCTGAGAGGCCATACTTGAACGTCAGCGTCGGCAGTCCCGTTAACGTTGAAGAAAGCGCACAGCTGCATATGAGTGCCCTCGACTCGCCCAATGACGCTACGCTATACTATCGCTTCTGTGCGCTGCAGGGTGAAACGGCGGAGCTACTGTATCAGCAGTGTGACGGTGACGCTGACGCGGTTGGAGCCGGTGTCTACGTCAGAAGATGGGACGGTGTACATGGGCGTTACACTCGAAAAGTGATTGGAGTCTACAGCGGGGAACAATCTTACGAATTAGACGGACAACCGGCAGTTAATAACATCGCAACACGCATCACGCCCTTAAAATTTGCTCAGATATGTTACTGGTTAACGGGTGACTACAATGAATGTAATGGATAATATTTTTTATGATCAAACAAGAAAACACTTCTTGCAAGGAATATTCATTATGATAAAGCTTTTGTGTGGTGCAAACAGATTAATATGTGTATAATTAATGATATGCAATGCTTGCAAGTAAAGGTTGTAGTAATTTTTTTCCCTTTTAGCAAGTTCTTACGTTTCATATTTGGGAGTACCGTTGGCTTTTCTTTCCACAAATAGGCTGTTGATCAGCATGTTCTTTGGATTAGTCAGCTTGGTGAGGATTTTATTCCAAAAGTTATAACTTTCATCGGTTTATTGCCTGATTCCAAGAACAGAGATCCCGGAAACATTTCACTCGTGCGAAATATCCAGATGTGCAGGAAATATATATCAACAAAAGAACAGATCTTTGATTTCATAGGATGGCAAATTTTATTCAATGTGTAAGTAGATTTTAATGAAACATGTTAACCAATCAATATGTTTGTAAACAAGAGAGAATATCAATTTTCCCTCCCGCAAGTGATGTCGCGCTATGCGTTCCTAATGTGCGCAATACACGAGTACAACAAAAAGTGAGTGTGTTCGTGAGCTCAGTCTCCAGTTAGGGGTCCGGACGGGAGAATCTCTCTTTCAAGGGATGCGGCGGCGGTGTCCGATGAATTTGATGAAACAGCTTGTCAATCATGCAATGATCTCCTCTTGCCAAATATAGACACGAATGCAGTGAATGTAGCATCCTCGACGCGCGCATACGCACCACTCCCTACAAGATGTACGTTTAAGCAATGACCAAAAAACCTCCTTCAATCAACCAAAGAAAAGCAGATGCTAATTGACAATAACTTATGATGGTGGTTATGTGCATATCATTCACAGCAGGTTGCACAACCAATTAAGGGGGACGCTGGCCCGCAGGGCCTTTTTTAATGATGGGGCTCCATCCCACTGCGAGAAGGAGATGGAGTAATAACAAAACTTGTGGGTCAATTACCAGTCAGCAAGGTGTAAGGGCATGGTCAAGCGCCAGGACAAGAATGAGGACTAGGCTTTAGGAACAGACGTTTGTTTCAATTATTTCAATGTGTAACTTCCTGAAATGGAAGCACAAAGAAAACGAGAAAAGACAAAGTAATTCCCCTTCCTCCTCTCTTAAGAAAAACAAAACAAAACAAAACAAAAATATCGTCAAATCGAAACTAGAGCACCGTGCATTCAATATCATGATAATGTAATATACAGTATCAGAGCAGCTTGAGCGGGGGAACTATAGACAAGGTGCTATGTCGTAAATGATTGTAAACTAACAATTCCGCGCTTGACACAACCCCGAAGAAGTCTCGGTGAAGGTTTCGTTTCGTTTGTTTTTGATCTTTTCATGTACTGCAAAGGTCAATCAAGTCCATTTCGGAGTGAAAATAATCATCCGTGTGTCGTTCACGTATATCCGTGACCAATTTCCAACCATCCGATATCGAGTGAAGGTGAAAATGAGTGAACCGTTTTGATAGTATTGTAAACTTAAGGCAAACTAACAAAGTGTTCATCTTATCTCTATCATAGGGTTATTAACTCTTTACAAGTTTCCCATCCCCATAGATTTTACACGGGAATTACCGGGTTTCAATGGGCTAAATACGTGTTAACAGTCATGTTAGTGGTGTGATTCCCTTGCCCCCCCCCCCCCTTACTCAATCAAGGCGTAGATCAAAAACATGAAACACGGTGACAGTTTATCACAAGGGACTGCTACGGAAAACAAATTGTATCCTGATTTTGTCAAAAGAACACGTCGTTGGTATCGGTTCAGCGAGAAAGAATTCTATTAGTACAATGTACTGTGTACAACGCAAGTTTCAACGATTTGAGGGTTTGACAGAGCTTCTCTACGCGCTCATTTAGATGCAATTATTTATTTCCATGTGATATGAGGTTAAGAAGACAAGCTATATGCGTATTTAGTGTCTTCACTCTAAGTTACCAGGCTGTGGAGTGGTTTGCCGTGATATCTTTTTATTTGTAGCAAGACTTTCGAGAATGGGAATATTTTATTGTCTCGTAGATATTTAAGTGATCAAACTCGATTCGTCAGTTTGATGAAATGTGATTATGCATCTTTGAGACATATCGTTAATACCATTGTGTTTGTCGACATAACACATTAAAGTGACTAAATGGGTATTTTCTGAATGGTGGAAATGAAACTGTTCTCACTATCTAATCAAGAAACAAACATTCGCCAATGGAAGTGTGTTTTTGTATTGATGCATATGTTCATGTTTGATTTGCGAGTGTCTGTAAAGTGTGTGTGTATGACAATGAACACTTTGATGAAGAAAGGGGCCTTGAGTCTTATATCTTCAGGATCGCATTTTATATACTAGCACGGCTCTGCTTTAGAGCTGTATACCACTATTATAAACCCCTAATAGCAGGCGATCACTCTAGCTTGAACCTCGTGTCCTGAATGGTCTGCACCATGCCGGAATCAATCTCGAGATCTTCTCATTTTGCATTCAATTCATTTCAACCTCTTACAACAAACAGTGCATTATCCCATGAGATAACATCCGCACTTTGTAATGAATCATGATTTTTCCTTCTTTATCTTCCTTCCCAATTTCGACGGAAGTTATGTCCTTTCTCTCACAATTCGTCATCGAAAGAGCGAAAGTATACCTCAAAATATCAACGGTCCTGAAGATACTGGCGATGAGGGGTGAAATTCAGTTTGTAAACTGTCCCTAATTTCTCTCATATTTTGTGCGATTATTGCAAACTGCTATTAAGTTAATGTTGTCTCACCACCATTATCGGTCACAATGTAGAGACACGCATGTCGTGTTGCATGTCGTTTCTTAGAGGTATTATTTACCATTGGTAGCAGTGATGTAAAAAAAAAATCGAGTTACCACATTCGATGCATATTTGTAGGTCAGCATTGTGTCACAAAAACATCCTCATAATATCATAAAAATTTCGCAATTAAATCTTCCATGAGGAGATATATTAAAAATTTTCTCAATAAACCATAACTGTAGATTGTTTATTCTAGAAACTATTTTATCATAACTATTGTTCACATGTTTTACATTCAGCAATACTTGGCATTTATTACAGTGATTAACATTTTTTACATTGGTTGTTTCTATCTGTAACTGACGTTTCAGAACTATTCTGAAGCACTAAAGCTGTTTTTTTTTTCATCTGTAAATGGTAAATTTAATGCATCAATAACTCCTGGGGAAATCATGTCGTTTTGTTCAAACAGGGGAGGTGCACCTCCCTGGTTCGAATGACCAGCGATGCCGTCCTAGCAAGGGTCCCTCAAAGTTTGGGAGAGACGGGAAGGGCTTTGTGGAGGTAGGCACATTCTTTATCAGGGTCGTGTGCGTTCATGTTCTCACCAGGAATCCAGCGGGACGCCATGTTGCTACGTCACTTCTTGGTACGAGGTCGCGATAAACAGTTAACCGTTGACACGAAATAACGAAAGCATCTGGATCTTTAACTGTCACGCGAATGCTATACTGTTAAACACATTTTAAAATTCCAAGCTGGGCCCATGGAATAAACAAATTTAGACCTTGTACATATTTCTGCCAATGCCTTATCTTCGGGTTGTCAGAATAAGTTATGTGTGTAGACATACTGTATAGGTATCCTGTGACGATGAAGTGTCTTTCTTGTTTTGTAATAAAGAAAATGCACCCCCTCGGGTAAAGATATTTACAATGTAGTTCACTCAATGACCTATGTTTCATGAGAGAGCGGATGCAGGTATGCATTTGCGTGGGTGTTGTAGGCGTGGTCATAATTCGACATCAAAAATAACAGCTCGATCAAAATTGTGTCGATCGGATCGTTCAGTGACGTGTCGTCTGCGTGAATTATCAATTCCAGAGTTGCTCAACTGACGAACCGGTCATGACTGACAGATATCAGTACAGAACAGTGTAGCCAATCACAGCAAGTCGGTTGACGTTGAGCTCTAAGGGAAATGATTGTAGGTTGAAGGGTCCTCAGTTTCAGACAACATCTCACCATCTACAAGAATGTTAAAGGACAAGTTCACCTTCATAGACATGTAGGTTAAGTGAATGCAGCAATATTAGTAGAACACATCAGTGAGAGTTTGAGGAAAATCAGACAATCCGTTCAAAAGTTATTAATTTTTCAAGTTTCTGCCCAGTCACAGCTGGATGAGAAGACTACTATAGCTTGTGATGTCACATACAACGCTATAAAGAAAGTATAAAGAAAATTCAACTTATTTTCACTTTTCTCGCATAACAAAACAACACTCGACTTCTCTCTTTCAGAAGGCAAGGGGAATAATTATCATCCTTAACTTACATCAGTTACAAGTCCAAGAAATGTGCACCTTATTCAAAAAGTAAAATTTTGTGAAATTCTCTTTTATTTTCCTTGTATCGTTGTACGCATGTGACATCACACACTGTAGTAGTCTTCTCATCCAGCAGTGATTGCGCAGATACTTTAAAAATTCATAACTTTAGAAGGGATTATCGGATTTTCCTCAAACTTTCACTAATGTGTTCTTCTAATATTGTTGCATTCACTCAATCCACATGTATATGAAGGTGAACTTGTCCTTTAAAGTTCATCAGAAAAGCAAAATCAAATGAGAAGATTGATGCTTCGTCACAAAATGAAAGCCATGGAAGTTTCATATTATGATGCCACATTAATAGCGATACTAGTCCAGTGTTACCACATGCGTAAATTGAATAACGACAATTATGCCGTCGCTTCTCAAAACTGCTGTGATTGATCTGCACACAAATATCTGCCAATTTGTATTCTTAATGAAAGAAAAAAAAAACACCAATGTCATATATAATTTCCGTCAATCATTCCTAGAGTAAGATAAAGCAGTAACACCATTTATAGAGGCAAGTTGTCATCGCAGAATGAATAGTCTCTGTCATGATCTTTGACATTATGTGAAACCATTAGACGAATTTGACGGTGACACCATGTAAAATGGCGTCATCTCATTTGCATGTGTAATCTCGCTCGATATCAGTTTTCCGTGAGAACACGTGAAAATTTGCATCCCGTAACATTATTTTTTATCTACTTTAGGTCCGATTGCAATATAACTTCTACCGACTTTGCTTTAGTTTTAGGCTACTCCTTTAAAGTCAACTTACACTGAACATGGAGAAGGTATTCCCCTTTACATTGGTGACTGCGTCAGCAACCTATAATATTGGCAACCGTGCCTAAAACTTGAGTGGTGGTATGTAAACACGCTAGGACATTTCTTTTGAGAAACGTTTCTGTTACAGATGTATATATCGTTAATGACCTACACTCGGTTTAACATCTGCAAGGTTGAGAGAGGTGTACTTTCTGGCCAACCTGGAGCAGCCGGAGATGAAGCATTATGACGAAATTTGTGTAACAGAGAACATTATAGAGTTGCATAAAACGTGAGTGCTGCTGATATGTAAACACACTAGGACATTTTTTTTTTCAGAGAAACGTTTCTGTATACAGGTGCACAGGTCGTTGAGCTAAACTCGGCTAAACATCTCGATGAGAAAAGCGTACTTTATAGCTAACCTGCAGCAGCCGGAGATGAAGCATTATGACGAAATTCGTGTAAGAGCGAACAGCCTTACACTAACCTTGTTGACGACATTGACATCATTTTGATGATGATACCTTTAAAATATTTCTTTTACTGCATTCCCTATTCCCTTTCCCTCAATCGAGAAGATTTTGTTCAATACATTTCCAATATATTTCCATGTTTTCCATGTTGATCGTGTAATAAATGAAATACTATTGATCGCGTCTATGGATTGACGAAATAATCATAACGCACCAGAAAAGAAAAACGAAACGTTTTCGCATCTCAGCAAAACAATTGATGCAAAGTACGCAAGACGGTGGATGGCTGAGAAATCTAAGAAAGCAGGGATGGGATGGGGTGGGAGGAAACAAGAGCAAAAAACTGAATATTGGGGGGAGACAACAAAGAGTTCTTACATATTTATAACATACATGATTATTATTCACAATATGACTTGAAGAAGCGCCAGATTACAGCAAAGTTCATTTATGAAGAAGTGTCCTATCGCCCGTGTGCCATTTTATATTCTGATAAAGATAGAACTTGAGCGATATCATTATCAGGGTTACCTCATGAAATATCTGCCATTCCAACGAGCAGGCATTTGAGCATGTGGTATTCTCGGTAGCCAACCTCTCTGCAGCTCGTATCGTGTAATGACGGCGATTCGTAACTCAACAGCTATACTGTTCACCAGTGATCATTCTTAAGAATTACTTTACGCACTAAAAGCGACACACACGCACAAAAACACACACGCGCACACACACATACAAAAACACACACATGCCCACACAAAACAAACTACAAAACAGGTGATGACACCCACGATATCAGAAATAATATTAATGACGGATTAGGCCCACGAGTGTTGACACCCACATCTTTAATGGGATGTCATATAGTATTGGTTGAGGTGAGGATTCAGCTTTTAACTTTTTGCGAGATACTGTACTTTGAAACCACTGTAGGAAAAGTTAACTACCATACAGTGTAGGAGGAGTTCAAAGTTTGTTTGAGGAAAATCGGTTTTGAAATGGCTGAGATATCCAAAAATAAAGTAAAACAGAGGTTAAACCCACCTTTGTTCGCTTTGTTTTTGGCTATGTCAGCCATTTTATAACCAATTTTCGTCAAATGAGCTTGGAATTCATTTCAGAATTGTATGCTCTTTAAGAGGTTTCTCATTATCTAATAACAAATCGTCATCAAAAACGTTGGAAACCTCAATTCCCATCTCAACCGAAACTGTATCATCCCTTTAATGTAAAATCAAAAAAAAAAATCATAATCAAGTTTTGCTCATGTTTTTTGCTGTTTTTTTGTTTTTGTTTGTTTGTTTGTTTGTTTGTTTTGTTTGCAGTGGTAGTCTTATGTTCAGGTCTATTTCTCTCCCTCTTTCTGTTCTTCTCCCGGGTTGGGCTGGTCAAGTAGGAGCAAGCGGAGAGTGTTCTCGTCTTGTTTTCTTCTCATTCTACACTCCCCATAGAAATCATATTCAGGAACAACATTTCACGTCGAGATTCAATTCACTTCAATTTATTCTTGTCATGAAATCACAGTGAAAATATATACATAGATGTGTGAAATGAAGGAGGAAATCACGCAAAAGCCTCAGGCTTGGAAATAGAGATTTACTTTACAATACAATATGAAATCAAAGTTTTGAATTAACATGATTATGTCAAATTATGCATGGAAGACAACTAAATCAAGATGACTATATAGAATTAACAATACATCAATTCATCAGACAAAACAGAACAAAAAACCTGAATTAAAGCAATACAATACATGAGATATGAGATATTAAAGGACAAGTCCACCTTCATATACATGTTGATTGAGTAAATGTAACAATATTAGTAGAACACATCAGTGAAAGTTTGGGGAAAATCGGACAATCCGTTCAAAAGTTATGATTTTTTTTAAGTATCTGCGCAGTCACTGCTGGATGAGGAGACTACTATAGTGTATGATGTCATATGCGTACAACGATATGAAGAAAATAAAAAGAGAATTTCACAAAACTTCACTTTTTGAATAAAGTGCACATTTCTTCGACTTGTTACTGACATATGCTAAGGGTAATATTATTCCCCCTGCCTTCTGAAAGAGAGAAGTCAAGTTTTGTTATGCGAGAAAAGTGAAAATATGTTGAATTTTCTTTATTCTTTCTTTATATACTTGTACCTATGTGACATCACACGCTATGGTAGTCTTCTCATCCAGCCTTGAGTGAGCAGAAACTTTAAAAACTCATAACTTCTGAACGGATTGTCCGATTTTCCTCAAACTCTCACTCATGTGTTCTACTAATATTGCTGCATTCACTCAGCCCACATGTCTATGAAGGTGAACTTGTCCTTTAAATCCCTGTTGGAAACAACTCACCGTCCCACAGGGTGTTCACATTGTGTTCAGATAGTCGGCTAAGTAAAGATGCTTGAATTTAACATGATTTCACACTGTGGTGTGTTTTTCCAAGGAGGCGTTTACATAGTGATGTTCTGTTTCACTCTGTAAATTGATGATTTACAACGTGTTGACAATGTTAAAACGCTCGAATTTAACTGAATGTGAAGAGATTTCACACTGTGTTCACAATGTATTCACACTGTGTTTTACAATGTATTCACACTGTGGGACACTATTATAAATAGATAAAGAAAGAGACTGTGTTTAGTTTGATAACAGCTAAATAGAGAAAAGAGAGAGAGATCTAAAAAGTGTGTGACAAGGTGTTTGCTGAAGTATCTCTGAACCTCTTTCATTATCGTATTATAAGTTATGAACGATGTGGCCGGTGAAAGTATGACATATCCCAAAACAGGTTATCAGATTTCCCTGATTTTTTCCACATGTTAGTTTGTCTCTGCAACCCGGATGTATGACGAGCGCGCGTACGTGTTTTTTTTTTCTTTTTTTTTTCTTTCTTTCTTTCTTTCTTCCATCTGTATCCCTCACGTCCGCTCGGTCCCATCTGTTTATTTACATGTCGGGCCAGCCATTGCCAAAGTGAACAACACTTCCCAGCCTATGATCTCTCCTGTTGGGAGTTTTCTATACCTTCCCAGAGGAAATATTGTGCTTATTATCACGAAGATACACGCAGGCAAGCTTGTCGAAGGGTTTTTATTTTTCTTCCTCTGTCTCATTTTGTCAAGAGTTTACGTTGCTAATTTACCAGTCCTATTTTTACCTCTTTCCATAACAACAATAACAATGATGAAAGCCTATGACATTGAAATAGGGTTATTTCAAATTATCAGCACACTATTTGTTTTTTGTTTTTCTCGGTATAAAAAATGCATACTGTCTTACAACATGACTGGTTACTACTTCGATTAAACTTGTTTCATATTGACAGCGCATAGCGTATTGGTTTTTGGAATAGTCCACCTCTCGCGTATCAGCATTCAAAATATGACCTTTAAGGTCTAAAGTAGAACTGAGATGATCATTCCCAGTTCATTATGGTTAGATGATTCAGTTTATCACACTGTACTGATCTTGAGAAGGAAACACATCCAACAAAGTAGTGACTATTTTTATATTGTCATATATCTCAAGCTGACTCGCATGCAGACCCCGCAGGATTTGAGAAATATAAAGGAGCAGTGAGACAAATTCATTTCTCACTGTTAGCCAGACGGGAAATCTTAGTCAAAATGTGCGATTCATTTGCCATGTCCTGATAAGCTATATGGAAATCAAGAGGACATCATAAAAACCTTGCTGTAGCCTTTGATCCAGACGAACTCTGCTTTACTCGTAATCATATAACTGCCACTTTTGTCTGGAAAATATAATTCTTCTTTCTTCTTCTTCTTCTTCTTTTTCTTCTTCTTCTTCTTCTTCTTCTTCTTCTTCTTATTATTATTATTGTTGTTATTATTATTATTATTATCATCATTATTGTTATAATTATAAGCATTATAATTATCTTTATTATTATCATTCTTATTATTATCATTATTATTATAATTATTTTTATCATCATCATCATTACCAATATGTTACTTCGACGATACTACTATACTACTACTGGTACTACCACCACCGCCACGAACACTACTACTACTACAGCTACAACTATATCATAGTATCATTTGTTAGTACCATTTTAGTATCAATTAGTATCATTGACATTTTTATCAGTAGTAGAAGTAGTGGTTAGTAGTAGAAATAGAAGTAGTAGAAGGCGTATAAGTGGTAGAGCTAGTAAAAGTAAGTAGTAGCAGTAGTAGTATAGTAGTCGTAGCAGCAGCAGCAGCAGCAAAACAGTAGCAGTAGAAGTAGTGGTATAATAGTAGTCTTAGTTGACCTGGTAGTAGTATAACAGTAACAGTATAGTAGTATTATTACGAAAGGCTGAGGCCGGCAGCAAACTTTTCGATAATCTTTTCGAATGCTTCTGTTTTATGTTTATATGAGTTTTCTCTTTCTAGAACCCCCCCCCCTCAAAAAAGGGAAAAAAGAGATGATTCGTATGACTCAAACAGCATTGAGGTTTCATATGCGTCATTGAAAATTACTGATCATTCTTTTTTAGTGTTGGAAATTTGAGATGTGAATAGATTAGTGATTATGGAGGTTAGGATTTTATTTGAGAAATGTAAGTCATATTCAAGATGTGGCATCCCAACAATATTGTGCATGTACATAACATGACCCATTGTGTGTACGTGTGTGTGTGTGTGTGTGTGTGTGTGTGTGTGTGTGTGTGTGTGTATGTGTGTAACACATGTTACATTACGAATGACAGCTTCGTAATTGTCCCTTGCAGATATGTGAACATTGTTTGGCTGTCACGAAGAGAGAGGACTGTGTAGATGAATGACCAATAACAGATCAGAATCTAACAATTTTGTTTTCCTTAATGGGAATGTGAGTGAAAATTTGTGGAATAATTAGGTTTCGACGTCTTGTTACCTTCAGAAGAATACTGCACGGTATCAATACGTATGAATGCATACCGTCTCACTCTGAATGACACGACGCACTGGAAACAGTTTGACGATATTCTGATGTTCCTTGTCATGCATGCAACACACGGAAAAATTAGTTTCAGCGCAGCGTGACGGCAGGAATTTATGCTTGAAGCAAGAGATCAAAATTTGCTATGATTTACTCGTTTTTGCAGTTTCGATAGTAAACGAAAAAAAAAAGTTTCTCTGATTAGCAGCTCTCAGCTTTTGTCCAGAGTTTAAAGTCTTATGCTCTCCGTGTTCACGTTGTCTTTAATGCATTATGACAAAAAAAAAAAAAATCCGACAAACAGAGTAAAAGAAGCTTCATCAGAATTAGACATAGAGTAAGAAAGTTATGGATTTTTGGAATCTCACATATTTTTCAAAAGAAGAATATCTTAGTCGCACCCACATTTTTATGCAAATTCGAAAAACGTATTTTTCCCATAAATTAAGTTCCCAGTTATCCTTCACACAAGAACTTTTAATTTAATTCCTTTTTGATTTGTCGTGATTAAATTACTCCGAAATCATACTTACCATTATTGCGCGAAGTAGGAAAGGAATAATATGTGTACAGTGTCCAGCTTTAATATCCTTCACAAATATTTCTTACGCTCTTTGTGCGTTGTGTGCAGCTCAGTGACCCAGAGTTGTGAGATGATCACAACATCCACTTACGTGAATATGAATACGTGGTTATCATGCACCGATATCGCTGCCTGTTTCGTAAAACATGTGATACTTTTAGGCCCCAACCTATAACCCCTTCATTTAGGGTTTGATTACTTATAGTGAAACGCCTATGTTTCTGTTTGATGGATTTTGTTCTTGTGTTATCTGCTCAAGCTTCTCAGAGCTACTCTGTGTGCAATGCTCTAATGAAATCACATTGATTTCATTTTTTTAACTTATGAGAAATAGAAAATAAAACTTGAAACGTGAAGCTGATAACTATTGAGTGGAATTGGACTTAAATTTGTGAAACCCGGAAGATTTTGTGTTCAAAAGGATTGGGTTTTCCAATGATTCTACTCATCCGCCATATAGGATATAATTATGTGAGCAAGTACCATGAAATTACAAAACGTTATATTAACGCGCATAATTCATCATGGGTAATATGTCTGGTAATCGTCTGACAAATAGCAAGATGGTGTATGATGATGGCAGTGATGAGTATTGTCACTGTTATCGATATAATCATCATTGTCGTTATCATCGTTGTCATCGTGATGGTTGTTGCTGTTGTCAACACCATCGTTACACCATAATTATTATCATCAACATCTCCATCAGTCCATGGGAATTATATCATTTCCGCTTTTCAAGAGCAAATCAAGCATTTTTTTTTCTCCCGTTAATTTCATGACTACAACATCGTAAACACTGAAATCAGGGCCCTGTTTCATAAAACTTATCATCAATAACAAGTTACGATAGTTGTTATAAGCTATTGAAATCCTTGCATCTGATTAGCTGAGAGTAAATTTGTCATAGAAATGTGGCAGTTGTTACTGATAACACGTTTTATGAAACGGGACCCAGGAGGGAACCCTATGATCTTCAGTGGTTCAACGTCAGCGAATTTTCAACAATCCAAATGTTACTTAACAATAGAACAAACATTCAAACAACAAGAAATGTGCACATTGATCTCCAACGAGTATGATGGGGGCGCTATGGCATATAGTTGATGAGACTCCCGACTCCCAATCGGAGGACCCGAGTTCGATTCCCACCCTATGCTTACGTCCCTGGACATGATGTTTTTAACCACTATGTCCCTCTCGACCCAGGTGTATAAATGGGTACCTGACAATTCACGCTAGGATGATAATAGTGGCAGGGCCCTCTGGTAGAGCAGTGGCAACACTGAAGATGCTACCCTGGATAAATAAGACCTTATCATTATCATATTATTATTATGTTATTTCCCTATCAGATTTTTGAAGTAAGCATGTGGCAAGATTTAATTGGAAAATAGCCATTTTTAGAAAACTTTTGTTTTATGGCTCATGGCAGGGATTATCTTAAGGCATCGATTTCATGCAGGCTTCATTCGACATCTGAGATGAACTTCGTTTGCAAACCAGGCAATATCAAGGTCAGCTGTTTGGATATAAACTTAGCAACGCTCATCACACTTATCGGGGAATATGGGCCGAGAAATATGTCCATTCATCGGCTTCAAAATTCCTCTTTTTCTCTTTTCGAACTCATGACTTCATCTCTATTCTCAACCTTCTCACCCAGTCTGTCTTTATGCGGATCAGACGTTAAAGCTATGCATCGTGTCGACAATTAGATTAGGTCCGTGAAAATTCCTTAGGCATTTGAATTCTAGCGTCATGTGTCTAGGTGGCAAACGTGAAGATTATTCTCGGAATGCTTTCCGACTGCGCATCACATAAAGATGCTACATGACACGAATTTGCATCAGCAATTTTGCAATGGGACATGACATGAGCCGGTCTTGCTTCCAAAAGTATCCTCCTATAACCGTCACTCCACCACTTCTAAGAAGCACCGGGGGGAAGGGATCGAAAGGTGGATATTATTAAAGTCTCGTTTGTCTGTTGCTAGCCTTTCGTCAAGACGAGGTTCAGCCATGGAACAGGGGAAGAGCAATCCAGTGTGGCATATACCCGTATAGACGAGAGATTATGCCTTAAAGGGATCGTACAGTTTTGGTTGAGACCTAATTTCAGGTTTCTAATATTTTTTTGGTGAGATAACGAGAAACCTCTTATAAAATATAAAAGAGCATGTAATTCTATAAGGAATTCAACGTTTATTTGATGAAAATTGGTTTTGAAATGGCTGAGATATCAAAAAAAAAAGAGCGATTCTAATAAAGTGTGGGACCCACACTTTATTACGATCGCTTTGTTTTACTTTGTTTTTGGATATTTCAGTCATTCCAAACCTGATTTTCATCAAATAAACTTTGAATTCCTCTTAAAATGGTATGCTCTGTACTATATCATAAGTGTTTTCTTGGTATCTTGCAAAAAGTTTAAAGCCCAAAACCAATACTGTACCATCCCTTTAATGTTTACACTCATACATCATGTGCACAGATTAGCGCGCCTAATGTGAACACTATACAAAGAGAAAGAAAGAAAAACATTGGGGAAAGAATAGGTCCTTAAATGCAACACTCAATGGGACACTGAAAGCTCCCCGGTGACACAAGATCGCATGAAACAACTAATCAATGCGGTGTAAAACATGACATCTGAGCCTAAAGCTACAAATCATATGTCTTTTCAGTCTTGTGGGCGTTATGTGTTGGGAAACACCTTAATTTTCGTCCATTAGCCGATCAGACAAGACTATTATTTTCTACGCTAGGGATGAGCCATTTTATCAAAATTGAATACCCCTACCCCTTCAGATGTTAAGTTCGATATTGTCTGGTTGATGTATGCCGATGCAGCAGCCTCGAACGTTTACATAACTCGCATTCTTCAGGGCGAGTTTCTTTTCTTGTCACGTGTATGTCATGTTGAAAGCCAAGGCAGATCATAACGCGAAATCTAGCTCTGTTTCTTCATACAGGGCCTAGCAGACATTATGATCATTGTCATGGCAAGAATGTAAGGGGCTGTGTAAACTTTTGATTTGTTTTGATTTGATTTGAGTTATTCACGAAATGCATATATGCATTATGCACAGATATATAAACAGTTTGTACATCGAATGTATATGCCTATCAGTCTATCATACATTGTGTGTGGATCAAGTAGATTTGACTTACACATGATTATGTGCAGTTAATAGAATTGAGTTTATCGTCACTTCATCTTCAGCTGCCCGCCTTCGTTTTTTTCTGTTGCTTTGAAGAGCAGTTTGACATCGGCAACAACAAAACGACATACTAACAAAGTATCGGTGTATAAATTTGTAGCTCAGACTTCCGAGCTGTGTGTGTTTGGAAGTACACTTGTAATGTGTGGAATAGCGTCTTCATAATTATGCACTTAAAGTGTACTGCTTGATGGAACATGAGTCACGAAAATTATACCCATTACCACATTTTCATAATTATGGAAACGTCCAGCGGACTCCTCAATATGACAGTCGCTGCATGTGCATTATAAGTATTTTCGATGCAATCGATGAGGTGAAATGCGATATATCGCCGGCATAGAAACGAGGAAACAAAGAGTGTGCGTCAGTCGCTTCAGAGCAACGCTCTATATATTCCCCATCAGTCGGTGCAATCGATTAGTTGAAATGCGATATATCGCCGGCATTCAAACGAAGAAACAAAGAAAATAATCAGTCACTTCAATAGAATTATATTGCCGCTTTATAAAAGGTACATACACGACCAGACCAGACAATCTAAAGTGATAAACTTTTAATGAACCCGCATTTTCGAAACGCAGTCAAAGACAATAGTCTTTGATTTGTGCTTTATTTAGTATCTATACGGGCCGATAATCGTTGTTTATCATTATAGAAATCGTAATCCTTCAGAATAATATCATTGATTGCCATATTGTGTGGTTTTTTTTCCATACGATTAAAAAACAACTATTTTTTTTTTCTTTCCAGCATATCCGCACACTTAAATTCAAAAGGATACTTCATGAATTATTAAAGGCTTTTTTGACATCTGCACCGTGTTTCTCTGTGTTTGTCTGTTTTATGTCCGTATACAGGGGCGGATCCAGGAATTCCGTAAAGAGGGGGCGTGTTTACAAAATTAAAGGGGGGCGCACGCACCCCTCCCCTATTTTTTTTCTTTTCATTTCTTTTATTTCAACAAAAAATAGGGGGGGGCGTGCGCCGGTTGCGGTCCTCCCTGGATCCGCCCCTGGTATTAAAGTTTATCAAATGCAAATGCATGTCTGATAGAATATCTAGCAAATCAAAGGACTGCGGATATCGATCATAAATAATTATTGGAACATAATTTGGTCTGATCTTCCATGGGGTCTGGTTGCACAAACTAACAAGACATGGTTACATTCCTGAAATAGCGTTTAGAGAACGTACTCAACCGCTTCCGTCTCTTTTTCACTTTTTTCTAACATTTTTTCAACATTTTTTTTTTACAATGTTATGTTTACGTTAACATAATTTCCGAATCTATCATTTCTTTCTTGCAGGTGCTTTGAAAATGTTTTATCCGTCAGATTTCATCTGTATGGATAGAATCAAACATTGTCGTCAGCAAAATCATGTTATAGTGGGAATGCCGAGATCAGAGAAAGGGGATTGTATCGGCTAAAATTTCGCTTCAAGCTTTCGCTTTCGAGCACAATACATCCATACTCTATCTTGTTGGATGAGACACCATCAATCAACATACGCCCATAAAAGCGTAAATCAACGGAGCTCAAAGGCCCGGGGTTTGTGTCAGTTATAGTATTCAATGTTTGACATGACGGCACGTGACGTGGTCTTGCTCCGTTTCATATCGATCAGGTGGCTGTTTTTTTTTTTCTGCTTGGGTCACATGCAAATCTAGTATTTCGCAAGCTTTGGCGTGGAAACATTCGTTATATTCACATCTTTATACATTCATATTTCGTTATGTTAACATTTCGTTCGATTCACGCAGACTGCCGTAAATAAACTCCACATCAAATAATATTTTTTCTTGTTTTTTATATCAATTTCAATTTCAATTTCAATTTTGTTTTCGTATTTCTCGATGGAAAATACATGATATAGTATATAACAAAATATAATAATACAGAATGTCCAGCTTGGATATTTACATAAAGAAATAGGAATACAAACATAATACATAGCGGTCGATGTGTCATTTTCAATCAAAGTAAAGGATACAAAGAAAAATACAATGGAACCTACTAAAAAGCAAAGCTTGTTGAGTGTAGGTCCCAACAAAAGCCTAGTGTGGGGAACAGGATGAGGAGCACGGGTACAATGAAAGACTAAGGATAAACAAAAGAGAATGACTATTGATACTCGGGGATACAGAAGATTCTTCTCACATATATATATTTATGTATGTGATAAAATGAGAACAAATAACCACATGCTGCACACTATTGCAGTTGCTCTAATAGCAATTTTGACATGGGAGTGATAATGTAAATACGACATAATTTTAGGGTTTAGAATATCAATCTCCCCGCCCCCGAAAAAAAGTAGTGTTGCAACGTCTGTCATTTTCCTTCTGTGAGGAACCTTTTAACTTTTTTTTTTTGCTCAAGTACTGTACCACTAAACCACCAACTCTCGAAAGGGGAGAGGTGGGTGGGGGAGGGGAAGGAGGGGACAAAGGAGAGAGGGAGTGAGATAGGACCGGGTAAGAAAGCTTCTAAACAATATATTGTATATACATATAGGCCTATATATATATATTGCAGATAATTTGTTTCTACATCTAGAAAGACAACAACATTAATACTATTATACAGATGACACAGCATTCACAGAATTGTGGAAATGCTCAAACACACAAACATACTCACAGAGGAGGACAAAACAAGAACATATCAACCATTCAGAAATGTGCCAACCATAAGTGGGGACAAGAAATGTACAGAGTTCGCGCAAAGTAATCCGTAGTGTCTGCCATTTCAAAACGTTTTTCTAGAATTGCCATTTTTGTAAATCTCCCTATAATGTATTCATTGAGTTTCCTCTTTGATTTGCAGAGAATTGTTTTAGGCGTTTATTGGAGGGTGCTGTTCGCTTCATATTCCGAAGGTTCGTTATTCCGAAACACACAGATTATCTATACCTAGAATTTTTCCCCCCAAAAGCTTGTTAATTCGAAGGTTTGTTAATAAAACAGGGTTCTTTCTTCCGAAGATTCGTTAATACCAAACACGAGATTAGGTTCGTAATTCTAAAGGTTCTTTGTACACATCTTCTTTTTATCTACTGATTCAAACGAATAACCTCCTAATAACGAACCTTATTTCATTTGCTGATTGACGAACCTTCCGACCAATAAAATCTATTTCATTTTTTTCACCATTGACAGAAGTATTTAGAAACGACATAGATAGCACTAACATTAATCAATATCTCGACAGCTGACTTTTGTTTTTCAGAATGTTTGATTGTCATAAGTACATGCCTGCGCTTTTCTCCATCCATTTACAATCATTATGATGTACAGCTCAGCAAAGTTACTGAAAGTGAGACAATTTGTTTTTGATTGAGATACATATATCACAATATCAGTGTCTCTGGGGACATAGCACAAAACGGGCGTCTTTTGCTGCGGTTTGATTGTTGATTTTTATTTTCAAGTTATTCAGTTTCCGAAGCAAGCATCTTAATATTATGGAATTATGATATGAGCCGTAGCTCTTTGTAATCTGGGTGCATGTCACGAGACCGACACCCAGAAGTCATACATGTCATACAACCCACGAGTCATACAGCTCACAAGTCATACAGCCCACGAGTCATACAGCTCACAAGTCATACAGCCCATAAGTTATACAGCTCACTAGTCATACAGCCCATAAGTCATACAGCTCACAAGTCATACAGTCCATAAGTTATACAGCTCACTACTCATACAGCCCATTAGTTTGACACTAAGTTAAAGGACAAGTTCACCTTCATAGACATGTGTATTGAGTGAATGCAGCAATATTAGTAGAACACATCAGTGAAAGTTTGGGGAAAATCGGACAATCCGTTCAAAAGTTATGAATTTTTAAAGTATCTGCGTAGTCACTGCTGGATGAGAAGACTACTACAGTGCATAATGTCATATGCGTACAACCATATAAAGAAAGTAAAAAGAGAATTTCACAAAATTTTACTTTTTGAATAAAGTGCACATTTCTTCGACTTGTTATACTGACATATATTAAGGGTAATATTATTCCCCCTGCCTTCTGAAAGAGAGAAGTCAAGTGTTCTTTTGTTATGCCAGAAAAGTGAAAATATGTTGAATTTTCTTTATTCTTTCTTTGTACCGTTGTACTCATGTGACATCGCAAGCTATAGTAGTCTTCTCATCCAGCCTTGAGTAAGCAGAAACTTCAAAAATTCATGACTTTTGAACGGATTGTCCGATTTTCCTTAAACTCTCAATGATGTGCTCTACCAGGCGCGCCGGAAGCAGTTTTGGATTGGGGGGGGGGGGGGGGGGGGGCAAACATTGGAGGGGGCTCAAGATTAGACCATGCATATGTTACACAATATACACATACACACATACACACACACGCACACGCACACACATCTATTATATATATATATATATATATATATATATATATATATATATATATATATATATGTAAAGTGCCGTACGGTGGGTCGAAACATGGGGGGAACCATAAAGTAATTTTGACGGTCTGTATATGCTTGTGCGTGAGTGCGTGAGCAATAATGGGGACTACAATACATTACGGAATGTGATACATTCAACAACGCAGTCATTGAGGAACATTGTAAGTTTTCCTTACATGGATTATGGAATGACGGTGTGAAACGATCGACAAATTATATACTGTCAGCAACATAAGGTGAATGGCATAACAATAAAATGCGAGCGAGCGAAGCGAGCGAGCTTGAAAATTTTGATATTCTGCAGTTCCAAAACTGGAGTTTGAGCTATATATTTCGTTTTGGAAATAAATGGGAGCGCATCGGGCGCAACTGCTGGCAATTATTGGCAGCAACATTAGGAGAATGGCATAACAATTCAATGCGAGCGAGTGAAGCGAGCAAGCTTGAAAATTATGACATTCTACAGTCCCAAAAAGGGGTTTGTAGCTACAGTATATCTTTCACTTTGGAAACTAATGGGGCGGCGCATCGGGCGCAACTGCTGGCAATTACTGGCAGCAACATTAGGAGAATGGCATAACGATTCAATGCGAGCGAGCAAAGCGAGCGAGCTTGAGAATTTTGACATTTTACAGTCCAAAAACTCCCGTTTGTAGCTATATCTTTCGCTTTGGAAATTAAGGGGGGGGGGCATCGGGCGCAACTGCTGGCAATTACTGGCAGTAACGTTAGGAGAGTGGCATAACGATTGAATGCGAGCGAGCGAAGCGAGCGAGCTTGAAAATTTTGACATGTTACAGTCCAAAAACTCCCGTTTGTAGCTATATCTTTCGCTTTGGAAATTAAGGGGGGGGGGCATCGGGCGCAACTGCTGGCAATTACTGGCAGCAACGTTAGGAGAGTGGCATAACGATTCAATGCGAGCGAGCGAAGCGAGCGAGCTTGAAAATTTTGACATGCTACAGTCCAAAAACTCCCGTTTGTAACTATACCTTTCGCTTTGGAAATTAAGGGGGGCATCGGGCGCAACTGCTGGCAATTACTGGCAGCAACATTAGGAGAGTGGCATAACGATTCAATGCGAGCGAGCGAAGCGAGCGAACTTGAAAATTTTGACATTTTACAGTCCCAAAACTCCCGTTTGTAGCTATATTTTATCTTTCGCTTTGGAAATTAAGGGGTGGGGCATCGGGCGCAACTACTGGCAATTACTGTCAGCAACATTAGGAGAATGGCATAACGATTCAATGCGAGCGAGCTTGAAAATTTTGACATTCTAGAGTCCAACAACTGCCGTCGTAGCTATGTTTTTCGCTTTAGAAATTAAGGGGGAGGCGCACCGGGCTCAACTGCTGGATGCGAGCTAGCGAAGCGAGCGAGCTTGAAAATTTTGACATTTTACAGTCCAAAAGCTGCCGTTTGTAGCCATATTTTTTCCCTTTTATTCATATATATACATATTTATTTTATTTTCTTTGTTTATTCTTTTATTATTATTTTTTTTGGGGGGGATGGGGGGCTTTTTGAGGGGGGCAAAAATGCGTTTTGCCCCCCACTTTTTGGATGGGGGGGGGGGGGGGGGGGGCGGCCGCCCCCCCTGCCCCCCCCCCCCCCCCCACTTCCGGCGCCTATGTGCTCTACTAATATTGCTGCATTCACTCAACCCACATGTCTATGAAGGTGAACTTGTCCTTTAACAAGGCCCACGAGACCGACACATTAAGCCCCGTGTTGTATCTGTCGAACTCGTGGGCTGTTTTTACCTAGTGTCGGTCTCATGGGCTTTATTTGCCTAGTAAGTGTCGAACTCATGGACTGTATGACTCGTGAGCTATATGACTCGTGAACCTGTTTACAATGTCGAACTCTTGAGCTGTATGACTCGTGAGTGTCGGTCTATACAGTATGTCCCCAAAAAAATTACAACGGGGCCCTCTGCAATGATATCTTTAAGAATAGTGAATCAATCTAAATACAAATTCAGGGTATGAAACTATAACTCATTGCCAACATCTTACAGAAAATCCCATTCGATTTGCTTCAGTGGTCAAAGAGTAATGAGGAATTTTGTAGAGGATGTCGGGAATCCCTTCTGTCCAAATTCTGTCTATTATTCACACACAAGAGCATTGAATTGCTAAAATTGGAAGAATGAGACTCATGACATGCTTTAGAACAATCCACATTTCTCTGTGACCGCTTAACCAAATTGATTGGGGTTTTCTGCAAAATAGAGCTAAGATGATTATATTTTAAGACCCTGAAGTAGCACTTAGACAGGTTGATCATATTGGGTGCTATCAATTCGAAAAGCTGATTGTAATTTTTTGGGGCGACTTACTGCAGTATGTCCCCCAAAAAATTTCAATCAGATTTTCGCATTGATAACGCCCAATATGATTAAATTTCTAAATGATACTTCAGGGTCTTAAAATGTCACATTTTAGCTCTATTTAGCAGAAATCCCCATTCAATTTGATTAAGCGGTCACGGAGAAATGTGGATTGTTGTAAAGCATGTCATGAATCGGATTCTTCCGAGTTAAGCATTTTGATGATCTTGTGTGTTAATAACACACAGAACTTGGACAGAAGAGATTCCCGACATCCTCCACAAAATTCCGTATTTCTCTTTGACCACTGAAGCAAATCGAGTGGGGTTTTCTGTAAGATGTGGGCAATGAGTTATAGTTTCATACCCTGAATTTGTATTTAGATTGAGTCACTATTTTTAAAGATATCATTGCGGAGGCCCCCGTTGTAATTATTTTTGGGACATACTGTATAGTGGGATGACCCCTCTAAATCTCAGGCTATAGGAAATAAACAAACTCCTGCCAATTATGTTGATAGCTTTTGAAGTCGGCAAGCTTCATCCAACATGATAAAAAGTTCTGTTTGCTCTTCGTAATCAGTCATATAAATAAAAAGTCTTCAGATGTGCAAACTGTCAAGCTGTATTTTCAACGGGCACGTCTAATTACCATGATTTAAGGTCGCGACTTCGCGAATAATTATGAAAGACCAAAGACCAATACAATGTACTGATAATGAAAACAAGAAAAACAAAAATGAGGAGACTGTTTTTTTAAAGATCCTATTACCTATAATTTAGGCTACCAAATAACCTAATAATGAAAAAAAAATCTTCATGAGTTGATATTACAAAATACTGACCATCATTATTGCTTGATTATATTGGTTCACAACACGTTAATGAGGACTACTTCATGTTTAAAGAAGGCATCGTTAAACATTCAGATGCGATGCATTTGTGAAAGGTAAATGACTTCATGTATTTTGCGCAAAATGAAGTAACTTTAAACATTTATGTTCAAAAATAAGCAAAGAAATCATCTTGAACGATGAATCTATTAAACAATGAAGGTAGCATACAAAATATGCAGGCTATGAATGCCAATGAATGATTTCCATATCAATTTTATCGCTGTCAGTGAGAAAGTTATGTCGTTAGAACAGCAATATGGAATTTCACGTACTGATACGTGGAGTAAAGCAACAACAACAAAGCAAATTGGCGTAAACTACAGGAAACTAATATTAAGCAGCCTTTATTATTTGGTTAAAAGTCCCTAGCTATTAGCTTTGTTGATTGGTTAATTAGGACCACGTTTCGTCATTTTGGTCACTACGTGAAGTTGTCACCTCTCATTTTGTGAACACTGTAGCGCCCTCTGTGCCTATTATCAGTACAAACGAAGTATAGCCACCCCACACTGATTTCTGCAGCTCTAGGTACTAAAGAGAACAGCGAGTCCCCATAGCGCACTCGGAGGGAGGGGAAGGTGGGTGATAAAACCCAAATACAGACTGAGGAACACGCACACACAACTACAAACTTAAACGCCAACAAACAACTAAACGAAAGTAAGGGGCATTACACAAACAGGCTGACAAAGTAAACGACAGTGGAGTGTAAAGAGAGGGATGTCCAGTAAATTCCTCAATCTTTCAGGTCAGTATGTGCATGTACAAAATTAGTCTGCATTGAGAGAGCTTATTCTAGGAATTATCCCGAATAAAGCAGAGACACAAAAAATAAAAAAATGCAGAAGGAGTTGTATCCCCTTAAATTCCAAAAGACGCGGTAATCGGAGATCTCGCAATATTGTTCATTTCTAATTACATTTTTAGTGTGAAGTCCTGCTACATTTCCAAATTATGTTATCCCACACTCTAACCCTAACCCTTACCCTAACCCTCCCGGTTCGGTGTAAAAATGGCAGGGGTAAAAATGGCAGAGGTAAAAATGGCAGAGGTAAAAATGGCAGGGGTAAAAATGGCAGAGGTAAAAATGGCAGAGGTAAAAATGGCAGGGGTAAAAATGGCAGGGGTAAAAATGGCAGAGGTAAAAATGGCAGGGGTAAAAATGGCAGAGGTAAAAATGGCAGGGTAAAAATGGCAGAAGTAAAAATGGCAGAGGTAAAAATGGCAGGGGTAAAAATGGCAGAGGTAAAAATGGCAGAGGTAAAAATGGCAGGGGTAAAAATGGCAGAGGTAAAAATGGCAGAGGTAAAAATGGCAGAGGTAAAAATGGCAGAGGTAATAATGGCAGAGGTAAAAATGGCAGGGGTAAAAATGGCCCATTTTTTCCCGGTCTCCCCTATTTTACTTTCCTGCATTTTTTTTTTTTTCTCACGGATACCCTCTGCGTTTTAATGGAAAGGACCAAACCTTCCACCCAGCCTCCAACGTCTCTAAACTATTGCAAATGGAGCATGTACAAAAATTGTCCAGAATGAAAACTGCATTCCTTCACGACCAATAGGGCTTACGTACATGTACAAAATATTCCCCTCGTTTTCCTCACTTAAACAGGTAGAATGCTTATCGCCTCCCCTGACCTCTCTCTGGTTTATCCGAAACATTTTCTTGGGGCTATGAGATGAGAGTGCATAAAGCGTGACGTAAACGATGTATACGTTATTATAAACATTAAAACGGAAAAAAAGGTATACATGCGCGAAAAAAAAAACACGCGTAAAGGTTTGAAATTCTCAGATCACCACAAAAATTTAATCGTGTGTTACTTGTGCCATTCTCAACCTTTCCTGCAAGTTTCATCTCAAACCGTTAACTACTTTTTGACTTATTTTGCACACGGACAAACTAACTAACTAACTTACGAACTAACAAATCAACGGTAACGAAAACATAACCTCCTCCCTTGGCGGAGGTAACTAACAAACTAGAAAAGCACTCTGAGAGCGCAGACCTCCGTCAAGCATGCAGCTCATTTCCACAATTGATCATGTTCTTCCATAGAACATTAAAAAAAAAAAGGATTGTGAAATTATCTTGTGTAAATTAAATATGGCGGGGTCTAAGACTCTTCATATGGCTTCGTACTACAGGCCTCATGAAAATGACGAAGAGAGTCTTGCAGAGCTTCAGCGATCCCTGTGTAAATTAAATCGCGATCATATGGTAGTCATCGAGGCGGTGATTTCATTCTAAATGGATGGGATTGGATTGGATTTTCTTACTGTTGTTGTATAACGAGAGAACAACGTCATTTTCGGTGGCTGAATCTACCAATCTTTAGCAACACACCATGTTGATAGATTTACTACGTTAAACGTAATGGAATCTGACTTCGGGAGCAACAGCTAAGTTTGAAAGGCATCAAACATTTACATTTTTTCGCCTGCGGATTCGTTCGACAATGATTGAAAAAATCCCATGGCAAACTATCGGTTTTTACTCTCACTTGAACAGTTTATTGCTAAAGTTCGTCTCCAGTTTTAATAAGCATAAGTTTGTTAAGTGACCACAAAGTGTTCATTAAACTTCGAGATATTTGTTTTTGCGCCATGTGATACTTGAACAATGTAATAAAATATTTTGCAAGAGCTTACTTATGTCTGCCGATACATCTGCTGTAGTTTGTTTTTTGCGTTTTGTATTTTTATTTCTACATTATGTCGTGATCAGGCCTTGTGAAATAAATAGCCTCCTACGAAACCTGAATGTGAGAAAATAACATAGAACAGGTGAAAAATTAGCGGTTTGCTTCGACTACTGATGTCTCCTTTACTTCTTTACACTAAACAGTTCAAAAAATGAAAAATAATGACAATATACTCGCCTGGACGTCAGCGGAATTCGTTTGTGTAAGAGTGTGTATGTGAGAGTATGTATATCTGCGTATAGAAGTATATGTTTATACCAAAAGTGGGTTCGTGAGTGTGTGTGTGTGTGTGTGTGTGTGTGTGTGTGTGATAACTTCATTGGGCGAAACAACATAGGATTATACTGTTTAAGGGTTTTGCAGCATTGTTGGAACCCCCTTATAATGATAGATAATAGTAATAAATATAATAATAATAATAATAATGATAACAGCAATAATAATGATAATAATAATAAAAATTTCCCATAGGCCTACTAGGCTCTTAGCTGGTTTATTATTCCTCTGAACGGACAGATTACGCCACTGCACTTGAACCAAACTCAGAATAGTGAGAGTGCTCTAATCTTTTTAAAACATAATTCAATATTCTTCAGACCTGCAGTTGGAATTTGATAATTCGATACAGTTTGCTCCGGCTAGGTTATCAATCAAAACCTCTTCATACGTTTATCTCTGACGAAATCACTCTCATTAATTCTGACATTTTACCTCTGACATTTTTACCTCTGCCAGTTTTACCTCTGACATTTTTACCTCTGACATTTTTACCTCTGCCATTTTTACCTCTGCCATTATTACCTCTGCCATTATTACCTCTGCCATTTTTACCTCTGCCATTTTTACCTCTGACATTATTACCTCTGCCATTTTTACTTCTGCCATTTTTACCTCTGCCATTTTTACCCCTGCCATTTTTACTCCTGCCATTTTTACCCCTGCCATTTTTACCTCTGCCATTTTTACCTCTGCCATTTTTACCTCTGCCATTTTTACCCCTGCCATTTTTACCCCTGCCATTTTTACCCCTGCCATTTTTACCCCTGCCATTTTTACCTCTGCCATTTTTACCTCTGCCATTTTTACCCCTGCCATTTTTACCCCTGCCATTTTTACCCCTGCCATTTTTACCTCTGCCATTTTTACCTCTGCCATTTTTACCTCTGCCATTTTTACCTCTGCCATTTTTACCCCTGCCATTTTTACCTGGCACCACCCTCTCACACTCCTTAAAATTGCTCGCTGTAAAGGACCCAGTATAAATATTGTTTTTGTGCTTTTCCCACTCTCCAAAATTATGACCATTAGCTTGTTTCAGAAAGAATATGTATATCCAGAATTCAACTGAAATGTAATGAACCTTGATATACCTTGGAAGTGAATTTAAATAGAATAATTGTTAATTGTAAAGGATATCAGTTGCTTGAATGGTTCCATCAACTTTCAGGAAGGTAACTACAAAAAAACTGACTGAAAGATAGAGTAGGAACGAAACAGTCTTGAGGGGAGAGATTGGAGAGAGATATACAGAACCAGCATAATATTTCGATATAAAAAAAGGTATAGATTGACGGACATCCAGATAGATGCAAAGATATATAAATAGATAGATAGATAGATAGATAGATAGATAGATAGATAGATAGATAGATGATAGATAGATAGATTAGATAGATAGATAGATAGATAGATAGATAGATAGATAGATAGATAGATAGATAGGCCTAGATAAATAGATGAATAAATATAATAGATGGATGGATAGATAGGCGGATAAATTATGATAGATATACAGATAAATAGATATAGATACATAGTCGGATTATATGCAGGTAGATAGATGGATGGATAGATAGATAGATAAATAGATAGATAGATAGATAGATAGATAGATAGATAGATAGATAGATAGATAGAATATAGATAGGTATAGATAAATTGTCATGTTGATAGATTATTGAGAATGAATCATAGACGAATATACAGTAAAGATATAGAATAGAAAGAGAGAAGGGGCGGGGAGGGGAGAGAATTCATCGTCTACAATCTACTCATCGGTAAAAAAAATGATACACTAGAGACATTTTGAAAAAAAAAAAACCCAAACAAACAACAAACAACGGTTCGAGATGGAGGCTTGTGAGTTGGGCTAGATTTTGCATCTTCTTTTATACAAGGCTTTTCCTATAAAACAAGTGCTACCATGGACCTAAAACCATTACGAGTAAGTCGATGGTGGTACCACACTCCCCTTTCACTATAATGTTTCCCGCATGTCTCAGACGGAGCGAAGGAAAGGTCAATAACTTTTTTTTTTTCAAAAAAAAAAGAGAACAAAAGAAAGAAAGGACAAAAAAAAAAATGAGAAAGTTCTGCACTGTGGGTCCCTGACCTGACTTCAGGCCATTTAAAGCCACATTAACAGTAAAAACCGTTCAGATATAAATCAACTCGAAAAGAGTAACAAAATTCTATTATACCAGACTTGATAGAACAAAGGATTTCTTTGGTTTTCAACCTTAAAAACTACGTTCTCTGATACCTTTACGAGCTTGTCACGTTTTATATTTTTCTACAAAGTATGAGTCTATTTTCATCAATAAATGACCTTTCTTCAAGCTGTTCCTTGCAACAACTGCGTGCAAAACGCGCACGAACTTGGCTATTGTTGAAAATAGTTGATAACGGTTATAATCATTATCTGTCGATGGAAACCATCCATCAGACTTCGTAAGATATCCCTGAATTCATTCTCTATCGGTATCATTAAGTAGGCTGATGAGTTCTAATTTTGTAATGTTGCACTGCAACACAGAGGGAATGTTACTTGTGTAATTGTACTGATCTTTATTTTGTATTGGGCTTGTATCATGCTGTATTAACCTATTTCGTATTGTAAGTTAATATAAAGATAATAGATAATGAAGGATAATATTTAGTACTGCGACTTGTAACTACATCTGGTTGCAACAAAATGTCTGAAGAGGTTGCTATCACTAATACAATTCTCATTACATTTCATATAATTTCCATCTATACTATAGTGCAAATGGACAATGACGATGATGTGCAACACACAAGAAATCTGATATTATAATGATTATTATTTAGAAGTCTTCATTGAACAACACTTGTGACAAGCCTGAGCAATGAAACGTTTAGTACTTTGTCCAAAAAAAAAAAAAAAAGTTTGCCCAAACAATTAGGGTCCTACTACGTTAGCTCCTGGTTAGAAATTAATGATATTTCATAGAATAAGAAAAAAAAAACAACATCAAAAGATAATTTCGAAATTTGTTCATGACACTGGGAAGCTAGGAAACAAACCAAAAGGTAAAAGAAAGCAAAAGAATAGGCCTATACACCTAAAACAATCAATAGCAACAACAGCGTCTTCATCATCATATGAAACAGCAACGATACATCATCATCATCATCATCATCATCATCATCATCATCATCATCATCTCATCGTCATCACCATCACCATCAGCAGCAGCAGCAGCAGCAGCAGCAGCAAAAACAACAACAACAATTACAACAACAACAAAGGCAATTGAGAGTAGAAAGGAAACCTGAAGATGGGATCCAGTCTCGTTGAGATGGAAAGAAGAAGAAGAAGAAGAAAAAAAACCAACATGATGTATACCTATAGTATGAGCATTGCATCATGAACTAGTTATTCCATACGAGACGATCGCTGATCAATCCCATGTCGTCTCTATGACTGTGAACGGGAAATCATAATATATCGCAGATGTGACATGCCTTACTGATCTCCAGAAAAGAGATATCTTATATAGAAGGGACTGAGAGAAAGAGGTAATACAGGGAGGGGATCGGAGAGAAAGAGAGAGAAGGGAGAGGGAGGGGAAAGGGGAGGCGTTAGTATTATCTTCCACAAGCATTATGACGTCCCGGCTTTGATCTGCAACATGACTCCAACAACGTCAAAAATGCATTTTTTGTTTTAGTCAGAACATTACTGAATTAACACTAAAACGCTTATAAGCGAATCAAGGAAGAGGCAGTTCAAGGGACAGAAAATAGATAACTTTGTGCTTGATGAGGAGAATCAGGGGTTATATTCTACTTCGCTCTTGGACATTGCTGTCATCTTTTATAACTTTGTCTTGCACGTGGTCATAATGATAAATTATGTTTAGCGCCCCTTTGTTCGACCATCTCATCCATTTCCCTGTGTCTGTTTGTCTGTCTGTCAGTCTAGTATGTCTCTTTCTGTCTTTCACTCTGTCCAAGGAGGTATCGATACTTCCCTGCTCAGTCTGTCTATCTTCTGTCACCATTTCCCACAGTTAGCATATCGAAACTTAATAAAACAAACTTAATGAGCATGATAGAATAATCATTATGATTTCTTAAGCATTGTGTTCTGATTGATTCTTTTTTTTTCATCAACATCATTATAAGATCGTCGATTTGTCGTATTGAACTCAACAAAGCTGCAGCATCCTTGCACGTTTGGCAACACAACAGTACGAGGGGCGACTGAAAAGTTTTGAGCCTAACATAGAAAGGATTAAGATGTGAAGGTAAAATATGGTCCATGAAGTCTTCATTATATCTTAATCCTACCAACCAAATTTCTTGGTCATAAAAATTTTTATCCTTATTTTACACGTTCTTGAACTTTCTGTATCAGGTGATTCATAAAAAATGGACAAAATGATCACAAAAGGTGTCTTGTTTCACCAAGACAATGCTCCAGCGCATTCATCAGTGGTTGCAATGGCAACCATTCATGACTGTGGGTTCCAACTAATTCGGCACCCACCGTGTTCACCAGATCTAGCCCCATCGGACTTCCACCTCTTTCCGAACCTCAAAAAAGATTTGGCTGGACAACGCTTCACCACTGATGAGGAGGTCATTGATGCTGTTGACTCCTACCTGGAGGACCAACCAAAGAACTTCTACTGCAGCGGCATAGAGGCACCAAGTCACCGCTGGAGGAAGTGTGTGGACTCACAAGGGGACTATGTAGAAAACTAGAGCAATAAAGTACTTCTGCCTCTTACCATCTCTTGAAGGCTCAAAACTTTTCAGTCGCCCCTCGTAATAACAATATGCAACTCATCGATTAAACGAAAGAAAATCGGATTCAAAATCTGGAAGAAAGAACAAAGAGTATGATAGGCCTAAGTGGCAACCGTGCAATCAAAACCTACAATATTCTGAGGGGTTTTACCCCAGCCCCCGCCTTGGAAAAAAAAAATCACGGTTAATGTACTCCTTGTAAAATTTCTGACATTTCCTTTGAGACAAAAATCTAATCGTTTCCATCCTAGTATCCCAAATGTTTATTCTACCCCCGGTTTGCTCCGTGAGAGAGTGACGAACGGCCGCAGACGTACATCATAACTCCGAACGGCTGATCGTTGGTAATGACCCTAGATTTATAGTCTGGTATTTATGTAGCTGATAAAAGTTTCTCCAGCAACGAATTCATGGAAAAACCTGTTACCAGGACACACCGCTTAAATACACGGGCCCATTTATTCAGGTCTAACTGCGAAACAGAAATAAAGTTCTATTTTCTCAACGATGTGTTACTACCATTTGTGATCGGCAACCTTGATAAAAGTTCTACAAATCCAAGCACGAGTAACGCTGGTATGTATTCTAATCGGGATTATAATACCACCACATCGTCGTTTTATCTAGTGTGCACGCTCGTGAATGTTTTCCATGTTGAGATCATCTACAACGTGTTCCGTTAATAAGGAACAATAAATTGCAATTGGATCTTGATAAATAAGTCTGAGACATCGGTGAAAAGACAAACAAACAACAAAACACGATTTAAATCACACATACCCACCCACCTATGTTGATCATGGTCTGAAAGAGAAGACTATAAACTACAACTCTTCACCTCCTCGCTGCGCTGATATCCCAGTTTGTGCGACGTAGACTAAAAATAATATTGCCAATCGAAAATAGGGCACTGTTAACAAAGCTCACGAAAATTATATTTTTGAAAGTAGTACTCATTTACATGAGTGTAGATCGAAAATGAAAAATAATATTTGAATGACCAGTATATTTTTCGAAAAAACATAATGGACTACATTTCAACGGCAATTTTACTTTGACAAAGTACTCTTAAACCACACTTTATGAATTATACACAGTATTCTGCGCTCTCACTTGTTCTGTACGTAGCGTTGGGAGCCGAAATCCACCAATACGGAACACAGTTTTAGGTAGATCTGTAAAGAACAGGACAATGGCAGGGGGTCGACGAGGTCCTGGACGACCTCAGTTAAGTCGATCGATGCCACCGCCGCCGATTCATGCAACTAACGTGGTTCACGGGGGAAATTCATCATCGCAGGGCTCGTCTGTTCGTCATCGGTAAGTCCCATACGTGTTACTTTGTGCTGTATGTAACTACACACAGCTAGCCCTGTCGCTGCGCGCTGCGCGCTGTAGCTATTACTAACGTTAGGTCTTCTATCAAAAAGTCGTGTCGCGATATCGCACGGCGTCTGGTCGGGCTATGCTGTGTATTTACGTAGATCATCTACTACTATACCACTGCCCTGATATACGTTCAAACTTTTAGACAATGTGTTAAATTTATCTCTAGATCTAAATTCTCTAGTCTATGAGTAGGACTAGAACTAGTCTATGTACCCTGTCCGCGCCTAGCGCCTCTGCTCTGCCCGCTGCCAGTACTCCGCAGTAGCTCTAACAATAATAAGCAGTCTTGATTGGCTTTCAACGCATGCACTATTACATATACGAGTCAGCAAGTATTTGCTCCCAGCAACTGAATGTATATAGGGCCTATCAGGGGTCGCACTTAACTTTTCTTTTTTTAACTCAGTTCGGGAAACCCACTCACAAGGGGGGTCCCTCCTTATAAGTAACCCGTCCCCCTTATAAGTAACCCCGTCCCCCTTATAAGTAACCCCCGGGGCACCCCTTATAAGGAGTCTCCATGCTTTTTTGCAATGCAACGCGAAAATGAAAGGACTGCGGCAATTCGCTTTATTATGTCCATAAAGCTTCACAAGTTTCCTAGTTACTCACGAAATTTGAGCAAAATCGGTTTGAGGCATCATATCTAAAATCATGGATTTAAATGCGATGTCAAACGACCCATGCGAATGCTGAAATGCGAGCGATTACTGGCGTGAGTGTCGCCAGGCGCGGCGGCGCGGCAATGCTTGAGTGCAGACGTGGCGACTGAGAGACTCAGAGAGAGACTGAGTACGGAGACTTTCGTACTCAGTCGCCACGTCTGCACTCAAGCATTGCCGCGCCGCCGCGCCTGGCGACACTCGCGCCAGTAATCGCTCGCATTTCAGCATTCGCATGGGTCGTTTGACATCGCATTTAAATCCATGATTTTAGATATGATGCCTCAAACCGATTTTGCTCAAATTTCGTGAGTAACTAGGAAACTTGTGAAGCTTTATGGACATAATCAAGCGAATTACCGCAGTCCTTTCATTTTCGCGTTGCATTGCAAAAAAGCGTGGAGACTCCTTATAAGGGGTGCCCCGGGGGTTACTTATAAGGGGGACGGGGTTACTTATAAGGGGGACGGGTTACTTATAAGGAGGGGCCCCCCTTGTGAGTGGGTTTCCCGAACTGAACTAGCCAGGCGGACTAGATCTACTTAGAATCAATTTTGACACTGAAGCAATATTTTGGCTAGCCAGAGGGACTAGTTACTTCAGAATTTTATGATTTTTAGCTAGTCCGACATGATTTTGGGTGGCCAATGGCCAGCGGACCATCGCCAATTTCGAACCCTGCCTATGTCAGAACACAAGCAGTAAAGAAGGCTCATATTTCCATGGTGGGAGCCAAAAGTAAAAGCCTGTGGGTGCATTCTGTTTTCAAAGAGTACATAAGAAGGCATTTCATTATTTCCTGATTTTACCTTATGATTGATGTGGTGAGACCCACACAGCTTTGAGGTCAAACAGTCTATATCAAAAGTGAAATATACATTTCATAAATTCACTGCATTTCTGTATTTTGATGACGTGTTTTCATGTTGTGATGCCTTCAGTACTTGCATTCTTGTTTTTTTAAAAAATTTAATTTATGCTCACTAATTTGTTCCATTGAAATGCTGCAGAGAAATGGTTGTAGTAGTGGCCCTAGGTCCCCAAGTAGTTCTGATGGTGCTGTTATTTATTGTAATGTGAACTTGATTTGATTTTACCTCACAGGGGTGGAGCGGGAGGAAGTGGAGGTAACGCCCCGCCCACGACGCTTATCACCATCACTCCAATCCGGCATCCGGATATTCCAAATCTTCCGACTGAGGGCAGTCTCCTCTTTGAAGCCCACACAGTGATCTACCTGTTGACGGCACTGTTCCTGCAGTACATCAACATCTACAAGACAGTTTGGTGGCTTCCCTTGGCTCCATCCAATACAGCCATGGTACGTGGACCACAAAAGGGAGAAAGACCTAATATGAAGATGGTGGTGGTGGTGGGGGGGGGGGGGGGGGGGGGGGGGGGGAGGTGAGTGTGAAATGAATACTTTGAAAAAAAATTAAAAAGGGTATTTTATTGAATAATATCCATTGCAGTCCACAGGCTGTACAAGGCTGTACAAGATAGTAAAAAATACATAATAGAATGAATGTTTACAAAAAAACAAGCGCAAATATGCCGTTACAATTTCTGACACCACTATTCTCATTTTCATAAATAATCAAAATTACCTTAAAAATGTCCTTTAAATTCAACTTCTTTCTCATCCTCCTCTTCTTCTACCTTGTGTTTGTATGTGTGTGTGTGTTTGTTTGTGTGTTTGCGTGTGTGTGATCAATGTGACGCAAATTCCTTTCATATTTTCATAAAGAGAATAGAACCATATCAAAGTTGAGCAGAGCTGCAATGAAGACCACATCTTCAGCGGATCTTTTCTACCTCTTTCTGTTAAATGACACCAACATGAAGTGTTTGTTGTCCCTCTGTCATGCAGAACTTCCATCTGATCGACCCGTACCTGCTGGTGTTTGTAACCTTGGTTCTCATCAGGCGACTGATTTGGCATTTTATCATAGAGGTATGCTGGTAGCCGTGATATAACTTCATTCGGATAATAGTTGATTGACATGTGCAGAACAAGAGAATTCAAGGGTAATGTCATCTGTACCTGGAATTTGGGGGTGTGATGGAAATAGTATTTTGACTGCACTCCGTATAGACAGTGTTCAATCTGTTCTGATATAGTCATAGATGCAGTTTTGAGGTTATTGATGAAGAACAGAAAGACCAAACCATGCTCTCTTGCTGAAACGTTTGTGGACGTTTAACTCCTTCCTGTGAGTTTGTGTAGTAAAAGCTAAAAGACAAAACAGAGCATAGAGTTTCTCCACTCCCATGATCATTGTCAGTATCACTTTATTTAGCAGTGTAGACAAATGCAGATGGTCTTCTTTATAGTACATAGATCTCGATATCAAAGGCAATATCACATGCTGAAAGTGAAAGTATACACAGTGCACTCCCGTTATAACAAAGTACTTGGGACCTGCGGTTTTCCTTCATTATATCAAAATTTTGTTACAGCTGAACAATAAAGTATATAAAGCTTTAATATAGATGATGATTTTTATGACCTGAATTTTTACTTTGTTGTAATGAGAATTTTGTTATAGCTTTGTTTGTTATAATGGGAGTGCACTGTATTTATCTCTTTGGTGTAACAGTCCATTTTTATGTATCTTTTATTTTTGTTGTTATTTTTTATTTATTGTTTTCTAATTTTTTGTGTATTTTTCTTTCCCCCTGGCAGCTGTCACCAATAGTGACCAATGTCACCGTGGCTTACTGCCTCCTCCAGGTGTTAAAGGTCATCATCACGCTCAGCTTCCTCAACCTGGGGCTCTGGTGCCTTTGGCAGCTCATGAACAACAACTCTCCTCTTAACCTTCTCTTCCTGGCATATCCGTGAGTCGCAATCGCCGTCATCCCTGGCAGCATTACCCTTCTGCCACAAAAGCCCAATAACAGTCACGGAATGTTGATTTTCTATTATTGGTGTCTGCAATTTTTTTAGACTCTGAAGTTGTTCATTATTGGATATTTGTCACACTTTACTAAAAAAACAAACCAAAAAACAAAACAAAACATCTGCTGCAAAAATAGTGAGGGAGCAAGTCATCAGATAAACACAAATTCATGAAAAGTGGCTTTCAGTTGAAATGTTCATTAGTCAGGTCTGTGGAAAATTTCTCATTTAGAAACAATATGTCCATTAAAAAATAGCATTGTGATGTGCTTCATAAAAAAAAAAAAAAAACAGAACAAAGAGTGTGACCTTCATGACATTACTGTGCTTTGAAACTATGAAAGAAGAAGCTGAAGGTAACTTTCAATTTTTTTTCCAACAAATTATCAGATGTCTTATTTGCAGCCATATTGCTTTGCTTTTCCCAAGGTTTTATTGTATTTTATTGCATGTGATGTGATGTGTCACATAATTATGATGAAGCCTTCTTTGTAAGCCTTGCAGAGCGCCGCAATACTTCATCTCTTGGTGACATGTCTGCTCACAAGGAATGAACTGTTTAACCTCTATTTCGAGTGGCATTGCTTGACAACGAGTGTTACTGTGGAATCAAAATATTTTATGATGATGTTATATAATCAGCAATGAACTGAACTTTTTTTTTTCAACCCTTTTTGATTTTCTCCATCACATACAAGAACTGCATGAGCCATGTCTTGACTTCATCTAGGGACTTAGTGTCTTCAGTTTGCAAAGCAGTGCTGACTCAAAGTTGCTCTTTAACACTATGGTCGCTCAATTTGACAAAAATTTTCAGCATTTTGACGTCTGAGCTCCACAATTATGTCCTGTTCTGGAGTGTTCTATTCTAATGCTACTGTCTCTGGGAAAAATTGAGTCTGGTCACTCACAACTATCTGAATATTTTTCTTTTAAGCATTCAATTTTAGCGACAATTTTTTTTTTTTTTTTTAGCTTCATTTTTGTACAACATCGCAGACACCAGTAGCATGTAGGCCAAGGTCATTAAAGATATTTCAAACTGAAAACATTGTGAAACAGCACTTAATTTCAGAATGTTGATGACGACTAGTTGCTCATTCCACCCTCTCTATAATTTTTTTTCTGCTCACTTTGCTGGCATACAGCCTCATCTCCTACTTTCTCTTGTATGGCCTGACCCTGGACATCAACCTCTCCCAACTGGCCCCGCCCGCCAAGGGTAGCCGGGAGGAGCACCTGTGGAATGGCATCACCATGGCGATGCCCGTCAAGCACAAGTGCTCCCACATGCCGAGCGAGATCCGGCAGGAGGCGGACCGGCTGAAGATGGACTTCAACTCGCGCGTGAAGAGCGTCCTCTTCAACTCCATGGTGTGCGCGTACTACGTGGGCTTCGTTCCCATATGCTTCCTACAGGTGCGTGGGGAGTGTGGCTCTGTAACACAGTTTTTTAAAGGGATGGTACAATATTGGGGGAGATGAGAATTGTGCCTTTTAACTTTTTATGAGATGGCTGAAACATCAAAAACAAAATAAAACAAAGCAATTGTAATTAAAGGTGGGTCCCACCTTTTATTAGAATCACTCTGTTTTGGATATCTCAGCCATTTCACAACCAATTTTCATCAAATAAACATTAGAATTCCTCATAGAATTACATGCTCTTTCATATTTCATAAGAGGTTTCTCCTTATGTCACCAAAAAATATTAGAAACCTGAAGTTAGGTCTCAACCAAAACTATACAATCCCTTTAAACCCCCTGTGTGCTTTTAGTGTTGATTGGCACAAAAACCCCCACAGCCTTGTACACACTGTCCAAAGTCCATGGCATGGAATAGGTTGATGGAGATAGAGAGAACACATTTGCCCTACCTGTCTCCCCCTCCCCTGCTCCACAAAGTGGAATGGAAATTGGCCCCTACAAAGTCAAACAAAACAAGAGAAATGCTTTGCAGAATGCGAACAGGAAAGTTGACATATGTAATGACTGTGTGTTCTTTGAAATAACACTTCAGTAGATTTTCCGATGAGTACAAAGTGCATCCTGTATTACAACTCCTTGGCGTCAAGTACATTTAATGCATTGTCTTATTGAAAACATTGTGAGCTTGCTGTCTTATATGGGCCTATAGCCAAAGTATGCCTTTGTTTAGTTCTAAGTGGCTAAGAATGATTAAAAGACTCTCTTTCTCTCTGTTGTACACATGTATACTTAGGTTTTATTGTCCATACACTCATGTGAACAGTTATGCTGTCCAGAAAAGTAGAATGCGTGAGGAGTGTTCAGAGAATCTTTTTTTTTTTTTTAATTTTTAATACTTTAGTTTCAGAGCCTTGCTGATCTACTTAATTGATTGTTTGTGATTATCCAATTCTTTAGTCATCATATCTGTACTATTTTATTATTGTGGTATATTGTATGTGGCAAATGTGGAAGCTCTTTGTATGCTTATGAAATAGCTACAAAGGATCTGAGGAGTTATGATACCCTCCGAAGGACCAGGCCTTGAAGATAGAAGGCCCTGTGGAGGGATGCAACCATTGCTACCAGCTGACTCAAATCAGGGACCTGAAGATTGGAAGACTATAGATGATTCTTATCATTCAGCTGCAATGGCTCATTTCAATCAGATTCTGCCCTTGTTTCTGGGGTATTATATTAGTAGTACCTTTGATGAAGGAAGATAACAACTTTTTGAGCTAGTGTGCCCTCTTTTCTGAACATTGCTTTCCCTTCAATTAAATTCATGACTCCATTTGGCTAAACCCGTTGGATGGGCTGATTTAACTCTAACACGCATTTCCCATAGACACCTGCCCAAGTATACTCAGGACTACACTCTAGACTACAACTGGTTAAGCATTTCCTGGGTGATGTCATTTTATGTCTCCTCTCTTTTTCTCCCCTCTTTCCTCAATCCCATCAGCCTGCTATGTATCTTGATCTCTGGTGGTCGTGTTTTCTCATCGCTTTCGTCTGGATCAACTCCTTTGTCATGTTTGGCTCGCACTTCCTTCCCGTGGCGTACTGCGACGCCCTGCACCGGTGCTCGCTGCACCTCGGCCGATGGCAGAAAATGGAGCACGGCTACAGCAACACACCACAACACCTGTAAGTCTGAACGATACCAGTGGACGTGGACAGTCTTCTTAGCCCTCAAAATTACCTCACAGGCACATGAGTTAACAAGAGAATAGGACCATCTTGTGTAAATGTTAAGATTTCGAGATATCTACATAGATGGTGAAAGTTGCATTGAATGTCTTCAGTATGTTCTGCTTGACTTAATATTATTTTAACAGCGCAACTTTTATGTTTTTCAGGGGGAAAAAATTCCCACAAACTTACTGTATGGAACCTTTTTAGACTAGACATTTTGTCTATGTACGAAAATGTCCATGATGTCCTTGGTAATTCATATTAAGCATACTAAAGCATCTTGTTTTAAGAGGAATTTTCTTTATATTTCAAGAAAATCCCACATGATGTCCTTTTCCTCTGTAGAGTAAATGGAAAGTATTGCAAACAGAATTACTGTGACTTGAGTAAGGTGGATGTTTGCAGAAATCCTCAGGATGCTGAGTGGCTGACATTGACAATGGCAAGATGAAATATTTTGTGTTATCATTTACCCCATTTTCCTTTCAACTTTGACTATCAAAATGTTGCTTTCATTTCAATGATCTTACTCTCCACTTTGTTGCTCATTAGGATAACTTTTGGATTTCTTTTGGATGAAATGCCAGAGATATGTTGAATGATATATATAAAGAACTTACATGAATACTCACAGTGTACTATTTCTACGCAGCAGAAGTACTGACCTTTAAATGCTCTGCGATATTTTGCCCTCGTGCAGATGGTCAGACACAACGGTGTGGCCCCAGGGTGTGTTAGTGCGATACAACAAGGGCATTTATCGTGCGACCGGACAGCAAAACGTGGCCTTCCCCTCAGATCGATCATATGCACGCTTTTACGTAAGTTTCACAGTTGCCCCTTTGCTTTCCTTTTATACCATACTATGATAGTATGCAATGTATACTTTGTAAGAATTTGATATTTTTTTTGAGCCCATGTACTCAAGAAAACAATGTGCAATTCCAAAGCTTTCTATGTTGGAAATCTTGGTATTTTGTTTCTTCTTCTTTCTCTTCTTGTTCTTCTTCAGTGTTGTTTTCGTCTTCTTCTTTATTGTCTTCATTTTCTTCTTTGTCTTCATCTTTTTATCTGCTGATTGAAGTGTACTGTTTATGTCAAATATTTTAATGTGTGCAGGGATCTCGCCAGCGTATATCACCCTTGTCGGCCCCGACAAGCGTGCGGTTTGAAGAAGCAATTGCCGACAAGGGTAAAACTTGCCGACAAGGGTAACACCACGCGTGAACTTGCCGACAAGGGTAACTTGCTTGACGAGCTAAGTTCGGACCAATTTCTCGCCTTTTTCAGTCTTTATTATCTGGCTAGAAAAGAAGCTAGATGTTGAAAGCAGCAGCAGTTTACATACTTATACAAGTGCAAAAATTTACCCACGCAGTCATCGCACCTATCACAACAACGCGGCTCAACAGAGCGACGTACTAGCTGATACCAGGGAGGTCTCACCTCCCTGCTGATACACACCACATCACACACTTGCTCACTCACATGCGCTCTGATTTGGGATCCACACACACATGCACAAGCACCCAGCCGGCCACTTACAGCCGCCTGTGCGTGTACAACGGTACAGTGTATTGTGAGAGGGAGAGAGAGGACGGAAAGAGAGGGTTGGAGGCCGAAGGAGGCTGAGGAAGGCTGACACGTGCTCGCTTGTTGTCACGCTTGTTGTCGGGTTACGCAAAAACAAACGATATGAAATGCATGCCAAAGGTTGTATTTTTTTTTTTTTTTTGGGCTGCTTTGGTTTGTTTGTTAGTTTGTCTGCCTGTCTGTCTCTTTTTTCGCAAAATAAGTCAAAATTTGGGAACAGATTAGGATGAAATTTTCAGGAACAGTTGGTTGGTAAAATGGCGCAATGAACAGATGATCAAATTTTGATAGTGAGCAGGATTTATAATACCACCGAAATTCACCGCCAGGATCCAGGATCTTTAGACTTTGTTTCGTATATTTGAAAGGATTCGTATCAATTCTTTAGGAAGCTGGCCATCGGCAATGACGCAAAATTAGATGCGTTCAAAGCATTGCCGCAGAGAGAAAATTAACTCCATTTTTCGTTAAAAAAAGAAAAGAAAAAAGAACTTGCGATGGAGTAAGCAAATGCAAATTGTTATTTAGGTTTTGGTAGTTTCAGTGGGTTATTTTTTTTTTTTAATCTAAAAAGCCATGCGTTCCATTTCGGCCTTTTCAATTTCTATGGATTTGTAAACGTCATTCGTGAATATTCCATTTTCCTTCTCCGGGCCGAAATTTATAGTAATTCTGTCATGATGGTCTTTCAAGTTCAACGTATACGTAATGCTCCACGTGCTTCTGGCTTGGGTTTGTTAAAAGGTGGGTTAGGAGGCCTTCACGGGCAGAAAATAAATGATGATCATTCATCAATGTTCCCAGTTGGTTTACATGCTATGTACACGCTGTTTACGACCACTGAAGCAAAGTGGCAGTACGCGCGACATTCTTTATCTGACACCTGGCTTTCGTGGAAATTTCATGGAAATTTCCACAAGCCATGATATCAAGTTTCCCCACTGCTTGAGGTCGTGCTTTTTTTTATTCTTCATTACGAACATCAATTTGTTCAACTTGAAAAGTGTAGATAATTTGCTTTGAGGACGTGTTTCTTTCTTCTTCTTTTTTTTTTTTTCATTGCAGCATCGGTAACATTTTGTTTTGTTCATCGTCCCTGCATGGCAGGGGTTCATGGGAGGAGAACGATAGGAATGACTGGGGAGAAAATAAACTGAAAGAAGGAAGCATCTTTTGAGCGAGCTGTCTTTGTTTTTCTCTACACCAGCATCAGTTATCGCCACCAAGATTCATTTTTTTTTCGTTACTCCGACAGATTAATGATAAAATGATGCTAGATTCTTTATTCTGAAGGTTCGTTAATCCAAAAATGATTAAGAAAAAATGTCCGTTCATTTCACGACGAAATCAGTTTTGTTATTTCGAACGTTCTGCCAGTGAAATTTCGGAATAAAACGACGGCACAAAACAGCGTGTTTTCGTACTCTAAGGGTCTGTTATTCCGACAGAAGTAGTAATGATGAAATGATAAATTGTAGATTCTTTATTCTGAAGGTTCGTTAACCGAAAATTGAATAAAGAAAAATGTCCGTAAATTTCAAAACGAAATCAGTACGTCATTTCAAACGTTTTGCCAGTGAAATTTGGGAATAAAACGACTGCCCCAAAACACTCAGTTGCAGTTTTCTTACTCTGAGGGTTCGTTACTCCGACAGATTAATGATAAAATAATGCTAGATTCCCTATTCTGAAGGTTCGTTAATCCAAAAAATGATTAAGAAAAAATGTCCGTTCATTTCACAACGAAATCAGTTTTGTTATTTCGAACGTTTCTGTCAGTGAAATTTCGGAATAAAACGACGGCACAAAACAGCGTGTTTTCGTACTCTATAAGGGTCTGTTATTCCGACAGAAGTAGTAATGATGAAATAATAATAGATTCTTTATTCTGAAGGTTCGTTAACCGAAAATTGAATAAAGAAAAATGTCCGTAAATTTCAAAACGAAATCAGTACGTCATTTCAAACGTTTTGCCAGTGAAATTTGGAATAAAACTGCCCAAAAAACAGTTGCACTTTTCTTACTCTTAGGGTTCGTTACTCCGACAGATAAATGAAAAAATAATGCTATATTCCTTATTCTGAAGGTTCGTTAATCCAAAAATGATTTTAAAAAATGTCCGTTCATTTCACAACGAAATCAGTTTTGTTATTTCGAACGTTTCCGTCAGTGAAATTTCAGAATAAAACGACGGCCCCAAAACGGTTACAGTTTTCTTTTACTCTGAAGGTTCGTTACTGCGAAAGAATAACGATATAATACTTTAGATTCTTAATTCTGAACGATCGTTAATCGGAAAACGATAAAGAAGAAATGAAAACGGTTACAGTTTTCTTACCCTCAGGGTTCGTTACTCCGAAAGAATAATGGCAAAATAATACTCTACATTCTTAATTCTGAATGACCGTTAATAGAAAAATTATAAAGGAGAAAATATTCGTTTATATCCAAACGAAATCAGTTTTGTTATTTCGAATGTTCTGCCAGTATAATTTCGGAATACAACAACGGCCCCAAAAGGGTGTTTTCTTATTCTGAAGCAATCACGATGATAGATGATAGATTCCTTTCTGAAGGTTCGTTGATCGGAAAATAAAAAATAAAAAATGTTTGTTAATCTTCGAACGAAATCAGTTTTATTTTGAACATTCATCTGTAGTACTGTTGTTTTCGATTACAAACCTTCGAAGTACTCATGAATCGTTTCATTTTATGATTAAACAAACCTTCGGAATAATGACCATCATTACATTTTTGTATGATATCTCTTTGATGTCACGGCCAAACTACCGCAGTATACCCAGAAAGGAAAGTGCAACCATGTCCCAAAAGTTCTCGATCGCTTCTCGCGCATCTGCATGCAATAGGCCTACCACGTGGTCGAGCAGACGGCGAGAAAGCAACACGGCGCGCGTAGTTGCGATGCAGAGACGGCTAATTATTGCAACAGTGAAACAGGAAAGGCCTAAAAGAAATCGGAACCTCCACCATCGGCACCTACTTCTCTTTCATTTATTATTTAGGAACTGCCGCTAACAAAATGTATGGAGTTTCTGCATTGTGTCTGTGAGAATATGCCCCTCACAACGTTCATTACATCTCCGTGAAAATGTCGCATTTAGTGGCATTTTAGCGGCGATTCATCTGTGTTGTATTGAGCATTAGCGAAGGCTTCCGCGCTTCGCGCAGGAGGGGGAACCCCCCTCCCGTACCCACCCCCAGAACAGCGCGCATAAATGCCGACAAGCGTGGAGAAATTCCTGGCGAGAACCCTGGTGTGGCAATTTGTACAAATTCGGTGCTCCACAGAACAATCCCAAGAGTGATGTCACCATATGAACATTTTCAGAGCTGTAAAGTTACGCACAAAAATACTCTCATCCACATCGTTTCGAACAAGCAGTGTTCCCTGAAATTGGTCATGCGTTAAAAATAACCTTTACGAGAAAAAGTTTGCCCTTTCACTGTCAGATTGTAATAAGTCATTGACAAGCTGTTGATGAGTATTGTTGGTTGGTATCAGCATCGTGGGATTTTCATGTCCTTTTTTCCGTTCTTTCGTTTTCCCCCGCGTCACGTCACGTCCCGTCGGCAGTTCATGTTCCACGACCCGCTGCGAGTGCTGAACCTGTTCGTGTTCCTGCAGCTGGGCGTGATCGCCACCCAGCTCTACCTGCTGATCCGCCACTCCCACTGGCATTACGTCATCTCCCTCTCCCTGCTCCTCTTCTGCAACTACTACGTGCTCTTCAAGCTGCTGCGCAACCGCTTCATCCTCGGCAAGGTCTACCGGCCCGTGCACGACGAGATGGAGTAGAGAGGGCACGGGCATGTGTCCCTATTTTTGATAATTTCTTGGGGTCTGGTTTTTGTTTTTGTCCCCTCTGTCGCTGCTGCTGACTTCATCTTGGCTTATTAACTTTGTAGTTTGCGTTTCTGTGTTTGTAACAGTCTTAAGAGGTGGTAGAAAAGGATGGGCTGGAATGATTAAGGAGGCTGTGCAGCTTAAAGGGATGGTGTAGTTTTGGTTGAGATGGGACTTGAGGTCTCTAACTTTTTTTTTGTGAGATAATGAGAAACCTCTTATGAAATATAAAAGAGTATATCATTTCAAAAATATTCAAAGTTTATTTGGTGAAAATTGGTTTTGAAATGGCTGAAATATTAAAAAAGCAAAGCAATCTTGATAAAAGGTGGGTCCACCTTTTATTAGAATCCCTTCGTTTTACTTTGTTTTTGGATATCTCGGCCATTTCAAAACCAATTTTCATCAAATAAACTGTGAATTCTTCATAGAATTGTATGCTCTTTAACATTTTCTAATTATCTAGCGAAAAAAGATAAAAGCCGAATCTTCATCTCAACCTATACTAAACAATCCCTTTGATTGTTGATGCACCCAAATGTAGACCTAAAAATACTCATTGCATAGAATTATAAAGCAGAATTGTTCTTTTTTTTTTCTGGCTACGAGTGACAAGACAGTTAAGTATATCAACTAAATCAATGCAAAGGAAAAGCAGGGAATATTTTCTTGTCATCTTTTCCAAAACTCTCAGGTTAAAACTGAAATTCATTTCTGTTTTTTAAACTGATTCTCGCCATGATGTAAAGATTCAGAGGGTCAGCATAAGAGGACCAGTACCCCTGAAATGTAAAGGCATGTAATGTTTACTGCACATAGCTTGTCTGGCTGAACATAGGAAGCATGCTGGCATCAGTGCATGAATGTTTTAGTTTACATGGGATGACATGAAGGAAGATATTCTCACATACCTTCACAACATGAGAGTGCCCCTCAAAAATTTTAGAGATTGTGCCAGCTGTGTCTGTTGGATGGGTCAAAATATCCGAGAATAAAATCATTAGCAAACATCATCCTTGCTACAAACCTGGGGGTGTTTCATAAAGCAGTTTGTAAAGTTACGAACGAGATACGAACGACTGGTGATCAGTTCTTGTGCTAGTAGTGTGCAAGTATGGAAATTCTGATGAGTATAGCGCAATAGAACTAATCACCAGTCGTTTGTAAGTCGTTCGTAACTTTACAAACAGCTTTATGAAACAGGGCCCTGGTAAGGTTCTTTACTTTTATTGCTCACAATGGTATGGATGCGTGCCCGAGAGATCGATGCAAACACACACGATTCAAAGGAAGGTGTGCCCGAGAGAGCGACGCAAATGCACATGAGGCGCGTGTTATACTTATGGGCCTCGCCAGCATTCATGTCGTTCTCTCGGGCTCACCTTTCGCGAATCACGTGCATTGGAGTCATTCTCCCAGGCACACTATGATATGTTACATGTACATTTGTTTTGGGATATTTTATCATATTTCACTTTTCAGGGGAATAGCTGAGTTGGTAGAGGCTTACGAAGTTCAATGTCATTCTGAAAAAAATCATTGTCAGAAGAGAGAAAAATGCCAAGTTCATAATTGATGAAAAAACAAACAAACATATCTCCCCAACAAATTAAGTTTTGCTGATAAAATACTATGAAATGATAATGCTCACGTCTCATTATCTTTGATGATGAGATGGAAATCACCACATGGTAGAAGATGATAAGTGTATGGAACATGAAAGTATTGCATGCATACCTACTCAGAAGAAATCATAAAGAAACCTTGCATCAAAATTTTACTGCTGTACTATAGCTGTAAATGGACAAATATTAATAACAGTATCAGTCATTCCTAATTGGTAACTCAGTGATCTGGAATTCCTCACAAGCGTTGTACAATGGGTGTAAAGACTTATTAGGCAAAATTGTGATAATTACGAAAAACCAGAATAAGTAAATATCAGACATCATCAAAGCTTTTACTTCAAAGATTTAGATAAAAGATGCTAATCTGCTTTTGACTTCTAATTAGGAGGTAAATTGTGGCGTCGTGGTAACCGGCCTCCTTTTCTTCGTATTGATCTTTGTCTTCTATGTCAAAAATGAACCACATGTATGGATAATGATACTCTGGATTTCAGTCGGGCTGAAAGTAAAACCTCAGAGCCAAAGAATTGAAAGTCAGATTCACTGAATATCCAGTCAAATTTTAGACAGCTTTTCAGTTCAGGTCATCTTGATTTTCCAGATAGGTCAGCACCATACTGTCAGGTTTCTATGATGAATGAAGTATTTGCGTACCTGTATTACGCATTGGATTATGCAATAAATGTCCACTTCTACCATAAAGATCTGTGCTTCCTACGGAAAAAAGGAGGGGAAAAGGGAATGTTACATTAAGTGAAATATTTTGATGAGGAAGGGAATGTAATGACAGAATTGGTGAATTTCAGGTAGGCATATGATATGTTGATACTGCGTAGCATATTTTCAGACTGTGCACCAACAACAATCTTTGCACAGTACAATGTGTGAGAAAGGGGTTTTCAACTACAGAATGTACATGGTATGCTCTTGTGCATGTCGGGGAATAACATTCAGAGAGAGACAATTGTGAACATTGGCTGTGGTGTTGCCGCATTATAGTCAAGAGTAATGACTCTAGTGTTCTTGGTATTAGGAGAAAGCACTAATAGACGTTTCCTAAGTGAAGATAGTGACAAAAATGCTCAGAGTTGCACCTTTCTTGCACAACTGCAATGCAAAACTTTATGGCTTTCCATTTTGTTCAACAAGTTATCTTTAAAGCCCATGTAAAGCTCCGATAGTCAAGTATTTCAACAAAAACTAATGAAAACTGTGTGTGAATAATTTTTAGAAAGGAAATATGAATGCCCACAATTTGTGACAAACAGTGTTAAAACCAAGATGTCATACCCAATATTGTTGAAAACCCAAATACACAGAAAATTAGTCTACTCAAGAAGTCAGGCTTTTTTATAAGACGAGAAGTGATTGAAGAGATCATTGTCTTTTCTATGACACAGACATCACTGTTTGAGTGACTGACATGTAGGTCTGACATGTACAAATTATGTCTTTACTAAACTAAAGTCAATTAGGACACTTATAGTGCCTTTGGGACTTATAACCCAAGAATCAGAGAGGGGTTTCAGACGAGAATTTTCCTGAATATCTCTGCGGGCATTTACAGAAGAAATCTGCGACAGACAATGTAATGCTATGTCATGAGCAACCCAAAAGCACAGTATTTTGGATCGCCTACCAAACTGCAACCCGGATCTACCCATCATTAATGACAACTGTTTTATTCTACTGCAACTCTTTGCACAGGATTAGTTTAAGAATGCACTAAATTGAGCAAAAATATTAATCAGATACGCAAAGTGCCCCTCCCTTATTTGAGGACAGCGAGGGAAAAAAGTGAGTAAACTTCAAGGCTGTATCAGCTCGTGTTTTTAGTCTGTCGCCCATTTTTTCTTTCTGTGTGTTTTTTTTGGTGACATGGTGTACAGTGGTACTACTGTATGTGTATGTATACATCCTCTTGCTTCTTGCTTTTACCGTCATCTTATTTAAATAAAATAAACCAGCTTCATGCTAATGCTTACAAAAAAAATTACACGTTTTAATCTGTTCAATAGCATTGCTCCATCAACATGTTGGTGTTGGTTTACCATCATAGCTGTTTGAGAAATATTGATGATATGAGCCGCTGTGGGTGTGTGAAAGTTTGATCCCAAATGAAATTTAAGCCATACCGACCTGTTTACCTCACAGATAGGGCGGTAATGTGGCTCACTTGGTAGCATGTCTGCCTTGCAAATACAATTGGATCGGGTTTGATTCCCAGGGATGTTAGCCGAGCAATGTTGTGTGTAATCATGCCGTCTCCTCGAGTGAGAGGCAAAAACTCTGATACATTCCAATAAAATTCTAATAAAATAATCAAATAATTGAGGACTGCCAACAATCTGGAAATCTCAATGCTATTGTTCTACAAATTAAGTTAAAATAAAATGACAACTAAATACATCAAAGTCACACCGAGGTACGATCTTTCCATCATTCACTTATCAGAAAAAAAAAAAACACTAAAAAATGTTCAAGGGTATGAATAAATTTTGCAGACAACTGCAACTGAGAGCAATCAGTTAAGTTTTTGACTATGAGAAATGGACAAGAAAATATAGAATTTCCAGTGTTTGGGCTTATTTATACATACAGGTCTTTGTCATCAAGGGTAGCCTCTTCAGTGTTGCCACTGCTCTACCAGAGGGCCCTGCCATTATTATTACCCTAGCGTTGCCAGATACTAGTACCCATTTTAATATACACCTGGGTTGAGAGGGACATTATGAGTAAAAGCATCTTGTCAAGGGACGTAAGCACTGGGAGGGAATCGAACTTGGGTCCCCCAGTTAGGAGTAGAGAATCTTATCCACAGTGCCCCCAGCTGAAGTGTCTGACCTACACCAAGATTCCAGGGAGCTCATAGTCAGTACAGAAGCCAATTTCCACTGGTCAATATTTCCTGCAGCACACATTCACATTCACTCATCGACCTCTCACATCCTAGCAATGCTCCAACAGGCACGCCAGATCTAGAAAATGCCACAACAGTATGGCCACTCAATGAAGCATTACAAATAATATATATATTTTTTTTTCCCAATCAGTTTCATATTTTTATTCCAAATAACAATGTGCATCAAATATTTCACATAAAACAGATACAAATCGTTCTCTTCCTCTCTTTTTTTTTTCTCAAAAAGAAAAAAAAAAGGATATCTCATCACTTGACAAACACATAATTGCTTGAAACACATATAAACAACACAAAATCATGAATATGTCAACTCAGCAGTAAGAGGCCCTTACAGTGACGTATTTGTAATCAACTCTTTTCTTTTTTTCTGCTATCTTTTGACAGCCATATGCTCATTGTGAAAATGAAGCTGAAGTCTCCAGTTTTCTATTCTATTCTATTACCATTATCATTTTTGTTATTATGGTTATTTTTGTTATTATCATCCTTAATATTATTATTATTATTATTATCATTATTATCATTATTATAACAATAATAATCATTATTATTATGCACTGGAAATGAAAGATGGACAATTGTTTTGAATAATCCTGTGATTTTCATCATTCCAGTCCTTACAGGTAATTGGATTCATGTGAACTATCACTTCCAGATATCAATCGTCAATTCAGAATGTGGACATATACAGCATGGGATGTTCACTGTAAGGGCCTTTTACTGCCCATGACGTTTTACATGTCACCTTTTACACAAGGTCACGCTACAACTTCTGTAGCGTCATAATCTCCATGGTCCTCACACAAACAATGTTCATAAATAGTCCCACGATAATGTGGGAAATATCGATTGGCCACAAAGGTCCCAAATGTAGTTTCCGTTCACCCTTCATTTGTCACTGTGGAAATGCAGTGATCGACTCCTGGACTATTTTAAGCCGGAAATTAGTGACTCATTACACCAAGGAAAAGAAAACCCACAATACAGATGGCAGGTTCTATTTGTCTGTAAATAAAAAGATGCCTACCTAAAAAGCTACTTGACTCCTTATGCTACAATGACAGTTGCTCATTTTCATTTAACACTGATGAGAATCTTTCTGACTGAATTGGTGACACTTCAAGAATTTGCATCGAGTAGGACTCAGATCACGGCATTTCAACGAACATAGTATCTATCAATGGATCGGCCATTGGAACACAGTTCAGAATGGTAAAGAAAGTATTAACTTCACTGACTTTTCGCAGCCCTGATAATGCCTTTCTAGTTCTCAAGTAACAGCTTTGTTTCATTTGATTCACGGATAAGAACAATGTCCAGATTATGATTAGTCCCTTAGTGCTGACCATGACCAGCAGCCATACAGTCATAATTCTTTCTTAACTTTAAACTGCAGACATAATCAAATGCTTGCTAATGAGTGTGTGACTATGACATGTGGTGATAGTCACAATGCAGAAGAGTTGGGGGGGGGGGGGAGGGGGAGTGATTAAACAAAATGCTTTAATAGCAAGCAGTTGATGGCTGCTTGAAGAAAAAAAGAACAAAACAATTACTCCACCAGATCACGCTAATAAGATGTGAGCACTATGGGATTATTTTTCCATGCTTGAGAAATTCTTACTTACCGGTACACAGTTTTAAGTTACAGGGACCATGACAGAGGTCATGTAAAACAATAACAGCTTTTAACAGGTAACACAGGCTTACATACTCTGCTGGCAATAAATTTCTCTGTCATACCCGCTTCTCAAGAAAATATGTTATCAGGAAAAAGAAAGGAAAAGACAGCATACCGTAAAATCATAATGCAGTAATTTTAGTATAACTTAATAAATTCTTTATACTTTTCTTACATTAAGCTGGTGAGTTGTTCATACAGCACATTGTCACATCTTCAACACAGTGGAACGTAAAACCTGCCGGCCTTTGCTACATTGACAAAATGCCAAAAGATTATAATTTTTTTAAAATAAAAGACAGGAAAAAGAATACCAAAGAACAAAGAAAGAAATGAAAGTGGAACATTCTACTGAAATCATGTGATCGGACAGCAAAGCACGACTAATACAGGGTTTTACCCATTCAAATTTACCTCGCCACACACATTTCGTTGGTTGAGAATGATAAGGGCGTTAAGTTGCCACAAAACCCATAGTGTTCACGACCACTTAACGCCCTTCTCATTCTCAACAGACAATATAGCTCAGTAGTGCATTTTAAAGTGTAACAATAAAAGAAAAGAAATACACATCCAAAGACACACAGTATGCTAAATCCAACAGGAGAGATATACACTGTAATATATTACAATGACTCATCTTTATGACTGTTGAAATAAATCCAAACACAAAAAGACACATTCCAAAAACAAACAAACAAAAAATAAAACATGCTCTGCAGTCGTGACAAACACTTGTGATACCTCGGCTTTTCCCAGACACCACTTTTTTCTCTTTTTTTTGAACAGGTTACCATAGAAACAAGCTCCAAAGTATTGACCAGGAGAAAACTACCTATGTTTGCTTGACATAAAGTACAACTGTATATTGTCCTTTGCAATTGAGACTTTGGAAATGTAATCATGTTATATACATGGTTTCTTTATGGCATTCTGAGCAATAATATGCTATTGGTTTTTTTTTTCACGTGCTTTGTAGCTTTTGTGGATGTTATGTTGGATTAATATGGCCTGCTCTGAGCTAATTTGCATTCCATACTTGAGGCTAGGATGGATGAGGCAAGATTTATTTTTGCTTTATATTTGAAAATACTATGAACTCCCTTGAAGTGTTTTCTTTTTCTTTCCTTTAGTTGTGACATATGTCAAAAGCCTCACACACACATTGAACAGCCCGCAGAAAAGGTTACGTAAACAAAGCGCATGAAAGAGTTTGTGTACAGGCACAAACGATAAAACTGAAAAGGTCATTTGAGCCAGCTATGAGATGAAAAAATTGAAATGCTTAGCAACAATGAGTGCAATATACTGATTGTAGATTCCTAGAGTACTGGGGTTTACTTTCAAATGAAATGGAGGAAAACTTGACTGTAGACATCATAGATACAAATGTAGAAGCCTTAAGATAAAGAGAGAAAATGAGACAGCCAAAGTGAAAACAGAAAGATAAGGCATGATCCGACAAGACAAAAAAAAAATCAAACAAGCAAAACTTTCTTTCATTTTCACTAAAGCATCTGATCTTGAGCAATCTGAGAAATATCAACATGAATCTTGTGGGATGTGTTGTGTCATCTCTATCTACTCCATGACCCAGCTAATGTGATTGTGAGAGTTAAGACCCAGTAGCATGGGAATACCGCGGAGTGGGGAAGCTGACCCGGCTCGGATGTGTTTTAGAATCCCTGTAATGAATTGCGTACAGCTACATTCAGTAATCTCAAGTACCCAAAGAGCCGAAGAATCTTGACAGGATTCGACCGTTACCGCGGAGCGTAAGCTTTGATGCAAATACTGTAAACGTTGATATGTTCGTGCGATTTATTTTTCCCACTACGTGGCTCAAGAACATATTCGCGGGTTATTGAATTCGTGCTGCGCAACTGTCAGCCTATTCAATGTGCAGAGATAATCGTAAAGACACTTATGCAGGTTTTAGACTTTGCGCTGGCTAAAAGTAGCGCAAAATATGCAAAAATCAATGCACTGTGAAAATTTCAGCGTTTACAGTATTCGCCGACGCTATTCGCGGTTTTGAAATGTACCATGGTGGGCAGTGAATGCAGGTCGGGTCAGTTGGATCATCCATGTTTCCCCATCTTACTGCATCTTTAATAGGCGATGCATCACAATACCTCTTTCCTGTCACATGCAGTGGGGGGGGGGGGGGGGGGGGGGGAGTCTGCTGTTTGCTTATGTCACGTTTCTAACAAATGAACAGAGACTTTGACCAAGCCTTATCACAAGACTACTGTGCACATCAATATTTCTACAAGGGCCCGTTATCAGCTGTGCTCCTAGATATGTTGAGTGACCGGCAAGTGGACAAAGGATGCCTACATTGCACCCATGCATTAAAATGCAAAACATTGATAGAACTGCTGAAAACTGGCTGCCCAGTATTCTCCCCTACTCCCTTTAATGGCAAGCTGTGATCAGTGGAGCTTGGGGCAAATTAACACATTGAACATCAAACTCCTTTGAGTTATAATACATCCAACCATGCACCCATAGCTGTGTGGTGTGTAATGAGTTAAGCACAATCACACTCCTTGACTACAAAAATAAAACAAAACAAAACAGTGCTACACAGAACATAAAAACAGTGTGATTGCACTAGCAGAGATGCTTGACAACAAGCTTTCTAACAATTCATCCATTTTCCAGTTGATGCGTCAAAAACACAGCGATAACATCACATGTTGAGCAGAACAAAATATCGCAAGAACTACACAGTACACAAATTGACAATCAAATACACATTCATATATGCATTATATGCTCTCATTCACAGTGATGCACCTTAAATCTGACTCGCTCCTTCCCTCCAGAGTCCAATATACCCTCCATATTTCAAACTTGACAGTCTTCTTTTTTCCCCCCTTTTGGGAGGGGGGCGATTGCACAATAACCTATGGTACCTCTCCACATCTTCTTCTATTCTTGGCAGATTCACTGGCAGAGCAGTAATGTCAATGTGCTACAACAGAAACAAACCAAAAACAATGAAACAAGCAAACCTAGATACAACTCTTCATATTCCTGCTGGTAAGTTATCAGTAGCGAGGCTGACAGAATCAATGATACTGGCAGTGCGGGAGCCAACTTGTCACACTCGGAAAAAAAAAAAGCAAATCTGGGTCTGGTTACATCGTGACAGAAGGATACAAAGGCAGTTGACATTCTGTGGGTAAAAATCATACAACTCAATCACTTCGTAAAATCTAATGAGAGATAGAGGGAGAGATAGCAGTATGTTGAACATCACAGGCTAGTGCTCTTCACTATCGTATCTATATTTTTATCTCTCTCCCTCTCTACTTTTCAAATAAATGAAAAGATAAACAATCCCGCCCCTACTTCTACTCCGAGTCGAAATTCGACTCCTTATTTTCTCCTTTTTTTCCTTCTTGTTTCCAGATTTCCAGTCACATCATGAAACCACTGCAAACTGCTACAAGAGATAACCGTTCCTTTCCCCATCAGAGCAAATGGACAATACTCCCTCACCACTGAGATTGAAAGAGCACATTCAAATGCACTACACAAAAAAAAAAAAACCCAAACTTGTTTACCTATCCTCTGGTCATATGTGACCGCCCAGCTCAAAATCCACAAAAAGCTGAGGATGAGGATTCTCCGTAAGGTACCAAAATATGTCATTTTGGGTGGACCAACTCAAATCTTTAAAGTATGTATTACCTGGGAGAGTACACTGTACCTGTGATCTTTTCTCTACCTATTGTCAAAGTTTTGTGGCTTAAAACAAAACTGAAATTGAGATATTAGCAGTTCTTCTGGGCTATATTTATTTGAACAGGCAGGCGCTGCTTTCACTAGGGTAATCTTTAAGTCCTCTTTTCTCCCTTTTTTATGACACTGTACCTCCTCTCTCTCTCTCTCTTCTAATTTCAATCACTTTTTGAAGGGTTAGGATGGTCCAGTCTTAACAAGTTATATATCATTTGAAAGCACAGAACTTAACTCTTTGAAACGATGTTGTAACAGTGGAAATTCATTTTGGTGTACTCTTTGTGGGTTTGAACTGGGCTGTCTCACAATACTGAACATTGTGTTGATACATGAGCAAACTAAATTGTATGTCACATGAGTGGTGCAATCTGCCGAGCTTCCAAGTTTTGTTGGGTTCCACGTTTGTGTGCTTTGTTACTACTAATATTGGCTTTTGTTTTGTTCGGGATGTGGTCACGGCCGTTGCTTTCTCTTGTTCCTACATTTCAACTTTGTACTGACTGTATATTCCTAAATTGAAAGGGAAGTGATGGACAAATGCACACGAATCATACTGCCATCCTGATGTATAACAGATATGATAATTATATTCCGATCCTCTGTTGGCATTACTGGCAATTGATACACACTCAGTGCATGCAGAAAATGAGTGCAAACAAACCAATTCAGTATTTAATTTGCCTCTCGTCACTTTTCTCCTTAAATAATTCTAAATGAAGGGTAAGCAATTTGCTTCATATAACATTCACACATCTTTAAGTGCAAATCAAGACTTTCAGACAAAAACTTTTTTTTTTCCTGTATTTCCATTTTTTCTCTGAGGTTCTCTAAATAGCTTTCAACAGAAGGCAGATATACCTCTTAAATACAATGCTCAACAAAATAAGCTGAGTCAATATTAATACATATAATACCTCTTGTTTACTAAATTGTGTGTGCATTTATTTGTTTTTTCCTTTTTCATATATTAAGTACTGGCAGTGCTGTATTACACAGGGGTGAATTCATATCCATTAACACATCAGTTCATCGGTTTATCTTGCTCCATTCCGTGCAAATTTCTTTTGGCAAACGACCCAGTACGAATCAAGGATGTCTTCTATCCTAACCTGTGAGATATTCATGAACACAGCATTGACAATTCACCTCATAACAAAATTGTCTTCAAAGTGTGACAAATACACTGCATTGTATGTGCTGGAGATGTTTTATAGTGAGGGTTGCAGTGGAGAGAGAGAAAGTGTTTTAAAAAGAGCCAAATATTTCTGTTCTAACCTTCTTAAAAGTATATGTCGTCTGTAATCCAAGAGCATAGGCAGGAAAGGGTCAATCCCACACAAGTGAAAGAGACGTCCGGCTACATGCCTAACATTTACCGACGCATCCAACTCGAAAGTAGAGGACTATTCATCCCATCTGCTGGAGATGCAATCCCGTTTCCATGGAGACAGCAGTCTTGAGGGATGACATTCTTATAAGCCCCTAGTGCTTAGAACCTGCCAAATTTCCTACAAATTTCATCAACTTGGCATCAAATTTTCTTACAAAATAAATTGGATGCTAATGCAGTTTTGCATCACATTCTGCTCTTTACTTGAAAGTGAAATGATTTCCCAGAAACTGATACGTGAAAGTTTTGAATTTGCAAATGTGAATCATTGGACTATATCTTGCTATATGTCACTCCAGTAACAGTCTATAATTTCTCCTTTTGTTTTCCACTGCATTCCATGAAGCCAGGTCACACACTATTGATTTTCTGGATTACATTTTTTGTTTCTTTTTTTATTTATTTTTGCTAAATCATCAGCTTACAGGCATATGTTGTAGCATGAACTTGTCCCATTTAGCTATGGTGAAGTATATGAAGGTTACAAATGATTTCTGCTACTATCTCGAGCACAGCACACTATATGTCAGGGTATCGGCACAATGAATACAAGAAGAAATGGCAATGGCACTATTCACTAGTATGACTGAAGCTATGCACGCTATTCTCTGCGCACTTTGACTTCTCTTTCTGCAGTAACTTTGGAACAGACGAAGGAAGTTCAGATGAAATCTATGGCACTGGTATCAACTGAGTTGTATGATAACAGAAAGATCCTATTCGCTCGAGTGTGAGCAGGAAGGTGACCCTGCTCAGACTTTGCAAAGAAGTTCATGTGAGCGTCATTAGTCCGGAATGGAAATGTTTGCCCAACGACACTGCTTGCTCGCACCATTTCGTGTCCAGAAGAGTTGCTGAAGGTAACCAGAAATATGGTTATAAAGAGAGAGAAGCAAAACGGAGGATGTCTCTGTACTGAAGATTGATGTGATGTGAGATGCGACATCTCCCCACTTGCGACCTCCATGTGTTACTCCTGCGAAGACAGATGAAAGGTCTCTGAAAGAATTCATGGGTTTTTTTTCTTTTCTTTTCCAATCACACAGATAAATACTGTGCGTCCAAGACCTGCGTATACTTTGCCATCGTGCTCATTATTGTAACACTATACTTGCCTGAAGCCACGCTGGCATAATATTTTCTCTGGCCTCTTTGAACACTGTGTAGTGTCTTTTTCACTGCAATAAGGCCACTGATGAAAATGTATAGCATCAGCAGCCTTTTTGCAGGTAGCCCTGGGTACCTTTAACTCTGATGGCCACCTGTTCTGCTGTTTCATAACCAACAGAACACGGAACAATCTTTTGGCATGATCCCTACTAAACATCCATCCGTACACAGTACCTGGCAAATCATCCATCTATGACATCTCCCAAACCAACTGACTTGGTTCCACCACACATCCACACACAATTTCTGCACAGCTGTGAAACATCTCAATCTAGTTCAGACTTTCTACCACACACTTTGTTTCGATGCCCTATCTGTTTTCTTTTTGTCTTTTTTTTTTCTCTCACAAAATTTACGCTTTCCTCTTGGTTCTCCTTGAATCACTTGAGTCTTTGCGTAACATTTGCGAGGGCTATCGCGAACGCCTGGATGGCTGAAAACGGACTCTGAAAGTCCAGTGTGTACGCTTGACCATCGATCTTTCCAAACTGCATCACCTGGAGTGGACAATAGAGAGAGGAGAGAAGAGAATTTACAAATCAAAGGTAAGTTGCATACAACACCACACAAAATAGATAATCACCATAACACATCCTAATCACATTGACTTTGATCTCTAAGAAAAGAGCATGGTCAAATAGGCATTACAAAACCTCCAAAATCTACTGCTACAATTACCTGGTGTGAATTATGTGATATTTCATTTTCTTTTGAAGACTTCAAATTGACTCATGACAAAGGTGTACATTTTTTACAGGGTTACATTTGACAGTGAAAATCGTGGAATCGTACAAAAATGATTATTCAAAATATTGACAACAGACATGCCAAATGCATAAAAATCTCCTCCACTATCAATCCTGCTTCTTTCGTGCCAAGGTATAATGTGCCAGTCAACACCATATTCAAATCAGCTAGAAAGATTTGAGCACAATCAAACAGAAAGGTACAGTTCTCATCAAAACCCCACCTCAAATACAGTTTTGGAATACTCATTTTTTCATAATTAAATCTTCATTAGACTTCATTTATTTTGCATTCTCCTATATCAAGCTGTCACTATGTGCTATACCCTATATATGATGGGTTGCAGTCACCGGAAAAACATGACCATTTCCAGTAGCTTTGCGCACAAACTCATTGGATTCAATGACAACACCCCCTCAGCTAATTTTCATAGTTGTGACCAATATCACTTCCAGATTAAAACATTACGAGATTCAAAGACTTTCATATGTTGCTTTACACACAGCTTTTTCATGGTTTTTATTATTTTCAATATTTGCAAGTTGACTGATAATTGCAAAATTAACATGTCTTGAAAATATAGCCTTGCACAGCACAAATGCACAGTATTACTGTACATTGTCCCCAAGGTGGGAAATCACCAACTTTTCTCATGAAAAATGCTTAAAAAGTATTTTTTTATTCTGTTAGTGTGGTTCTCCATCAAAAAGTCAACCGATTGTGTAATTGTCCTAGTCCAAATTCACAAAAAAAATTATACTATACCTTGTGAAATATATGGCATATACAGGTTGTGTAATTGAGATAAAACTATTTGATCTTATCAGATCTTGAGGTCAGCCATGGCACTCACGTTGATGGTAGATACTTTTTGAACCATCCGAAACATTTCTACGATCGTGATTGCCACAACTGGCTGCAAGATCTGACACAATCACAATGATTACTCCACAATCCAGACCACAATTTCAATCATGGTGCAAATTGTGGAAGACATACACAAAAAATGCCAGTCAGCTTCTAATGGCTGATTGTGGCGTGCATAGCTGATTGCCCATCAGTGGGAACCCAGCACTAGAGAGAATTTTGTTGACAGACTTGAGCAAAAACAAACAAACATAACATATGACTTACCTGTTTGTTGTGAAGTTCAACCTGGAAATTTTTGGCCGACTCCTGTGTCACCCTGCCACCAAAGTCCAGCTGGTACACCTGGGTGTTCTCATTCCACAGCGGTGCCTTGTTGTGCATGACGAAAACCCTCGACTTGCAGTTGGCGTACTGCTTCATCAGCTTGGCCTTTCGTGACTTGGCACTGCTGGCCGTGGACGAGTCTGACGCCTCGTTGGCGTTCTGGTTCTCCGCCTCGCTGTCCGAGTTCTCCCCCTGAGACTTCAGCCGGGCCCGCGATGGCGAGCGGTCCGAGTTGGACCACCCTCGGCGCAGGGACTTGCGGCTCTTTGTGGTGGCGGTGCTGTTAGTCGGTGCGTTGTCCTGAGCGGTACTGGATAACTTTGGTGATCCCTGTTTGTCTGTGCCATTGACGTCCTGGCCACTCTCAGATTTCTTGCCCTTCCCCTTGGACTGCTTGGTTTTATTTTGAGGCGATGATGACAATGAGGACGATAACAGCTTCTTGTCCTTTGAACTGCCCTCACATGACGCCTCATCTGGCTTGGGTGATGGCGCCCTTGTGATCATCACACACTCTCCATCAGCACCATTGACTACAGTGGGCGCTCTTCGCACTTTGTCCAACTGCGGACTCCCGTTCATTATTGCTACGTGCCGCACTCCATTGGCCAGAGTCACTTCCGTGTTGTCTCTACTACTCTCGCTCACTACACTTACATCGTGATTGTCTTTTCGCCTAACTACGCGCTTCGGCGACTGTGTGCTACTGCTGGGTCCGTCACATAAATGACTTGTCCTAGAATGCATGGGGGCGCTGTCCGCCCACCGTGGCAAGTCAGTCTGTAGCTCCTCCTCACCTTGCATGTCGGACGGTATAACGATTCCCTCATCCAGGGCCTCGGCGCCCCCATTGACTAACCTGACGTCAGTGACCACATCCAGTGGTCCGGTACGCCCACCTATCGTCGTGGCGCCCTCTGACTCGATCTTGCGCCGACCCTGGGCGACTAGTCTCTGTTTGGGTATTGCACCTTCCTGTTGACATTTCTCCCTGGCAGACTCCGACAAGAGCGGTGTGGACTCTGCCACGCTGCTCTCCACCGTCTGACTCTCCGCGTTGCTCGCCTCTGTGAGGGCGCTGACCAGGCTGTGATTGTTTGAATCTAGGGTATCTGAAAAGCTGCGGTTGGTGGATGTCATCGGTGCAATTGGTGCTGCTGCAGCTTTGTTCAGAGGAGCAACTTTCACATCTGAAAAAAGGGTGAAGGAGCAATGACCCATTTCAGAACAGTACAGAAGGGCAAACAAATTCTTATTATAGTACCAAGGCAAATCTAGCATATGGCCTGGAAAAAAAGAAAAGATTGCATAAAAACTCACCTTCCTCAAAGTACTAACTGAGAAATTAGTTCAACAACATTATTTTGAAAGCAATTCAGTTATGTTTATTAGTCTCTCCCTTATTCTTATGTTAGCATAATTTGAAGCAAATGTCTACAATAATCATGAATGACCCTGTACCATTCAAACTAAAACACCCATCTCCAAAACTAACCCACCTCAAACACAGCTACCTATGATCATTTGGTATCTTACTAAAACTGAATTATTTGTCCAGCTAACAGAATGTTGTATAAGACTTGTCCACTTGCAAAATAAATAAGATAGAATAAAATAAGAGATTTAAAAAAAGGGAAAAAAGTGGAGGCTACCTGGGACATCGTCGTCGTCCTCGCTGAAGACATTGGGGTCGAAGTCGGAGTCATCCTCGTTGCGGGAGCGCCAGAAGTCCGGCTTGAGTTCGACCAGGGCAATGGTCATCTGGCGAGGCTGCAGATGAAGCAGACTGGTGCGGTAGTTGATCTGACCCAGGTTGACCGGCAGAAACGGCGCCAGGCCGTGGATCTTGAACTTTGTGCCCCAGATGTTGGATGTCACCTCCACAAGGGGCGTTTGCTACAGATACAACCAAAACAGAACAGAAAGAGAAGGATGGAAAATTGTTGAGATTGCTATAATACAGTGGTATAGGGGAATAAAGGAACAACAGTGGAGTACATGCATATTGCGTACACAAAATATAATTAGGGTTTACAGTAGAGACAATCTTGCACTGAACTGCTTAATTACTGCATGGGGGACTCACGCACCTGTTCTCATAAGCCATAGAAAGTATGACCGACTACTCACCATTTTTGCTCCTTCCTACAACACCCTGGACAATTAATATATCACCATGTTGCTTTGAGATAGTAACAGTAGTACTGTCCTGTTTCATACACCAAAACGCATGAGATGAGATGCAACTATTTGTTTAGTATCCAGTGCTCATCCTTTTCTCTCTCTTAAAACCCGTTGAGGACGAGTCCCGAGTATATTCGGGCAGGTGTCTATGGGAAATGTGTGTTGCAGCAAAATCAGTCCATCCCCAATGGGTTAAAAGTTGAAAATACAAAAGAAACGAGGATAGGAAATAAATGAACAAAATATAACAATGCTTTATCACAATTTCTTGTCACTAGAATTTTTGCGGAAAAAGTGTAGTGCAAGGAAATTAAATATCCATCTGTGCCCGATATCAAGAATTGAGGAAGTCCATCACGATCTCACCTCTGGCAGACTGTCCAGGAACAGACTGTCAAATTCCTTCTCCTTGAGACGTGGGGACTCCGAGGCGCCCTGCCCGCTCTCCCGAGGCTTGGGGCTGCTGCTGGCGTTGCGGTTGTCGGAGCGTCGCCGCATGTTGCACATCATGTACTCCTCGCTGTCGTCTGAACACGAGCTGTCGTCGGAGCTCATGAAGGTCGGGACGCCAACGTCCTCGTCAGTACCTGTCACGACAACATAATCCCAGAGTGACGTACTATACAAATCTCTTTCCACTCCCGTATCTAGATGAAAATACACACTTGATATTATACATACCAAAACTCATACATACTGTAACACTAGAAACATTCCTGGCACAAAACTTTTGCAAATTGGAGTCGACTGCTTTTTTCGCGGCATGAATATTTTTGTGAACTGCCACTGGTATTCAATGCACAGTGTAGACAAACACTTTTGCATGCATTTTTCTCGCATGAATCTTGGCTCTGTGCAATTTTCTGATTTTACAGTATGTTTTATTTTATATTATATTTTACAGTATATTTTACACTATGAGCCTCCATCATTCAAACTAATGGTCTGACGTTTTCTCAAATTTCTTACCAAGTTCTCAGATTGCTCAGATGCACATATCTCCTCTGCACTGGTTAAATATTAGGATGACATTTCTCCATCTTATCATTTTGTCTATGGCACACATGGAACACATGCTGGAATGCTTTCTTTGCCTATCGGAATGGAGGTCTTGAAACTCATTGTCAATGCATAGATGACCTAATCCCTGCAATGTCACCAAGGCCTGCCTAGATGAGACTGAGGCACATTGCTACACTTCAGTGGGCCTGTTAGTCACCAACGAGTTCATATCTGTACAGACTACTAAATCCTGGTCACAGAAGCCATGCAAAGAGCCTAGGCATGTGAAGGATTTGAAAGGAAAAAAATATGAAAATGACTTCAAAGACATCATAGGAAACAATACTCACTCTTTGGTTCTGTTTTGGGATCGTAGATTACAAACTCCGGGCGGAGCTTGCTGATCCTGCGCCCCTTGAGGAGCGGCACCAGACCCCCGAGGAACTCGAGGAAGAGCGTGAAGCAGGGGCTACCCGTCCTGGAGTCAAACTCCGTCCTCACCATGGTGCAGTGGAGACGCTCGTTGCCTGGGGAATGGGGTCGAGGAAAGAGGCGAAAAGGGGATGAATGGAGAAGACGAACCATCTCATAAACACATCTGGATGACTGCATCAGACAAAATCTCGATCTATTTGATATCGTATGGACAATTATCATCAAGACAACTACTGTAAGGCTAGAAATTTCTTGCATGCATTTTAATTTCGCAAATTTTGTGAAAGCCAAGATTCGGGAAATTAAAATGCACACAAAAATTCTGGTCTACTCTACAGTGTGCATTGAATGGCAATTCACAAAAAATTTAATGCCGCAAAAGAGGCCATCGGCTCCAATTCATGAAGATTTCATGCCTAAAGTATTTCTGGTTTTTCGATACCTAGCTCTACTTTCTTTGGCAGCACGATCATATTTGGGCTTTCAAGTTCAAGGTCAGCAGCTTCAATTCACAAAAATTTCATGCCGCGAATATTTCTGGTTTTACAGTACCTCGATCTACTTTCTTTGGCAGCGAATCCATATTTGGACTTTCAAGTTCAAGGTTGGCAGCTCCAATCCACAAGAATTTCATGCCATGAGTATTTCAGGGGGGCATTTCATGAAGGAACTTGTCGGATAAAATGTCCGACAAGTCAATTATATCCGACAAGTTCAGAGAAATCAGCCAATCAGACTAAAGAATTTCTCAAAACTTGTCGGATATAATTGACCTGTCAGATATTTTATCCGACAAGTTCTTTCATGAAATGCTCCTCTGGTATTACAGTATCTACACAGGTTGTAGACCTACTTTCTTTGGCAGCGCATTCATATTTGGGCTTTTCAAGTTCGTACAGGAGCAAGAGTTTCACAAGACTCTGTTTCATACCTGGCGGAGGTTGGCTCACAAACTCTCTTAGCTTCGCTGGGTCAGGGATGCAGCCCTGTAGAGAACAGACAGAAGGAAAACAAATAATCAAGAACACCTCTGGCAATTACATTACACCATAAGAAAGGAAGACCCATGAACTGGAGAAATCTTGACCCCCCCCCAAAAAAAAAAACAAACAAACAAACAAACAAACAAAACACACACACACACACAAAAACCAACAAGAACAACAAGAACACCAACTACAACAAAAACACACACACAAATAAATGTTACATTAATTTCGTGCAGGGAATAGAACATAGAGTATACGGGTAGAAACACCACTGTGTCACAGCAACACTGTTTCGCATTCACGAAACGTCAGGCCTCGATAGTGACAGGCATCGATAACTGTCAAAAGCTAATTAAGGCTACATCAATAAACTTGATTGCCTGAGTCAAGGTCGTCCCAACAAGTGATATAGATTTTCTCCGTCAATTAATTACATGTGCTGCAGAAGTCCCCCCATAGATATTGCATGATATATTTGTCCTTCAAGGGATTTCTGGCCTTGGCTGTCACATAAAAAGGGGAGGGTTTTTTTATGATTACTTGCCACAAGGCCAACCACTACTTAGAAGATTAAAGGGGTTTTTCCCTTTCGATAGTGACACAAAGACCGATTGCATTACTTGAAGATAGCTAGTATGATCCATTCCTCAGATCAAGGGACATGAAGTGGTGGTCCCACATACTCCTGAAGGTGTCATCCCAACGCGCATGTACAGGATTCCACTTTCCCTTTCCATTCTCCCTTGTCTCAGAGAGAATGTAGACAACCTAGTAGTCTGTTCAACGAGCAAGTTATAGGAAAAATTGTTATTAAAAGGACACCCCTTTGGAGTTGACCAAGGGAGAATAGCAATATTGGTAGTCAGTGCATGGTATCACCAATTTGTACTGTACCACATCACACCAGAAAAGGTTATTTCTTTCAACACACTATCGAAATGGTACTGTCGTACCTTTATCGTCAGCGAAAGTCTTTCGGAGACGTAGTTCCGGAGCCGAAGGGGCAGCGGCAGCTTGGCAATGAGTTTCTCTTCATTGGCGAGCGGGGTAATGACCTCCCGGCACAGCACCTGCAGCGGGGCCACGCCCTTCTCGATCCAGGCCACGTGGAGGATGGAACCGCAGGCCACAAAGAGCCGCTGGTCATTGTGACCCCAGGTCAACGCCGACAAGGGTCTCTGGATGGGGTTCAAGGGGTTAAGACCTTGCCATTATGGCCTGTGACCTTCACATTCTGTCATATTTTGCATTGAATTGATTTGCTTTTTGCATGGCCTGCTGGGTAAGCAATGAATGTTTGCAAGTATGGTATGAGACAAGACTACCATCTAAAATTGATTTAGAGTCTCACCTTTATTGTTGCAGTAAGAATATTGTTTATAATATGTGACCCTGGACCAAAAAACAAACAAAAAGTCACAAGACATGGATTTTCAGTTAAAGGCAGATTCTGAAAGATCAGACTCTAAGCTTTAAAATGATGTATAACTCAATTCAAATGGACTCCCCTAACCTACCTAAATACTGGAAAGAAAGCAAACACTCTGGAAAAGTGTGAACTGAGAAAAGAGGCTCTGAAGTACATGGTCTATTCAAGCGCTTAATCTTTACCAAGCCGTGCTATCTGTGCCATGAAAGGGACAAAACACAGGATGTAACCCACTGGAGCAACAACAATGAAGGGATTATCAGATTAAGCTGAAATTAAACATGTTATATCAGCACAGTCTGCCCATGATTAATGCCAACTTTTAAAGCAATAGCATTATCCTTTCAAAAGTAATTAGACTTGAAAGTGAAGAGTGTGCAAAGGATTTCAAGACATGAAAAGCGGCCTCTATTTAAAGTCATACTTGATCATTCTACTCTTCCCCGAAAAAAGGGTTGTAGAAAAACTGCCAGAAACACACTTTCCCATTCATGCTAAGATACCAAACTGAAGAGTAATGTAGAAGAAGGATAGCTCTTTCAGAAAATATGAAAAACTCAAGATTGACTTTTAATAATTGAACCATTTTACCTTTTTTGAGTCCTCACTTAAAATCAAGGGGTGCGACTTTTTGTTTGTTTTGTGGTGCACGGTCACACATATATCTAAATATCTGAATATCGTTCATAAAATCCTTGCTATATCTCATTGTCTTCTCCATCCACCTTCCTTTCTCTCTCTCTCATCCACAATTCCTCCTCTAAATCATTATGATATCATACTTAAGCAATATGTTTTACGTTAATATTCTAATTATGAACACTTCGTATATCTGTGCATTTTCATGTACAAGGGTCTTTGTTAAACAAGTCTACTAGCTTCTGTTGGTCCTCCCTCGTACCCATTATACATTTTATGATGATTTTACTGTGGAAATATGAAATTAGATGAAAAGATAATGGGCACAAACAAGGTCATGATAGTAATCTGCTTTAATTAAGCCTTTATGCACATACTGTGTAGTATTAAACTGGAAGTAAGAATGCTGTCTGCAGACACCAACATACGTCTGCAGACAAAAAACAGACACCTGAAGATGCCATAAACCAATGTCTCCAGATCATACTTGTCTGCGGAGGATGACTAACTTCTTACCCCTCCCCCATCCCCTCCCCTCTCCCCCTCCCCCTGTCCCACACCACCACCACCATCCTGAAAATCCCCAGCACCCCCTGGACCCACCTGGGATGGAATGTTGAGGGTGTAGCGAAGGTGGCCAGCCGTGTCGTAGAACTTGACAGCGCTGATGCTCTCCACCGGCTGGGTGCCCCCCACGGCCAGGAAACTCCCGCAGCTGCTCCACTCCATCTTGACCGAGGCTTTGAAAAGAATTTTTCGAAAAAAAAAAAATGGGGGGAGGGGGAAGGGAGAAAGAAATGTTGAGAGAATGGAAGAATTACTTCCTGTATCTGGCAGTATCTCATAATGAGTCAGGTGAGGTAAAGAAGAGAAGCCAAACCAATGGAAGTGACTAGCAACAGAGAGGAGAGAGAAACATAGGTTCAAGGGCATGTTTTCTATCAAAATTGACGGATAACCCTCTGCATACCACATCACTTTCTTGTCCATAGGTTTTGTGTGTGAAATTTGTGCGCATTTGACTCATTCGCATAGAGAGGGTTAAAGCTCATTAACAACTGCAGAAGGACGCTACTTTGTCCTTGGTGACTGACGTACATTATGATCTTTGTAGTTCTTTGATGACCTGCTATCTTCCCTATTTACCGTTTTGCATCATTTTCCCCATTTGTCTCCAGCCAAACATACATTAGACATCAGTTGCAGAATGTGTAGCGTCGTGGCCATAATGTCAATGCTACAAGAATATCATGTAAAGGCAAAATACATTGCACATAGTTTTCCTAAATAGAACACCACCTGGATTTATCAATAAAGTTTCCTCTGTTCTATTATTCTCTATCTGGCCATATGCATGACACTTTTTACAGAACTGACAAGTCAGATACTTACATGTAGAACATATGACTGATATTTGTGTGTATATTATACAAAATTTCAACATTTTGCATCAGTGTCTGCATATTTACGAGAGAGTGTCTGGCAGGTTTATTCATAGCCACATAGAATGACACACTGTGAACGTGGAATCACATGACCATATCATGTGGCATGCGTCGGAAAGCGAGGATTTTCCCCACGAGGCAATTAGGAAGTACATGCACGTGTCATGTTCTCAGGTATTTTCAAATCTGGTTTCCCAACTCAAGGCTTGCCGACTGCTTCCAGGAAGTTACTCCACGGAAGGAAATTAAAGACGCAATCTCACTTGCTTCTGCGAACAAATTCGTCATTTCCAGGTTTTAAAGGAGAGCTCAGGATGATTTTCAACTTTTCCATTTGAACAACTATGAATTGGTTATACTGCGTACAAAGTTTCACAATTTTTTTTATATTGACTGGAATGAGAAATAGGTTTGTTTTCAAAATTCATAACAAATTACAAAGAACAAGGATGATGACATGCAGTTTTACCATAAGAATGCATGAGTGGGGCTCAAGGAAGCAGCACAAACCAAAAATGCTGGCACAAATTCTACGCACAGGTGAACTTGCTATTAAAGCAAGCAGTATCATAATGGCATTACATGTACATTTTGGAAATATATGAGCCTCCTATGCCATCATTCTTGTTCAGTGTAATTTTGTTTGTTTGTTTGTTTGTTTGTTTGTGCTTTTTGGGGAAAGGGGGATTTTTCACAGTATCAGTTTATCTGCTCAAGGATTACAACAAATTCGGGAGGGGGGGGGGGATATTACCCACAACACATGTCAGTAACAAGTAAAGGGGATGTGTACTTTTCATTAACAAAAAAAAAAAAATCAAATTTCGTGGAATTCATTTTTTAATTTCCTTTATATCTCACATAGGTGACGTCACAAATGTAGCAGTCTTCCATCCAGCAATGGATACGCCAAAACTTTAAAAATGCAGATTGTCTGATTTTCCTCAAACTTCGCTGATTTATTCTACTTCATATTGCTGCATTCACTCAATTCACATGTGTATTAGGGTTTCATTTCCCTGTAAACAAAGCTGAACATTGTGGTGGCCCGGATCAAACTGCAGTGACAACTTTCATATCAATTATTCAAGAGAAGCCCCTTTTGACTTCACAAATGGAAAACAGGAGGAACGGCTTGCAGAAAATTTCCTGTTTTGATCAAGTCCCTTCTCTCCACTACTCTGTCTCTTATACATGTATTTGCTTGTCTATCTGTCTCAGTGTCTCTCTCCCCTGTCTGATGTGAGTCTGTATGTTTTCATCCATCTACAAACTTCTTCATCTTTATACCTCTTTCATTCTATCTCATCAATTCATGCATATAAAAAGCACCATCAGTTCACCTCTATATAATCATCCATGTTGTTATATAGCTAAATACCTATCTGGCTATCTATTCAATCTTGTTCTTCCACATACACTGTAGTATGCATAATACATGTCTCTATGTATCCATGCAAGAGGCATCCCTTTATACTTTCTCTGACAATTCCAAGTATTTGATCGAAAGATCCATCTATCAAGAGCCCTTACTGTCCCTACAGCTTTTGCAATCTCCTCTGTCTGTCTGTCTGTCTGTTTGTCTGTTTGTCTGTCTTTCCCTCTCTGTCTCTGCCATTCTTATACACTCGCTCATCTTGTCAGGGAAGTCTCAGAGAGAACCGTTCGCACTTCATCAAAGGGCCATCTGTAATTTGATTCATCATCCCAATAACCCAGTTTGGATGCCGATTGCCACATGGCCTTCGGATGGCTCAACGTTGGAACAACTCAAACATACCTTCACACACGGAGGGGAAGAGAGAAAAAAAAACCAACCCTTTCCTGAATGTGCATTTGATCTTCAAAGTCTATAAATAAAAACCTCACTCACAATACTGGCATTCAATGATTGAATGCACAGGATGCCAGACTGGGAAGCAATTACTAGAACTCACTGCCACCAAAATATGGTACACGTTCACATTTGCTGCAAATTTGGTACATCAAGTTTAGGTTTACCTTTCATATGTTAATTCACTCAACTACTTGAGTAAGCCCCGTAAAAATATAATCACCATAACATATTTTTGTTGTTTCCATAAGAATTGATGCCCTTCACCTTTTAAACATTGTTTATTGCATATATAAATTGAATATTGTGGGCTATGAATATAAAAAGTTGTAAAGACTTTATTCTTCTTCCCCATTTGACATGCATACCACCCCCCCCCCCCCCCTTTAAAGGCACATTGTTGTGTATCAACAATAACTCATACAATGGAAGAAGGAATTTTTGGAATTAAATTTAATATTTGTAAGAAAAAAACCGCTATGTACAAATTTCTGCTGACAAATTGTTACCTTATAAATATTTTTTCTCTTCTCCAAGACTTACTCCAACTCCTCCCCTATGACATATTCTTCCATATGCTCGAGAAAGAGTAGCACAGTAAGTTTTCTTGTTTTCTCTCTTCAGGCAATTCCCCATAACAACATCTAAAGTAGGTGCGAGAAGACTTGATATTCCTTCACAGCGGATTCATCTGGCATGAATATGCACGTCTCTCCTCTAAGCACAACGCCGCATGAAATTTTTTGCAAGCTGGAGCCGAAGGCCTGTTTTGCGGCATGAAATTTTCATGAATTGCCACCGGTATTCAATCCATTTTAGTGTAGACAAGAATTTTTGAGTACATTTTAATTTTGTGAATCTTGGCTCTCACAAAATTCATGAAATTGAAATGCATGTGGACATTTCTGGTTTTACAGTGTAGTTGCTACAAGATGCTACGTTTTACTCACTGGATACATTCTAACTCTCCATGGGTGAGGCTACCTAGTCCTGAATACGCCATATATTTAATGAGTCTCTTTTTTTGTAAATGCATTTATTCATTCAGTCATTTATCTGATTATTCATTTAATGATTTATTTATTTATTTATCTATTTATTTATCTATCTATTTATTTATTTATCTATTTATTTATACATATATCTATTTATTTATTTGTCATGTTTTCATAGGGTTGCTCCATCAGTGAGTTGAATAATGTTGTTCATGGAGTCCCTGCTTCAGCAATAAACACAGACATTGTATATTCATAAACATTGAAGCAGCATATCAACAGAAGCAATTGTGATACATAGAACATGCATAACATCCCAATTTAAAGAATACTAGAAATGTCACTATGGCGACTGGTATGCCTCCGCCATAGTGCATGATTCTCCTAATAGGTCTATAGTACATGTGGACAATGTGTGATTACATTTTCACAAAATTGGCAAAATATTAAAATGACATGTTTGTCACAAATGTATTGAATGTTTACCTTCCTTGACCTATGTTTTGATTGGATGAATAGGAGAGCATGTATTTGGGAATTTAAGAACTTGAACTTGACTTTGACCCTTTCATAAGTTTATGCACTGAGTAATTTTCAAGGTATGGAGAAAAAGTGCAATTTCTGTATTGAACAGTAAATTGTTATCATTTTCATCTGGCCTTTGATTTATAAGAGAATCACTGTCAGGCAGAACATACATAAATATGTACTAAGTTTCAAGATAACTTGAGCCACTTCCGAGATATGGAGAAAGAAGTAAGTTCAGCACTTTCACTTGATCTTTGACCTTTTGACCTTTGACCTCCTTTGCAAAAACAAAATCCCAGAGACGAATCTCTATTGGGTTATACATGCATACATCAAGTTAAAAAAAATAATCCTGCTGGCATTGCATAAATATAAGGAAAATAGTAAAATTTTGAAGTATTGTCCTTGACCTTTGACCCCTGACCTTTGACCCCATGAACCCTAAATTCCCTAGATAACCACTGCCAGTCAGTACATGCATATATACTATGTTCCATGAAGATACCTTGAACAATTTCCAAGATATAGAGAAAAATGTAACATTTTAACATTTTACTTGACCTTTTGACCTTTGATCTTTTGACCTCATGACCCCAAACTTTCACCAGAGAATCTTAACTGGGTAATACATGTGTACACTAAGTTTCAAGAAAATATCTTCAGGCATTGCATAGATATGGGGGAAATAGTGAAATTTTAAGCATTTGACCTCGACCTTTTGACCTTTGACCTCGAGCATGTGCACCCAAAAGTTGATAGGCACAACTTCACCCCCTAATACACATACAATGTACATGCCAAGTTTTATTAGGATACCTCAAAAGGTTTTGGTAGTTACCCTGTCCACAAAATTCATTACGGACGGACGGAAGGACGGACGGACGGACGGACGGACGGAAGGACGGACGGAAGGACGGACGGACGGACAACCCGAAAACATAATGCCTCCGGCACCACTTCGTGGCGGAGGCATAAAAATAATACATACAGAATATTATGTGATTTCAAAACATATTAACCAATACATAATATTACTAATACGGTATATCTGCAGTCATGCAAATGCCACCTACACGAAGTCCAAGGCCTTTAAGAGTATGTGATATAAGATTTTGCAGTTAAAGGACCTGTTTACCTTTGGGAGCAGTGATTTAAAAAATGTTCAAGATATCACTTTTGATGCACATATGTGTAGGCCAGTTATATCACAAAACATCCTACCACATAAAATTTTTGCAATAAAGCCTAAAATATAAAGAAACATCACTATTTTTCTAATCAAACCATAACTGTAGACGGTTTAGTCTGGAAACATCTTTATTATAACTATTGTTCACATTTTGTAAATTCAACAATACTTAGTAAACATCGATTATACATGGTTCAAATTTTTACATTAGTTGTTTCTATCCCTAACTCACATTTCAGAACTATTTTGAAGCACTAATGCTGGGTTTTGTTTCATCTGCAAATGGCAAATTATGCCTTTAAAGGGGGAGGAAAAAAGTTGATGGTACACAGCATACCTGCATGTTCTACAAGCATTTTTCTTTTGTCAAAGTGTCAGAGTGTCAAATGCTTACATGCCAATGTACAATGTAAATGTGCACCTCCGACACAAAACATATGCAGGTTGAATGGGCAACGTAACTCACATTATTCATATACTCTATTTATATGTGTTTTTCTTCTTTGATTCGCTCAAACTGCTCCCTAGATTGTGGCTACATAATGTTTTCCTGAGTAGGCAGTAAACCTTATCCCTCATACTCTGTGAATTCTTCTGGAAAAGCAGTGTGGGGAAGGGTAGGGACAGAAGCTCAGAAAAATAGAATCTCTCCAGAAAGAACACTATAAATCCAAAAATGTTTGCATGAATTAAATTTTGTTAATTTCAGACAGCCAAGATTCATGAAATTAAAATGCACACGACAGTGTTTGCCTAATACAATATATGTACAGCTGTTTTGAATGCCAATGGCAACTTTGGAAAATTTCATGCCGCGAAAAGGGCCATTGGCTCTGAAAATTTCATGCCGCGAAAACATCTTGCTTTACAGTAAGCAGTAGAATAACAGTCTGCAATCAATTCATTGGTCATGATGCGACTGAACAAATTTACTGTATCAATGCTATGCATTATAAATCTATGGAAAAAACTCATACATGTGTATCTTGGAGGCAAGAGGACTATGGTGTTTACACACTTTGCTGTGCATTTTTTTTTTAAAGGTGATGATTAGGGTGGCTTCAATTTCCAAGCAACTTAAACTGGAAAGTTATAATCATTATCTCCGCCAAGGGAGGAGGTGAATGTTTTCATCGGCATTGGTTTGTTTGTTTGTTGGTTGGTTTGCTTGTTTGTCTGCGTGCAAAATAACTCAAAAAGTTGTGAACGGATGTGGATGAAACTTACAGGAAAGGTTGAGAATGACACAAGGAACAGATGATTTAATTTTGGTAGTGAGCCGGAGATATTTAAGGATTTTCAATATTTTGGCAGGTAGGGTCAATGAACTTGGGAGTTCAAGCTACGCATTTTTTGAGGTTTGCATTTGCACACTAAAGTGCATGCTCTAGTTTCTGCTAGGGCGAAGCGCGCCGCGCAGCTGGTAGTAGTTTATGATGTAACAAAAGGCTTCTATGTTGGGAAATCTGGCGACTTTCAGCAACTGCATGCACACGTATGGGTGGAAATCACCGATCTCTCCAAAAGAACAAGATCAGTGGTGGAAATGAGCTGCTTAGCGGAGGTCTGTGCTCTCAGAGTGCTTCTCTAGTTTCCAACGTCATCATTTTCCAATGCTAGAGTGAAATGGCCCTTGAAAATGAAAGCACTTAATTCAAATGAACAATTCCTTTACGGCCTCTCAATGATGTGAGAACTACTTGAAACTCGTCTATCATGTATAACTCTTGTTACCATTTTTGCCTGTGTGTTTGTCAACTAACTCTGAAACAAAACCGTCAAGAAATCTGCACTGCTAAGAGCTATAATAAATCCCAAGGTTTGTCAATATCACATGTCAGCAATGATGTTATGATTCATATATCCACTCTTACCAGCACTCAAACACTCTCTGATATATGGGCCGACTTTCTCTGCTGCTGCTATTACACAAATCTCAGTACATCTGCAACATACTGAAAAAAGCTGTTTATTTCCATGAATTTCACGAATCACTGCTGGGCCGCTAATTTAACAACATGCAAAAAATATTGGTACCTGATCTTGATCGCATTGAATTTGTGGCAAGAAAATACCAACGTGGTATTTGCCGCCTTCCGAGCTGGGGGCAAAACCGCGCCCATGGCTGGCCAGATAAGCGCATGCCAATATGTAAAACATCACACGCATCCTTCCTTTTCAGCAAACCTCAAGCACAAGAGAGTGCAGTAATCTTTGTTGCATTAAAGTGGCGGAGTGGACAGACAGGCATTGGTGCACTTACGATAACCTCAGTGTCAAAATCGTAAAAACAACTCCTCCCAAAAATGTCTGTGACCTCCTCATTCTCAAAAATATCTGTATGCAGAAATAACAGCTTTTACAACACATACTGTGAAAAAAGAGATACATCGTATCAGGCAATCCCCCCCCCCCCCCCTCTTCCCCGGCTAAATACTGGTTAATGATAAGGTTAGAGTAAAGATTAGGGTTAGGGTTAGGTTTAGGGTTAGAGCTTGAGCTAGGATTCGGTTCAGGATTAGGGTTAGGGTCAGGGGAAGGGTCTGGGGTAATTGTCTGGAGGGTAACTGCCCTAGAACCGCTTTTACAAAACAAAATGTGAAAAAAAAAAGAGATTAAAAAAAGAAGAAAATTTCTGCAATCCTTAGAGATCGCACTGCCACCAACCTGTCATGCCCGTCTTGATGGTAATCGGTGTGATGTCGTCGTGGCTCTTCATCAGCTGGATCTCCCCGTCCCCGAGGTCCACAGCCATCACCGGGTTCCGCCTCTTGTTCCGATTCCGCTTTTCGCTCCCTGCTGATTATAAAATATGCACGTTGTGCACAGTCACGATGGACATAATCCTAGGTCATTTTGGGCTAAAATGTAGAAAAACATCATGCATATTTGATATGTTGTCAAAAGTAGTTCAGCAATATGCACTTCTTATTTTCATATTTTTCTTTAATGTCGAGTTCTTGTGTGTTTTTATGTTATTACTTTTTTCAGTGTGTATGTGTGTGTGTGTGTTAACTCTTACAAGCAATGAAATTGTGTTTTGGGATAAATTGCCACATCTCAAGCAGTGATAATCAAGGTATGAGGTCTGTTAATTCATTGTGGGATTGGCACAATTTCTGATAATGATACTGATGCACGCAACCCCAGCAACAGCCATGAAGCAGGGTGCCTCCTTATTCATGAATGTAATGCAAACAGCAATCAACAGCAGAAAAATGATCTCAGACAGTTATACTCTGTCATATTATGCTTTGATTTTGCCCATTTGCTGATAAAAACAAAGAAAAAGTATGTCTCTGTGACCTCTGACCTTTTCTTTTCTTCCTGTCCTCCCCCTCGGCGTCACCGATGTTGACCATCCGGAACTTCTCGGAGGACCAGAGGAGGGCCTTGAGGGGGCGCTCTGTCGCCAGATTGCACTGGGTGACGAGGGCACCGTGGATATCCATCACGACGATCTCTCCGTTGGACGTACCCAGGAGGACCTTCAGAGCAGGGCATTGATGACGAAAACGAATGATGGGATTAATCCTTGGAGAGCATTTCTCTCATTCACACCCAGACACACATGATCATACACATAAAGTTTCAGATTCACGTACGCAATCAAGATTGAAACCAAAGTCCCTGCCTAAAGGTACTTTGAGTCTATCTGCTTATTAAGTGCAAAAGTTGAGAGCAAAAGAAGAAACATTGTATGGAATAGTACAGAATTCAGGAGCATCAAAGAGGGTCACATCAAGTTATCGGTTTACATCTTTGCAAAAAAAAAGTAAAACAAAAACAAAAACAAAAAACCTTCTGTGCATACAAACTAACTTTATTCCAACAACAACAAAAAAATCCTAAGAAACTATCATGACTACACCTTTATTCATTTATCTTTTTTTTTCAGCTAATACACACACGTGTGTTATATATAGAAAAAGATTATTGAATTTAAAGATACTTCTTAAAAGTTGTTTGATTTAAACAAATTTTCAGGGGACCACCATCCTGAAACCAAAACTTTTGCATTTAGTGATCTCTGAAAAGATTGCTAGTCCGAAGATGCTCAACTGCAATGTGTACAACATATCCCTCACTTAGCCTAAAGTACTGTGCACTCCCATTATAACAAACAAGTTTTTTTGTTACAACAATGTGAAAATCAGGTCACAAAATTATCATCTCCATATCTTCATATACTTAATTGTTCAGCTACAACAAAATTCTGATGTTACAAAAGAAAACTGGTCCCGAAAACTTCGTTAGAATGGGAGTTGCCTGTACTTTGGTTTCTTTGTTCTGTGTGGGCTTGGGATTTGAGCTTGGTTTGGTAGAATACTTAGCACACTTTAGACAGTTAAGTGTAGTTGAATCAATAGTGAATTGATGTTGTCCTGTATACGCTTTCACAACCAGTAAATCTAAAATTATATACACGCAATGTCATGATCATATATCTACAATGACAAGTCACCGGTCATAAAGTGAGTCTGTCTTGACTCATACATGTGTATGATGTATCATATCTCCAGAATGATGAAAATTTCTGACTCGGAATGGAAAGTGCAAATGTTGGCATGTCTAGCTAGCAGTAAGCGCCTAAAAATTCAGTCTAGAAACTCAAAACAGCAGGTATTGCATAAATTTCAAGTGCCTAAAAGCATTTCCCTGGTACCATGCTCACCAAGCCTGAGGCTACCAACACATCAAACAAATGAAAAGTGTGACCCATCCCACACACTTCGGCACATATTGCATCTAAATATTTGCTCCAAAATGGACTTTCAAGTCTGATTCAAAGTCCTCAGATGGCTAAAATCCCTACAAGAAAAGGTGTGTGATTGATTAACCACAAACACATTTATGAAACATTTCTTACATGTTCCACAGGAATCTAATTTACCACAAATTTACTCCTCATGAGATGGAGAGATAATGCAGTGAGATCAGAACAGATTCACTTTACTTTCAGAGCATTTGTCCACTGAATATAAGTATTATGTTGGTTTTCATGCTAAATCTAGGGCCCTTTAAAACACCAGAATAATCAAAATAGAAGAACACAATGAAAATACATAATTCAAATTTGTAATGACATCACCACTGTTTCTATCCATTATACAGCTCCAGAGAATTTGCGATCATGCCTTTCTTTGCATAAACTTTGTACATCACTAGGTGTTCATACGGTATGTACTTGTAATCCTTGTGCAAAAGAAGGCACCACAGCACTCCAAACACAAAAAGAACCAGCACTACAATATGTACTTTGTGACCTTTTCTGAACACTTTCTCATAATCCCATAAGTGCTACTATCTTACATCCGGATGAATATGAAATGAGCAATGGATAAATTGAGTTTAGTGAGGAATAGACAGAATTATGATGGTAGGCATGGCATTGAGACATAGAAAGTATGGCAAACCCACAAAGGTAGCAAAGAAATAAAAAAACTAACTTGTCTCTCGCCACACCAGGAATATTTTTTTTTTTCTCTTTCTGTCATACTGCACAATGGGATGTAATAGGCAAACCATGGCAGACACAGCATAGTTCCTACATCTTACTATCAGAAACTGACAGCCTTGGCAAGACAATGGCAAACATCTCCCATTTCACTTAGTATGAATTACACTAACTACGGGTCAATGCCTGAGTAGCGTGAAGACAAATGGGGGGACCTTCATTCGTTGTCAAAAATCAATGAGAAAGACTGGTATCACCTAACTGTCTGATTATGTGACCCTCACCATACAGCTTGAGCAAAAGATAGGTTTAAAGTCTTTGTTTGTTGCATTCTCAAGGCAATACTGGTCTGTGACTTCAGGCATCCAAGGTTGACATTGTAATGCTCATTCATCTTTCATAGACTCTGATATCTTGTAACATGCAGGAGTGACTGTTACTTGCATGACTTCCTAACATGCCGTAAAGCTGTGGCTGGCAGGTGACTGATATTATTCAACCCATTCCTCCCGCAATTCTACGAGAGCCCTAAATGCCCCCGAACAAGATCTTGTTTTCCCCATCGACAAAGAACTGACAGGTTGGTATTAAATTTGCCTGTCCGAAAGCAATCGAGCAGTACCGTATGTATCCTCTTTTCAAGGTCAACTGCATGTGAAGTTGAACAATACAAAATATCAATCGGATGTGAGATATGAATAGAGCGTACGCTGGGCTCTTTTGTCATACACTACATGTACAAGGGCTACAAAATGGGGTCAGCGAAAGTCAAATTCTAGTGAGCACAACCTTGATTGCTACATATGTGTACGTCTTCCTACAAGTTCTACAGCAAAACCAGCACACTACTACATTGGAAAAAGATAAATTGGGCAAAACTGCAGGCAGGTTTCATACACAAAAAGAAGAACAGATATTGATAAAAGAAACTCTAATCTTTCGATCAAAGTAAGTTTTTGAGTCAGCATAACGCAATTAAACATGAATTTGGGCCTTGAATGCAGACACTCCTGTCAACGTTTTGGGAACATGGCATACCAGGTTCCAGTAAGGAGTGGGTTAAAAGGGTCTGCTGACTTATGTGAAAAACAACCAGGATTTTAATTACGCATCACATGCAAGCCTAAGACACTTCAGTATCCTATAAAATGTTACTCCTCTATGCACATACGTCACCGCGAGCAAGGGGCAACACCTCGTCACGGGGGTCATTTGCCTTGGAAATAATCCCTGCCTGCCCATCACCAGGATATGGAATAGCCTAAAACTCCTTGGGGTGGGGTGGGTGGGATAGAGATGAGGAGGAGGGGGACACTATTTGAAGTGAAGGGGGTACAGGTACCCCTCACTCTGCCAGAGGGGCTTGATTTCAATAGCAGAGCAGGATGCTGCCATGTCACGACATCTGACTGACCCTAGAGCTCCACCCTTTTCTCTCCCTCCCTCCTTCTTTCCCTCTTCAGTCTCTTATCTCTCTCTCCCTCTCTCCCTCTCTCGTCTCTCTTTCTCTTTTCTCTCCCCCTCTATCTGTGGTATCTCAAGATGGATGAGGAGAGGTTCGTCCTTGAATTATTTCCCCTTGAAAGACACTTGGCTTTTTGATTAAAAAGCAAAATAAACTGTGCCCTTTTCACCCCCAGGAAGACAGCTCTTGAGGAATTCATGTTCAACTGGGCAAGTTCATTTCCATTGGGCTCTGAGGATTAACTCCCTTTGGAGGAAAAAAAATATATAGGCCTATATTTCAAAAAGAGAGGCGGGGTCGATTTGAACAAGCCAGTTCACATAATACCTACTTGTAGGAGCATGTGCAGATACAGGTCACTGCAGACCTTTTCCTGAAATACACATCAGTTTACTTAAACATGTTAACATTTTATGCATGCCTTTCTGACAATAGTTCTCTCTTGATGACCTGAAAGTATACCTTAAGTTTGCCCGACATAGCAACAACTAACACATGCAAACTGCATTCCAAGCATTCAATTCAAGTATTAAAATGACTACGTCAAAAAGCCCCTTTTGAGCACAACTGGCTCAACATAATTTGAGAAACGTCATTGCAAGAATGAAGTTCACATCTACTTTCATATGTGCTAATTCTCTCGATCACAATGGAAAAGTGTAACTTAGATGTTTAAAAACAAGGGTTTTTTTAACGATCTGAAAGGGGCTCTCTAATCTCTGCCCAAGACTGACGTAAACACCACTGGAAATAAAGGTATGGTACACAGGGCGCAAACAAGGGCAGGGAGTTCAGATATTAGGCTTAGCTCTACCGGGAGTTCTGACCTGTTTGTCGTCCGGTGCCCACGCCCCACATAGCAGCTTGGCATCGAGGTCCAGCAGGGATGACCAGTACCTCTGACCAGTGACTGAACCCACCAGGACAAAGCCGTCCTTGTAGCAGATGAGTGCCATCCTCCCATCATGGCTCCAGGAGAAGTCGCTGACCTACAAGAACACCATAGAGATAGAGGGAAATGGATTAAAATAACGGATAAAAGTACAATGAGAAATTCAGGTTTGTGGGGTTTTTTTTCTCTTTGGATTGTTTATATAGTACCATTAAAAAGCTTTCATTTGGCTGCATTTTAACAAAGAGGCTTTGTGCCTTTATTTCTAATGTCATTTACTGTACAACACAGTCATCAACTTTCCATTCATTTCGAATTTATGGTCCATTTCATGAATTTGGTTTGTTGTTGTTGTTGTTTTTTTTTTTTGGGAGGAGGGGGGCATGTATACACAGAAAACATCAGTACATACAACATTTGTAGAACAGACTTATAACATAGATACATAGCCATACAGGAGATATGCAACAAAATGATATCAATAACAATGTCAGAAATACAAAACATGGAGGAAATACCAAAATGCAAATGCATCAAAACTGTATTAGGTGTGATGTGTGTGTATGAAGGTGTGTCAATGTGTGTCAAATTACAGGACTACATAAGAGTCTTAAAGATGTGAGTGATTGCACTTTTATATCTATATATATATATATTATACTTCCGCCATGCAATCTGAGCATAACTGATAAAAGCCACTTTAAGTTATTACACCTCATGCCCATTTCAAACTTCATGCTGCAAATTTTAATCACTTGATGGTGATAAATAACATGGGCGATGACCTACCCATCCTCCACCCTAGAGTGGTATTACTAATGTTTCCAATTCATGATCAGTAATTGAAGGGACTCTCCGGAGGATGCCCGAGATTCGACTGGATGAGGCAGTCGGCGACAGCGATCTGATTTCGGTCGAGTCTCACTCGATCGCCGTCCCGTCAGAAACCCAGCGGCACAAACCGGGCAATTTAAAACGGCATCTGCGTTTTCAGCTGCCCCGTAAATGGGGGAAAGTACATCGCGGAAAATGGGGGTCGTTAAAGCGAGCTAAGCACCCGTAGACTATTCCCCCCTGATGCACTCTGCTGGAGCAGGGGATGGATCAGCTGGCAGCCAGCAGAAGGGGCACACATGGTCGCCTTCAATTTCATGATGGATGCTCAGGAGTTGTGAGCAGTGGTGTGTGCGACAGAAAAAGTGATGGATTTGGATCGGTAAGGGGATGGAAGAATGAGAGTTCAGGGAGAGGGAGAGCGAGAACGAAAGACAGAGGAGGAGGAGAGGAAGAGGGAGAGATCTGTGACATGGCATTGTCTACGTGAGAGAAGTCACATAAAGCAGAAAGCGAAGGAATCTATTTCTGACAGCTAGACAGAAACTGCTTTGATAGACAGAAGGTTAGATCGAGATGGAGAGAGGAAAGCAGGGGAGAGGAAAGACAGAGATATGTAGCAGAGAACGTGAGCAAAAGGTTACATTAAGTGGAAAAGGAAGAAAACATATCTGACAGCTGGACAGGAAACTGCTTTGATGGAAAGAAAGTGAAATGGAGAGAGGTAAATGGTAGAAAGAAGAGTGGGAAGAGGGAGAAAGGAGAGAGAAATTAAAAGACTGTGAGAGAGATTACATACAGCAGAGAGAAAGAGATAGAGGATGAAAACATTGGACAAATGGGCAGAAACTGCTTTGTTAGAGTGAAGGTTAGATAGATAGATAGATAGATAGATAGATAGATTGATCGATTGATGGCTGGATCATGATGGATTAATTTCTACAGACTTCATATACACCTCTGATTCATTACTCTCCCTGCACTACCAGGATACCACCTGACACAATACAAACTATCAGCCTGCTTGTTTCTTTCATCATCAAGCATTCATATTCCATTGTGTGTTTGAAGAACTAATGTGCAATCTGCATGCCCCTCAAATAAATCAAGTGTTCAAGCTTGGCACGAGGAGTCCACATAATTGAAAATTTGATACATTAGGACATTTGACGTAGTCCCTAAAAGCACGCTCAATAGCCAGCATTATACCACTAGGGGATGGGATGTATGCTGTACCTATGAATACTTAATGATGACAGGCCTGGGAATACCACAATGAAATAGATACAGTATCACTACAAACCAGAGGCAGAGAAATGAATTCAGAAAGATGACTTAAAGATCTGGTAGCATGGGAATTCCATGGAGTGGGAAGCTGGCCTGGTTCAGATATAATCAATTTTTTTCAAATTATTCTAACTGAATAATTTGAATTATTCTAATATTTGAATTAAATTCAAAAATATGACCTCAGACCACGTAGCGTGGATTTTCATAGAGTGGGAAGGCTGGCCTGGTTCAGATATTCGAGAATCTCTGTAATGAATGGGAAAACAAGTCAGGAAAAAATACTGTATAAGTGGAATTTTTGTAGGTTTTACCACTATAAGGTGAATTTTGCAAGTTAAAATTCTGTGGAATCAAGATATGTCATAGCTTTTACATACATAAAAAAATAACACGAAGGCTTCCATTTTTGCGCAAGTTTCACGTTGTATGATTCGCATGAACTTTTCACACTGCAAAATGCTGTTTTTACAGTATCATTTCAGATGCAACTTATGTGAGAAGAAGAGACATAGCCATTAGGGAAATATGCCTACAGCTCCTACAGTGAGGTGATATGGCAAGAAATAGAATATAAATGCTAATCATTCTGAGAAAAAGATACTGATATAAGTACTGTAAAAACAATACTGTAAAACAATCAACAGAATAACTGCATGTAGAGACCTATGTTTTCCTCACAGAAGGGTGGAATGCGATCTACTGTAAAAGTGGTTTCTTTCGCGTACAGAAACTTTCGCAGTTTGCATCGGTGCCGATTTTTCGCGTGTGTTTAAATTCGCGGTCGGTAATGATAGCGTTGTAACAAGCGACAAGTTCAAAACATTTTTGTTAAATTCGCGGTTCAACCCCAAAGCGCGAAAAACGCGAAAATAAAACCACCGCGAAAGAAACCACTTTTACAGTATTGTGCCAAAGATAACATACACAAGCATCCCATATGATGACACTGCATCTTTTCATGAGCCTCAACACTGGGGCTTGACATTTTTGGATCACTCCCGACAATTCAAAACACTACTACTGCTACTATGTCTGCCCTCCTCAAACAGCATACCAATAGATCATTGCACTGTTCCAACTGCAGCGAACGTGTATTGGAGTCCGCTATATCTGAAGTTCCTCAGCAATGGCCTTGTGGCCATATTCAAGCATTCTAGGCAGTCTGCCACAAATATAATTTGATTTGTCTGCAGTACTTGGAAAAAGAGAAGGAGTCGGGATATGGTAGTGGAAGATTCAGGATCTTTGTTCCCTCTGCACATAAATCATAATGTGAGGGTTGCCCCCCCCCCCCCCAAAAAAAAAAAAAAAATTGTCAACCCCCCTCCACCACAGTATGTGTTCAAATCTGCAGTAGATCTTTTGCACAAGACACACTAATACAGACCATGTGTTTTTAAAGGTAGCCCCCTACCCCATGCCTCCTACTGTCATCACCCATTCGCACATGACGTGTCTTTTAACACTATCGATCAGGTACCAGTGCGTACTATACGGTACATACATGTAATATACAGCATATGGAGGATGCCATGCAGTGCAGTACCATGCCTATGTAATAATGGTGCACAGCTTAAATCCATGGCAGGCACTGTTATATTTGGTCCATCATACGACCGAGCCCCTCACACAAGACAAGATGTCTGTCTGCACTAAAGGCAAATAAATTGCAGGGAGTAGAACGTATCTACCAGTACAATCCTCATACTGCACCATACTGTGTGCCACACATTCACCGCAAGCCCCACACCACGATCCCTAGCTATCTGTGATAGTGATGAACCATCGTTTTTACACTTATCCTGTACTGAACATTGACATGGAAGATTTTAAAATCATATGCCACTTACAGTGGCCACAAAATGCAGGCAGTATTCCAGGGGTCGCACCAAATGAGGCACGTTTTCTGTTCGACATGAGAAATTGCTTGCCAGTCATGAGGCGGAAGTATAATGTTCTGCCATGGTACAAGTCCATCCATCAACACCATAGATGCATGCGAGACCTAGATGACCAATGAGGCATAAATATCTTACCAGATTGAATCCTGCCACCCCGTGAACAGCCCCACACACAATCAACTACAAAAAATTAAATAAAAAGAAAGAAAGAAAAGGAATGGCAGTACAAAGTCTCGCAAACCCAGAAACACTTCAGAGAGCAAAGTGGTAAATCAATTAGGGTGACGTCAACAAATGAATGCACAATGCTCTGGCAAACCTGTTGGAATTGCAGCATTCCCTCCCCCCCCCCCTCATATTTTATGCACTGTTCATTGCCCTCAATTATTTTCTACTTGGCTGGAGCTTGCTTTGACCTACTGAACCCTCTGTACATGTAAAGCATGTAACAATGCCCCCATTACACTCTCAATCTAAAGACCACCATGCAGATGTCAAAGTCATTGAAAGCGATGAAATAATATCAAAGTGCAATTTCACGCCACACTTTAGCTGGCTTTCATATTAAGTATCTATAGGCAAATCAGACTAACAGTACTGTAAGGTTTTCATCGAAATTTGACCTAAGAAAAACAAGAAAGTTATTGCAGTTTAATGTTACACATTTTTATACAAAACAATGAAATTGAAGAAAACCATATACTGTATAAGCCATATATATAGCAAGTCTAATTTTTCGTGAATCGGGACTTCCCGACAATTTCAAGAGTGGCTCAATTCGCTTCTGTGGAATACAGTACTGAACAGAGGAAATGAATGTGTGCATGTCACATTCATGTCGAGATCCAAGTTCATATTTTCAGGTGTTTTTAAATTTGCGAATAGCACCCAACTCGAGAAATTCATGAAAATAAAAACCTCACAAAATATTTGCCACATACAGTACTCAAATTCATTGAGAGAATGATGTCATGACCTCAGACGCTTCCACCTGATCTTTACAAAAATCTCTGTAAATTTCCTTTTTTTAACAGCAACGACGACATTTAAGGTGAAAAATGTCTATGTTGGTAAAGTCTTGATCTCAAAATATTCTTGTCCCTCTCTCTTTTTTTGTTGTTGCAAACTAACCTGTGGAAGAGTTGTGAGAGACCATCAAAAGTTAGGAGTCTTTGAATTTTCAGAGCCAACATCGCTTGATGAGAAGATGACTACGGTTCATGACATGTATGGACAACATGAAGAAAATATAAAGCAAATTTGGCATACTTTCGCTTTTGTAGCAAAGTGAAAGAGCTCTATAGACTTATCTCTTTCATGCAGCTGGGGGAATAATATCATCCTTAACATATATGTCAGTGACAAGTTGATGGAATGTGAAAAATGAAATTTTGTGGAATTTTCCTCACATTCTACTTTAAATTGCCGTTCATAAATGATGCCATGAACTATATTAGTCTTCTTATCTCTTGATGATGGCACAAAAATTTAGAATTCCTAACTTTTGAATCGATTCTAACTTTCAATGATGTGGTCTACTAATTTTGCTGTTTTCACTCAATACACATTTATATTTGGGTTTTGGTATCCATTCAATAATCAATTCAAACACTTGAACAACAGTGCAAATTGAAGGGGATCTTTGTCTTAAAGACAAACTCATCACCTATTCTAAACCTTGCATGCCAGGAAATTCTTTTAAAACTTTTACTCGGGGGGCATCTTTGCCCGTGATTTACGCCTTCTCTCACTGTAAACATGAGCCCCACATCCCCCTTCGGTATTTTTCTTACCCGTCAAACATTTCCCTGTGGAAGGAAGCAGGACAAAATAATGACACTTGTAGAACACGGATGCACAGTTTGTTTAGAGACATGTGATTGAATTGGGTTTTCTTTTAATACTATGTAAGAAGAAGCCGTGACAATCCAGAAATTGGATTCTTGACTGTTGCCCTGGGAAAAAACCCAAACCCAAACAAACAGTTTGTTGCATAGGATGGGCTGAGTAGTCTCCATTCCCAGCCTCCCCGGCTATTCAAGGGAAACCTTCAGTGACTGCATTTCACAGGCCATCGGGCAAACTATGCCCTCAATTTCACGCTCGAGTCTCAGCGGAGGCCCTTTACCTTGGCATCGGCATCGTATCAAAATGCCATACACACTCAAGTCCGCAAAAAGCGAGCGATGTCTCGCAGTTACCAGTGGTATGACCATGTGGAAGCATTCCATATCTACCTTAGATGAGTTTTGTAATCTAAACCGTGGACACTTGGGAGCATATGAAATACACAGATATTTCTGGTACTTCTTTGAAAATTTCATATTGAGAAACATCTCAACTTTTCTTGTCATGCATGCAGTCCACGCTGCTGTTTCTTTTCCTTTTTTCCATCACAGATTTTCATTGTTTTTACGGCATCCTATGACAGAAAACATTTAACAACCCTGATGATGTCACTACAAGAACTTGGGTGGATACGAATGCATATTGCTATAAAAGGAATATACAGCATGTTTGTCTTTTCCCAACAATCAATCCACAACCATAAGATGATAAAGGGGGGAGGGGGAGGGGGAAGGAGCTTCAATGTGAACCTACATGTCAGAGCATCAGTGCTATTCTTGCAACTTTTCAAACCCTTACCACTGATGCATGGCCATGATGGGACAGATTAACCTTTTATTTTGCTGTCCCCAGGTCATTTCTCTTTGTCTTGCTTCCTACTCTTATTTTTTTTTTTTTTTTGAGAGAGAGAGAGAGCATGTGACTCGAGATACTACATGAGTTGAATCAATGCCAGGCCACATAATGCAGACGTCACCCGCACATGGGTAAATTGAGGCATCACATTTCGCTCACGCCATCGACGATATCCCCCCTCTTGTTGCAATGAATTTCAATGGGGTTTACAGCGCCATGGGGCAATGGCTCCATTCATTCCTATATTACGCGCTCCTGTAAACCACACATGCGGTGTGCACTTTCATCACATTGAATCTCCCTGTCCTGTCTCGGTCTGACACTGCACAAAAACAAAATTAATACTTTATTTGAAGGCCCCCTGCAGCAGAGCTTCCACACGTACACTGAATGTCATGCAGTGAGGACAAAACATGGGTTTGCAGACATGGGGTGCCAATGGCAGCAGCACTGAATGGAAAACTCAAAACTTTGTAGTGCTTGACGTCAATGCCTGTCTGTGCTGGCTCAAACAGAGTCTTAACCCAATTTTAACTTGACACAATTAACTGGAAGCACTGTCCAAATGAAACACAGGAATATGTGACGCCTCTTTTTATTTCTTCTTTGAAATAAAGAACGTCACAAACAACCTCTTAATTTGAAAGGACTTTCTATTTTTTTACCAAGCAAAAGGTTCAGCATCACTACTTTGTCTTTAAATTCTTGAAGAATACAATGAGATGAAGACTGCTTTGATCTGGGAATAGGGGAATATTAGTGTCTCTGCTCCAAGAGCTACATGTATGTCATATAATTTTACAAGAAAACTGAGACATTCAGCTGGTTTCAAAACAAACTTAAGCCTGCACAGCATACAAAAGTCAATCTGTTTTGAGCAGGAGGCATCATGTTCAGTATCGGATGTACTCATCTCCAATATCACTCGTCCATAATGCACAGATCAAATTCAAATTGCACTTGTGTATCAGTTTATGTTTGCCTCTTGTTTAAACTGTACATGCTGACACAGTAACAATTCTACCTATTATACAGGAAATCATTGATACTGGCAGTAATTTTGTTTTGCTTTGTGGTCTCCACTATGATCATGTACAAGAACATTTGAGACTGGGAAAGAAGATAGGAAGAAAGCACAGAGAAATATCTCACTGTCTTCTTTCACAACAGTGTATGGTTATATCAATAGACTAGCCCTCTATCTATTACCTGTTGACTTGTATTATTCCCCATGGTAGAACATTCTGGAATGTTCTATTATAGGTTGAACTTTATGTGGTATTCTTCCATGGGTAGAACATTCTGGGATGTTCTTCAAAGGGTAGAAAATTCTGGAATCTTCTGCCACAGTTAGAATATTCTAGTATCTTCTAGTGAGTGAGAATTGTCAGTTTTTGAGACTAATAGCAGGATGAGACAAAATGAAATAACAATCTATTTTTTCCCACAAAGTTGAGAAGAATACATTTATTCTACACAATGCTTATGGCTGTAAGGACAATCATTTCAGAGGTCTTATGTACAAAAATGTGACTAATTGAAGCAAAGCACGATAAACACTGGGTACATTCTGTGTGTATGTGGAACATAATATGCGTTTTACATGCTGTAGGCTTTCCAGTGACGCTGCTGAAATGACCATGAATGAAAATGCAGCTTTTGTAGGTACATGATTACATTACACTCAAAATACTCTAACCCCCAAAATATTACAGATGACATATTTGTTGCCATGACTGAATATATACAGAAAGTTTAAATCTCCATGTTTAAAATGCTATTATCTGGAAGGCTTAAGACACCAAGACAATATCGAGGGACTCAAAAACTTTAATTGCATTTCAAACTTGTTGGATTTTGTATATTCCCCTCCCCCCATAAGTCATCATCTATATGTGGTGCAGAGCATTTTTTTTTTTATGTTGTCAATATCCCTCAATATGTCAGCAAATATGACAGTATATTGTTATATTAATAATATGATAATAATCATACTGTCAAGCTTCATCATTGTTCTTTTGGCCTTGATGGTATGATTGCACCATGGTACATCTTGTATACTCAATGTCAAAGGCTCTATGAGAGTTAGTTTTGGGCCACTTGCAAAAAAAAACCCCACAAAACAAAACAACCAAACAAACAAAAAACAAAAAACTGACAACAACGACAACAAAAACAAACCTGCCTTTATAAGCTGGGGGCCTTTCTTCCATTTACTACTGCTTTAAGCAGGAACCACTGCATCGAGCATGATAAACCAGATGACAGCATGACATTTACATGTACCTCACTATCTGAGCGTGATGTGCAGATACCACATGGAGACGATAACAATGGCATCCCATTTACATCAGTCTACGTTCCACAAGCCAAAAAATTATCAGTCATAGTTCAGTTCGCTGCTGTGTCTTTGGGTTCCCTTTATGATATCCTACTGAAACACTTTTTTATGTGTCATTTCTTTGCGTTAGATTTTTCCTGCCTTTATTTTCGGATGCGACTGAATGAAAAAATATCACTACCTTTTCATTACGAAACCGCAATCCCTTCTGTTCTTCTGGGCAAAATGCCACGCTCTGGCTGAATCAACACGGCTTTCCTAGCACGGGCCTGTAGGGAGCGCCGGGGAATGCAGAAGCCAGCAGGCTCTCTACCAAACATGCCACTTCTCTCTCGAACTACCCGGCCCTCTTATCAAATTCATTCAATTTCTGTCACATCTATATTGCCACCCTCCACTGCCCCTAGCTCTCGATGCCCGTACTCATAGATACATTGGGGTTGGGGTTGGGGGGGTGGGAGAGGTATGGCAGGGGAAGGACAGGGCAGACTGTTTGTCTTTCACGCATGAAGAGACAGAAAAAGCCCTCATGGGGTAATAAGCCGTATGTAAAATATACATATGTGGTGCCACAGACAATATTCTGCTGTTATAAGACACATCAAATGCATTGTGTTTGTAATAATATGCCTCGCAAGGCTCCACTTCACTTTTTTTTTTTCTTGAAATCCACTTGTCCCCTTGGGCAAGTAAAGTCCTGGTGCTTGGAGTGTGACAAGTTCAATGCAGAAGATTGCCGGACTGGTTGAGACAGTCTTATTGTCCTGTCAGTGCTGTAGCTACCGTATTTCTTCTCGATTGTATTGCTTTCATATAAATGGTGTACGTGCATCTTTAGAGCTGTCACACATATTTTAATCACTTCTTAGGTTTCATAAATGTCCATCTACCTTATTGTGTCAACAACACTGCTAACATAGAAGCAGCTTGTCTTTACTACAATGTAATTACCCCTCAAACAAGAATAGACTACTACCTTTCCAAACATGTCATGCAACATGACGAGCTGCCTGTTCTATTTGCGCCCCCCCCCCCCCCCCCCCCCCCGAATCCAATCCCTCGGTCAATATTCGAGACAGAATACACCACATACACACACATGTACTACCAACCACTGGTGACATACGAAAACACAGGACAAATGTAATTCTGTATGAAATATGCAGCATAACAGAGCGCAGCTTGTTTGATGCCTAATATCTCCTTACCCTCGCAGGCAAACATTGAATGCACGATGAAAGTCGACAATAATTTTCACAGTCCTCGAGTTGGCTCCCACAGCTTCAAGATGAAAGCTCATGGATCAATTCAGTCACATTTACTTTTATATCATTTCATCAATCAAACCTGATCAGAGTGTAAACAAAGATGCTGCAGTAATATGTCGAACTTACAATGAGGCTCGGGCAGTTTCTTGCAAAAAAAAAGAAGGGAGAAAAAAAAAGGACACTCTGGTGTGTACACACAGAAGATAGTTTGAAAAGACAACCACAAGTTCTTTCCTTCTTAAATCCAATACGGAAGGAAAAGCATTCATTTACTTGAAAAGGAAAGGAAATCTCTCATTGTTATTCTGAACTATTCTTCAAGAGGCAATATAGGGTGATACACACACACTAACACATGTACAATCAACTTCACATATGGATACAAGCATGACATTGCAACACAGTCCAGCATATAGAAGATCTGATTAACCTGTCAAGTGCCAGGAAGTTTGGACTGTGTGTACAAGGCTACAGGCTTTTCAATGCCATTCGGCCCGCAAAGCACACAAAAGGTTAAATTATGGCACAGTGATAGCTTGTTGTATCTCCTTCCCTGCACCTTCTTCTTCCTGGGCCCCTTCTAAAGGGATACAGGCTCTCGACCTTTGCTTATTTTTCATATCTAAGCACCGCCCTGAACATAGATCCTCTAAAACTTTCATGTGAGTGTGTGTGTGCGTGTGTTTCTGATTTTCATCAGCATTAAGGCCTCATCTCAACATATATAATTGACACGCTGACGACGACAATGGCATACCTACAGGGTAGATGTGTTGAAGTAGATCAGTCGTAAAAATAGGTCTTTACACAGAGAACGTTGACGGCAATGGTGAGGTAGGTTTCTTACATGCTATGGATTTAAAAAAAATAATAATTTTCATAAGTTTTCAGACACTTCTCCTGGGCATTCTATTTCCTCAAACCAGTGATCAAAATCTCAGAGCTTTAGATCCAACCTCAATCCATATTTGCTGCCAACACTACAGGGCAGTTACGCCTAAAGAACAATTGACTTTATATAGTGTCACTTAAAATCATGAGAATGGCAAAATTGGGTCATCTCCCACACAGAAAAACAATTCATACTATGATCACTTCTTAATATGTGTCTGAAAATAGCACATGAAAAACACTAAATATGTGACCCAATCTACATCTATTGGTTCAATACCTGCAGATTCCTCAAATCAAAAAGATGACAGTATATTAAAAACACTACAAAGTGTAGGAACAACAATGTATTATATGAGTAGAATAATCATCAATGAATATCATGTACATGTACGCAGATACCAGAAAAACAATTATATACTTGGGGAGGAAAAGATGATTACTGTAAAACAAGGAATGTTAGCATGCATTTTGATTTCACAAATTTGGCAAGAACCAAGATTTGCAAAATTAAAATGCACACACAAGTTTTTGTCTACACTACATGCATTGAATACCAGTGAAAATTTGCGAAAATTTCATGCTGCCAAAAAGACTGTCCGCTCCAATTCGAGAAAATTTAGCACTGTGAAAATATCCTGCTTTACAGTATGCGATATCTTGTGGTGAATAAATGTACCATGTTCATATCTACTGAAGTTTCCAGTTCTTATAATTTTTACAACCTATGAGCTTTCATGCTTGAATTTGACGCTAACCAACAACATTTGTATACTTCTTTGTAGTGATTTTCTGAGAAAGAAGTGACATGTGAAAATACCGATTATGTCATTTACTATCTTCATGAGAAATCCCTGCGAAAGGTAAAGGGATCTTTTTTTTCAGTGCTGTCATTGATGTGTAGGCCTTTTTCCTCTCAGCAAAATGTTGGAGTGACATTTGCACGGAAAATCTACATTATCCCCTTTGAATTTCTTTTTCATCTATCATATTACGCATTCCTTTAGTTGACATATTACATTGTATATTTTGTGTCTGCTTATTCTTTTTTCTGACTCCCTATTTTATATTCTATGTTCTTTTGTTTGTTTTCTTGTATAAAGGCAAGGGGGCAGCGAATGCTCAACTGCCAACCTTTGGTACCATCCTCTGGTATCGGCATTACACATTTAGTCTCCTTACATTCAAGAAGTTTGTGTATTCTGTTGCAATACTTTTAGAGCAGCATAAAAAATATGATGTGTGACAGACTTGCTACACGACTACATCCAGCTGGTTATTGTCGCAATATACATTTAAATGTGTCTGACCTCGGACGCCACGCACGTTGCACACAATCAGCATTCACAGCACGTATGTCAAGTGCAGCCGCATACACAACTGGGGTGTGACGACAGCTCAACTCCCAAAGCCCTGGGTTGCTTGCGGTCATGTAAACAGATAGCTGAGCCTTGGGGCAAGACTAGCCACAACATTAGCAACACTAATACCAGGGTTCACTGGTAGAGAGTAAACAGTGGGACAAATCATACCTACAAAAGGCTAAACTAAACATACTTATTGTTCTTTAATGAGGGATGCAGAAAAGCATTCACAAATAAGCATAGGACTCAATGACATAAAGATAATTGGATTAAATGTTTTTAGTCGATGTTTGGTTGACTTTAAACGCAGGGATTGCTATATATTTCAAAATTGTAGCCCGATGCGCTGAACCCACTCATCTACGTGGGCTTTTTAAGCACAATATTTCCCCGTATGCTGTTATCATTTTGTACATTTTATTCCCCCATCTGATCTTAAAGATCACAGAAATTTGCCTCGAGTCCACAACATGATGAGCCTCACGAAAGAAGTTCCCCCTTTGCAAACTTATCAAACAACACAAAGCACTTTCTTTATCAAAACTTTTGATACCAGTAACAAGTATCAACACAGACATCGTGGGTACAAACAGCATCCACTCAGCCCAGTTTTGCAGGGAAACAGACGGCTGCTTCTTGATACAAGTCTCCACTGGTCGTGCTTGTTTGCCCAGGCAAAAGCCCGTCCATAGCATTAGTATGCCGCGGCATGATCGTGCACCCAGGCGATCCGCAGACAGCGTCGGGCTGACGTCAATCAAACGTGGGGCTGCGCAATTGTATGACGGCTTTCGATTGCCGCGGCGGCGCTAACGTTGCGGAGGGAATGAGGATTATATGGGCAAGGGGGATGAGATGGTCATTATCTCCAATGTTTAAGCATATCCAGGTGGGTTTTTGCAGCCATACATCTGTGAGTTACCTACACTTAAGGTCAAGGTCACCCAACAATCAATAGAACACTGATCCCCAAGTCCTCGGACAAAGCAGTTTCAATGTGATACACGATACAGTGTAGGCTGCTATTCTAAGTAAGCCTCTTCATGCACGTACTTGCAAGCCCATCAAGTACACACAACACTAAAACCTTTTTAATGGGTAGTCATTAGACACAAGGTCCTTGTCCTTGTCAAACTCCGTCTCAAACTTGATGCGCTCAATGGAAACATTCAGAGCTGAAACTATTCTCCAGACCTCCCTTTCTCTTTGATGCCTTCTGGTGCAGATGTTATGTTCACTCTATCATTTTCATGCATGTTTAGTCCAGAGAAAGAAGTTAACAAAATCAAGCTCACACAAAACAAATATGTGATACATCCTGGATATGAATGGTGTGAAGGTTATAGATAGCACAAGATGTACTGGAAAGCAAGAAATTTTTTGCAGAATGAATTTTTTTTGGTGAATTTTTAGAGCTGGCAGCCTTTATTATGGGCATGAAATTTTAGTGAATGGCCACTAGCATTCACTGTGCTATATAATAATGTAGACAAGAACTTTCATGTGCATTTTAATTTTACGAATCTTGGCTCTCGTGAGATTTGCGAAATCAAAATGAGAGCAAAAAACTTCTGGTTTTACAGTATTCACTGCATACATTTCTGCTTGCCTGATTTTCAAAAAGTGGCACAGTAAAAGACATTGGTACTATTATTGTCAACTGCTGCAGAAGGTTTCTGCTCAAAGTGAACTGTACTCATGATATTGGGGTGAGACAAGAAAGAGGTGGAAGAAGGGGAAGCCACCCAGAATCAATACTTGTTAAAGACTTGCGGGCACTGTATCAATCTAAAGAGATTGCCCAAAAACCACTGCCCAAAGAAATGGCATGGAAAACACATATATATTCCAACCAGCACATTGGGGGGGGGGGGGGGATGGCAAGCTGCAAAATATGTGTGAAGATGTGTGTCATATACTGTACATCCCCTCATTTTTTTTCCCTCCCTAGATCATCATGCTGGAAAAGAATGGTACGGTCCAGTGGTATGGAGACGACTTGGTATACCCTTTGGCCACAGTTCAATTGATTTTTCTCCCCCTAATGAAGGCATGGTGGAGTATTGCATGCATCCTATTTTTTCCCCATCACTCTACTTTTTATTCTCAGCCTCCCATCCTTCCTGTCATACCACAGTGGAAGCCATATGTACATTGTACACATAATGAGTCTCTTGGATTGAAGAGCTGAAAAAAATTGCAATTCACTGTTGACATAGGATGCATTTGTCAACTCACTTCTGACACAGAATTAGGGTTCCGAACACATTTCAGGGAGTTTTGGGCAATTGATAAACTCAAGCTGTTCTGATTATGGGGTTAGAAATGAGCTCTTGAAATGCTGAAACAAGTGTGATCGCAGACACGTTTCTGTAGAGTTGATGAAAACAAAGTCATTTTGAAACGTTTATAGCTCCAGACCTGCCCACGCAAACCACTGCCAATTACACATCTCTGCTCCTTCAGTCAAAATGCACAATGGAGTTGCGCAGTGACAGGGCCTCCCAATCAACATTTAACATACTGTAAAACAAGGAATGTTCATGTGCACTTCAATTTCATGAATTTGAGAGCGCCAACATTAACAAAATTAAATTGCTCGCAAAAGTTCTTGCCTACATATTATGTATTGGATGCGAGTGGCAATTTGCGAAAATTTCACGGCGCGAGAAAGGTCATTGGCTCCAATTCACAAAAAAGTTCATGCTGCAAATATATAATCATGTTTTAAAGTTAGTTGATGAAAGCAACAACTCGAGAAACGCAATCTGAAAGGCATTTGCAAATGCATTTTAATAGTGGGTATTCAAACACCTTTCAAACATGGGAAAATTGATAAGCGCGGCAAGAGAGAGATGAAATATGATTATCTGATATTGTACAACGAACAGTCAAATTCCATTAGGAATCACTTCATCATCTGCTGTCTTCCTATTAAACACATACATATCAGACCAGTAAGTGTTTTCTCTATGACTATTTCATATTAAATTCCATAACCTCGGCTACAAAAACAAGCAATCAATCTTCACATGGCACCTAAATGGGACATGCTATTTGGGAGGATGCAATATTCCTCCTTTTCCGGTGTAAATGCACACATCCCCCCATTCAGAATTTCTCTCACTCTCTCTCTCTCTGGTTGCTGCTTTGCCATGTTCAAAATCATGCCATCAGTTTAGATTTCATTCATTTATACACCCAGCAACTTTGGTTTGAGAGGAATAAGCAATGCCAATGAGCATTTCTATCTGTAGCAAGAAGTTTTCTGGATAATTGTTTACTCTTTTGCACTGACTGCAAATGAGAGAACTTGTATGGCTTGAGGCAAAAACAAGAGAGACAGACAGACAGACAGATTCAGACAGACAGACAGACAGATTCAGACAGACAAACAGACATAGCCAGAGAGGGGGAGAGAAAGCCTGAATATATATGTGTCTTCATTTCCTTTGTCTACTGCTGGCTTAAAATCCTGGCAACGTGCGGACAGAGAATACAGGATGCGTCATCGCTGACATTTACAAATTTAACATCTAAATTAACGTTTCAAAAATAGCCCCCCAGACACATCTACTGTAGGTGAAGATCTTGGCAATGAACCCTACGGCATGTATCATGCAATCGCATGAAGTTGATCAGCACAGCCTATATTGTATGACTTAAGAGATCACGAGCATATCCTAGATTCTCGAACACAACGTGAAAGAGAACCCAGAAAGAGAAGGATGAACTCGACCAGAATTAAGGCTTCTGAACAGACATGGTTGTTTTCTTTTGAATCTGTTTCCATAATTTGCTGTGCTTTTGCAGCTGAAATATTTATAAATGGATGGGTGGATGATAGTTTCCATCAGGATAATCTAGAAGTTTTTCAGGTCATGGAGCTGAGTAGAACAACATAGGGAAATTATTACCAATTACTGACAATGGATCTTCTCATGATCCTCTGACTTCAAAGAAAACAGACACACATGCAAAAGACAAACAAAAAACTTACATCATCTCTCCAGCACTAAGCTCTATCTAAATCACTTTTGTATGTCCAGTATAATGAGATCAACATAAAAAAAACAACAACCGCATAGAATATAAAAAAAGAGAAGAAAACACTGCAGAGAATCTTGTTTTCTTCCTGTAATGATAGGAAACATCTGAATTGTCATACTTTCAAACTGGGGCAATATTCAGGCCAAAATAGACAGACCTAGTTCAGAAACAACTGCCTTGAAGGCAGCTCAAATTGCTTCGCATATTCTTTATCCTGCTTGAAAAGGATAAAAACTTTATCTCTATTCTCTCGCTTGTCTCTTTTTCTCCTTTTTTTTTGTTTCTGCAGGAGGTATTAATATTGTCTTTTCATTAAAAAGAGAGGAAAAGAGAGAAAAAAAGGGACAACCTGACTCTTGAGCAACAAACTGGAAGGTATCAGTATTTCAATATCACACCAGCCTGTGGTCAAACTGAATGGCTAGGAGGATCCATATCTTTATAGGTGTATAACTAGATACTGACATCAGATGATGACCATGCAACTAAACTTTAATGACCTTTGACCTTTACTCAAGCATGTCAGCTACTTGTCACATGATCCTCACCTCTCCCTTTGCATTCCAACATGTACACCAAAAGCTGTCTATTACCCTGCTACAAACATTCTTAACCAATTCCAAATGAATACAGTAAAAGAGTATATTTTTGCGGTGTGGAAATTTTTCATGCATTTAGCATGACAGGAACGTGGTGCGAAAATAAAGCATGTAATTTTTTTGGCTGGCTACAGATATATGGAATACTAGTACTATTCCTATTTTCATTCTGCGGAATCAAAATGAAATCACATGAAATTCATCTTATCCACTCGGGCATGAACTTATCACTCACGAATGTAAAAATATCCACTTTTACAGTATCTGACACATCCACATCAGGTTTGAATTTTGAGGATCCACAATTCGGTTTCAGTAGAAATGGGATTTTGCATAAAACAATTATCATCTATACATCTCAAAGGTGAACATTTAAGATATTGCTTGGGAGAGAGTATACTTGCAGCGCCACCATCTACGAAGTTCTTGAAAGGACTACCGTACGAGCTGAAATTTTCGCGTACAGATATTTTTGCGAATTGCTACTTGGAGGACATTTTCGCGTGTTGTAAATTTCGCGGTTGCGAGGGTCTAACTGAACTTAGTTATTCGCGTGTTGGTATTTTTGCGTGTTGTTATTTTCACGGTTCAAAGGCGATTCGCGAAATTCGCGAAAATAAAACCACCGCGAAAATTTCAGCTCGTACAGTATGTTGGTTGGCGAAAGAAGAACCTAGAGAGAGGAGAGTGGAGGAGGGAAGCGACAAATGGAGAGTGTAAGGAAGGCAAATAACGACAGTCAACGGGTAGTGGTGAGCTGGAAGTTGAGATTGTACTAAACGGAGAAGGGAGAATAGGAGACAGGGGACAGCTGATAGGAAGAATAGAGTGAGAATCGGGTAAAAGGTTTGGAAGTTGGTGTGGGAGGAGAAAGATGAAGCAGAAAGGAAGGAGGAGACGGGGAAGAAGTTGGTTGGAAAAGCATAAACATAAGAGAAAGAAGATTTACATCCCCATGCAGACTTTCAAACAACACAAAATATTGTTTTGTGTTTATCACTGTGTGGGTGTGTTAATATCTTGCAAGGCTTTTGCCCCCAGGCATCTCCGCAAAGAGAGGCAAAAAGCTATCTTCCTTCTTGTAATAGTCATTAATTACTTGTATCTACATTTTGTGCAGGTAAGGGACTGGCGTACATTCATCGACATTATTGTTTTCACAAGTATACCAACAGCAGAAAAAAACAAACATCTTCTGTGAGATTATAGTCGTAGATAGGTTGGACTTCAAACTACAAATGTAGTAGTCAGAGCAGAACACCTTATAAAGTGGAAATGAAGTCTAGAAACACCTCGAAACATGTCTCATGTTACTGCGCTTTACCGATTAAAAAAGTTGTTGTCTTCCCTGTGCAAAATCAACAGGCAAAAGTATCTGAAACAGACAAATGAGGGACCATGTTTATTTCAAGAACTCTTCTCACATACATTCATTCACACTCGATCATCATGTGGTCATGGGAATTCATCTGTGTGGTCACATGGTCGGTCGGCTGATGTTCAGCTTTTATTCAAAGAAAAAACAGACGGCAACCGCCCATCAAAATACTCACATGCCCGCTCGTAATGCCTACTTTTGGTTTACAGTTGTTTGTGAGGATGAGTTTCAGTTGAGAGTGGGATTGATTTATGGGTACAATGTATGTGTTCCATGAAAGATGGGATATTTATTATATTCCATATGTAACATATTCCTGATATATAATACTTTTCTATTACATTTAAAGTACATTTGATTGCCATCAGGCTGAAGGCATGAAGGCAGAAGTGATACTTTCATAACTGATACAGTTCTAAGCTTGTTACTCAGGATTGGGGTTAAGATAGTACTGCCATCTTTTGCTTGTCTTGACAATCTTTGCTATAGCCCAATCTATCCAATCGAAGCAAACACGTGTTAAGTGGCTTGTGAGAGGACAGAAGGGGAGAATATCATCTACATAAGTCTTTTTTTCAATTGAATGGATCAAACTCTTAATTACCGACTTGTTCTGGTTTCTTTGTGGAATGCATGATGGTAGGCAATTAACAAAATCTTAAAAGAGTATAGCTCAGCAAGTGAGTGAATGCAAAGCGATGGAAAGGGAGATTGAGACTGGAAGGTCTCCGGGCAAATTTTCAATCTGTTAGCAGCACTCAGCTGATGTGCCCAGTGGGGAAGAACCCCCTACAGGGTCAATATGCTGTCTAACACCGGTGTGTACTTAGCCTATGAGAAAGCTGTCAGGGCGTATCACCCCTTCCATTCATTCCACATCGTAGGCTCAGTGCAATCTTTGGATAGTCTCCCTTTCAGACAGCTGAGAAGTTTTTCATTTTCTCTTTCTACTTTTTCCTCTCCTTTTTTTTTCTCTCAATTTTTTTATTGCACAATCTCCTAGAATTCTCCACCTAGGCAATTATGCACTGCATTAGCTATACTGACAGGACACCTGTGGACTTAATCCATCTAATCAAAGACTTGATGAAATTTCAAGCTACCTGTTGACGCATTTCCACACGTTCTGGTTTCGTTTATCTGCACGAAACGCACAAAATGCATGACATAAAACGAGAAATGAGAAACCTTTTGCGTGATCTCTGGCTCTAGCCCACTGCTCTACCATTACAGCTCCTGTATATGTATGGAACGAATGAAGAGATCCATCTCGACATCTAGCCTATCAGGTGTTAAATCCCTCTGGATGAGACTGAAACTGCTTGGGATATCAAATATATGGAAAGCATCTCTTTACTTTCTTTCTTCTTTTTTTTTGCAATGTTGAGGAGGATGGAGGGGGGGGGGAGGATGGGGGACTCAGAGACAAAATTTGGATGATGCACTGTCAAAAGCCTCGGACATGTATGAGTGTAACAGCTCAAGAAAGTACTGTAAAACAAGGAATTTTCGCGTGCACTTTAATTTCGCGAATTTCGCGAGCGCCAAGATTCGCGAAATTAAATTGCACGCGAAAGTTCTTGTTTACACTATATGCATTGAACGCCATTGGCACTTCGCGAAATTTTCATGCCACGAAAAAGGCTGTCAGCTCCAATTCGCGAAAATTTCATGCCGCGAATATATCATGTTTTACAGTAATCAATACTTTATACTGACCAGAACAGATGCCCCATACACTTTTCAAGAAATCCATCAATTTCCCCCCCCCCCCCCTCCCAACATCAACCAAACAAGGATATGCTGACACCTTTCTGACAATGATATGGCAAAAGCAAGCAGAATGTATCTGGAAAAATCAATTAGATTTTGCATGTGGCCCTTACGTTCTCCTGAAGCCACAAATCATCACACGCCTGCCAAATGACTGGACAGGTCCTCAGTATACATATGGGCAATTCCGCGGTTAGTAACATTACATTTGAACAAATTCAGATATTTGTTTTTACTACTAAATTACCATTTATTCATTTCAAGTCAAAATTATGTCAAAAACATGTTCATCCTTCCCAGGTTTATGATACAGAAAAGAATGAATACAATCCATGAAATATTAGAATTGCTATGGCAGCTTAAAGGGCAGGTTAGTAACGTTACGAAAAAAGGACATGACAAAAAAATCAATGTCTTGTAACAAAAAGTGTGCAAAAATTCAAGTTACTTCAAACAAAGTGTTGCATTAATTTTAATTATTGCATCATGACAAATGTTCACACAAAGTTTTTGAGCAGTTCGACCAATTATTTTTTAGCTAGACCCCCAAAAGCATGGTTAGTAACGTTACGGTTAGTAACGTTACATTTGTCCGGAGTAATTCCGCAGGTCATTTCACCCTTTTATAATTGACAAAATGTCACATGACTTCTGGAGTATTTAAATGTATTCATCTTTTACCCATTAGCAAAACTTTGAGGAAAAAATTTCGAAGGAACCCACTGTAATTTGCATTTAAGTGAATTTCAGCATCCCCAGTCCCACATGTACATTTTAAATGATGGTTTTAGATCTTGCGAAATCAATAAATATGAAAAATAAAATCTAGAAATTATAAAATCTAAAATTTGAAAGACCTTAATGATTGGTGAACATCCATGGCATTAGTTGGTACCTAAATTAAAGAGTAAGATAAAGAGGCACATTTCTTTTATCCATGTCATGTCCACCTAACTGCGGAATTGCCCATATGGATCTGCTACATCCTGAACTCAGAGAACTTACATCTTAACCCTCTTGCCTCCAAGATGGTATAGAACTCTCAAAAAGTTACTTCATGACACATATCATTTCATAGGCTATTGGTTAACTTTATTCAGCTTTACTACTTACTAAGTTGACCTAATTACTCAAGCACAGAAATAATTTAGACTACCGAGTAAGTCACAAATGTGCTGCTAATTTCACACTTTTTGAAATAATTCTTTTTTCCACTTCTTGACTGCCTTATGATTATGGCAGAGGAGTATGAATCGAAAAGATAAAAATTTGCTTTTGGTTATTTGTTTATGTTTAGTCTCTTTTTCCCCCCTCACCTGATGAAAAATACATATCACTGACACTAAGTACGTACAGCCCTGCAAGCTACTAGCACTTTCGTGTGTCTGATTTCATGGTGAGGCAGCACATTATTAGGAGACAGACTGCATTACTTCAAAGTGGGTATCATGTTTCAAAATAGAGACAACCTGTAAAGTCTGCGACTAAATAATTTACTGGAACAGGGTTAGCCAACCTGATGACCATCTGTATGCAACTCTTTTGGGCATCATCATGAAGACATTGCCATACATGTTTGAGGCGTACAACGTATGTATCAGCTTTGTTGACTTGGCAACAACTGATAGATTCACAGCAACTTCATCTCTGGTAACAGATATGAAAGAAATTACCCCCAGTGAAACAAATTAATTACAAACAGTTATTAAGCTGGACATTGTGCATGAAAATGAATACATTGCACATCGGGTCATTGTACATATGTGAAAACAAGCTTTACATTTTCCTTGCATTCATAACAGAATGAACAACATCGCAGGATACTGCAAAGTACAGTCAGTACAACTGCCCAGAACTGGTCATTGCGGAGTTTCCAATCTGAGCACAAACAAAACCAACAAACATCTCTTTACAGTATCTTCCTTTTCTCCTCATCAGAACACATATTATGCGTAGCTGTTACAAGAGAATACAGGCCAATGGTTTTCCTTACTCAGAGCAGTTTTCTCAGCCCTATCACCTTTCTCTCTCTCTTTTCAACCCATCTTTCTTCTTCTTGTACCTGTTGTCCTAACACACCGTCCCTGCATGAATGTTGCTGGCGGTGCCCGGCAAACATACAGGAGTGGTAGTAGTGTTTCCAATTTTCCATGAAATAAAACATGCAACTGGAGGCAGATTTAAAGGGATGGCATGCATGTAGTTCTGGTTGAGATGGGGATTCAGGTTGTAACTTTTTACGAGAAAATTAGAAACTTCTAGAAATATTAAAGAGTATAATAAATATATTTTGAATTCCTCTTAGAATTGTATGCTTTTTAATATGTCATTTAAGAAGTTTCTATTCATCTCGTAAAAAGTTAAAACCTGAATCGCCATTTCTACCAAAGTTATACTGGTCATTCCTTTAAGAAGAGAGAGGGTAAAGCAACCCCCCCCCCCCCCATTTTCTCTTTGTTCTTGTTGTTGTTGTTGTTGTATGGGAGCCATTCTCACTTGCAAAGCACTGTGAGATCAGGGGGGTGTTTCATCAACGTTTGTCAGCGCTGACAATCACCATAGTAACAGTCAATGACCAGAGCATCTCATCCAACCAAAACCAAGGATTTTGCTGAAATTGTCAGCGCCGACTAACGTTGATGAAACACCCCCCTGAACTCACAAATTTATACCTCTCTGTTTACAGGCAATCAGAATTACACTGCACGCTCAAAAATCCCACGGCACTTAAACAACATACTGCACTGTAGCCCACTTCCAGCTGGGTGTACATAGGTATTATGCACAATCACAGCCAAAAAGAACTTGTGCGGGGGACACAGTAAGTGAATTGAGTGTACTTTTCAGCAAACCAGGTACATGTAGATGCAATTACTGCGAGCCCACAGGAAGAGTCAGTTTTGAAATGTACAAAACTCTCTTGATTTCACATTGCGAAAAAAATACACATTTCAAACTACTGTACATCTTGCTAGTGAAATATCTTATAAGTTTGCATCCACACCAGACAAACTGCAAGTAATATTAATTAATGAAATTATGAAAACTCTGTCTTTCACTGCATGCGCGAATAGTAATCGATAATCAACAAACTCAAAAGTTAGCGTGACCTATCCCTGAACTCTACTCCCCCTCAGCTTCCAGGTAAGCCTCCATTGCGTGTTGTACACTTCTATGTTGTCGCACATCATCCGGTTTATTGCTAGTGCTGTGCTTATGGGGGATACAATGTACATATTCATTCTTCCAGTTTTGTGGTTTAATCATCGAGTGGGACTCTTGCTTGAAAATTTAATCTTTAAGATTTGATGTTGTATGGATGCGAGTTGTAGTTTAAAACTACAAGCCAAGGGCAGATCCAGGAATTCCGTAAAGGGGCGGCGCCTTTACAAAACTGAAGGGGGTGTACACGCCCCCATTTTTTTCTTTTTATTTATTCTTTTTTCCACAGAATAAAGAGGGGGAGCATGCCCGGTGCGCCCCCGTCTGGATCCGCCATTGCGAGCTACATGCAATCATCAAAGTTTATAACTTTGAAGATAACAAACATTGTGTAAACATTGAAATTAAAGTGTGATGGATTACTAAGTCATAGTTTATCAGAGGGTTATTCTGAGAAAACCTACTGTGGGAGTGAGCTTGCCAAATTCTGAGAAACAGGTAATGCTTCCTGTGAGACAGGAAAATACCAACATTTGGTTTTCATAACCCACGCTTCCAGGAATCAAGCGGAATGATAAATGTGAGGGAGCTGACAAATGCACCTTTCCATGCCTCTTTATCAAAGCTATTCATGGACACGATAGCACATCACCACAAAAATGTCTTATACAACTCAGAAGCCAGAACAAGCTCCATAGTATTTTATTAGTTTGGAATCATCTAAACTACTAATACCAGAATGCCTTGTCACTGTGGCTCAGGATATCAGACGCTACACCCCTTGTACATACATGTAGTATTGTGTAAGATTGGTAATATGTAAAACACCAAAACAAGGATGCCCCATACCACTCAGGAAGTCGAAACAACATACCTGGTATTTCACAAGATCAGAATTATGTAAAACACCAATACATACCATTATGCCTCATACCACTTTGGAAGTCAAAACAACTTGCAATTATTCAGAAGATTGGAAATATATGAAGCACCACTACAAGAATGCCTTATTCCCCCCCAAACGTTCAAACAATCTTGCTACATAGTGAGTACAATACTAAGATTGAAGTTATGCAAAACACCACTAGTAGACTGCCTCATAACACTCATGAAGTCAGAACACCCTATCCGGTATTTTGTAACTTTGGAATTATGTAAAATGCCTCTACAAGTACGTCTCACAACTCCAGAAATCAGAGCAGCCTACATACAACATGTAGCATTTCATAAGTTTGGAATTGTGTAATGAAAGAATGATTCCAAGGACTCCTACTCTATTGCATGCTGGATTTGTTTTTATTTGTTGTTTTTCAGTAAAGTTGATGGTTTTAAAAAATTCTGACTGACCGTCTGTAGGTGCACAGCTTAGAAAATCCACTGGAGCATCAGATGTTAAACAAGTGCTCTGATGCACCTACAAACCTGTCACCAGAACTGAGCCTGATTTTTATTTGTTTGTTATCAATTCAGTTTACTGAAAAAAAAAAATTATTTTAACAATTTGCAAGAAGTACATATCCATCATAAAGCATAATTCAAAGGAATACATATAGTATATTGAGAAAAACAATGCATACTTTGCACAGCTAAAATACAGAAGTAAATATAGGAAATAGAAAAAAGTGATCTATTGAAAATAGAGATTTATTAATGGGAAAATGAGTAAAGAAAATGGGATTCCATTGGAAAATAGAGATTTTAAGATGTGGACCATTCTTTAAACAAAACAAGCAAATTATATCTCTTCATTCAAAATTTATGTACTGTATATGTACAGCTGGAGTATTTGTTAACTGATGATAATAGTATATTCAAGCCAGCATTCCCCCCCCCCCCTTTACTCATAATATTTGAAAAGCATTCAGCTGCCAAGTTTATGCGATATGATTTTGATGTCCTTTGTACCATCACAAGATCTCTTTCAGGAAAAACACAAAAAAAAAAACAAACTTGAAACATTCCACATTGCACAGGGCACATTTTATAGCAGACCTTTTAACAGGCATGTGATGCACAACATGCTTTTCCATTCTCACTCTTGTATGTTTTCTGCCGGTGTCACGTTTGTTCTATGCTCCTGGGCATTGCTACCACAGGAGCAATTGGCATGTTCATCTGTATCTATCCATCAATCTACAATATTAACATAATACCTATCCTGATATGAAATATGGAAATTGAACAAACAAAAAGTGGCCCTTAACACATTTCCGCATACTTTGACCTTCACCACTGCACATGTATCATACATTCTCACCAGTATACGATACGATATCTAGTGATACCTAAATGGCGTGACTGTATTTTACCGGTATACGGATTATCACTTCATCTGATTAATTGGAATTTCAAATGTTTGTACCAGCAATTTCCAGGAGTTCAAATATAAATTCTGTGAAATTCAGTAGCATAGAGGTTTGGGATAAGGGTGGCACATCACTGTTTCCTGTATAAACTGTGGCACACAGACTTGGCTCCAGCAGAGCTGTTTCGCAACCAGTGGATGACTTTTATGCAACCGAAGATCTGGGAATCCAGACAGTTGCTATGGCAACCACGATGAGAGGAGATTGATTGGGTTTGAAAATTTGATGACTGTTGTTTGCTGGTACACTGCCTGACTGATAATAATCTCTCCTTTTACAACCATCCCCCCCCCCCCCTCCCAAAGAAAAGCTGGAAAGAAATGAGGGCGATGTCATATTTAATTCAAAAACAGAGTGCAATCTACGGCATCAAGTTTTTACAGCGATGTTTTGTGTTAATATTCTGCGTGTGTATCATGTGGTGTACATGTGCATGCATGTGTCTGGGGCTGTGCCATGAGTTCAGTTGCAAAGAATGGACGTTGAGTTCTGCGCATAAATGATGCAGAGGCACACTCATTAATGACTTCTCTGTTGACAAAACTAATGTATGGAGTTTTAGTTTAATACTTTATGACTGTGATTGTAGAATCTATGTATCATATCAAGCAAATGCAGTGCTATCTACAGAAGATGATAACATAGCACTGTCTGCTACTGAACATTCTCTGGTACTCCTCTTTCCAAAGAATATTTCACTATGCTCTTCATACAGATACAGAAACCCAGATGTTTGAAAGCAAAGCAATTTACCACAATTCTGTTCAGGAAGTAAGAACTGAACATGACCACTGCTTTGCTTTATATGAAAACAGCAGTGCTACTGTCACTTCTTGATTTTCATTAAACTCTATGGTTGACTGTATCTACTATGAGAAGACATACACTTACAAACACCAAATGACTACTGCATACACCATATATACATAGCGAGTCTACTGTTTTGCAAATCAGGGGGGTGTTTCATAAAGCCGTTCGTAAAGTTACGAACAACTTACGAGCGACTGGTGATCAGTTGCGATGTGCTATACTTACAAGAATTTCAATAATTCACCACAAGAACTGATCACCAGTCGCTCATAAGTCGTTCGTAACTTTACGAACAACTTTATGAAACAGGGCCCAGGATTCTCAACAATTTCGTGAGAGGTTAAATTCGCAATCATGTGGTGCAGTACTGAATGGAGAATTGTATGCATGCCTGTCGCCTCATTCGTGCCGGGATCAGAGTTTAATATTTTTGCGTGTTGTTGAATTTGCAAATAGCTCCTGACTCAAAAAAAAAAAATCAAGAAAAAAAAAAACCCACAACAAATAATGTCGAATACAATATTTGCAGGTCTATTTTAGGAAAGGCGAAATGTGATAACTACGATGTATGTAAGAAGACAGCCTTCCCAGGGCTGTGCTGAAGTGTTTACATCTTGTTTCTGGGATCCATCCGTTGTCTTTGTCTTTCCAGCATCTCCCTGGTCCATACTTGTATTAGGACTTTATTATTCCAGGTCACAATATGTCAGCTCTCTGAGCTTTTTCTCTCCATCTGTTTGAGGCTGTCTCTTTCTCTCTCTTTCTTTCGATGTCTGAGTTCATATCTGTCGGTCTTTCTGTCTGTGTGTGTCTTTTTCTCACTCTGTCTTTCTCTATCTGTGTGTGTGTGTGTGTGTGTGTGTGTGTGTTTATCTCTCTCTCTCTGTGGCATATCTCTTATGTTTTTGTCTTTCAATCTGTTTGCCTGTGTGTGTCTCTCTCACTCTATCTGTCTCGTGTGTGTGTGTGTGTGTGTGTGTTTATTTATCTCTCTCTCTGTTTGCACATCCAGTTCTTCTCTTCTTCTTTTTTGTCTTTTTGTCTGTCTGTCTGTCTCTAAGTCTATATTCTCAATGCTTGGGTAGTCCTTTCCTCTACACATTTCCCCTCCCGATGATGGCTGAACAAATACCACGCCTCTTCAGATCTCCTTTCAAACCATCTCTCGTAATTTTGCTGCCCATCACATCCCCCCCCCCCCCCATCCCTCTTGTCCTCTTGTCTCGGGGGCTTGGGAGCACAGATTCATAATACGGAGACATAAACTTATATCATGTCAGAGACTGATGTAAAATGAGGGATAGAATGAGATGAATAGAAAAAGATAATGAGATAGAATGTGCCTCAGACTCTAACATGAGGAATAAAGGACAAATATAGACATATTGTGCCCACTTACACGCCCACCCAGAGGTACATAAAGCAGCTAAAATATTCCCCTTCCGCTAACAACAAAAAATCTTGTCCATTTACAGTACAGCGCTACAGTAAAATTTCTGCGTTTCAACTCTTAGGCACTCTAAGTTCACTTTTCAATACTCAGCATTTCCCGAGGTGAACTCTTATAAAAAGAGGTCAGAGCTGCATATCAATAAATCCAGGGTGGCTATCTCACAACGAGTGCACACACGCAGCACAGTGTTTTGTTATTTTGTGGGATTTCACCCACATAATGCCTCAATTCTTCCCCCCCCCCCCCTTTCATGTTGCAAAAATATTCCAATTTCGCTGCACCAATACGAAATGCAGAAAGTCATCATACAGTGCAGACACACTAAAATATATGCAATTTCCACAATTTCTAAGCCTCTTTTAGCTCAGAGTTACTTTAAAAACAAATTTTTGCACAGGTTATCACACATCCAGGCAACGATTGCTTTCCATTACCTATCAAGTCCAGGGATGATTTAACTGCAAAAATTATAAGCTTGTCTTAAAGGATAAGTTCACCTTCACACACATGTGAATTGAGAGAATGCAGTGCTCAACATTAATAGAACAAATCGATGATTCGGGGAGTAAAACTCAGCAATTCAAAGGGCTAACATAAGGATGCGAAGCAGATCTCAAAAGGCCCTCACACTGTCCAACACGGCTGAGCTTGCTTCGTTTGCCCCCTTTCGCTCAACACCATACATTGTATTTTACAGCGAGAGAGTCTTGGCAAAAGGCTAGGGTAGACCCAGCTTGAGAGGTGCTATGAGACATGGTGGCTGTTCTGTGACCCGAGAAAAAGTGCTTAGGTTCAGTAAACATTAATAATTTGCTTACAATTCACACTATTGGTACAGAGTTATGCTACATAAGCAAACACATGCTATGATAATGCAACTACAGCTGTATGCCACCAAAATGTGCACTTGCTGATGAATCAATATACACATGTGAAATTTTTTTTTTTAATGTGTATATAAAAGAATACATGTGTACATGAAAGAATACATACTTTAAAAGTTTGTAAATGTTGCCAGACCAGACCCCAGCTTTCGATTTACTCATTTATACGTAGCAACCACATTGACGTGAGTTATCGAGATACAAATCTCAAGATTTGTACCGCATTCCATGATTTTTGCCAGTGTGAACAAAAAAAAAAATCTCACTAAATAGCATGATCAGCATTGCAATCCAAATCCCAAGAAATCTTTCAATCATTTCAGAAATAATGCAGTGATTTGCACCACGGCGATAATTTAGTATCATTCGTTATTTGCTGACAAAATTTTACATTCACTGGGCCTAAAGACTGGAATTCATTATAAACACAAGTTGGTATTTTTAAAGAATTTTAAGAGACAACTTCCCGAACAAATTATCACAAAGATATTCTGTTTGAAATAATCAGTCCTCCCGCTTGATATCCTCTCCTCTCTCCATCTCTTCTTCCCCTCTCATCTCAACTTCTCTCATCTATTCCCTCTATTTCATATCCTTCCATCCCATCTATCTGTCATAATACGGAGCTTTAGTTTCACTCTTTTTTTGGTTGTTGTAGTTTTTCTACCACTTGTTGTTGCCATGTGTGTAATTCACAATTTAATTATGATGCGATTTATTTTTCTGGGGCCCAAGTAATACAAATCACAAGATGCGATTTTGATTTAGACTCCCCCACTTTGTTAGGTTCTCATGACTACTACTTATTCATCATTTGTCGCAAAAGTATATATATGTTATCAGAATATATGTTTTGATTATTTCTCGGTATATCAAAAAAGACAAAATTTTATTGCATAATCATTGTAACTTAATAAGTAGCTACATATGTTTTGTTTTTTTTTGTTCTTGTGAACACAAAGTAGAACTAAATTCAACCCATTGAAGACGGGCTGATACTGCTACAATACGCACTTTCCATAGACACCCGCCTAAGTATACTCAGGACTCACCTTCAACGGGTTAAGAAATTTGCAAGGTCAGCCCAAGGGGGTAGAGAATACAGTCACAGTGGAAGAAACAGATTTACAATGTAGTGTTCTGTAACAAGGAAAGGCTGCTGCCCTCATGAGGAACACAGCATTCACACTCACACACAAACTTACACACTCACACACTGAGGTGAGACTGGGCACTACGGGTCCAACACTGCCTAAGGTGGAGCATCATTTGACTGCCTCTCAAACTGAAGCACTCACAGTTCCCCTCACCCTCACCCTCACCCCTTCCCCCCCCCCCCACCCAATTAATCTCCTGTTGGTAATTGCCATCTACCAAAATGGGGGCAACCCCATCTCTCCGGCAGGTGGTAATGGCGCGGTGTCGCCCTAATGGCTCTCGATGTGCCACCTCACAATTTCCAGATCCGACTTTGCATCACTCTCGTCATGCTCCGAGACCTACGACTGAAGTACTTGTCTGAGCGAGAGGAGACACCGTATGAAATATCCTGCTCTGCTAAACTTTGAATTCATACGCTGTCATGCGCCAACTGAACGCGAGAAATAGATTTTTAAAAAATTACTGTCACGACACATCCAAGATGTTGAATTATGGTTCACAATCATTCACCTCACAAATGAAATGGGCCCTCCCATTGCCGATTCATACATAATTCAAGGTTTGATATTTGAGGACAGACGCACACAGGCTGGTATATGGTGATCTTAATGGGAGACCCGAATGTGATAATTCTACGAAATTGTCTCATTTATTATTTCTAACAAACAAAATTGCAAAGTTTTCATGGGGGAGAGACAAGAATGAAATACAGAATCCCTTGACAGAGGTTGGTGATAACAACTCTCAATTTTTTTTCTCAGTCTGTTAGTAGATGAATTCACTTAAGAATGCTTTTAGTGTATTATTTTTGGCTATCACCCATTAAAATGTACTGTATACTCATACATAAATGATATTTACCAGTTACCATCCCATTGACCTTATGGATAACACCTTTATACATTCCACATTTTGATTTGTGTGAAATCCTACATTTGCTCTGCAGACAACAAGATAAGCCAGTGAACAGTTGAGCTACTTTTAGACTAACATGAAGTACACAGGAAAATGACTGGAAACATTTCTGCATCATTTTCTAGTACTTTCTTGATCACCATCAGCAGCATTCTGCATGTATCAAGAGACCAATACTGATATGGGTTCAAGGCTGGACATGTCTCTATCTCTCTGGGATGACTGAAATATCACCCTGCGGTAATTGGCACCTATGGGTCTCTTAGAAATGATCTTCAGAAACCTACCGGTATATAGAAATGGAAACTCGTCTGAAAATGGAAATGTACCACTGCTGGTTTTGCAAACCATCAGATATGTGTTTATCATCATTTCTATTTGATATGTGTTTGTGGATTTTTTTTTTATTACAATGCATTTTGATTACCTTAATGCTAATGCTGTACAAATCACAAATCTGTCAGTGCTTCTTTTAAATATTAAAAAAAAATCTTACATTATTATGACTTCTGTCGAGAAAGGCTTTATTCTCGATAGATAAGGATGCATCTTTTGTAATAAACAAATCAACAAACAAACAGAAGACGTTGGCAAACGATACTGCTCAGTTGAGCCACACAGCAGTATTGATGGTAATCTGGAGCCATTCATGAATACTTCATTAGTCAACCGTGCTGCGAAAAATTCAGTATTGCTTGATCGCATTGCAAGTTCTCATCACTCCATGATAATCATCGTAATTTCGCCAGCAGATATCAGACAAGGACGGCTGACACCTGAAATTAATCCTGCCCTTCAAAGTGTGAAATCATATTCTGTCTTCTTGATTTGAAGGCCAGTGCCCTCACATCCTAACTGTGTGGCCGCCAAAAATGAAAATAAAATTTATAAGCACAAAAAGGCTTATAAAGATGTTCAAGCAGCCCTGTAGAAGCGTGTTATACACTACTTGTTCACAATCATCTTTATTACTCCCATTTTGTCGTTTGCAGTTGCCATAGTTAAGATTTACAAGTAAAATAGCTCAAGTTAACCAAACTCAAGATAATAGGACATCTCAACTGGCAGATGAAAAGAGATGTGTGAAAAACACCTCCCTCTAAAACAAACAAACAAACAAACAAACAAACAAACAAACAAACAAACAAACAAACAAAACAACAAAACAACAAAAACATCAATGATGAATTCATGATAGGTTCTACAAGGGTTGGCTAACACAAGCTGAAGGATATGTGTCATAGCACTTTGCCAAAAAAAAATGATAATAATAAGAGTGAAAGTTACATATTGTAGTTTAGACCTATTTTGTTTTTTAAACACTCAGATCAGCCATAACATGGGAGCTTTCAATACATGAGGGGGGAAAAAGATGATTCAGCTGGTTGCAATGAGTCAGGTACATTGCTATGTCAGTGCATAAATCAACTATTGTTGGGCATACTACCAATGTATCACCTCCCCCCTCCATTACGGCTGAAGTAGACATTCTCAAAACTAAAATAAAACACCCTCAATACATGCATGTATGTTTCCTTTTATTTGCGTCCATGAAACAAATGCAACCTCACAACTGGAGGAGAAACATAAGAAAAGTAAACATATTCTGTGAACTGGCACATGAGATATTTGTTGTCATGCACCTACTGTCTGTGTACTTTAGTTTTAAATGAGATTACATGGTACATGTATTTTGAACAAACACTATATAACACTTGTGAATCAATACAACAAAGCATAATATCCCTTTGATGGGGAGACGTCTATCAGTTAACGGAAGATAGGAAATGTGAATTGAGGTTTTGATTGCTGAGTAGCTTCCTTTGTTCTGAAAGTTAAATCCTGGCTGTTGCCATGATTTTGTCTGGCATTCTAAAAATAAGTATAAGTGTCGCACAAGCTTGCTGACGTAATAGTAACAGAAAAAATAACCCGTACAGACACCAAGGCCCACATTCATGAAGGTGGTACAAATTTAAACCATGGTTTATGCAAATTTCTTCTGCTTATATACGATTGACAGACTGCGTACGCTATAGGGCAAGTCCAAGATATCGCGCACCTTACGTATGGGACATTCAGAGATTTCAAACCTCTGAAAAATAATGAAGGAGCACTTGGATTTTACTGTTTATCATCAGGAGGACTGGTAGCCCTGAGAAGAATGTTGTGTTTAAGTTTGATGTCATTTGACCTTGGGTTAATTATTTTATTAAGAAAAATATGGCAACTTACGTATGGGACCAGAGAAAAACTGGATTTTTCAAAATAAAGTTTGAATTGAAAATTCTCTGAAAGTACCTTACTGATCAAGTTCTGTTTAGAAGTGAAGAAAGGTACAATACTGAAGTATCTTTCAGCAAAGTTTCACTGCAAAAGAATAAAGCATATTTTCATGAAGTTGGTTTAATTAACGAAAGTACACCTTACGTATGGGACATGGCTCAACTTACGTATGGGACATTTGTCTTTAGTGCATAAGTGTATTCATGGGAATGACCTTAAATTTCCCCATAGTGTCATATTCAGTTCCACAAATCAAACTACAACATGTAACAAATGAAATAGACTTCTAAGCGGGTACTTCCCCGGTTCAGGTACCTAACAAAAGCTAAAATAAGACAAATAAAAGTAATTACCAATTTACAAATAAATGTCTTAGTTCAAAATGGATTCCATCATGCATTAACACTGTCCTCATGATGTCTGGTATACAGATACAGTATACATATACTGACACTCTATTTCTAGCCCATTTGTAATACTCTGGTCAATATTTTTTTTAAATGAAAAAAAAAATGTGCAAATTCTAGCTTGTGACCTTGATGTAGCATACATGCACATGTACCATGACTAATTTGTAGTCTTGATAATTTCAACTGTAAAATCAAATGTCATGTACAGTGTAATTTGCAAATTTTATACAGTTTGAAGTGGGTACTTTCAGTAGTTCTAGGCTTACCTTGCAAGTTGTCTAAGTTTTTATAGAGCTTTATAATTGTTTGAAATGCAGCACAAAACACAACAACAACAAGAGTACACATGTAACTCATTTTGCTCTGTAATCATCATGTTTTGCCCTGTGAATTTTAGCTTCTGCAAAATCAATCAAATTTTAATGAAACTTTTAGATTTTAAAAGCTGTGGTAGAACAAAGAGATAGAAGAATGTAGGCCTATGTACCAATGCTGGCACACTTTTTTTCAAATTGCTTGGCTTCAGGTCTATGCTACCAAAGATGACAAAATTTGTGTTTACTTTGTACATGCTTGTGTAGTGATACAGGAAAGATTATCATTAATTGTACATTCAAATCTTAAGAGAAAATGTAATTCTAGATTTGAAACACTTAAGTAATTCACTGATCTGAAACTTTCAATTTTGATAAATTCTAATAACCTCATTTGATCATACGCTACCAGATTGGAATGCATGTTGATAATTGTGTAGATGTGGGGACCGTCTACAAAGTAAGTATGAGTTGATGAAGGTGTCTCAGAGCACATCTATCTCTTCAATCACAAAATGGAAAAGAAAACTGAATTCCCTATTTGTTTGTGTAATTTGTGTTTTTAGCACTCCAACCACAGAACCAGTATTAATATTGTGGTTCATGGCAATGTAAACTACAAAAGTCTTCATTTTACAGGATTTTCAGAAATCATGTTCATGACCTTGATAAGTCATGATATATTCTGAGGGTGTGCAGTTGAAATATTAAACATCATATCAAAATAAACAGTATTCTCGTAGGGTTTTTCCTTTGCTATCAACTCTAGTAATGACATTGAAGTTACCTGCTGTCACCTTAATTAATTTTTCTTTTCAGTAAGATCGGTAATGTTGTCATTGATGAGCACCACAAGCACAATTGTTTTGATTTCCCTTTTGAGGCTGTACAGCCTGTAGTACATGCTGAACAGTATACTGTACCTAAAATGACACTCAGAGAATCCCATTCTCTTGGACAAAGGCATTTTGTAGAGAGGTAAAGTTGAAAATGATAACTGAATTAAGAAAATGTCCATTATCAATATGTTAAAAGGAGGAATGTTAATTGAAGGCCAGCTGCCCAGCCTGTAATGAAAATAATAAAATACATGTATAAATGAATATTCTTTATTTTCCTTTCTTAATCATAGAATGACTCAATAATGCTGTTCCTACACTCTCCCTGAGGTCAACTGAGTAGGAGAGGCAGATATATACATATTGTAGACATATCCTTCAGAGTAGGTGCAAAGATATCCATTAACCAAACAAATGTAAGGACATGATAGCATCCATGTCCAAAGGCGGTTTTCCCATTCACTTTGCATGTAATGTCCCATACGTAAGGCATTTGTCCCATACGTAAGCAAACTTTAATTATTTATAAGATGAAGGACTAATTAAATTTTGACATTTAGTTTTGCTAATCTGGGGTTAAAATTAATAAATTAGAACTTCCTAAAGTTTGATTGGTCAATGTTAGAAATCTTAAGAAAAAACTTAAAAAAACATACTCAAATCCTTACGTATGGGACACTTCGTTCTGGGAAAGTGCATAAGTTGCATAATTAATGTGCTGACCTTGTCTTACCAATTGGAAATTATACTAGCTCATACAGGGGTCATGTCCATAAAGGAACTAGGTCAAGGACAAATTCAACTGATTTTAGATGAATATTTTTAATTTGTCCCATACGTAAGGTTTGTTTTTAATTTATGCAAATTAAGGCCATATTTCTTGCATAAATTTGCATAATTCAATATTTTCTTTGCTGGAAATATATGATTTAACTCTTTGGCTACAACATGATATCAATAACTTTTTGATTAGATCAAGATGAATTTTGAGCATCTGAGGGGACATTATCTTGGACTTGCCCTATAACAGACGTCCAGTAATAATTTCGCATTGATACGTGCATGTCAAAGGTATGCCTATTTCATGCTTATTTTAGACCATGGTCTAAATTTGTTCCATCTTCATGAATTCGGGCCTTAATATCTTCATTTTGCTTGGCGAAAACAAGTATCATGATGCCAACAAAGAGAACTAAAAAATGAACATCGGGCAAACCTCAGTTGCTCAAAGCGAGAACTTTTGATGAAAAATAAGTACTGCACAGAAGTACATACAATAGCAAACTAATAAACACACACATGATTGAAAATTTGACAAATCAAGTGAGCATTTTCTTTGCATTCATTCTGAATTTCAAGTATGTTATCATGTGGTGCATTGGAGGCTAAATGCCAAAGTATGCTGGTTGGCATAGTGGTCTGATCCAGAAAAGAGAAGTGAAGCACTGAACAAATACATGAAGACCAGTTTGTGGGACTGTTGTAACTGAAGCGGTTAAGGCTCTGGGATTTTTGAAAAGAAAAATACTGAAATGAATCCTACTCTATTCATCTTCTAATGAGATGCAGGGTGCTACATGACTTTATTTCATCACTTGCCCGGTTGGGCAAGCAGATTTTCAAATTTGCTGTGAAACACTTGCCTGAATAATAATTTTACTTGCCCAAAAATAAAGTCCAAAATATAAGGAAATAATTTAGAAAATCATATGTAAGTCACGGGCTTCATAAAACACTATCATTTGAACAAACAGCATAACAAACTTGGTCTGATCAAGTGTTGCCGTTGAAATGCATTGGGCCTTCTTCACATAAGTGTTGGAAAGGTGCTGAAATTATGTGTTGCATCACTCAGCCACTATCATTGGGCTTCTGTAAGATTAACTTTGTGGGTCTGTTGGGAGGAATAAGGGAAAAACCGGTGTCTTCAATACTTTTTTGCTTGCCCAATTCGGGCAAGCATTTGTTCTCATTGTTCAAAAACACTTGCCCAAATTCGATTTTCACTTGCCCCAGGCAATCGGGCAAGTGCTTTGTAGCACACTGAGATGTTCCTGCCAATCATGTCACCTGTGACCCCCTACAATTGTACGTGTATTGGTGGTTTTACCCTGCAATGGTGGGTTTAAATGATGATGATGAAAGGGGGGGGGGGGGGGGGGGAGGGGACTCTGTTACGGAATGGTTCTGGCACTGAAGATGCTACCATGGGTCATGAGCATACTAGTATCATTACTTTCATCACACTCTGATATAACCTTCATAATTCCATCACAAATTTTCACTCGTGGAGAGCTTCCTAGAAATGACAACCTCTTAAACAGCCCACAGCATCTAATGATGGCTTTGTTGCAAGCTTCTCAAGGAGACAGTATGCAGAATCTCATTTTGTTTCTTTCTGGTCAGAGGAACATAGAGGAAGACAAAGAGAGAGAGATTATTTATAAAGAAAATGAGAGAAGTGAATGAGAAAGAAAAGGAAATGAGAAAGACCAAGTGAGGAAGAAGCAGGAAATTGCCGGCTGTGGTAGGATGTCTGACTCGGTGGGAGGAGTGATAGTCTCATTCAAGGCTGAGAGATTCATTTCTGTCACCATGATTGCTTCATACCACAGCATTTCACATCCCCACTGTAATGAACCAATTAATTAAAACATATATGCCCTTGAATCCCATATTCATATCATCATAATATCAAATGCATGAAGTCAGGGAAGGCAGGTATGAATAAGTCAATCGAAGGACTTAAGCTTAAAGTCCTCCCATAAAACTCGATCCAATACAGACATCTTGATGTTAAAGGGATGGTATAGTTTTTGTTGAGATGAGGCTTCAGGTTTTCAACTCTTTGTGTGAGATAATGAGAAACCTCTTATGAAATATGAAAGAGCATATAATTCTGAGAGGAATTCAAAGTTTCTTTGATGAATATTGGTTTTGAAATGGCTAAGATATCAAAAATGCAATCTTGATAAAAGGTAGGACCCACCTTTTATTAGGATCCCTTTGTTTTACATTGTGTGTGGATATCTCGGCCATTTCAAAACTGGCTTTCATCAATAAACTTTGAATTCCTTTTAAGATTGTATGCTTTCAATCATTTTATAAGTGATTTCTAAGTATCTCGCAAAAAAAGTTAAAAGCTGAATCCTCATCTCAACCAATACTATACCACCCTTTAACAATTAAAAAGATAATACAACAAAACAAAGGAAAATATTTTTTTTCTTTTTTTTTTACATCTTGGCAACAAATTGACAGAGAGAATGAAGAGGGTGCTCATGCGTATCTTACCTGGCATGACCTATCATTGACCAGCTCCACTGACCATCGACCCTCGTACTTGATCCAGACGAAGATGACCCCCTGGGCATCACAGGTGGCCATCTTCTGGAATGGCTCGTTCCATCTTACCAAGACAACCTGTGTGTAGAAGTGGAAAAAGACACAGTGAGAAGGCCAGTTGAAATATCGTTCCTCAAGACTTTAAGCACACTGGGTTTGTCAGTATTCGGATTATGTATGTTTTCTCATTCATTTGCATGTTTTGCTTCGTTATCTTGGCCCCATTTCATTAAGAGTTCATTTGATGACAACTCTTTGCTGGAATGACTATTGTCATGGTAATGACAAGAATACAGCTTCCTGATTGGCTGTTTGCTGTGGAAAGTTGTCATTCCAGCAAGAGTTGTCATCCTAACATCTTTTATGAAATGGGGCCCTGGTGTCGAGTTTGGATTCGCCATATTTTATAACGCTGACCACAGAAATGTAAGATATGGTATTCAAACTACAAACAAGACAAAAATCAAAAGTGGATATACACCAAGGAAAGATGATCATAACATTAAAACAGAGAAAAACAAAGAGATTGGATATCAGTGAGTATATAGGCCTATATCCCATTCATTTCTACTCTGAAATGATGTATATTGAGGGAACTGGTGTTATTTGGTTTATGGAAGCCAAGCCTGTAGCTCTATCAAAAATCCAAGCAATTTGATAGTAAGGTATACAAGTATTTCTCATTGTTGTACACAAAAGTGTTTTGCAAATTATTTCTCATCTACATCTCTTCAATACACGTATGACACACTGGTCAATAATTCTGTTTTTTGATGCTGAAACGTGATACAGGTTGCTGTAAAGAAAAGCTACTCATACAGTACACACCTTTAATACATTCCAAGTACAGTGTAAACTGGCGTCATTCAAATACACCATAAATCTAACACAGTAATATCTTATAAGGTATGCACACATTGAGAAATATCATGACCACTTTTCCATTGATCCATGGCACTCTCCTTGAACGCTAATGAATTTCCCCACATCCAAGGGGCCCAGTCAATTACTATCATTGATTGCAATGGTATACCTCATTTCTACTCCCGCTGTAATTCATAACCAATTTCATCCCACAGGATTGCTTCTACTATAGGAGTGGGGGGGGGGGGGGGGGGGGGTTGCAGATCATTTGCACAAGTAGATCAGAGGCCTACTAACAACAACAAAGACAACAGCTAAAGTATTAAAAAACCTACACATGAGGTTGAAGCTTTGAGGCGCTTACATGGGAGATGCTAGGGTTCCAATCTTGAACAGAACAAACATCCCTCTATATGATATACATGTAGGAAAGAGGAGTTATCCACACTGTCCCTACTGAGGTACCAAGCAAAGTCAGGGGAAAACTACACACATCACCCTCTAGGAAAAGTAATGCTTCTACTGAAGAGGTTAATATGGACTTAAAAGATTTTATTACCTCAATGCTGAAAATTGTCCAGCTTTCAGTGGATGACAATTCTTTCATCATCAACACCAGAACCACTAATGGCTCATATCAAAGACAGGTTTTCATCGTGTCCATTTTGGAATGTACAAATTGTATGTATACCACAAAGTAATGCACATTTAGAGCAGAAAGCCTTACTATCATTCTAGCTAAGTACTATATATGATGTTAATTCAACATTCAAACAGATCTCATCCAACAATAAATCTATACAAAGAAATGGTGATAGATAACATGGCAATGGCAGGACAACATTTTGAAGTATACATTTAAAGCTCCAATAATTTGCATGCATCAGAAATCATGTCATCTTACAATAGACTTAATCCATCAAGTGCATCTTAAAAGTACCTCGCTAATATTTGCAGATGAAAAAAAAAAACACCACACAGCTTCAGTGCTTCAAAACAGTTCTTATATGTGAGTTAGGTATTAGATAACCAACACGAAAATGTTAATCAATAGTAAATGATATGTATTGTTAAACATGCAAAATATGAGTGACAGTTTTATTAAAAATGATTTCTAGAGTAAACCATCACTGTGATGGTTTATTCAGAAAATTGGTGATTATCTCTTTAAATATTTGCAGCTTTATTAGAAAATATTTATACCGTAGGTTGTTTTGTGATACAACTGAACTACATTTGTGCGTATTCACTTTTCCAGCTGTTTAAATAGTGGCTTTAGTTTCAGATCACCTGGATGTATTCTACACAAACAGGCAGCCATAGAAAAACTCACATCTTCCTTGCCTGAATTCTCTCAGCAGCTACAATGTACGTCTACAAGGAGAGTGAAAACGAAGGTTACAGTCTTCCTACTGTACGCATTTGTAACCATGGCAACGATGCATCATGCTTTCATAAATGCATGTTCTTGTCTGTCGTTTGCTTCGGTAGCATACAACTGCGAGTAGCCTCTAAGAAAAAGAGAAAAAATGCAATTGTTTGATGAAGAGCCCCCCAGTATTAACAATAATAAAAAAAAAAATCTTTCAAGATAGTCAAGGCAGAAAGAGTAGAAAGGAGCAATAATGGGAGTTACTTGCAGGCCTCTGAAGAGGAGACATAAATTTGAGATGATCTCTTGTTGAATCCTCTTATCTCATCTTTCGTCATTCCTACTGCAGTCGCAACGGAAACATCGTGGTAGCGTGGTCTGTAACTCCGCTGGTTTAGAATATCTTCCTTTTTTATTATTTTTTCCTTAGCGCTTAGAGACATTTCATGTCATAATGCACTATTAGATGATGACTGGCGGGGGAGGGAACATACCGAATGTTCTACCCGAAGGGTTTGAAATGCTATTGAGAGAGGTTATAAGTCCCTCAACTTCATCTCGGGACTTATAGCCTCCCGAAATAGCATTTCAAACCCTGAGGGTGGAACGTTTGGTACATGTTCCCAACAACAAAAGTCATCATCTGTTATATTATATGGGTTAGTGAAATCTGCTTTTTCACGTTGTATGGAATAGGCAAATTCATCCTATAGATTGTGTGAAAAATATAATATGATCATTCAATCGTTTGGTATCGTTTGTCATATTTTGCTACGTGAAAATGTTTTCCCACGGGAGAACATTACAAAAATGTTCTGCCCATGGGCGAACATAACCAATCTGCCTCCATCACATGACTTTGTTTAGCCAATCACTAACCGGTATTTGACTAACCCATTTAATATAATTTTGTGCATTATCATTATTATCACAAAAGCAGAGAGACATAGTACAGTTTGTGTGAAGATGGTGATCATTATTTTCCATCAGCGACAAGCGAGTGTCACATGACACTATTGGTGAACATTTTTCCTTCGTGTTCATGTACGCCATATATTTTGAGAGCCTTTTATTTGTCTTTTTTTTTTGCGAATTTTTGCAAGTCGGGTGCTATTCGTGAATTTAATAACAAACAAAATGATTAACTCTGATCTCATCATGAATGCCGATGTGCACGCAAACATTTCTTCTTTTATTACTGTAATCCACAATTGCAAAATTGACCACTTGCGAAATTGTCGAGCAGTCCCGATTCGTGAAAAATTATACTCGCAAAATATAGTATGGTCGTGCTTGGAAACATGAATTGAATGTGCATCTGAGGGGCATTTCATGAAGCATTTTGTCCGACAAATTTGTCGGACAAATTTGCTGTCTGCCAATCAGATGTAAGGATTTCTGTAGCTTTTAGCAGTTTGTCAGACGAAATATCTGACAAAACGCTTCATGAAATGCCACCCAGAAGAGACGATTCATTACATCATTGCCAGACATGTTATCTTGACTGTGAGAGAGAAAAACAAGAGAGAGAGAGAGAGAGGAAGGAGGGAGAGAGAAATATACTGAATATCTATCTCTTCAACTGTGACATCTCATGCAATGTTCAATAATGTATCAAATTTCATATGATTTGTAAACATACTGTAAAGCAAACAGGCTATGAAACTGACACATTGTGTATCTATTGTATACTGTTATTAGGGGGAATTATAACATGTGTACAGAAATTACTTTTGATATCAAAGACATCAGTCTGTTACTCAAACAGTGAGTCACTGAAACTCTGTAACACCAGGCAAAATGGAGAGAATGAAAGAGGAAACTCGCACGAGTATCTATCATTTTTTCTAAATATTTGATTAATGACATCATACATATACTTAACATACACCTTTAATATACCTAACAAACAATAAAAAAAAAAACCCTGCTAGATTATTCTCCTTTATACTGCTGATAGAAGTATTGCAATAGATGGTGTTTTTTTAATTTGTAAATATTAATTATTATCATTATCATTATTATTATTATTATTATTATTATTATTATTATTATTATTATTATTATTATTATTATTATTATTATTTTGTATTGGCAATGCTCGCTGGAATCTGTGAAGGTGGGGTGGGGCTTTGGAGAGCATTATCAACATCCTTTCTATTTTTGCAACTATATAATTGATCAAAATGATCAAACAACACACTGAACAATGAACAAATAAAATCAAAACTTGTTATCGACATCTTGATATATGGTTCTTCTGCTACTGAGAAGGGCAATGGTTTAGAGTTCAGTGCCCATATTATACTGTAAACATCAGCACTGCACACAATTGACATTGCAGAGGACTCTGATGTTGACACAGATTGGTTTGTGTCACTACACAACACATGACATTGTAAATCTATAGCAAAGAGACAACGCTCTCCAATAAGATGGCCTAATATAAGGTCCTTCGATGAGCCTCTAGTCAATGCCAAATTTTGCATGGTGTATTCGGGTACATTTATTCACAAGGCATACAGCATAAACATTAATGTAGCTACAGGACTGTACGTACATATATCCAGTCCTGTTTGCAAAGAAGTTATCTTTTAAGTGACATACTTTCTCTCTCTATTTGAATATATTTTTTCTGTCATTTGTACAAGTAGATGCAGCATAGTAAAATAAACTAAAGATGTTGTATTGGACAGCTACACAGTATACTTGGAGACCTTTGAAACCTGAAGACAATTTCCTAAACTGCCAACAGCATGTTGTAATAACTAGCAGCTTGAATACGAATATTATGAGCTAGAAGGGAAGTAATGCTGACAAAGTCCATGAAATCATGTCACTAATAAGGCCTTTGTTATTTTCTCATGCTCAATGTACACAGTCAGTTTTATAACGTCCCCTGATATCGAATCTGCATTTGGGTCTTATAAATATGTATAATGCATACATTTTGTGTACATTTACAGTTTGAATTTGCTCCACACTTATAAACTTATCCAATTGATTGTAACATTTTTTCTGTTGTTGCTGTTTTTTGGGCTATGTACATACCACAATGTTTGTAATTGTATTCTGTAATTTAATTCTAACTTTTTTTTGTTCTGTATTATTATTCAATGCCTTTGGAAAAAAACAAACATATACATAAATGGTTATCTTTCATATAAGTATCATTATCATTACATTTGTGTAATAAACACTGTATCGTCATATTTTCTTTTTTGTCTTGAAAAGTTTCATCAAGCATTAATGGCAAGAACTGACCTTTAGAGTGCCTACGATTCACATGAACAACTACTGCTTTAAACTGATTAAATGAAAACAGCCACATCCTCCACAGAACATTAAAGTCACAGAACTTGACAAGTCAGTCAAATGCTCAAACTCATTCCACCTGGCATATGCTAGAGAAACTACACGCACGATGCACAACCAGACTACACAGCTGTCAAGATGAGGGGGGCAGATCTGGGCAATTTCAACCGCAGCAATGTGCACTAATATGTGTAATTGAATTAGCGCCTATGGGCATTTGGGGAAGCACACACTGATATACGTGTACACACAGACACACACACCCACATGTACAGTATGTATGCCCTCTCCCACAAGTCAATTAGATCAGCTGCTAGTTGGCATAGCAACAGTAATCACTTTAAATCATGGAGTCCCATTGTCAATGGAGATAACTTTTGCCAAGGCCTATGCAGTATTGCTATCGCACGCTCATGAGGAGAGAATCGGAGGTGATCATTATCACAGCTTTGTTTCGTACCCGTGGAAACTTTAGCCTACAGTTTGTCTGGTGCATATGCTTTGGTCATGCCAGTCATTCACATTGTAGGCTACACGACTACATGTAGATTTCTTGCTGTCACTTTCATCCTCATTTGTGTGATGAAACTTTATATTTTAATGGCATGTTTCTACTGTAGTTCCATTCATTGCACAATCAAGAAATACCTGATCCATTTCTCAGAGTGATTTACACAACCTTTTTATCTATTTTGTTATAAATAGTATATGACCAGTAGAAGTATGAATGTTTCTCCTTCTGACCCCCAGACAAACACTGGCAAGATGGAGAAAAGTTACTTTAGGTAACAATGATGTCAAGATGATGCAGACATCATCAACCCACATACAACATAATTTGCAGTGTGGGTGCAAACAATGTCACTGTAATATGAATACATTTCACACTTCAAACTTTTAATCGTAACTTCATTTGCGATACAACTGTATATTATTTTATGTTCGATATTGTACTGAAACTTCCATCATTGATTTTATACAAATTTGTATCAAAGTCCCCTTGATTATGGGGTGGAATAGTGCTTTGAAATGTTTCTTCTTTACTGGAAATGTCTTGACTAAATGAATGACAGGGAAAGAGAGAAAGAAATTCTATGGATACTGTCATGCTTAACTATTTGAACACATTCCGGTACATTGAGCTTAAAGGCAAAATTCACCTCGGAGCACATGTGAATTGAGGAGAATGCAGCCATATTTGTAGAACATATCTGTGAAGGTTTGAGGAAAATTGGACAATTAGTTTAAAATCTACGAATTTTTTTAAGTTTCAGTGCCACCATCTCTGGATGAGAAGCCTACTACAGCTTGTGATGTCACATGTGTAGAATATAAAGAAAATATAAAGAAAACTCAACATATTTTCACTTTTCTCACATACTGTATGTCTATGGAATGTGTACTTTTTTTGGTAAATGAAATTTTGTGGAATTCTTTTTATATTTTCCTTATATCGTTCTACGCATGTGATATCATTCAATGTAGTACTCTCCTCATCCAACAGTGACTGCGCAGAAACTTTAAAAATTCATAAATTTTGAACTGACTGTCTTATTTACCTCAAACTTTCTTAAAGTGTTCCAATGATATTGCTGCTTTTACTGAATCCCCATAATTATTCATTAAGGTGAACTTGTACCTTTAATGTTCATCTTCTCCACCAGCCTTGCTAATCCGTTTACCAAGTGCCGCCTTTGGATTTTGCAGCTGGCAAAATATGCAAGAAATGGGGTGAGGGGCGCTTGTGCCTATAGTACAGCAGGAGAATCGGGGTAGATCAGAGCACCAGGAGAATTATGATGTATGCTATGTTTACCTTCTCATCATGAGTCATCCTCACACACAGCATCACCCACACACACATACACACACAAACACACATACACACATACACACACATACACAGCATCATCCCCCACACACATACACACTTACAAAAAGTAGCAAGCATTCTATGCCATCGTCCTTGTACTGTAGCTCTCACCCTACCAGACAGAGTTCAGTTTGTCAGAATCATTTATTCACTTTCTCCAATGTTTTTTTTCCCCTCCTCCATCTTCCTCCTATCACCACACATGCAATTCATCCAGTGCAGTACAGTATTCATCGCATAATCGGGACAGGTTGGGAGTAGCAAACACGGCCCCTTTAAGCGAGGTGCCCGATTTCGCGATGAGTACTCACCATACACTAACGGCATACGACATGTACATGTAGTGCACACACACACACACACACACACACACATGCATACTGACGTACTGTACATGTACATGAATACACAACACGCTACCCCTCGGCGCGACCCTCCAGCTCTCCCTGCATTCTCGCAATGACGTAGAGTAATCGCAACCGGGTTCGATTCTTCTGTCAAACACGCGTGTACACGTAATCAATGTCAGCTCATAGTCTAGATTCATAAAACGTTACGTATTCGCACATACATTGAACCCTTCTCATCTTTCACGCTCTCCCTCCCACTCTCTCCCCCATTTCACTGAATACGTAACTGTTCATAGCCCTCATTTCAATCACGTAACTTTTGCCCAGTCACAACTGAGGAAGATTGTGACGTACACACAGATCACAGTGCATTGTACAGCTGTATTGAAAGTTGAAACCAAAGACAGTAGATAACAAGATACGAAGGCGCGCGATAACAATGGACTTTGCCCTCAGAGTGTATGACAGAGATTAAACAACGCACACAGCCTGGGCTGTATGAGCGAGGCATGTTTTTTATTGGATGTGAGTCGAGTAGGAATTGCAAGCGAGCACATGGCTTTGCTTATGTAGGGGAGAAGAATGTTCGCGAAGGCATGTGCTTTGCAATGGCATGGATACTTATACACGGCGCTTTCGTGGCTATGCATGTACATGTACTGGATGGACGGAGGTCAAAACACACCAATCCGAAGCTTGCTTTGTAAGTTTGTTGTAAACGACAACTGATACAGAATCTTTGAAATATTGTTGTGGTATTTTGGTAGATTTTTTGTGTAAAATATTAACAAAATCAAAGATCGCTTGAAGAAAAATTGTCCCGTTTATCAGAGGTCCCCGCCCGATTATCCAGTGAAAATAACGTGCGTTGGAAATGTTTCTGGGAAGCGTATATCATTTAAGCGAGGATCCCGATTATCAGATGCCCGATTATGCGATGAATACTGTATCACTATACCATACTGTTGTTGATTCGAAGTAGCAAAATACATGCATCCTGCTTTGTTTGTGGCTGTGTGCAACCAACCTCTGAATTTCTGAGGGATAGAATAAAGTGAAATTTACACCTCATTTCTCCACTGACTGGTCATAACCATTATAAAAAACACAAAACCTCCATGTGTGTGCTTGTGCATGTGGATGGCTTTTGCATACTGTGTGTGGGTGTTTCTGTTTATGATGTCATGTGAATACTGGAAAACCATGATGGTACATATATGTATCATAATACAAACAAGGACTCAGTGAGTACTTTTACTTGTACAGGCGATATTTTTTTATATAAATAAAAGCTTTGCTACTAAAAATAGACAAAATAAGCCCTGCTTGGAAGTTGTATGAACACTATGTGAATGAAATCTGTGCCCTTTGCCCTCTTACAGCAGCCAACCATAATAACGGCTGATTTGTTGAAAATTAAATTAAAATCATAGCTCTTTTTCCTCTACCATCTGCTATTTCATCGACTCTTTGAAGCAGCAATGCCATTATTTCGTATCAAAAGTACTGCAGCTTCATGAGTGCCTACATAGTGTCTCACAGCAATGCACAAGGTTATCTATCGCTAACCTTAACAACGAATTAATTATGAAATATTCTGATGGATTTAACGCATGGCCTTCGCATCTGCAGAGTAGATTTACGGCAGGGGTCATTTAATAATTGATGCACAAAGCAGGCCATCCACAGTGCATGGGCATGCCATAATGTGCAAATTTCATGATGTTGTTACCTTTCCATCGCACGCTCCCATAAAATGGCAGAATTGCAACTTTAGTAGAAAACCTGTTGGTCCATGCAATTCTGGCACCCCTCTGCTACACTCTTCTTTCGACTCATCTCTTCTTCCTACTTTTTCTTTTCTTCTTTTTCCTTCATAACTCTCTCTTACTCCTTCTGTCAATCTCTTCTTCTTTCCAGTCTTTTCGCTCCCTCTCTTATTCCTATTTTTTCTTCCTTCCTCTATCAAATCATTCTTTGTATCCCTCCCTGAATCTTCCATGCTTTGTTCCAATCTGTACTTCTATCACAATAATTCCTTCTTCCTTTCTTCTTCCTCTCGTTCTTCCTGCAAATTGTATCTATTAATCATTCTCTCAAAACTTTCTTTTTTTCTCCCTTCTCAAACTTCATCAATATCATTCAAACATTTTGGTGTTAATTTGTACTTTGTTTTGATAAGTCATGCGTCACACTTTTCACGTGATCACAAAAAAGTTATATTTAGCATCACTATTCAGACAGTAGATTTTTAAAAAAAAGGAGTGGGGGGGGGGAAGAAAACCCACACGTACACAGACGTTAAAGAACAGGCCAACCTTAAACAACAAATCTAGGAAGTTTAGCAAATGTATTTATAAATGTGCATCAGTAAATATTAGGAAGTCTCCATTTACAAAGAAGGATGTGCTTTAGATGCCCATGTACATGTATGTACTCACGGGCACTCTAGAGAAAGACGTCATAGGAACCTGCCACAAGGACGGCGAGAGCAAGGCATAACAGAAACTCACTTGAGGCTTTTTATTTTCTTTGCGTGTTTGCATACAGGTCTCACAATGGGAAAAACCTTCATACCGTTGTCACAACGGCCATGCATCACCGTCACACAGAGTGTATAATTCATATGAACATTTTATGATGCTTGCAAGTATGAGTGACAGCCCCGTTTAATTGTAGTGTGCCTTTGAGGAGAGGTGATGGGCGCTAGAAATAGAGCTGACTCAGTGTCAAGTCATACATTCCATATATGTGTGGTGCTCTGAGTCGCCCCCGTTTTGAGAGCAGGGCATCTCTCTCCCACATCACACAGCATTTTGCACTTGACATATACAGTAGATGCCACACATACATCGCCTCCAACATGCATGGACAGATAGAGTAGATTCGCATTTAGTATGTGCACAGGGGTGCCCTGAAAACACACTTTCTCCATTCACCATTGATTGATAAAAATGTTCTGTGCCAATGGCATCATGTATTTTCTTCCAAGTCCATAAAAAGGAATTAACTCTCACTGTTTTCGTCTCTACAATATAACATGCATACAAAATGCGAGATTGTGTAGTAATGATTGACTATATAACTGGTTGTCGAAAGTGCGAGTGTTTCTGACAGAAAGCTACAGTTTTTCAGACGATAAGCCAAAAGTTGTGCTTGACCCCTGGTGAGTCCCTTTGATAGGTACAGATGCACAAATCAAATGACTGATTGTTGGTCTATCTGTATACACAATGGCACACATTCAGTTACATTACCAAGCACCCTCCAACCCAAATCTCCACTTGCATTTGACATTTACAACAGGAACCATTAATTGGACTCTCTTATCCTCAGTTTACTGGTTGACATCTTAAAAGCCCTCCTAATTTCCACCTAACTTTACCCCCAAAGTGGTCAATTAGCAGGCAAAGTACATTAAATGTCAAATTTCAACTGGAGCTGCTGTATAAATGTGCTATAAACTTGGGAGTATCACTATTTACAGTATATTCTCTGAATATCCTTTCATTATAATGCTGTGAAACATATTATGCCCTTCTGGTGGATTTTCCATCCCGTTGACAGCTGCATACACAGTATGGGAACCATGAATTCAATGATTATGATACACCAACCATGGCAGCATATTTTATCCCTAATTCTGTTTGAAGACCTCTGCTTTGCCCCCCCCCCCCCCCACCCCCTTCTCCCTCTCCCTCCCCCTCTCCCAATGTTTCTCAGGTATAAAGGTCATGACCTTAGAGATTCAGGAAGGGAGAAATCATTATGCTAAATAAACCTGTTCAGACTACTACCCTTAATGGGGTTTGATCTAGACCATGATATATTAAAGATACTGTTTACCATTGGGAGCAGTGATTTAAAAAATGCTGAGTTATCACATATATGATGCATTTGATGTGTAGGTCAGTTGTACAGAACATCCTACCATATAAAACTTTGGCAATAAAGCCTAATCACTATTTTTTCTCAATAAACCATAACTGTTGATGGTTTATTCTAGAAACAATTATATTATAAATATTGTTCATATTCTTAATATCTAACAATGAAATATCTAACATTTATTACACTGCATGACATTTTTACATCAATTGGTTGTTTTTATCCCTAACTCACACTTTAGAACTCTTTTGAAGCACTAACCCTGGGTTTTTGCTTCATCTGCAAATGGTAAATAACACCTTTAATCTACTCAAATGTCAGTTGACATTTCAGGTATTAAGTTAGGTGGAGGAAAGGCAGCATAGGTCATTTCCGCTACACGATATACAATTAACTATACAGTTTCTCTTTGCGAGCTATTGATACCAGCACTTGAATCCCCCACAACCATGCAAAGTGTACACTGTATGTGTGTGTTAAGACATGACATGGCACTCTAATATAATGAACATGTAAGACATGGGGAAAAAGCTGTTTTAATGGATACTCTCTGCATGGATGAGGGCCGACCCCATTAGCACTCTTGCCTTCATTTAACATGGTCTGTACATACCCATTATGGTGATAGTCCAGTCATTGTCAACACCTTCCTACACTTTGAACCTGCACTTTGCACCATTCTACTGGGCACTCTTGTGCACTATACACTTTAATGCCAACGTCTTTCTATCAAACGTAAAAGTATGACTGCAAAGTAGTCATTTACCGGTAATTATCATTATAATTTTGTTTGCACTGCAAGGCCTGTACAATGAAAATCCCGAGGGTGACATTTCATTAAAAAGCATCCACACAAAAATGTGTGCTATCAATTTCATAACCGGTACTCTACTGGTGACCAGAATATACCGGTATCAAGACAGCACCATGGCCATAAAAAGTGCTATACTGTAAAAGTGGATATTTTTGCACAACTAATTTTTCGCACTTAGCCCAGCAGGAAGAGTTTCGCGTGTTTGTAATTCCGCGGAATCGAGACATGAAGTACAAGAACATATGGCAAACAAAAATATTTGCATGCTTTTTTTTTCGCGCTAGTTTCTGGTTGAGTGAAATGCGTGAAAATTTCAACAATGCAAAAATTTCCACCTTTACAGTAATTTGCAACCCGAAGGTAGACATTCGGCTGGAGGGTTTTTGTGTCTGAATTGATGTACAGTCAAACCTGTCTTAGTGACCACCTGCCGTATACAACCACTAAAAACGATTACCTCCTAGCAGAAAAAAGCCATGTTATTTAAAGACCCTGCCTATAGTGGCCACCTGTCTATAATGGCCACTTTAATCAGCAAATTTACATTGTACAAAGAATTTGACTTGCATCTTTGAAAATTGCCAGTCAGTGATCCCTCCAAAGGACCCCAGCAACTGAGGGAATACCAATTTCTGTGCATACAATTAATACAGTATGTCTTTTATTGCTACGCGAAGCTTGCTGTTGCTGACAAAACACTGACCTCGACCTCGATCTTTGGATGTTACGAAACTATGAAAAAGGCAACTGGAGAGAATTGCTCGTTCCTGAGCTTATTTTAATTCCACATTTGATGCCATTTATAGTGTCTCGCTGATGCTATTGAATAACGCTCAAAATGTACATTTCGCATTCTAACTTGATCCCATGACCTTTCCAGCAAACCTCATAGGACTCCCTTCATGTAATCTTTGCAATGTCATACAAACTTTACTCATCATACACATTTTTACAACAAAACCACAGGGTATCCCAAACTTTATGTGGTAAGTGTATAAAGGGGATAATTTATGCATGAATAAGTGGACGGAAAAGCTGAGCAGGCAGTGCAGAACACCACTGCCACCACTATGCAGCGAACACACAGAAAGTGCAAGTTCACAGCTGAGCAAAAGTTCATCAGCACGGCCATCGGTGCAAATCAAAAAGACGTATCATAATACAGACCTGCCAGACAATGTCTACCTGCATGCACAGGATCTACATGTACCATACCTTCTCTGTATATTGAAGCTTACCTCAAGAGTTATCCATATGTACACACGTAACCTTTGTTCAAGACTGTTATTATGATGAAGTCAAATTTCAGTTTAGATACATCTTACCTCAAGCGGATAAAGTAAATGGATAGCATGTATACTGTACACTACTAAATGACATTATCATGTGGTGTTCTTGAGGGCTATACATATTCTTTTAATTATAAAATGAAACTTTAGCAGCTATCCACCCCTGGATAAGTTGTAAAAAGAGATCATGATATTCAAACTGAGTGCAATTAGTCTTCGAGGAATAGTCTAGGGTTGCACATTCTGAGCTGCGTAACAATGGCAAAATGTCCAGAAAAATTTTGACTATTTTATGAATTTCAGTGTTACATCTCATATGGTGCCCACTGGACCAGTCACAATTGCTGCCTTCTCGGTCACATGGGCCGAGATTTTTGCATTTAACCTCTTTATCTATAAATGTGCATACAGAATTTGCCCATCATGACCCATAAAAAGTTTCTATTGAAGTGTGAACCTGAGAGTCCCATAAAATACGGTGGGCAAGAGCATTGCATAGACTGGATAAACACTTTGTGCAGAGCCATGGAGAAAAAAAAACAAGTTTCTGCTGAAAAGAAAAGTAAAACAAGTGGCATTTCAAGAATAATGAAAAGCAACGGCAACAAAAAGATCAAATCCCAAATAACGTGACCATCATGTGCTTTAATGTAATCAAGATGACAACAACAAATGTTACTTGACTTTTGGTAACATGCCTAAAACTATTTTAATATTGATCTCGATATCAAATACATGTTGTTTGTCGCCAAGCTTATAGACTTTCATCTTACATTAAATCTCTACTGGGAGAATCTTTCCTTTGGTGGATAACTGGGGAGATAAACAAGCGGAGCATGTGATATTGGCAACAACTACAAATGTCAGGTCTGACTAGAGCCCAAGCTTTGTTCAATTTCCGGCCCAAGCCGCACCAGCCATGCTTTTTTGGCACAAGGATGCACAGGTACCCATTCACCGACTGTCTGCAATGTGGTGCAATTTGCACTGCGCTGTCACGAAAACAGAGTGCTCTGCAGAAAAGAAACCGCACGACGAAAACAAATGCACAACAAACGAGTAAACAAAACAACGAGCAGATGAGGGCAAATTAATGTCGTCCTCGCCGGTATGACACTCCTGGATATAAATTGGATGAGGTGTGTCTGTGTGTAATTGGATTTCCATTCACGTCCACTCGCTGTGCCGAGAATGCTGGTCCGCACGAGAACCGCGGCAATTAGCGGGCCGGCTCCGGCTCCCACGCGCGGGTGTACACGGCACGCCGGCAGGTAAACGGGGCGACACGCATCGAATGTCAAATGATTGGTGGGGAATTGCGAATTAATGACAGACATGAAGAGCAAAGTTACCTCCAGTCAGTGGGATGAGGAGAAAAAGGGTGCATGCACTTGTTTTGTATCTTAATATCTTCACAGTTCAGGGAACTTATTTCCTGGCTGCTTTCAGCTTTGAGTATGCATGCTAGCTTGCATTTGTTCTTTTCAAGTTCGTTTTTCATTTCTCAAAACAAAACCTAACCTAGACACTAAACTAATAAGCTTTCAGATCATTTATTGTTTGCATTCTGATAATTTTTTCATGGCCACACATCCCTTATAGCCTGAATGTTATAATGATTTTGTGGAAGAAAGTATTTTTGTGTATATTCTAATATCCCCCAAAAAATTATGTGGGCATTACTATAGCTGAAATGTCCATGTAGCAAAACATTGCAGGCTTAAGTTACGATAAAAAATGTAATACTTTGCAACGACACGATCTTATGTAGACCTACATATATTTAGCATTCTCCAGAAAGTTATGGAACATACATCTTGTACAACGTTGTATGCCAAAACATCTGCTTGCCACTACGAACTAACTTTTGAGTATACATGGTTACACCTTCAACAAGGACACGATATGAATTACATGCATTTAGTTTTCTTTCTCGCACTCTTAAAAATCTTCTGTGAGTTATCTGTGAACAAATATCTGAAAAAAAAAAAAGGGAAATTATAAAAATAAGACAAACAACTCTGCCACGCTACACATCTTTGGTCTGCGCAATCAGTGGTTGTAGATATTTGGTGAGGAAAGTGGACAATGATGACACATTCTGAGTCTCTTTTTGGGCATCTTTATGGTGTACTTGGTGAGTATTTATAACCTCAGGGGAATCAAGTGGAATCAGGTCTGAGCCAGGGGGCACCATTAGAACACACTGTGATAGCAGTGGCATACCTGCACTATTGGACAAGAACAGCAAACTTTATACACTGGAAATTTCGCCTTTCTCCACTGGGTGAGTGTCAGTGAAATTCCACAGCATGCTCCAGTTGATCGTCACTGGTTATATACTACAATATATAAAAAGTGGAAATTTTGGTGCATGTAATTTTCCATGCTGTAGGTCTGTTTAAGATGAATCTTGCACGAACTCAATTCTGCTGGAATCAAAAATACAAAAGAGTATAACACACAAAAAGCAAAATATTCACATGTTCTTATATTTGCACTGGTATTATGCCACATGAATGTGTGAATTTTCCCACAATAGAATACTGTGAAGCAAGAAGTATTTATGGCATGGAATTTTCATGAATTGGAGTCGACTGCCTTTTTCACATGATTTTTTTTCTTTTTTTCCAAACTGCAACTGGCTTCCAAATTGCAACTGGCATCCAAAGCGTAACATTGTAGACAAGAATTTTTGTGTGCATTTAAATTTCTTGAATCTTGGCTGTCGCAAAATTTAAACGCATGTGAAAAGTTTCTGGTTTTACAGGAGGCAGAATGGTAGAAGTGTTACTAATATTGGATATTCACTAGGAGGGTAATGTATTCAAAACTTTCACATGTTTTTGCCAGAGGGATATTGGCCACAACCACTTTTCATAATATAAAACCAGAAGAGGCATCCACCCATATATTAAGGTGAACTTGTCCTTTAAAAGCCAACTTGAACAAAATGAAAGACTACACATACACTACAGTGTAAAACATAGAAACTTGATCAGATGCAGATCCTGTGTCATACATGTACATTGTATGTCGGTATTCTCCAAGTTTCATTCCTGTTAACTATGGAAAAAAAGGAACGGGTATTCTTCACAAATTTCATATCCTTGTACAATGCTCCTGGCTTGCACCATGTTTAAACCTGAGAAACACTATCACAGTATACGCTTCCTGCACAAAATTCAATTTTCCTGAAATAATCCTTACTCAAAATAAAAATTAGAAAACATTTAACAGCCCAAGAAAAATAGAAAACCTTAATAACATCAGTCAACTGTTAAGAGTTGATTGACTCTCACTCAAGGTGGATAAAAAATATCTACAGACACAGTTTAAGCAATAAAAGGCAATAAAAACAGGACAAAACAAGCAAACAATAAACAAAGAAAAGGAAAGTCTATGAATCATTCCTATTATTTACTATTTTATGAAGTCATGTGCTGTCTACCTTTTAATGAGTTCAATGTCATGGAACAATAAATGTTGCTGACTGCACTGGAAACAAAATATTTTGCTTCCACTTTATTAATGGAACTCTCTATACAGATGCAAATACTTTTATATGATCACATTTTATACACATATTCTGGATACCTAATTGGGAACAATATAAATGTGTGTCAAGGATGAAACCTTGTCATATAGAGTTTTACTGTCTCTGTTTTATGCAACTTTTCAATTATCTGGTTGATGATACATGCATCCCTGTATTTAAGGTTGCTTAATATTTCTGGGCAAAAGTTGTAATTTTAGAAAGATGTTTATTACCGGTACTTTAAAGTGGTTAAAGAGTACTGAGTTTTCCGGAATAGATTTTATCATGTTAGGAACTAGAGCATGCGATAATTGTTTCTCTCTTTGTATAACTTTCTGTGATCTTTCCTTCAAACACACACACTTATGTAATTCATGAATTTCCTGGGGGGGGGGGGGGGGGGGGTAGTGATAACCACTGAAGAACATTTGTGTTTAGAGAATTAGATGCACTGGTTTAGAGTATTAGATTCACAGTATTTCAGAAGAAATACCGTAGCATGGCAAGATTAAAAGATAACAGAATTCTTGCTGATGGATCTGTCAAATTGTTACATTGTCGCATGTGTTGTGGTGTATAAATCTCTATCAATTCCAGCAGCCCATATACTGCACAGGAATGTTGGTGAATGTTGTACTCGGCTCCAGAAGGGCCATCCCTGAAACATAAAACCCTCCAGCCAGCGCCAACGTCTGTCTGGCTCCAGTGGAGGAGACACACGAAGCAGACCAGTCGTCCGTTCCGGAAATGGACAAATGCACGACCAGCCAGTGAGTGACCAGCCCAGGGGAATAGTGAACATAACACACAGCAAGAGCTGTAATACAGAAATGATCTATTATGCAAGAGACGAGTGCCGAACTGGTCACACCTCGGTGCTTCTATCCAGGGACCATTCTGTGTCATATTGATTGCTTGAATTAAGTGGTTGTGAATATTCCCTGTAAAATATGGATTGAATATAAAGTATGCAAAGCATACATTTTGCATGTGTGTTGGGAGGGGAGGGGGTGGGGGTGGGGAGGAAGGGGCATGGAATCGATCCTACTGTAGAAAGGACAAAACAGTTGAAATGGAATGTTTTTCATTGTTGATTAAACATGATATTTATTAAAACCCTCAATTTGCGTTCCGACATTAATGACCCTTTCAAACTCGAAATATTTCATTTTATGACATCTTACCAATGCCTTGATGATGGACACTTGCTTGTTCCAATACACATACCATCAGATTTTTTTAAAACAAAAAACAGCGAGAAAAGAAAATATCTTTCCCTTTTTCAAACTAGTAAAGTTACTCACCTCACTATTGTGCCCACGAAGGTTGAAATTTCTGCGGGCAGGGGCCTGGGGGCTCTTTCCACAGTGGCTGGTGGTGTACGTGGCCCCTACGACCCCCTTGACGTTCCCAGTAGCCAGCCATCCCTTGGTGTAGTGCCGTTTGCGGGTGTAGCTTTTGTCCTTTTCGCTCTCGGGCACTGTCCCCTTCCACGACAGCGACAGTATAGTACAGTCACTGCGGGCTGCTGGGTTTTGTTCTAGTACTGCATACATAGTGCAAGTCTCCGCTTTAAACAACAACAACAAAAAATATATAAAAACATTCAAGACAAAAAGAAATTATGTATCCAAGTATATGCTTGCAGGAATTTCTGGACTCAAGCAACACTGAGCTGTTTTGTGAAATCTAAGCTAGGAGTAGCTGCAGTGACTTGAGGAATAATGTAGCTGTATCATCCGCAATTCACAAATTTCCTCCATGGCACGGATTGGGCACATAAACTGATGAGGCTTGCTACGTGGAAAGGTGCCTGAAATTGGCTGGTCATTGTTTCACTGGGTAGAAAGTGTACAGACAGCAGCATGCGTACGATGAGGCACCCGCTTGCCATGTGGTAATTCTACACAGCTCGGCTCTCCCCCCGCCAGCCTGTAAGGCAAACTTATATAATTTCCGCAGCGTGTCAGGAACGGAATGCTTTCCTTCTCTCGTGGGCATAGGTACGTCTTGTTTTTCCAACAATACTTAATCAAACACGCACTGAGCCATTTGTATTTCACTCTGAAACATCACATTAATATCATCCTCTCCTAGAAAGCCAGTGACATCCGAAGCATGAATTTGTCTCGCTGGCTCCGATTCAACTGCAAGACGGAACACAGAGAGGAAGGGGCTGGCGAGCAAAGCACTACCCCCTTCTTGTCTGGGGGATGAATCAATGTTGAAAGAATCCATACAAGATCTCCTCGTGTACGGCAGCTCTCTCCTCAAATTACAGTGATGCACTATATCCACTGGATACCTACTCAAATAGCAGAGCACTACATGCTCCGGCCACACACAAATTTACGAGAAATCGCTCACTTTCGGTGATCAGCTGACCGCACAGGTTTTTTTTTCTTCTTTGCAGGTGACCACCAGTGCGTCACACGTTTTCAAGAAATTCCCCGTGGCGCTCTGTAGCTCTCCCGTTCCCATCCCTTGTCAGCATCGCTGTGTACGCACCGACCGTGGCGAGCCGCTGCTATGAAGCGCCTGACTCATGCACTGGTGGATGAGTCCATCTCGCACTCATCCGCAGGGGTGGGGAGGACAACTTCTCGATCTATCGGAGGGGCAGCAATGCTGACTCACTTGTTATGACGCATGTGCGGCATTGCGCTCGGATCCAGCCACAGGTACCTGCAGAAGAGAAAGAGGAACAGAGCACCATTAATTATTGATATTTTCCTGACACAATTCTGAGATAGAGAAAGGAGGGAGTCCAGAAGATTGAAGCTCAAATTCAATCACTTTAAGCATGACTCATGTCATGCATATTGACTCAATAAAACCAACGTATTGGAAAAAAAAAAAACAGATCAAATTCCACTCCTAGCTCCTGGAACATTTTTACTTCGATACTTACTGCACTGGCACTTATTGAACAATAAACATTAGCAGAGTGTAATGCTGTTTTTACGACAACCACTATTCCAAGAATTTATACCCCCATTTAATGACAGACTCAATATTTGAAATATGCAATGCTTCTATTAAAAGTAACATGATAACATTCTGGGAATACACACACAAAAAAAAAAGAAAAAAAATGCACCATTCCATACCATTCCATCTTTCTTTCCAGCATGAAATATATTTAACACCCATTCTCTGTTTATGAAGGTGAACTTGTCCTTTAAGTTCCATATTCCTTGCAGAAGAGATCAAATCTAAGGCACTTCCATGCGTACAAGATTTACAACAATTTTTTTTTCTATATGATTTTTGATTAGTTCTTTAATGCATACGTTCTCCAGTTTTCACCCTACACCTTATATGAATTTCACATTTTCTACTATGTTGACCTATCATGAATCAAAAGTCACAATCAAATCATTTATCAAATATACAGTTGTATACAATATAAAGTTCATGTGACTTCTGTCAGTCTGGGACAACAACAAAAAAAGACCCCCCCCCCCCCCCCCCCCGAGAAAAAGATTCAACAACTGATATGAATTGAAAAACAAATAAACACATCTTCCCAACAAAGACAGAGATACCTGGCAGCACCCAACCATATAGATATTCATTGTACATATACGGTATGTTTCATAGTCAGTCAGTACAATGTACAATATGTGGCATACAGAGTTTATTAGCTAAGCATTGGAATAACATTTTGTTGCAGATGAACGAGGGATATCGTTGTTACACAATGAAATTTATGGAATCAATGATATCAAATTCATACTTAATGTCTTCTCAAATCAATTTAAGTGAAGGAAGCTTTGGAGCAATTGAATGGTGCACTTTTAACCAAGCAATGAATATTTTCATATGGCACCCCCCCCCCCCACAAAAAACAAACAACAACAAAACAAAAAGCTCCTCTATTCACAATTCATCCTTTGGTTGGAGTAACATGCCACTCAGCACTGTCAATAGTTCAGTGGCAATCTAATTTTACATGGCAATAAACACAATTTCAGGGAGAGCAATGGCCTTCAATGGTGGATTTTCTTTGTCATAAAACTTGACCCGTGGCAAATGGGCAAACATGGCTGTCAGTAGCTATACAAGAGTAAAAACTACAGCACCACAACGTACTTCCACAAAAAAATATTTATAACCACACAGCACATCACTTCAAACTATAGTTGAACTCATTCTCAACAATAACCAAGTAAGGGAACTATGCAAGACATGTCGAGACAGACTGTAAACAAAGTCAAGATGTTAGAAAGAGAAATCCAGGTCTCATAAAGGTGAAATATGTGTCTATCACGGTCTCGTACACATTTTGTTTATAATGTTTCTCCTCCAGTGAATGCATTACACAAAATCATGCCCCTTGCCACCTGTACCATCACACACAACAGCATTAACACTGTGTACAAAGGGCACAGATAAGAACAGAATGTCAGGTTCTTAAAAATGACAAAATTGAAATGAATATAATTATACTCCTGCTCAAATTCTATTCTTATTTAATCATTGGCATTACATTTTGGGGATGCTTGCATTTGTAGCCATTTTTCCATAATCTTTTTGCATACTACATGTAGGCAAGCTTTATTTTGGATGGGCTTGTACTGATGACAGTTCAATCATGGATGTTTTTCTGTTGACTTTGTCTGACAGCTTCTTTGTATTTTGTGTAGTAGTTACTATGGAGAAAGGGCTCTATTGCCTTGGTAATAAATCTGATAAACGTGTCATAAAATTACTCCCTCAAGTTGCTGAAATAGCAGGATAAGTGAGTCAAATGCCCATGATTGAAGTTTCACAAGACTTTAAAATGATTATATTTACTGGTGAAAATGCCATTTGCAAACTCTTTTGGGACAAACCCATGACTAACAGCAACAGGTGAATGAGTAATTGATACAAAATGCTATTACCAAAAAAACAAAACTAAATAACAATTTCTATAAAGAAAATAGCATGATAATCGATTATCAATTTCTGTGGACAACAATAAAGCCGTGAAATTACAGAGTCTTCTATTCAAAAAAAAAAAAAAAAGGTTTTGTACTGCTTTACCAGTTCAAATGTTTAGCTTATATAAGTTTACCTGATCTCCCCCACCCTCCACATAATAAAAAGCATCTGGAATGGAGACTAGCTTAGCCTCATTTCGTACAGTACACCACAAGAAGTTTCCTACCTGCTTGATGCACTTTGGTTTGAGGTCATGGGGGGACCGTAAAGAGAAACCCAACACTATGACAGTTTTAATTGGCAAAGAGTGATGATCGAGATCAGTAATTGGATCCTGCATAGTTGCCAATTTTATAATAAGCACAGTACAGTTCATTGTACCTGGTAGACAGAAATGACTGGCCACATACAACAATTGTAGCCTACATAACTGCACTTTAAATGTAATCTTTCTGAGCAGACACTTCTCATGACAATGCCAAGGTTGTTTTGTAAAACTGTGTCTGGCAGTATTACAATGTCATGTGTGAACTCCCAGGTGGCACATTACCTTATTTAAGTATTATTACTTTCTTACCCTACTTTTGCTTTTTCTTAATCATATCGTCGCTTGGGTGACAAGACCTTGTATCTCAAATTTTGGTGAAAATGACTTCTTTGGAGTAATGGTCAGATAATCAGTTAAGTGATGTCCTCTCCAAATCCTAGCTGTCTTACCCCAAAAATGAAGACACCATGGCATGTCAAAGGAAAGGCTTTCCCATTTGATATACGTATGTATAATGCATTGGCGGCCATGTCTTTTTTTGCTCTCCTGAACATTTGTCATTTTGTAGATACGAGGTCTTGTTGCCCCAGCGACGATATACAACGTCTGTAGCAATATCCTCTAGCAGCCAACCAAGCTACAAATATATCTCTGGCTGAGTTAATCAACTTTTCCATGTTTTAAACGCGGTTCAATATCCACTACCAAAACTTGTTTGCAAATGTCTTTTGATCACGTTTATTGAGTTGTTACATGTAAATTGTATGTTTATCAACTCTGTTGTGAGTCGATTGGGAGGCCTTGTCATTGCACAGCTCCACTGCCCAGTTTGACCTGAGGAACAGAGATGTGTATGTACAAATTGTAGCTAGCAGTGCTTGGTGTGGGCAGGTCTGTGCTATTCAAACATGCTTCAAAACAACTTTGCATTTATCAACTCTACAGAAACACCTTTGCAATCGCACTTTTTCATGGTATAAGAAACGCATTCCTTTGAATCTAACAACTGCTCAAAACTGCCTGAAAGTTTTTCTTTTTCTTTTTTTTCCCCCCCAATTCTTAATTCTGCACCAGAAGTGAGTTGATAAATGCAGCCATTGATGGGCAACCTGTCTGTTTACAATGTTAAAAACATACATTGTAGTTCAAAAACATAATGTCATTTTGAGGTAGTAATCCCACTGAGGATTTTAAAGGTGCATAGTCCTGGTAGTGTAGAGGGCGCTGTTGATGATACTGCCGATCACCGTTAGCATTGATATGAAGATTACCAAAGTTGAGCTGTCAAACCCAAAGCCATTGTGACATGCTGTCCTAAACAGGAGTAAGCAACTATTAAAAGCACAGTCATGGAACTGCATTCATTGTCTGTTGTTTGTATTTATATATTTACACTGTCATCAAACAGACAAGATCATCCATAATACATTCTACCCTGTACTTCCAGCATTTCAACAACGACAAAAAATCGCTATCTGGCTGTTAAATTATTTTGTTGATGCTGAACATTGCTTTTGTCCCTTTTCTGTCACTGCTGATGGCATGGCCTTGGGCTATTCAAAGCAACAATCCCTGTGACAGAAATTTCAACCATGAAAGAGGGCCATTCTCATTGCAAAAAATCGCGATATGAAAACTCACAATGTTTCACCTTCGTGTCCACATTGGCAGGTAAACATCGCGAACTAAGCTCCGGTGCTAACAATCGCGATCTTTCATGACGTACTGAGCATGCCCAGTTTACTCCAATCCGGCCTTTGTTTGGGGTCAAGCGGATACTGAAGTCACGTGAGTAATATCGCGATATTTCTGCTGCGTGCATTCCAATTGCAAAACTCCTTGCGAAGTTTCGCTCGAAGTGAGAAAAATCGCACTCCGGCTTGCGATTTTTCGGGCGATGGTTTAGTGAGAGTTGCTAGGCAACTTTCACCGTAACTTCGTGATTTTTCTAATATCGCGAGTTTTCATCTGCAATGTGAGAATGGCCCTCATATTTTACAATTGCATTTATTTATTTTTAATACATTAAATTTTGATATGGACCAAAACTAGTTACAGAATAAGCAGCACAACCACTTGTGGTTGAACTGAGATTATACATTTTAATATACACTTGTATATGCTCAGCATACCCATATTGTGAATTCACGAAAAATGAAGAGGAGCAAGAGGGTGTATCAATTTCCATCTCCACATTACCATCACACAAACCAGTGACGGAAGTATATAAATTTATTGCAGCTCAATATTCAACAACGATGCATTATACATTATGGTGAATATCACTTGCAGACAAGAGGCTTTATGGCTGCTTGCCCTGTCTTTTCAATTAGTCATAGGAACAGCTTTCCATGCTCCACTACACATGATACCGCGATGAGACTCAGTATTAGCAATCACACCGTATTTTGTGATTGTAAACACGCTTGCACTCTGCTCGCATCAAAAGACTGCCAGCATTCTCACAACCAGCAGTTATCACTTCCCCTTGTCTGCCCTGTGGACAGAACAAATTGATTATTCCTTATTCCTCTGAACGCACCAGCAAAAACATGACCCGAATGCAGCCCGTTGTTTGCTGTAGCAGCGAGCACGCACAGAGGGCAAAAGCAAAGCCCAAAGCAGAGTAGGGCAAGTCCAAGATAACACGCGCGTTACGTATGGGACATTCAGAGACTTTTATGACCTGAAAAATAGTGTTAATGGCTTTTGATCATATTAAACTTTATCATGGTGATTGATATCTAGGAGAAGTATAATCATGCAAAAAATGGAGAAAAATGACCTTCACAATTATATTCTAGAAGAGAAAATATGTGCCGTTACGTATGGGACCAGAACATTTTTGTTTTTTTCAACATTTTTTTCAACCTCAAAACTCTCTGAAAGTATTTCATTCTACAACTTGTAACTCACTGTGATGAAAGTCACAACACTCAAGATTATCACAGGTAAGTTTCGTGTCATTAGGTAAAAAGCTCTAATTACAGGTTCTAATGAAAGACAGACATGACGTGTTACGTATGGGACAGTTACGTATGGGACAGTTTGTCCCCCATTCATTTAGTGTGTGAAGAACCATGTTTATGGGTATTTTGCATAATTACTGAAGTAAAATCAGTTGAAACTACTCAAATACTGATCTAGATTTTCAAGGAAACAATATTTCCCAAATATTCACCATCCTAATCATATTCAATCATATTTTTATATTTTTTGACCAACCTGAGTATGCATGCCCTTTGTCCCCCATTCGTTTAGTGTGTGGAGAGACATGTTTATGGGTATTTTGCAAAATAATTTTGCAAAATACCCATAAACAAATTTTTGCATAATTATTGAAATGGAATCAGTTGAAACTACTCAAATACTGATCCTAATCCAGATTGACAAGGGAACAATATTCCCCAAATATTTACCATCATAATCATATTTAATCATATTCTATATTTTTATGACCAACCTGAGTATGTGTGCCCTATTTTTATCAGGATAGTTACTACTGAAAAATTGAATAGTTTAAAGTGTTTACTTCTATTGATGAAGGGCAGTTTGCCATTTCGTTTCAATAAAAAACAACTTGACACAAGAAATATTAATTTTTATAAATAAGCAATACCTGCTGCGTGGAACCCCAGTGATCGAGTAGATATATGATGTCTGTCTAGCAGTCAGGTCATTGATTCGAGTCACACCTCAGTATGTATACCCATGAATTTTGTCGTGGCTATTATTGAAACCTGAATAAGGACAATTTGTGTATCACTTGCAATAAAAAAAAAAAAATCATTTTACTTTATATTCTGTTTAAATATTGATATCACAACCATTTCAACTTGGATCTCCATCACTAAACTTTGAATTCCTCTAGTCTTAGAATTGTATGCTCTTTAGTAATTCATATAATTGGTTTCCAATCATCTCATTAAATGTTGAAAACTGAATCCCCATTTCTACAAAAAACTATACCATCCCTTTAATGCTGATTTTTCATTGTGTATTTTGCCATTTTCCCCTCCCCCATTCTGAAAATTGTTCAGTCAAGTACATGTATTGTTTAAAGTGTCTATAACTCAAAAAGTAGCTACAATGTTGGGATGCTTTCTTCAGGATGATTGACCATTTGTGTACTGAGAGACCTTCCCAGCTAGCTACATGCATTCACATGCATTATGTATGAGGATGTCCCATACGTAACGCATTTGTCCCATACGTAACATTATTTCAATGCCTAATAAGAAATATTCCTTTCACTGTTTTTTTTTTTTTCTATGGTATTTAATTTCTCTAAACAATAAATTAGAACTTTCCAAAAGGGCATTAATATAACCATAGCAATTTCAGAAAAAACCTAAAAAAATGACCTCAATTTGTTACGTATGGGACATGTCATGGTAGGACACGAGCTAATTTGCATAATCATTTGCATAATCCCTAAATTTTCATACCAAGTTAAACTATTTGATGAACTTCTTATGTCCACATATTAATCAAATATCATTTGCTTTCCTTTGAATTAATATGAATTTTTATAAATGTCCCATACGTAACGCTGTGTTTCACATTTATGCAAATGAAGCCCTTGAAATTTGCATAAATTTACGTAATATAATTTTTTCCTCCATGGAAATCAAAACTTCAAATCATAAGCTTCAAAATAATACCAAACATGTCAATATTGAGCAAAGATGAAATTTTGCCTTCTGAGGGGACCTTATCTTGGACTTGCCCAGTAGTCAACACTGATAACAGTTACAGTTGTAAATACACTGCTTTTTAATGACTTGTAACCCCAAATTCATTGGCAATAGTGATTCCACATTTTAGTGATGGAAAGGCTATTTCACCTCAAGAACTGTGGAACACAACTTTGGCATACAGTATGAAGCTGCCTTGAAGTTGGTACAGGTAGATCCAGTTGTCATTCCGTTAATTAAAATTTGACAAATAAATTGACCAAAAATCTAAAACAAGTGTTCAGAAAATTCAATATTGAGAAATCAGGTTAAACACGACAGAAATGCATAGATTTATGGACAGCAATTTACAATTACCAAGATTTTGAGTAATTGAGCCACTACTATAATATGAGGGATTGGGCACCAAACAGACAACACTCCTGTGTTTACACACATATGCCATGAAATGTGTTCTGAAGACATCCATATCACTTTTATCATTGTGCATATCACGTATACAAATGTGGGTGCATGATAATGCTACAATGAAAAGAGGAGGCATCGGTGCTTTATAAAAACAACTGCAGCTCAGTTAAATAGACTGCAGTCAAAAGTGTGTCAGGAGAGCGGACGACAGGTGGTAGGCTGATATGAGAGAAGAGATGTGCCCGGCACAGCATTCAAGGCAAATGCAATCAATACTATCATTTTTTTCTATTGCAAAAGCCATCCTTGACCAATTTTACGGGGAAAACAAGAATGTTTCTTGTTTTCTTGTTAATAATGATAACCTTAAACACATTAGTAACAAGTTGGGGAATGCATATTTTAAGAAAATATAAATTTTGTGGAATTCTCTTTATAAATTTCCTATATTGTTCTCGAGATGCATGTGACATCATAAACTGCAGTAGTCTTCTCATCCAGCAATGACTGTTCAGAAACTTTAAAAATTCATAACTTTTGAACAGATTTCCTGATTGTCCTCAAACTTTCACTGATCTTTGTTCTTCTCATATTGCTGAAATTCATTTCAATCATCCAATAAAAATATTAAAATATCAAATAAAGAAATTCATTGTGGATTTTTACATTACATACACGATGCTTTTCAAATAAAATCTTTAAGAATACGAAATAGTACACCATAAACAAATACCTGTTACAAGTGTGCAAACCCGTTACATCTAAAAACAAATTGGAAGAAACGTTCGTATGAAATCACTCAATCCATGTGGATAGCATTTAGGTGAACTTGTCCTTTAATGGCTACGACAGCACACATACTGTATATGTGACACCGCGGTGTATGTTTGCAGGAAAGGAGCACATTCTCCGTTTTCCGCGCTCTTCTCTCACCAAATCTCCCCATCTTGCTCTCTCTATCTCTCTCTCCCTTCCTATATCCATCTCTCCTTTGCACTATCTATCATAAAGACATAATATGTTTCTTGCTCACTCTGTCTGTCTGTTTCTCTCTCACTCTCCCTTTCTCTTCTCCCACATCTTACCCCTAGCCAAGATTTCTTCTAGACAGGAAGCTGGAGGCCAAAGAATCTGTCTGAAGGGAGAGAGGATGCAGTCGCTGCTCCTTGGAGCAAAAACATCTATGACACTTGAGAATGATGCCAGCAGAAGTGATATGTACACAACACATTGACTTTTGAACATATCCACAAGATAGAGCTACAGGAGCACAACTAAACAAGAAATAAAGAAATGAAAAGGCTAGGTGTCAAGGCTATATTTTGCTCTCACCTCTAACCTTGCTACAAGTATATTATTCTGGCTCATACAACATAGATCTACAATTTACTCATTTTGTATATTACCATAGTGAAGTCTATCTAGCCAAATACAAATGTACAACTTAAAATTTTTGAAGGTTTCCGTGGCGGTATAGAACATTTGGTAGTAGAAGGGTTTATGGCACAACATAGAGCGTGTTTCTACTGAGAGCACCTCACATCCCTGGCATCGCCACGAATGTTGTCCAACGCAGCACCTCGTATTTTACGACCACTCGAGCTGTTTCTACTGAGCGATAAAATACGAGGTGATGCAAAGGTGACGTGCAAATGCGGCGATTCCGGAAGTCAGGTATTTTTAAAACCCTGCCTGCTTTGCTACAACTGCGTCGGCTATTTTTTGATTAGCCATTTCTCTTCGTCTTCCCATCCAATATACCCCGAACTAACATACTGGTATCCTGCCACTGACTGATGAGAAATCTTTGGAGATCGAGGGTCCAGTTGAGATTTTCTCAAGGCTGCAACATACTAATGTGGTACTCTCGCGATTCTAGTACAATATAAAATGAAATAACGCGGTGTAAAATCAAGTAAGTGATGAGGGCTTAGTAATGCAATAAGTTAGGCTGTTAATCACGCGAACAAGACGATGAATGCCACAATTCACACGTAACGTAACGTATAGGGCCTATAACACATACACAAGCGAGTTGGTACAAACAAAGCATGATGCGAACACGGTCGCTGTGTGTACACACGTATTTTGTACACGTGTCAAAGTGGTGTGTGCGATGAACCAATAAAAAGCTCGGGGAGAAATTCTAGACGTCCGATACACCACGAATTTCGCTACCCGGTGTGTTTCTACTGAGAATCGTCCTTCGCCTCACCACGCATCGACCACCTCAATAGATGGACGACGGAGCACCTCGCATCAGCCGGCATCGGCCACTACCCGATCTGTTTCTACTGAGGAAAAATTTGAGGTGTCACCACGCATCGGCCGGTATCGGCCGCATCGGCCGGTATCACCACACATCGGCTGGCATCACCTCAAATTTTCGTCGCTCAGTAGAAACACGCTCATATATTCTTTCTTGAATGTGGCCCTGAAAAGGGCCTACCCACTCCTCTGACCTTCCGGCAAGCATGTTCTTGCCATTTTTAACAGAATGATATGAAAAGGCAAGGTGAAAGGCAAGGTGTTGTTTTCTCTTGAAAACGGTTCAAGAACATGCTTGCTGAATCGTCAGGAGTGGTTAGGTCCTTTTCAGGGCCCCATAAATACCTAAGAAAGAATGCATAGTGCTGCGTTAAGCCCTCTACTACTAAATGTATAACTTCTTATCAAATCATGGGTCGGTTCCTGCAGCTTCTTTGCCATACACTCTATTGTATCTCTATCTTTCCCTCTCCCTCTCTCCTTAATATTTTATTCCAGCTCATATTTTCTTGCACCTCATGAAAGAAGAAACACTCCATACTGAAGGCCACAATGTTGCATTATAAATGCATCATGCCTAGACTTGCATGACAGTGTAGCTCAAAAGATCTACCTTCATTCAAGACGTGTACACTACAGAGACACCAGAGTCACTAAGGGAAGGGCGCTTCAGGAATACAAGTTGTTATACAATATTATTTCATACTTTCGATCTCAATATACATGTACTATACTAAAAAAAAAAAAAAAAAAAAAAAAGCTCACGATCCCGGTAAATCGTATTTTGATAAGCCAGACAAGTGTTTTGGTAGAGCTTTCGGATATATTGCTAGCAGATTTGAAATGGTAAGATGAATTTTGAGTCCTTCTATACAAGTACTATGTTTTAGCTTTAATCTGTTTATCCCTTTGTAGGAGTTACCTTGAGTTTGAGCTGCCCTTTCGTTCTTTTGTTTCACACACAATGAAGAGTGAGGCAATGCATGACAATAGACCCTTCACTTCACAAACCTTTCTCTCAAAAAGTAATGTCTCTCAAAAAGTAGAAATAGTCCTACAAGTAACAGTAGTTGATGAATCCCAAATATCTATGTCAAGTGTTTAATGTTGTATAGCTGCAATAAATTTTGTATCTAGCTGTGAAGCTTTTCTTTGCCAACAAGGCCTCAACTATAATCTTTTCTTCTTTTGATTTTTGTTTTGTTTTGTTTTGTGATGCAAGGGCATGTATCTATAGGCCTACCAAAAAACATACAGTGGACTCCCATTATAATGAAGTCCTCGGGACCGGCAGTTTTCTTTCATTATAGCGAAATTTCGTTTTAACCGTAAAAAAATAAACAATTAAAAAAAAAAAGACAGAGCCGATACTTTTGCGGCCCTGCATTTTTATTTTGTTGTAACCGTAATTTTGTCATACCATATTGTTTTTTAGTGGAAAATTGAGCAAAGAAAATGGGATTCCGTTATTGTTTTAACGGGAGTGCACTGTACTCACACAAGCACATGTCACCACCAGCAAAGGCACAGTATATCAGTGCTTGCAATACGGTACTCTGTCTTGTTGATATGACTGATTGTATTTATCCTTTGCAGAAAGAAAGAAGGGAGTGGAAAAGACAAAAGCCACATGAAAGCATTCTGTCAATGCCATGATTGCACACAACGATTATAATGTGACCTAAGAAAATGCTTTGCATGTTGACTCCAATGCAGAATTCAGTTTTGGCACCTGGTCTGAACTTTTTTGTGCTGTCTTGATGGTAGGTATGTGTGTGTAAAACTACGGTATGATAGTATGTGTGTGTGTGGGGGGGGGGGGGGTGAGAGCATGTAATGTGATGTTTTGCTTCATTTTTACTCAATGAGGGGGGGGGGGGGGATGAAGAGCACTGATTTCTAGTCACTTGCCCAGCACAATTTTCAACAGGAGTCTGCCACAATTCTCTCTGTTTATTATTACCCACAGTTGGGCATTCCTGTGGTCATATCAAAATTCTGTGTTGATATTGTGCAGCTACAATTGATATTGTAGGTTAAATATGCTTTGCTCATTTGTGTCTACCACTCTAAGTCTCATTAGTTTCCTTGTTGCATGGTAGTCTTTCACAAAACAATTCAACTCATTCAACTTGCACTGATCAGAGCTGGTACACCATTCAATCACAATTCCATCTGCAGGGGTCGCACTTAACACTAGCCAGGCGGACTACTTAGAATCAATTTTGACACTGAAGCAATATTTCGGCTACAGACGGACTAGTAACTTCAGAATTTTATGATTTTTAGCTAGTCCGATGTGATTTTGGGTGGCCAATGGCCAGCGGACCATCGCCATTTTCGAACCCTGATCTGTATACGTACACGTAGGCCTACAATACAAGGCAGAGCCAGCTAAAATCAATCCACACTGGCAATTTGTTGGTGGGGGAGGATTATAACATGACAACCTTATGCACTTGTCAATGTAATGACGCACCCCACTACCCCCGGACATGGGTGCGTCATGGTCATTTTTTGACTGACCACACGGGGTTTTTGACGGACACCACAGTCACTTTTTTGACGGACATAACGCTGCAAGTGACGAACACCACAGTCACTTTTTTGACGGACAACACGTTGAAAGTGACGCACACCTCGGTCACTTTTTTGACGGACATCCTCGGTACATTTGACGCACCCCCGTAAATACTGAAACGATTTTTGCATACGTTTTATTCAAGCAATTTCATTTTCTTTTGGTTCGTACACATAATTTGTAAAAGTTTCGGCAAGTTTCCCTTACCATGTAAGCACCGTGTTGTCATTCACCGTACATCACGCTGCTGCTACGATATTCCGTGCAGTAGTATGTATTCTGTGCATGCAATCCATATGCATGACAATCACATGTGTGCAGAATGCGCTGTGTGTGCGCGGCCATTGCTAGTGCGGTGGATGCATACTGCTGCAGCGCAGGTAGGTACACACCACGCCACGGCATTCATATTCCCGCTCGAGTACTGCGTAACTACAGCCAAGTCGCGGTGTACGTAGAGATTCGCACAGCTAACAACGTCGCGCGCGCGTCTGGCCAGCTGGTCGGGCTATAATCCCGCGAGCAGAAAATGGCATGCGGCAAGCAGGTCTTCTGCTGCCGTTTCGACAGGAAAGATTGAACTAAGTTGTTACATCGCTGAACAGTCCCTGGTTTGAGATTGAGTATGCATGATTTCATGGGTTTGTTGGAGGGAAAATGTAAGGAGAAAGGGTGGCTTTTAAATTCTTTGCTTGCCAGATTCTGGCAAGCATTTTTTCCTCTTATTCCAAAACGCTTCCCGACTTTGATTTTCACTTGCCGCGGGAAAGCGCTCACTGTAATTTCACTCGCGGTACGTGTATCCAGCGTGCAAAAATGCGTGTTATTTTCCATAGCCAAGTGACGTACCATGACGCACCCCTCGGTCAAAATTTTGACCGACAATGATGGGATTTTGACGCACCCCTCGGTCAAAAATTTGACGGACAAAGCTGGTAAAATGACGAACACCTGGGTCACAAATTTGACGGACCAAACGAGGAAATGACGCACCCATGTCCGGGGGTAGTGGGGTGAGTCATTACATTGACAAGTGCATTAGCCTCATGTACACCTGTACAACAAAACATAAAGGCAGAATGAGTGGGGGTGAAATAATTGGTTGATATTTACTCCTGAATATACTAGCACACAGTGGATATAGTGAATGCAGCTATATAAAGAGCACACAAATGTAGGACACATTTCTGCGATCAATCACTGAAAAGTAATTTTCATGAAATATCACAGAGTCAAGTATTGTCCCATCCCACCAGCAATGATGACAAATATTTCCTCATTTCAAGGAAGCAGACTCCATTGTGAGAGATAAATGGTTCTTTTCCTCACTCAAGCTCCGTTTCCATGATATAAAAAAAGCCCTTTGTGTGATTTCACTATACAACGCACCCATGACCTCCACAAGAAAGTACTATGGTAACGACGGCGGGGTCACTGAACGTGAACTTCTCCAGGGGTCTGACTCGTGAAAGACGTCACTACTCTGACATTTACGTGACAACTTAGATCTGAGTGATCACAAAAACTGAAGTGAAATTTCTCCGCTGTTTCATACGTGCCCCAACTACAAAAACTGTATGACCGAGTATGGTTATATAATACATCATGGCCATTTGAGATAGTTTACAGCAAAGCCTCGCAAAGAGCTCTGACGTCATGCATTTGTTTCATTCGCCACTGGAGATCATCCGGTGCATCTGCACAGTAAATGATCATCGGCCTGTGTTATACATGTACATGTACTGCACATTGTATGTCGATTCTGAGTGCCGTGGCACCCTCCAAATCTAGATCTTGTGTGAAAATCACAGAGAATCGCGGCGTCTTGGCGGTTTCACTTCACCTCCGCACAGAGGAAACAGCTTCGAGCCATACTCCATCCATTACGCCATGCATCGAAAGCAATGTCAACATTCTGCAAGCGCATTCAGAATATTAGCGTTAAAGTAAGAATGCATTAGGGTTTCAAAGACCCTTTTATGAAATCCTCTACAGAACTTAAATTCAGACTTCAGCATTTACAGATGTACATTGCACTGACTCTCTGGGTGGGGGGGGGGGGGGGGGGAATTCCCCTCCCCCCAAAAAAGAAAAAAGCAACACCAACAACAACCTGAAATCCTTTCAAACACATCATCACTGGTGGTTTAAAACCTCTTCAGCCTATGTACACTTACCCCAACCACCATTTTTCCCCCTCTAGTGCCACAAGGCTAGCAAAGTCTTTTGTGCTCCATGTATGCCGTATAGCAAATTCTCCTCAGCTCTTCAATGCAACATTCTGTGTACAATACTCTTTGAGGACGAGATTCAGGATGTTGTAGGGGATATTGTACATGTGACAGAAAACTGGATGACAGCTCTTTGGCAACTGGTGCCGAAAATGCTGGCCAGCTAAGTACATAGTCTGCAATCGGTTTAGATTATGATACATACATTGTAAGTATCTTTGAAACAGCTACATGTAACCCGTAGGCCTACTTGAAACACAGCAACTCTGCACAAATATTGTCAAGCACTTGAATGCAGTGAACTCTTTGAGTCTTGACTTGTTTCATGTTTTGCAGTTACTCAATTTTAAAACTTAACACAATTGTGTGAGTGTGAGTGTACAATTCTGAATACACTATACACAGAAATATACTGTGATGGTGCTGCACAGAAAAAATTCTCTATCATATCATATCATATCATATCATATCATATATCATATCACATCACATCATATCATATCATATCATATATCATATCATATCACATCATATCATATCATATCATATCATATATCATACATCGTATCGTATCGTATCGTATCGTATCGTATCGTATCGTATCGTATCGTATCGTATCGTATCGTATCGTATCGTATCATATCATATCATATCATATCATATCATATCATATCATATCATATCATATCATATCATATCATATCATATCATATCATATCATATCATATATCATATCATACACCATTGTATCATATCATATCATATCATATCATATCCCTCCCATACCAGGCACTACTGTACCTTGGCCTTTACATTGTACACCGTACATACATGGACAAGGCTGTGATGAACGCACAATTTGTTAAAATGTCTCCAGATCTTGAAAAATCTGAGCTACACATACAAATTTTGTATATGGTCCTACATATATGCAATCAGAGTCTCTCATATTGTGTAAATATGAAGCTAAAATTGTATGAAAACAAAACAAACGAAATATGGTTGAAAATACAAACTGTAGGACCTACATAGATGCTAAATGTAAAAATAAATACATAAATAAATAGATAAATATAAAATCATAAGCCAATGTAATCAATGTTTATTGACAGTGGTGTTAGCATTTTTATACAACACCTATTTAGAATGTAGCTATCCGATTGGTCGATTGCCCATCATGTAACATTTAGTGAAAGGTTCTATTGCACGCTCTGGCTGTCTCAGCGTGCAATTTTGGTTCGACCAAAATGTTCTATTGCACGCTCTCTGATGTCACAATAAACAAACCTGTGCCGCGCGCACTCAACAATTACAAGCGCACTTACAAGTGCATACTTTTGTCACACATTTTTTTTAAACAACTTCGTTTCACATACATACATTTGTACGTACACATATCAATATGTACATATACGTACGGTGACTGCGACTGTGAGGCTACTCATTCGTCTTTCACGAAAAATGGTTGCCATTTCTGTGCTAAATTCAAGAATCTGTGAGTACCAAATCCGTTGACGTTCGAGGTGTCGTATAAAACAATGGTGTATGGTCTTTACTCATGCAATGGAACGAGATTTCGCACTCGGTGAAAGATGAGCCGCACTACTCAACTCGGCTTCGCCTTGTTGAATAGAGCGCCTTTATCTTTCACCTCGTGCGAAATCTCGTACCACTGCACTCGTGACCATTCACTATTTGTATAACAAACCATTAAGGCATTTTATTCACATGGTAATGTTCACAGAGCCACTGCTAGTACACTAATTTTCCCTGTTTATTCAATGGAAATGAAAACAAAGTTGAAAGTTAAGAAAGTCAATACTCTTGCAGCATTATTTTCAGACCTTTGGCAAGCCATAGTGTTTTATCATGCCTTTGAGGAGTTCAAACATAATTATACAGGTCAGTCAACCAAAGTTTGCCAATTCCTGAAATTGAGTGCCAGCTGCAATGTTAAACAGTATCTTTGATGGTCACATGCTAATTTGCCAGTAGACTAAAAGGAAATAACAAGGAAATGGGGGGGGGGGGGGGAGAGGAGGGTGTCGGGAGGGTTGAAAAATATAGCTCTCTCACTGCTAAACACAAAGTTTATGCTTTGCAAAGACCTGTACATTTGTACAATGGTACCTACAGACCTAACGTCGAAATTTATCTAATTTCACGGCATCTTTGAATAAGATATCAGAATGTCTTGATATGTTCTCATGAGCACAAACCAGTAAGACCTTGTCCAATTTAGTTTTACACTCAGGAAATGATAGTACTAGGGAAATCTTATGGTTGACACAGCTGGAATTCTGAGACTGAAAAACACATGCAATGAATTGTAAGGAAAAAAAGGAAGGAAATGAAGCAAAGTGCGCAATTCTGTCATGTGTCTTCTGGGAAATTTTGTTCCTGAATGAATACCGTACAAAATGACTCATGAATACTTCAAATACATACTACTCTGCACACTGGACAAGAGTGTTGGCACAGAAGCCATCATGCAACTTATGCATTGCTGCTTCAAAACCCTTCCTATTTTGTACAACTAAAACCACCATCAACAACACCAAAAACAGCAAATCATCCAACTAGGCAAACCTCAGCTCAGTCATCAACGGGAAATCAGGGTTTATCAGAAATCATTATCCTTGTTTTATGCCAACATCAAGCAAAGAGAGTCAAGAACATTTTTATACAGGATTTTAACACAGGTTGCTAAAACGCACCAAAGCTGTCTTCTGAAGTACTGTATACAATAGTAACATGCTGTATAAACATCCCTTGCTGTTTGATTTTTGCTGCGGTTTTGAAGTACCATGATTTGTATTGAAATTGAGAAAATCTGCCTATGATATATCCATGATAAGGGTTTTATTGTTTAACTATTTGCTTTCTATAAAGCTCATCAAAGAATTTACAATACATGGTTGACTATGTAGGCAAGTGTCCTTGTATCATGCTTGCAGATTCATAAGGCATGGCTACTCTTGGTGAGTGAGACAAATTATCATTATTATTTTTTTTTTTTTTGGGGGGGGGGGGGGGCATTTTTAGAGTATCAATGGACAAAGACATGATTGCATTATTCATGTCTATGTAATCTGCAGTTGTTGTTGTTTTCTGGGTCCATTGAACTCTAAAATATTGAGAGATATTCTTCTTTAACATTGAATTGTTAACATCAATTTCTTTTGATGAGCATCGCATAGAATGTAACTGCCCTTCCCACTATAAAACATTCTCCAACTAGCAAGCTGGATGCCTACAATTGTAGCTTTAGAGTTGATACCAATACTTTGAATTTCCAAGCAATCAGCAAAATTACTGCATTGTTATTTCAATTTGGACATTTCATGGCTTCAGAAGAACAAAAGGAATGTTTATATCCAGCTTTCAGTCAAAGGGTCAAATCAACATAAGGAGCATAATGATATCATATGAAATTAAGGATAGTACATGTACTTGAACACTGAGTTTCTCTGTATTAAACTGAAAGACTATTTTGCTTCAAGGTGATGAATAAATTAGTAGTACAGTGTACACTCACCACACAGTCAGCAAGAGGGGATTTTACCCAATAATCCTACATGTATAAATGCAAGTTCTACTCAATCATACATTGTATATGTACGATGCCAACTGTACAATTATGTTTCTTGGAATTGTGTCATCATTTGCTTTACATTAGGGATGCCTTCTCAATCACAATATCTACATGTACAAGGTGATCAGTGTGTCCTACTTCAGTCCCTAGTATTCCTGATATTCCATGTCACTTTTTTTTTTTACAATGAATTCTCTGTAACTTCAAAAGGTTAACCCATTACACACCGAATTCTGAGACCTCCATACACTTAATACACAGGTCGCCAGGTTCCCGTACATAACGGGCTAAATGATAATGCTGTACATGTACAGGCTACAGAAAAGATATCTGTAATGGAGCACAGCAGAGTAACATTCTCTGGGGGTGCCGTTGCTATTACCCTGATTGGAAATGTAGGCTGGCAGATTCCAGGGGTCTGGTGTCAGGTAGTCAAGTCCGTGGGGATTAAGATTCTCAGTCGGTGTTGGTGTCGCTCCTAAGAGCAGGAGGAACAATTATTATGCCAGGGATGCCTCCGGTTCAACGCAAGGCCAGTGCTGGCTTTGAACATGTAGCAAGCGCTCACAGTATACAACTGTGCATGTACATACAAATGTACGTACACATCCCTTGGCTATTAAAAGACACCCAATCTATTAAGTACTGCAAACATACATGCAGGCGTATCAGGATCAAATTTGTGCAATCCATTAAGGTGCTCATTGAGGAAAAGTAATCTTCTGGATCTTGGATGCTGCACAGGACGCACTGCCAGCGTTTGCAATATAAAACACCATGGAAGGAGGCAACTTGAAAGAGTGCCTCCCACTTCATCCTACTTCTCTCATGCCTTTGGCCATAAAGCTTCTCAAATCTACAGTTATCTTGTCAACTTGTGTAAACATGCCCAGCGTGTGTTTTGGCGGTGCGGATGCAGTATTTGCACAGTGTTGCCAAAACTGGCAAACCTGAGTAACATTGGTTCTAGTGTACATGTAGTCCTGTCTCAATGTCATCTTGAGATTTCACTGCTAGTCCAAGAGCATTAGTTTTAACCTGGACATTTTTGGTAACAAGCTGATTTTTTCAGGATAGGTCCAGAAAAATGTCTAGAATAACATACTAAAAGTCCTCATAAATCCTCTTTGAGCGTTTTCCGCAATCCAAGATGGCGTCCAAAATGGCCGCCATATCCAGAAATTCTTATAACTTTTCAACCAGAGAACCAAAATACAAAATTTAAATGTCTAAATATATGTTTTGAAGCATGAAGAACTCAATAAAACACATATTAAGAGATATTGATGCACGCAAGTACCGTAATCCAAGATGGCGTTCAAAATGGCCGCCATTTTCTGAAATTCTTATAACTTTTCAGCCAGGTAACCCAAATACAAAATTTGAATGTCTAGATATATGTTTTAAAGGATGAAGAACTCAATAAAATACATATTAAGAGTTGTTGAAGCACGCAAGTACCGTAATCCAAGATGGCGTCCAAAATGGCCGCCATTTTCAGATTTTTTTTTAATCATAATTTTGCAAGTAAGTAGATTTCAACTGTACACACTTTGAATGTCGAAATATACGTTTTTAGTCACAGGGAACCAAATATAATACTTATTCGGAGATTTTGAAACACAAATAAAGCACTTAAGCACTTTCAGAAATCCAAAATGGCGTCCAAAATGGCTGCCATTTCCTGTTTTTCTCATAAGCCTGTAACTAGTTAACCGCCATCGATGCGCACTTAAATGTGTAAATATATATTTTGAGACATAAGGAACCTAACAAAATACTTATACAGTGATCATGAAGCACGTAAGTACAAATAAAACCTCGTGAGTTCTTCGCAAAAACCAAATGTTGCCCATAATGGCCGCCGTTTGTTTACCAAGAGACAAAGATATTCAACATAATGTTCGAGATTCAAAAACTCAGAAGGTCCAGTGGAATCTTTCCCTCAAATGTGCACAACACGGGTATAGGTTCGCTTGGATGCATTCCCCCTCCCCTTGTGGAAAGGGATGGCCTATATACAATCATTATTTCCCAAATATTCATCATATGCACTTTGGCATTGAATTGCAATCATAAAAATGCAAAACGTCCTTCGCTCGGCCCCTTTCCATAGACTTTGTACACTTTTGAGATTAACAAATTTCCAAATATGTCATCAAAATGTGTGCACTAGATCTTTCACTTACAAAATGCAAAAGTAAGGGTAATTTGTCCTTCCTACAAAACCCTTCCACCGCTCACATCCCCAATATAAATTAAATACCCCTTTGATTAACAATTCCCAAATATTCCATGAAATGTGTGTAAATGATTATAATTATTTTCATTTCAATTCAAGTATAAAAGCTCCCTGGAGTTGGAGGGGATGGGGATACTGAGACTATGAATTATCTACTCTTTGAGGATGGACAATCAATATAACACCAAAGGTGCAATAGGCCGGTTAATGATCAAAGAAATGCAAAACTCCCTCCAGTCGAAAGGGATTCCCCCCTCCCCCATCCTCTACTAGCTCATTGCCTTGGATATGCTAGTCTTTATTCTTTATTCTACTTACACTCTTTAATAGAAACAAAAATCTAGTATGTCACCAACATTGGGCACCATACTTAAACCCGTAACCTGACCAAAAAAATGAAAATCCATTTTGTGGGAGGGTGCATCACCCCCATACACCTCTCCTGCACCTCCCCGGCATATTTCCACTAATACACTTAATATATTTTCTTAATTTTAGGACAAAAACAAATCTCAGATATTTCACCAAAAGAGTGCGCTCAATCTCTGAATTTCAAATTGGAAAATGCCAAATTCTCAATCGTATGGGAAGGAGTTTTCTCCCCACATACTTCCCCCTCCCCGATACTTTCCTGAATATATATTTCTTCTAGCGTTAAATATAAAACAAATATCAGATATTTCACCAAAAAGGTGCAACAGATCTGTAAATTTAAGGTCTGAAAATACGAAATTTTGCCCTCGTGTGGGAGCGGGCAACCCTATGACCGCGCACTTCCATGATTACATAACTTTTTGTTCCTTTTTTAATGGAAACAAAAATTTAAAATTTCACCAATAGGGTGCATCAGATGTCTGAATATCAAGTCTGAAAATGCAAAATCTTCCTGATGTTGGGGGGAGGGGGAGGGAATCCCCCTTTCACACCCTCCCATATATTGCCCATTTCCCTGAATACTATACTTTATATATTTCCTACTCTTTGATGGAAGCAATTCAATATCTAACCAAACGTTTGCGCTATATGTTTCACTTTCGAGTAAAAAGAAGATCCCTCGTGTAGGAGAGGAGTATTCCAGTGCCACATTCTCTGATTTCTATCTATAATATAGTTTTACCTAATCTACACGAAATGAATAAGATAATTTAGACACTTTGTTTTAATAGGTGGAGCAATATACGTGCAGCGAAGAAATTCACTGTCGTGTGATGAATTACACATTATTTTGTCGCACATGCAGACACTCATTTTCAACATTTATGTAGCACAGACATCAGCAAGAATTGTTTTTACTTCTTGAGTGATAACTGACAGTTTCAAATGGAACTCACCTCATGGTAGACACCAAATGCGTTGGTAGTAAAAAAGGGCTAGCACTTAATTTTCATTCCATGTGCTTGAGGTGACGAAAATAGACCATGTGGTAAAAAGATCTAGTAGGCTCTCTGTTTAGCAACAAATACGATGGTGAAATGTTTCTCTCGTAACAAGGACACACTCTTTGAGTTTAACATCCAAATATTTTATTTGTATACTTTACTCATAAGAACTATTTTTAAATAAAAATGTTTCTTATAAACTATACTAACATTTACATAATTGTGAGATAAAATTGTGACTGCCGGCCATTTTGCACGCCATTTTGCATTTTAGGAAGAGGTCGAGCGGTTTAATCGGGACATGCGTGCGTCAACATCCTCTTAATATGTATTTCATTGAGTTCTTTATGTTTCGAAACATAGACGCTTAAATTTTGTATTGGGTTGCCTAGTTGAAAAGTTATATGTATTTAAGGAAATGGCGGCCATTTTGGACGCCATCTTGGATTACGGTACTTGTGTCCGTCAACATCTCTTAATATGTATTTTACTGAGTTCCTCATCCTTCAAAACATATATTTAGACATCTAAATTTGGTATGTGCGGTACCTGGCTGGAAAGTTATAAGAATTTCAAAATATGGCGGCCATTTTGGACGCCATCTTGGATTACCGTACTTGCGCGCATCAAAATCTCTTTATATGTGTTTTATTGAGTTCTTCATGCTTAAAAACATATATTTAGACATTTAAATTTTGTACTTTGGTTCTCTGGTTGAAAAGTTATAAGAATTTCTGGATATGGCGGCCATTTTGGACGCCATCTTGGATTGCGGAAAACGCTCAAAGAGGATTAATGAGGACTTTTAGTATGTTATTCTAGACATTTTTCTGGACCTATCCTGAAAAAATCAGCTTGTTACCAAAAATGTCCAGGTTTAAGCCTTTTTTGACCTAATGCTCTTGGACTATGCAGGCAGCAGCAGTTACAAAATTCTTGTTGTAATGTGCCATTCTGACATGTTACTGAAAGCTAAGATCCACCAGACTCTATTTCAAATTCATTTTGGATGCCAAGAATTCTGTATCAAAGCATTATCAGATGAATGCATTGTATGATCAAGAGGTGACAGGCTAAGAAAATGCAAACCTGCATGCTGTTCCATGATTTTCTTATGATGCCTTTTCACTGTGTTCAGTTTTTAATTTCCTTAAAAGCACAGTAACGCTGTGCCTAATTTCTTGGTCTCTCCCATGCTCCCTCGGCATATTTTCTTTGAAACAAAAATACTGGTAGCCTAGGTACATAATATATATGAAAAGAGAGGAAGTCAGTCGAAAAGAAGGGTACTGGTAGGCCTAACTGTTAAAGGACAAGTTCACCTTCATAGACATGTGGGTTGAGTGAATGCAACAATATTAGTAGAACACATCACTGAGAGTTTAAGCAAAATCGGACAATCCGTTCAAAAATTATGAATTTTTGAAGTTTCTGCTCAGTCACGGCTGGATGAAAAGACTACTATAGCTTGTGATGTCACATGAGTACAACGATATAAAGAAAGAATAAAGAAAATTCAACATATTTCCATTTTTCTCGCATAACAAAAGAACACTAGACTTCTCTCTTTCAGAAGGCAGGGGGAATAATATTATCCTTAATATACGTCAGTAGCAAGTCGAAGAAATGTGCACTTTATTCAAAAAGTAAAGTTTTGTGAAATTCTCTTTTTATTTTCCTTATATAGTTGTACGCATGTGACATCATACACTGTAGTAGTCTTCTCTTCCAGCAGTGACTTCGCAGATACTTAAAATATTTGTAACTTTTGAACAGACTGTCCAATTTTCCTCAAATTTTCACTGATGTGTTCTACTAATATTGCTGCATTCTCCCAATCCTTATGTATATGAAGGTGGACTTGTCCTTTAAGTGGCAACTGGTAAGTGAAACCTATAAGATGCATATCTCATTGCATTTTTAAGCAAAATTCAGTGAACTTGATTTGTTAATAAAATTTGGAGGACAAGGAATTTCTCCATCAAGGCCTATATGTATCTTTATGTCTTAAAAATGCTTGGATACAGCATTGTATATTTTCAGGCTCCTCTACTTAAAAACAGAGCACAAAATTTAAAAAAAAGTGCCCTATATTCTGCACATTTGAAATATCTTTAGACTACTTGTAACATGCACACCACAATTATTATTATAATCTAAGGGCTACACTGTATTCCAGTTCCACAACTGGCACAAATTCTTCCTCTTCCTTCCAACATGGACAGATGGTGATGTTGATAAGTCCCTCAATATGGGTGGGGGGAGGGGATGAGTACAGTATCTGGAGCAAATTGCATCCAAACATAAAACACTGATATTGCAAACTAATAATAAGTAATAAGTTTAAAACACACTTGTCAATACAAGAGATGTGCACTTGGCATTAAAATGCCAAAGAACCACTTCAGCCTCAGCCACGTACACTGCACATTGTATCAATGATTTGATGTGTACCACTGCTTTTAATTAAATCAAGTCCTACAACTTTTCATTTTTACCTGAATGATAACATACATGTATGACCTTTACACACTTTTTATTAAAGGTGAATGGGAGAAGTATTCAGAAACAATGCCTTGCAATATGAACTCAAGAATGTTCAGAATCAATCCTACACTTTTCAGATGGCTCTGATGAGACAATTTTATCAGGTACCGGTACATTGTATGTGAATCTATGTACACTACTAGTATTCATCAGATTTTTATTAGTAGTACATTGTAGTACTCAGTAGTATTTAGGCATAAACTTGGACTCAAAATATACCAGCAAACTGACTCCTTCACCATGGAAAACACACGTGTACATTTATGAGGGAGAGAAGCACAGTCTGCAACTATCCTGCAAGCCATGGGCTTCTATGTTGTCGAACCTTGCACGGGTATTGAATATGATCAGTAGTTTTCTAACCTCTCTTTTCTTACACAAACCTACATGTGCAGAATTTCATACAGAAATTTACCCTAAAATAAAAAAACATAAAAGTGAATTTAAAGCTATATTCATTCCATGTAAAGCTGGATGAGCCTGAATGTCAGATTATCGATTTGTTGTAACTGCAGAAAATGTGGTCAGTTGCAGTGCAGCATAATTCTGGTACTGGGTAAATCCCACTTCACCTAAATTTCCCATATAATCCATGTGGATATACCGGTAATGTAGCTACCCAGGTAGTTGACAGGAATATACCTTGTTGGTACGTACATCTACATCCTCTCATGGAAGATTTCCATTTTAATACTAACATAAATAACTCAGGTAATGCAAGGAAACACATTCAGTAGTCAACTATAGACATGATACATAAGTGTACTAGTAATTATATTGGTGCTAAGCACAATAGGGCCATAATATGCAATCACAGTTTTCTCACTTTCGACAGTTGTAACCTCTTAAAGAAAGCTCCAACAGGCTTCAAAATTCACATGTTAGTTAGACATCAATAATCAAATAGGTCATACACACAATAGATGATCTTTTCTTAGTCTTTGTTAATTACTGAAGATTAATCTTAAAAAAGTCCTCCCCCCACCCCATACCCAAGTAATGCATTGAAAGAAGTATGTCACGACTTGCGTAAAAAGAAGTTTATGAGTCTGAATTTAAAGACTATCCCATTGTATTTGGTATCAAATTAACAGGTTTTTCCCCCGGCATCCCTTGCATGTAATTAAGAATAGTGGTTCTTTCTACTGGAGAAAGTTAGAAGAGGTCAGGAGTCATGTTCTAGAAGGAGAGTAATGCTGGCTCATTTAGATGACCTTTTGATGTTTTATAACCCATGTTGTACTGCGATACATGAGGAAACAGGTTATTACCCACGCCGATGAAAATCGGCAGGGGGTTATGTAAAGGGTTCCGTATGTTTGTTTGTTTGTTTGTTTGTTTGTTTGTTTGTTTGTTTGTTTTTTTGTTTGTTTTTTTGTTTGTTTGTTTGTTTGTTTGTTTGTTTGTTTGTTTGTATGTTTGTTTGTTTGTTTGTTTGTTTGTTTGTTTGTTTGTGTACAAGATAACAAGAGAACGGGTAAACGGATTTGCACGAAATGTTCAGGGAATGTTTGGATAATGACAGGAAAGAATCGATTAGATTTTGGTGATAATCGGTTGACCCTTGCAAATTCTGTGTGACCTTGAAGTTTTGACCCCATGGTATAGTGACCATTCCGAAAATTTCCCGTTTCTCACTTTGCGATTTTCCGCTACCATACGAAGACATAAACTCCCCAACGATCCGACTTCGCTGCTCAAATGTTCGTAAGAATTCCGAAATTTACGTTTAGGCCTATTTGAGGGACTATGTCCTTCTAGATTTATGAAAGTTCGTTCTCCGTCATCACAAACTGGCCCGTATTTTGATGATTTTTCAAATTAACATTGATTGTTTTTTTCGTTGGAGGAGCATTTTGCTCGGTCGCAGTCACACTGCACGATATGCGTGCTCAATGTCAATGCGTGTGCAAGGCCGCTGAAAATGCATCGCGCTCTACACTGTTGGTGCAAAATTGCACCGGGGACGTTGCGGCGCTCGTTGGTGGCCGAATACTGGTGCAGTAGACATTTGCATTCAACCCTTGCATTGAATAATTCCCGTAGACACTAATCATAGGGGTAATTGCCTAGGGGGTACGTAAATTTTGTTTTTCTTTTTTGCTTTTGTGGATACCATCAAAGATCGTACACTCATACGACCTTTGATATTTGATGATTTTTCAAATTAACATTGATTGTTTTTTTCGTTGGAGGAGCATTTTGCTCGGTCGCAGTCACACTGCACGATATGCGTGCTCAATGTCAATGCGTGTGCAAGGCCGCTGAAAATGCATCGCGCTCTACACTGTTGGTGCAAAATTGCACCGGGGACGTTGCGGCGCTCGTTGGTGGCCGAATACTGGTGCAGTAGACATTTGCATTCAACCCTTGCATTGAATAATTCCCGTAGACACTAATCATAGGGGTAATTGCCTAGGGGGTACGTAAATTTTGTTTTTCTTTTTTGCTTTTGTGGATACCATCAAAGATCGTACACTCATACGACCTTTGATATCATCACACTCTCGGCTTGCTATAATCAAAATATCCCGCAAGAAAACGGCGTATTTCTCGATTTTTAGCGCTTTTTCCGCGACCCGTCGCGTAGACAATACTCTTAAAACTGGACTTAATTCGCGCGCGCTTGGAAAAGTTCCGATTCTGCACTTTTGACGGTGGAATTTGGGATTTTCGATGGATTTTTGGAGGAGACTTAAGGACTTTCCTGTACGTGAATGAGTGTTAATACCGTATGTGTAATTATGTGATTTGCGTGTGATGTGACTGTAGAACCAAAGATCGTACACTTCAGTGTACGATCTTTGGTAGAACTCACTGGCTGGTGATAAAGCACACTGGCAATTAAGTGGCCGAATTCTGGTAGATGACCGAATGCACATTATGTTTACCCCGACTTTGTACTTAGGCGTGGGTCTGCCGCCTTTGACGGCCCCTCTCTAGTTTTTCTGCTATTTTTGAAAGTACGGTACTTACTTGTGACATACACTACAGTGACTAATGCTACTTGCCGATGTAAGGCCAAGTAATTCTGAGTTTTGAGCCATTTTCAAATGATGAAAAGAAAAAAAAAGTTACCCAAAATATTGCTGGATAATGTGTCATGTCATTTTTTCCCTTTTCTTTTCCCTGTTATTATCAAAGGACTTTCTAATGTCCCGAAACTAATCTAACCATAATAAAGTGTAGATAAATACAACCCTCACCTACTAACTACCCTACCATGGTCCTTAGATCTATAGACGTTCTAGATCTAGACAGTAGACTATAATCAAACTAGAAAAGTGCTCACTCTGAGAGCGCAGACCTCCGCCAAGCAGCTACTTCCCAGCGATGATCTTGCTCTTTTTTCTCCTCTCCACCACTGGGGAAAAGCTCTTTGGCTCTTTCATAGAGATCAGTGATTTCCACCTATAGGTATAGATCTACATGCTGAAAAATCGCCCGATTTCCCAATATAGAAGCCTTTGTTATGTCATCAAAAAACCCTCAGCTGCGCGGCACGCCTTGCCCTAGCAGAAACTAGAGCACTCACTTTTAGTGCGCATTTGAAAACCTAAAAAATGCGCAGCTTGAACTCCCAAGTTCAATGACCCTACCTGCCAAAATATAAACCTTCATAAATTTCCAAATAATTCTTGGATCACTACCAAAATGTAATCATTTGTTACTTGTGTCATTCTCAACCTTTCCTGTAAGTTTCATCCAAATCCATTGATTACTTTTTGAGTTATTTTGCACACGGACAAACAAACAAACAAACTAACAAACCAACAAACCAACGGTAACGACAACATATAACCTCCTCCCTTGGCGGAGGTAATGATAAACCTAACCTTGCTTGCTAAGCGCACGGACTGCGGAAGTACATGTTATGTACATGCATGCACTGCGGTAAAGCCCATTTCACAACTTTGCTCTATCTAGAGTATAGTGAATATCAGAGTAGATCTACTTTTGCATGAAGAGCAAAAGCAAGAAGCAGAGCCTGGTCAGAGGGCTCTATTAATTTACCTATTCATTCCATTGTGTATCCATGCATATAACTGCGACCAGCAGCCCCAAACGCGTAGCGTAATGGGGCTGCGGACTGTAGCATTCAGGATCATGACAGGGGTAGTAAATTGCGGATAAATATCAACTTAAAATCGAAAAATTTCTTGAATTTGAAGACTTATAGGTGAAGTTGAAGTGTTGACAACAGGTAACGTGCAACGTTTGGTTCTGCCAATAGTCCCTTTCTGTTCGAATTGATGACTTCATATGACTCGGTCGAGAGGAACCTGGGAGAGCTACACTGAATTGACGGCCAGCGCATGCGCACACATCACATGCGCACAAATTTAAAATCCATTGACCGGATAAGATGTCTGTGTGCGCATGCACTGGCCGTCACTTCAGTGTACACAATGTACATGTTGCTCTCCCAGGTTCCTCTCGACCGAGTCACATAAGTCATCAATTCGAGCAGAAAGGGACTAATTGGCAGAACCAAACGTTGCACGTTAGGGCCTACCTCTGTCAACACTTCAACTTCACCTGTAAGTTAAGTTTTCAAATTGAAGAAATTCTATGCTTTTAAGTTGATATTTATCCGTGATACTACCCCTGTCATGATCCTGAATGCTACAGTCCGCAGCCCCATTAGGCCCCCCCCCCCCAAAAAAAAGAAAAAATGGTTTGTTTGCCCTTCGCGACCGACCGAAAATCACAGAAATTTCTCGTCGTTTTTTTTTTTTTTTTGGGGGGGGGGGGGGGGGGGGCTCTTTCAAGTTTATTTTTTTCCACAAATTTCATCTTCAGCAAATTTGTGAACGGTTTTAAACCCAAAACTATCTATTCCAAGCTAAAGAAAGAATGAAAAAAAAAAGTCTAAAAATGTTTTTTCATCTCATCGACCCGTCGTAATCGTGTTCGCGCAGCGCGACTGCCAAGATGGCTACTTTTGCAGCATGTTACCAGCTGTCATGGCACCAAAACTGTTTGGAGTTCAGTTGCCAGCATCCAACTGGAATGTACTTTTTTGGAGCTGTTTGCAAAATTTAACAAAGGCTGCATTTATCATCTTTCCCCTGTTTGAAACGGCTTTCAAAAGCCGTTTCCAAAGCCCTTTCCAAAGCCCTTTCCAAAGCCCTTTAGAAACGGCTACCAAAATAGTTGCGTTTATCAACTCATCGCGAACACGAAAACTGGCCTTGTCACTTCACCACTGCATTGCGCAATTTGACTTAGAGGAGAAGGGGTCATTATACTGTAACCGCAGCACAAAGCCGTTTCAAAAGAGCTTTGTGCTTCAAAGGGCTTCTAGAAACAGGTTTCTGGAAACCTGTTTTTGAAAGCACAAATTTGCGGCTTTCGAAAAGGCTTTCCGACCCCATAATCAAAATAGCTTTGCGTTTATCAACTCGTAAAAATTCCTTGAAAGCCTTTGGGAAAACCCGTTTCTGCCAAAAAAAAAAAATTGACAAACGCACGTTATAAGTGTCTGTCAGTGAGCGTTTCTGCCTCGCCTACCGCGCCGGGCCCTGGCAAGACGTAAATTTGAATGAATCCCTTGGAGTTTTGAGTGCATTAAACTTGCGCCACATCCTGTACAAAGTTGAACTAGAACTCGAAGTATTGCCAGAAGGATGAGTGTACGAGATGCCCTGCCAAAGATAAGTTACACAATTACATGGGTAAAAAGGGTATTAAAAAATAAAACAAAAAACAAACAAAAAAAAACGACCTACCGACCCTCTTGGGTTTTGACAATTAAGGGCAAACAATTTTTTTTTTTTTTTTGCCTTACGCTACACGTTTGGGACTGCTGGTCGCAGTAACCATGCATATACAATGTAGATTCTAACGTTAGCTGTAATTAATTGGCTATGACAATGTTTACACAACATGACAAAGATAAAGTAACGTTAGATAAAATTTTATGCGTGAATGCATGCATATTTTCATGCAAGGAACAAAAATATATTATCTAAATCAATAAAGTGTAGAACTCTATACTAGTCTGCTTACTATACCACAGAACAGACTAATAAAATGTGATGTATCCACCAATAAGTGGAGTGGAGAAGCTAAAGCTTGCAATGCATTGAGTGAATTCATCAGCAGGGTGTTCATGATTATGATCATGTTCACGAACAACAGCGCGAGTAGTATCGTTACTAATAATACTCGTACAAAGGCCGTTCCACTAATCGCGAAATATCGTGGATTCTTAAATCGTTATTTAATGCAAGGTCATTGTATGAAACTGGAATGTATGATACTGGACGAATAAGCCATTGCATGTACGTACGTAAATGGGACGTCTCGCACAAACAGTCAATTCAGGAAAAGCAGAAAAGTCGACAGAATTCAGGGCCAACACAAACAAACATTTCCACAGTCGGTCCAGCGTAGTGTTGTAGTGTAGATACGTTGCATGCATTGCATGCGCACTATGCATGCTATTCTTGCGGTCGGCTACACGTCACTTCCGGTTGACTGGAGTGAAAACAAACAGCTTGCATGCGCTAAGCCTGCATCGGTAAATGCGCATACTGCATGCTGTGCATGTGCGACGCGACGCGTATAACTTATATGTGCAACTCTACGCAGACATGGGGACTGTTTTTCATTATTCATTTTGTCATTTGTGCCATCATTCATGAGATACACGCATCATGTCTTACCAGCAATATTCTAATAATCTGGATCCTGTCGATCGATCAGTCCCGGTATTTTGCCAAGTTGAAGGCAGTCGGACTGGACCTGTGCCCGTATGAAATCGCGGCAGGACTCTGGATCAACGACCCGACAAAATGGCCAGATGTGCGGTAGAACCTCTTTGAGTAGGCCCTACCCCGATATCTACGCATACTTAGTACCTCATAGAAACTTCAGGTAGGTCTATAGGCCTAACGTTAGTACTGTAGTAGGTTAGGGTAGGACCTAATTTAGGGTAGGCCTAGGGCCTAATCCTGCCGCCCGCACAGCTACAGTAGTACAGCTTGCGCTAGCGCTATGCTCGCGGGGCGCCCCGGCAGAAAACACGTACAGCGTTACCACTCCAGGCTCACGCGACTGTTTGTTTTCACTCCACCGCTATCCATGACCCCGTGACACGCAAAATACCCGGATGTCCGACCATGAGAATTGTGATGAAGCCAGCCGCCCGATCTGCTATAGCTAGATCCTGCAAGCTGCCGAATGAATGGGTCGACGTCGGGGTTCCGATTCCGCACGCACCGTAACCACCACGTACATGTATACGTGTATATTGCGCCGTAGAACGTTCTGTTATTGATGAAGAAACTACGTACTACGACTAGTACTCGTCAATGCAATACAGTACCACGGCACCGTCCACAGCCGTACGCGTACGCACAAGTGTGCCGGATGACCTCTCGTAGACTGATTCTGTTCGATGATCCTCTGACCTGTGCACGCGTATATGCGCGCACATGATAGAGTGTACTGAGGAAACACGTTGTATACAGCAAACCACTGGCACTGCCAACTGCACCGACTGGAATGATAGCTGCTGATGCTTGAGGCACCCAGCTCCCGTTGACTCGGCCAGAACTTTCGGCAGCAAATTCACACACTGACCTGGCGATTGAAACGGCAGCTTGGCCCTGGGCGCATGGGCCAGGATCGACATGCTAGCAGTCGTCCATGTAACTTTGTTTGAGTAAATGCGGTGAGAGGTAGGAGAAGTCACTTTCAATCGAGAACATACATGTAGATGATAATGTATTAGATCTCAATCTGGTACTTAATTAGATTATTGATGATCATGGCAATTCGCAAGTGAGGAGTGGGTTCACTCGTTCACCATGCTTGGTTCATTTTTCAGCACCCCCTTTTGGAAGACATGTAATTTTAGCCTTTATTCCTTTAAATTTCACAGTTGAAAGAGTATTTATTTGCAGCATTTACTGATCTAGTCTATATAATCAATTGCCATTTGTTCATTATTTTTGAATACCCTGTACCTGTCACATCTAATATATAATTATAAAATTTGATCTAAAAAAAAAAACACAGGCTACATAGTACTACCAGCACTACTGAGTAGGCCCTACTACCAGCTAGTACTACAAGGAAGACTGAAAAGCACAATTCATCGCTTGCTTACCACCAGGCCAAGGGCAAGGCTGCACGGAGAGGCGGAGGGGAATGCCGAAACGCAGGGCAAGTCACAAACCCCAGAATGGGGTGGCCAGGGGAGGAAAGTTGGCTAAGCAACAAGACCAACACAGGAGCAAGGGAGAAAGTTGTGCAGAGAATTCAGGGGAAGGTGACTTAGCTGCAGATGCTTTTGGCTTGACCACACCAGCCCAGACCTTTGCCCAGCTGATCCACCCCACAAAACCAGAGACCTTCTTCCAGGATATCTGGGAAAGACAGCCCATGGTGATCAGGTGTAGCGAGGCGAGGGGAAACTTATTCGGCTCGCTCTTTTCGCGAAGCATCCTGGAGGAACTTGTCGCCAAGCACAAGGTGCTATTCGGGCAGGACTGCAACGTCTGCCGCTACAGGGGAGAGAAGCGCGAGTCCCTCAATGGCAAAGGCCCCGTCAAGCTTGGTCAGCTACGTTCTCTGCTCGACAAATCCAAAGCCACTGTGCAGTTCCATCACCCTCAAAGATTTCAGGTGTTCAATTTGCACATTGATAAATCCATTCCTTTTTAGTAGGAGAATGTTGCACCAACTATGATTCATTCATTAATGCATTATTTCATCTAGTAAACTCTCAGGACTACTTGTGATTTGAACTGCAATGCACAAATGACCCATTTATTCGTCATGGTACCACTACCAGCATTGTATTACAAAAGTACTGTAATGTATGTACACCATGTATTTACTGAGTTAGATTTTTGTGAATAGGGCCTACTTGACAATTTCACATGTGGTTAAATTCGCAATATCGAAGTACAGCAATGCAGGATAACCATGAAGAAGTGATGCATGCATGTCACCTTCATGTTCGTATATAGTTTTAAAATTTGCAAAATTAAAAACCTGCAAAATATGGCCTGTACAGAAACATTCTGCTAGAAGGCAGTAGAAGTTTGACCTTTATTGAATCTCCCTCTAAACTTACTGTACCGAGTAATAGGCAGCCCCACTTCTGCTGTTACTGGGTACCTCTGATGCAAAATTCCATAGAATACCAATGCTGTACTAGTATTCAAATGGTAGCTCTGGTAAGGATTTCTTGCTCTTCTTGATTTCTTCAATATTAGGAAAATATTGTCATGTAAATAATGACAAAGCAATTGCTTCTTCTCTTGCTCTTACCTTCCTGTATCTACCAGGACAGCATATGGCAACTGCTGGAACGTCTGGAGTCATATTTTGGTTGTTTAGTTGGATCCAACATATACATGACCCCTCGTGGATCTCAGGGCCTGGCCCCTCACTACGATGACGTAGAGGTGAGCAGACAAGTAATCTTGTTTCTTCAGAAGCTTCTTAGTACCATCAAGCCTCATTTTGACAGAGCCTTTCAAACAGAGTTTCCACGACAATATCTCTGGGCAATGGTTTTTTTTTTTTTTTTTACCCTGCCTATTAAAACGGTCCCAAAAAATGTTGCTCAGACAATGTTGTGGTAACTTGGCTAATTCTACCTAGCTAGCTAGGGTTATTACCCTGACATTACCCTGATGTTACCCTGACAATCCTTCTGTTAAAACACTCTCGCAGTAACATTCCTCTGATACACTCAAGACTCACAATGCATGCGCGATAGACCAAACAGAACGACACACTGCTTGCCGATCAAGTGCATGGATTGTAACCACACCCCCTTCACTCATGAACAGGTAAAGTCGTCATTGAAACCTACCTTGAGATGGTTTTTGGTGTGTGTCTGTTAAAACGGTACCCCTTGCTTTTTCCTGCTCAAGGCAAGGAGTTTTAATCTCTGGATGTTGTCCTGACATTGTCTGGGTAAGGTCTGTTAAAACAGGGCTTCAGAGTATGCTAATATTAAGTTTGTTCCTGCCTGATTGTCATAGTGAATTAAATGCCTTGTGTAGGTTTCCTTGGATGTGAAAAAATGCAGTCCTGTACCTTGCACAAAAGGCTTGTTTAATAGCTTGTCTATGTCACTGGGGATCTGCCAGTGTACACAATGTGTTACAAATATACAATGAACATTTCCTTAATCCATGCACTAGATATGATCTTCATTTATAGTAAAAGAATCCCGGCCATAGGTTTTTGGCATCCCAGAGTAAAACATCTCAGGTCAGTTGAGGGAATTCTGTGGTTTTCTTTTCAGGTATTCGTTCTGCAGCTGGAAGGGGAGAAACGCTGGCGACTCTACAAGCCACCAGTCATCCTGCCCAGGGACTACAGTAAAGACCTCGACCAGGCTGAGATAGGGGATCCCATTCTGGACACTGTTCTGAAGGTAAGGATGACTAGCACTTCATCATCAGACCCTTTAGCTTTGACACGAGATCTCAAGATACTCTGAATTCCACTGTGCAAATGAAAATCCAAGCAAAATTCTCCCTATTGCATAAAAATGTAAACATTTCGTCGCTAGCGGTGTGGCCTGTAAGCTGACCGTACTCTGTGTGTAAATGAATGAGGTGATCATACTCATCGATGTCCAACACATGGAGGTCAAGTGGGGTCTGATGTATGAGTGTTTATTATTCCTTAACAAAAGCTCTTACCCCACCCCCACCCAACACACACACACAAGCTCACACAAACACGTCAAAACATGCATCTTCAACATATTCATTTGTGTGTGTATGTGTGTTAATTTTTGTTTGTTTGTTTGTTTGTTTGTTGTTGTTTTGCACACCAGGGCTCCCGCTGTGCAAATAGCACATTATACACATAGATCCACCATTTCTTTTCAGTTTGGGACTCCAACCGTGCCATGTTATAGTCTGGTAGGAATGGGGGGTCCCCATGCACCCCCCGAACACATTTTTTTAACTTACTTTTTTGTAACCCTTAGGTGTCTAGTTAATGATTTTTCTTGTTCCCAAGAAAAAATCGTGTCTCATGGGGGTCATTGGCAGCCATCTTGGCAGCCATCTTGGATTTTCAGGGAAAATCATTATCTTCCATAACTTTTGAACTACACAGCATAAAATTATAAATAAAGCATTTCTTCAGGGTAAACGTGACACGAGGAATCGATTGCAATGGTTATTTACGTGATTAAAGCAAGTCTGAAACAAGAAAATCCTAAAAATATGCAAATTTCGGTGTCATTTTCACCGAAAAATACCTAAATAGTTTATCTTTTGAATTACACAACATACAGGGACAAATAAAACAGTAATTCAGAGTTAATATGGCATGAGGAATCGTTTGAGAGAGTTATTTACATGATTAAAGCAAGTTACATACAAGAAAAGTCCAAACATGTGAGGAAAACCAGTGTCGTTTACCCTAGAAATATTCCCAAGTGAATACAATCTCATATCTCCTAAGAGTGAACTAACCTCTTTTTCTTAACAGTCTGGTAGGAATGGGGGGTGGGGGTCCCATGCACCCTCCTTTTTGTATCCCTTAGGGTGTCTATTTGATTCTTTTTGTCTCCAAGTGAAAATCGTGTCACATGGGGGGTCATTGGCAGCCATCTTGGATTTGCGAGGAAAATCATTAATTTCTATAACTTTCTATAAGTTTCCAACATACAAGGACAAATAAATAATTTCTCCAGGGTAAATTTGGCATGAGGAATCGATTGACATTGTTATTTACATAATTAAAACAATTATGATACATGAAAAATCCAAACATGCGAATAAAAAAACAGTGTTGTTTGCTCTGCCCAAATAGTCCATATACATACATGACAATTATATACCTCATATGATTGACTAACCACTAAAGTCTAGGAATGGGGGATCCTCATGCACCCTAAATTTTTGTATCCCTTCAAGGTGTCTATTAGATGATGATTTTTTTTTTTGTTTTCAAGTAATAATCGTGTCGGGGGGGGGGGGGGGGAGTCATTGGCGGCCATTTTTGATTTGAGAGGAAAATCAGTAAATTCTGTAACTTCAGGGTAACTGTGTCATGAGGAATCGATTGAGATGGTTATTTTTATGATTAAAGCAAGTTTGATACAAAAAGTCCAAAATACGAAAAATTTGGTGTCATTTACACCGTAGAGTACCCAAAATCCGTATACATACATGACAAACTACTTCACAAAAGTGACTTGGCACTTTGTCTTTAGATCATAGCTCAAATATGGTGTTTTGTTTATAAAAAAATATGCAACATGCAACTCCAAGCATTTTGACGCCTCACTTGTTGAAATCAAATGAAAAATGTAAGCACGATGGCAATTGATATGCAGATACCCCTAAAAAAGCAGATCGAAAGAGGTCAACATACAAATTTTGGCCACATGTGAAAGTGACTAATCGACAAAATTCAAACCTAAAATGTAATTGAACACTTTTTTAGTGCATCTTCTATTTCATATAATTTTGTATTTGAAGAGTTTGAGTAAGTGTATTTTCATAAAGGAAATCACTGTACCAAAATGCTCTGTCGGTTTCACTAATTTAGGTGTCATATTGTTATCATTAAACTTACTTAAGATTAAGTTAAAAATGGTTCATTCAAACGTATTTGTTTAAAGCCTTCCTGTCTGAAAATAAACATATGAAAATCACTTGACAGTCAGAAATCCACACTCTCTCTATGACTTTAATTTGTCTAACATAATTAATTCTCATCCTATGCAATTATACAAACCACAGATTCGGTAAGCGATAATATGTTAGCTTTGGGTTTTACACTTCTGGTAATTTACAGTCATCATCAAAACGATCATTGTAATCAATGTCTGGCTCCTCCTCTTCATCCTCCTCCGTCTACGGAGTAACTTTCTGAAGCAAGTCAATGAGGGAAGTGGGAAGGATAGGGCCACTTGACCACACCGGATCCATGATACCGAAGGCTGTCTTATGCCACCTTTGTCCAGGATTAAAGCGGTAGCGCACCAGAAGATTGGCTAGTCAGATCGCTTGAAGATGGCAAGGTGGTACCCATGGTTCACACATTGAAAGTGTGAAATAAGGTTGCCTCTGCCAGGTGGGAGCAAGGAGAAATCCACCTTGGATTTGGTCATCAGTTGCTCGCCCTCTCCCACCATCTGTTTCAGCATGATGCTGCGAACGCCATTATGATAGACTTCTCCCGGACCTCGCTATACATTTTAGGCATGTGAATGCTTCAATGTTATCTGTCGACTTGGCATATTGTAAAGTCATATTCTAATATTTTAGTAGTGTTTATTATGATATAATACTGAGCAACTTATTAGATTTCAGTAAAATACTTCTGAAATCACGAAATCAAACAACTCTCACCTGAATGCTATGTGGTATATGGGGTGGCTTTTGTTGATTCTTTAGGGGTCCAACTTTTCCCAACCCATTAAGGCACTTTAATTGTTACATCTTCCCCGGTAGTCCAGGTATTTTGGTATACAGTATATGAGCTCCCGTTGATTCTATATAAATGCAAGTTAATTGACATTGACAACCTGGAAATACGTGACAGTCCGTTTATTAAGAAAGATACTACATTGTAGAATGGATTAAGCAAGGACCAAGGGGATCGAGGAAATGTGTGTCTGGATCCCTCACCAAAGCTACCTTGTACCTAAGTTTAGCAGCGCACTTGAGGTAGAGCACGACCCTGGTGTCCGTCTTCTTATACTGGTTAGACAGTCACTCATGGATATCGCGCCATTGTCTCTTGGAACATATCATTGTGTAAACAAAAGGAATGTAACGGAAATCACATTCTCTGAAGCTTAAGTGATTCCTGTTACATTCTTTTTGTTCACCTAATTATTCATCCCAGGAGACAATAAGCTCTATCCATGAGCTGCCGTCTAACCAGGAGAAGGACACCAGGGTAGCGCTCTACCTCGAGTATTCCGCTATTAAGCTTGGGTACAAAGCAGCTGTGGTAAGGACACCAGACACAGACATTTTCTGGATCTTCTTGCACCATGCTCACTCCGTCACCCTCACTATCCTCCTTGATAAATGGACTGTCGAGCATTGCCAGATTGTGAATGTCGTTGAACTGGCATACTGAATCAAAGGGAGCGGGCTACTGTACCACAATACTTGGACGACATGTGTTTACAGGGGAAGATGTAACAAGTGCCTTCAAGAGTAGGGGCGAAGTCGGACCCCTAAAGAATCTACAAAGCCACCCCATGTACCATACAGCATTCAGGAGAGAGTAGTATGACATTATAATCTCTGCAATATTTTACTGAAATGTGGTAAATTGTTCAATATTACATTATAATGAACACTGCAGAAATCTTACAACATGACTTTGAAATGTGCCACTGTTTTTTGTCCCCCACTTAAACCTTGGAGATGGGTTGTCTGTAGAGCCAATAAGAGGTGACAGAAGACATTGGAGCATTCACATGCCTAATGTATGACCACAAGAGGTGGAGAAGTCTATTTACAGCAGCATCATCCAAAGCAGATGATGGGAGAGGGCGAACAAATGACTACAAACTCCAATGTGGATTTCTTCATGCTCATATACACATTGCAGTGACAACCTTATCCCACACATTAAATGTGTGACCCATCGCCTTGCCATCTTAAAGAGAGCTGACCAACCAATCTTCTGGTGCTCTGTATATGACTCCTTTGATTCTGGACAAGGATGGCAGAAGGTAGCCTTTGTTATGATGGAGCCAGTGTGGTCAAGTGGCCCTATCTTTCCGACTTCCCTCATTTACTTGCTTCAGAAAATTACAGAGGAAATGAAGGAGGATGAAGAAGAGGACCCAGACATTGATTACAATGATCGTTTTGATGATGACTACCGGTATAGAAATTAAAGAAGTGTGAAATGAAAACCTGATATATTGCATAACCGCTTCTGTGGTTTGTACAGTTACACAGGGAGAGCATTCAGAATACTTTTTAAGAAAAGTGAAGTCATATTGTGTTACTTTATATTTTTTATGCCTCCGCCACGAAGTGGTGCCGGAGGCATTATGTTTTCGGGTTGTCCGTCCGTCCGTCCGTCCGTCCGTCCTTCCGTCCGTCCTTCCGTCCGTCCGTCCGTCTTTCCGTCCGTCCGTAATGAATTTTGTGGACAAGGTAACTATCAAAACCTGTTGGGGTATCCTAATGAAACTTGGCTTGTATGTGTATTAGGGGGTGAAGTTGTGCCTATCAACTTTTGGGTGCACGTGCTCAAGGTCAAAGGTCAAAAGGTCAAGGTCAAATACATAAAATTTCACTATTTCAACCATATCTATGCAATGCCTGAAGATATTTTCTTGAAACTTAGTGTATACATGTATTACCCAATTTAGATTCTCTGGCGAAAGTTTGGGTCATGAGGTCAAAGGTCAAAGGTCAAAAGGTCGAGTAAAAGTATTAAAACTTCTTTTTTTCTCTGTAAATTGGAAAATTGTTCAAGGTATCTTCATGGAACATAGTATATACATGTACTGACTCGCAGTGATTATCTAGAGAATGTAGGGTTCATGGGGTCAAAGGTCAGGGGTCAAAGGTCAAGTGCAACACTTCAAAATTTTACCATTTCCCTCATGTTCATGCAATGCCGGCAGGATTTTTTTTTTTTTTACACTTGGTGTATGCATGTGTAACCTAATAGAAATTCTCTGGAGAGTTTTTTCTTTTCTTTTCTTTTTTTGCCTCAAAGGTCAAAAGGTCAAAGATCAAGTGAAAGCTCTGAACTAACTTTTTCTTCCATATCTCGGAAGTGGCTCAATTTATCGTGAAACTTACTGCATATTTATGCATGTTCTGCCTGAAAGTGATTATCTTATGAATTTTAGGGTCAAAGGCCAGATGAACATGGTAACAATTTACTATTCAGTACAGAAATTGCACTTTTTCTCCATACCCGTACCATGAAAATTACTCAATGCATAAATGTATGAATGGGTCAAAGTCAAGTTAAAGTCCTTAAATCCCCAAATACATGCTCTCCTATTCATCCAATTAAACCAAGGTCAAGGAAGGTGAACATTCAACACATTTGTGACAAACTTGTCATTTCAATATTTTGCCAGTTTTGTGAAGATGTAATCACACATTGTCCACCTGTACTATCTAGACCTATTAGGAGAATCATGCATTATGGCGGAGGCATACCAGTCGCCATAGCGACATTTCTAGTTCAATATACGTTAATTCCATACTTCATGAAAAGCATATACACATGTCACAAACGTTGAAATATATACTAGTAGATGATGACTGGCGGCGGAGGGAACATACCCAATGTTCCACCCGAAGGGTTTGAAATGCTATTGAGGGAGATTATAAGTGCGCTGCGGTCCTAGGCCTTAATTCTGTCATTTGTTACGTGGAAATGTTTTCCCATGGAAAACATTACAAGAATGTTCGCCCATGGGCTAACATAACGAATGTACTTCCATCACGTGACTGTGTTCAGCCAATCACTAATCGGTATGTGACTAACCCTTTCAAAATATCATTATGTCTTTTGATAATAGCTTGAATATTGCGTCTTATATCAGACAACTTTTAACAGAATTCGAAAGGAAACTTAATTCCAATCAATGTGAACTTGAATTGAATGCATACAGGATGTAAGCACAAAAGCGATTCACATGCAAATATTTCTAAATTAAAGTAGCAGCAATCCACATTGATATACAGTCCCTATTCACAGGCTAGATTTCCGGCTGTCAAATGAAATGTTTCTCTTTTTGTTTTCGGACAATAAACTTTAAACAAATACATTTGAATGAATTGCTTTTTTAACTTGAGAATAAATGAAACCATTTTGGCATCTAAATTTTTTTAATCGGCTCGACATTTTGACACAGTGATTGTTTCCTTGAATATATCCCAACTCAAACTCGTTTTAAATATAAAATGAAACGAAATTGAACGTGCACAAAGAGTGTTAAATTTCAGTTCAAGTTTTATCTTTGTCAATTAGTCACTTTTAAGTGTTGTGATCAACATTATTCTCATGTGTCACCTCTTTTTAAGGGTATTTGCATATGAATTACCACAGTGCTTACATTCTTATTCTATTTCACCAAGTGAGGGGTGACAATGCTTGAAATTGACTTTCTCTTCAGATTCTATTTAATGTTTTTGATACAAAACAAAAAAGGCCTATTTGGGCAATGATCTAAAGACAGAGTTGTTAGTCACTTTTGTGAGGTATGCAATTTGTCATGTATGTAGCATGAAATATTTGGGCCATTTCCAGAGTAACAACACTTAATTTTTCAGTTTTGGGACATTTCTTGTGTCAAATTTGCTTTCATTATGTAAATGACAATCTCAATTGATTCCTCATGCTGTGTTTCGTCTGAAGAAATGTTTTATTTGTCCCTGTATGTTGTGTATAGTTCAAAAGTTGAACTATTTGGGTACTTTTCAGTGTAACCGATACAGAATTTATTATATTTGGGACTTTTCTTGTATCGAGCATTTTTATGCCTCCGCCACGAAGTGGTGCCGGAGGCATTATGTTTTCGGGTTGTCCGTCCGTCCGTCCGTCCGTCCGTCCTTCCGTCCGTCCGTAATGAATTTTGTGGACAAGGTAACTATCAAAACCTCTTGAGGTATCCTAGTGAAACTTGGCATGTATATGTATTAGGGGGTGAAGTTGTGCCTATCAACTTTTGGGTGCACATGCTCAAGGTCAAAGGTCAAAAGGTCAAGGTCAAATACATAAAATGTCACTATTTCCACCATATCTATTGAATGCCAGAAGAGATTTTCTTGAAACTTAGTGTATACATGTATTACCCAATTAAGATTCTCTGGTGAAAGTTTGGGTCGTGAGATCAAAGGTCAAAGGTCAAAAGGTCAGGGTCAAATACATAAAATTTCACTATTTCCACCATATCTATTGAATGCCTGAAGATATTTTCTTAGAACTTAGTGTATATATGTATTACCCAATTAAGATTCTCTGGTGAAAGTTTGGGTCATGAGGTCAAAGGTCAAAGGTCAAAAGGTCAAGTAAAAATATTAAAACTTCTTTGTTTTCTCCGTACCTTGGAAAATTGTTCAAGGTATCTTCATGGAACATAGTATATACATGTACTGACTGGAAGTGATTATTTAGAGAATGTAGGGTTCATGGGGTCAAAGGTCAGGGGTCAAAGGTCAAGTGCAACACTTCAAAATTTTACTATTTCCCTCATATTTATGCAATGCCAGCAGGGGTATTTTTTTTTTACACTTGGTGTATGCATGTGTAACCTAATAGAAATTCTCTGGAAAGTTTTTTTTTCTTCTTTTTTTTTGCCTCAAAGGTCAAAAGGTCGAAGATCAAGTGAAAGTGCTGAACTAACTTTTTCCTCCATATCTCGGAAGTGGCTCATGTTATCTTGAAACTAAGTACATATTATGCATGTTCTACCTGAAAGTGATTAGGCCAAGTAAAAAAAGAAACCAGTTTCTCGTCCTCGCGCGCATCGATTTTGGCCGCCGCATCAATTTTTTTACTATTTACTATTTTCAAAATGGCGCTGAAAATACCAAGAAATTCATAATTCTCGTCCCAGCCCGCTCCCCGCCCGCATCGATTTCCAGTTGCCGCATCGACTTTTTTGATATTTACTATTTTTTCGGCCGCCGAAAAGAAAATCGACAATTCACCTACCAATCGTGATGTCTCATTTCTAATTACGCCTTGCGTCCTCTACTTAGCTGTAGTACAGCTGTAGCTTCTGGTATGTATAACGCATGCATTTCACACTGCGAGCTCGGCAAGAAGGAATGACCCACAAAGCAGTCGAACTGTAGTTGGATGGGCGCCGGCGCGGGCCTGGGCTAGCTGTGATGTACAGCGCACTCGGTACGTCGTGAACGCGATAGCGGCAACATTTTTTTTTGCGATCAATCGCTGATATTCCACGCATATTTCGCGCATTGTTCGTATTTTTCCCCGTTTCTCGTATTTCAAGCGGATGAATTGTACTGTACAAATGCTTGTGAGGATTGTATCGAGTTTGTTTACATTTTCATGTCATTGTGACTACATTGTATGTGCATGTGTGTGCAGTGTCGGAAGGTACGGTGCCGGTGCAGTGGCCGTGCCACACCGTATTGGCAAAGTGTGCGTGTCTGTAGCTGTCCAGGGTCGGTCACCGGTACCATCCCCTGGTCTGTCAGCTGTCTGCACGCAAGCATGAACACATTCGAATGTGTAGAAGCCCGTACACTCTGCTCTGTAATGTCGCATCGCTGACGGCGATTTATTGTTCTATTTTGAAGAGAAAATGAGTGCGCTTTTCCAGCAAATGTAGAATTATCAAATGGGTGTATCTACAAAATAAATAACTTTTCCACGGATTCTGGTTTGTCTCGTATTTCTGCGGGATACTTTTCTTTACGATGTAAATTCACGGACACGGCCGTGAGTCGTATCATCTGTGTAGTGTGGTATACAATCATTCATCATCCAAATGATGAGTGATTTTCAAATGTCTTTTTAGAACATGAAGAAACATCTTTAAATGTTTAATGCTATAATGCCATATCAGTATCATTTTGACATCCATCTGCAATTGTACAACAGTTTCCAGTTAAATGTGTTACAATTGTACTGTGAAGAAATGCAGATACATACCAGCTGTGTGGACACAAAAAGTCACAAACACCAATGATGAATAAAGCAGTGTTTTGAATATCGTGGAATTTATTTCAGTCGTACATTCTTTGTTGAAAGACATGTTTTATACCTGATTCTAAATAGCACAGTACATCAGAATTGCAAGTACACTGGTATCAGAAATGCCATTACAACACTAAATACCAGTATTAAGATGGTCATTTTTCCTTGACATCTGTAGTGGAAAGAAAGAGCAAAATTTGCTTTTTCTTTCCACTACAGATGTCAAGGAAAAATGTATTTCTGCATGCATGAAGTTTCATTTCAAGTATGGTACATAATCTATTTGTTTGAAAATGCACAGAGTGCAGGCAAGACATACACGTGGGACCTGGGGGGCATTTCATGAAGCATTTTTGTCCGACAACTTGTCGGACAAATTTGCTCCCAGCCAATCAGATGCAAGGATTTCAGTAGCTTTTAAATTTTGTCAGACGAAATATCTGACAAAACGCTTCATGAAATGCCCCCCTGATGCAAGGATTTCAATAGCTTGTAACAGTTTGTCAGAAAAATATCCGACCAAAATTCTTCATGAAATGCCCCCCAGGTCTCTCAGAACACAGCTACATGTACCAGAGTGATATTTCATTTCATAAATTGGATATAGAAAATAGTAAAGCCCTTTCTCGTTACTTTTCTCAGAATTACCCGACGAGAAACACATATTACTTTCATTTTGACAATCCTCGAAAAAATAGTAAGATATCAAATAGTAAGGACCTCCCTCATCGCCTTGCTCAAAAAACCCGGACGAGAAACTACTATCTTTTTTTACTTGGCCTTATCTTATGAATTTTAGGGTCAAAGGCCAGATGAAAATGGTAACAATTTACTATTCAATTCAGAAATTGCACTTTTTCTCCATACCGGTACCTTGAAATTTACTCAATGCATAAATGTATGAATGGGTCAAAGTCAAGTTAAGTTAAAGTCCTTAAATCCCCAAATACATGCTCTCCTATTCATCCAATTAAACCTAGGTCAAGGAAGGTGAACATCGAACACATTTGTGACAAACTTGTCATTTCATTATTTTACCAATTTTGTGAAAATGTAATCACACATTGTCCACACGTACTATCTAGACCTATTGGGAAAATCATGCATTATGGCGGAGGCATACCAGTCGCCAAAGCGACATTTCTAGTTTAATCATGTAAATAACCATCTCAATCGATTTCTCATGTCACATATACCCTAAAAAAAATGTTTTATTTTTCCTTGCATGTTGGAAACGTCAAAAGTTATAGAAACTAATGATTTTCCTCGCAAATCCAAGATGGCTGCCAGTGACCCCCATGTGACACGATTTTCACCTGGAGACAAAAAAAAAAATCAAATAGACACCCTAAGGGATACAAAAATGAGGGTGCACGGGACCCCCCCCCCCCCCCCTTTCCTACCAGACTGTTAAGAAAAAGAGGTAAGTTTACTGTTAGGAGGTATGAGATTGTCATGTATATATGTATATAGACTACTTGGGAATATTTCTAGAGTAAACAACACTGGTTTTCCTCGCATGTTTGGACTTTTCTTGTATGTAGCTTGCTTTAATCATGTAAATAACTCTCTCAAACGATTCCTCATGCCGTATTAACTCTGAATTACTGTTTTATTTGTCCCTGTATGTTGTGTAATTCAAAAGTTAAACTAATTGGGTAGTTTTCGGTGAAAATGACACCGAAATTTGCATGTTTTTAGGCTTTTCTTGTTTCAGACTTGCTTTAATCATGTAAATAACCATTGCAATCGATTCCTCGTGTCATGTTTACCCTGCAGAAATACTTTATTTATAATTATATGCTGTGTAGTTCAAAAGTTATGGAAGATAATGATTTTCCCTGAAAATCCAAGATGGCTGCCAAGATGGCCGCCAATGACCCCCATGGGACACGATTTTTTCTTGGGAACAAAAAAATTCATTAACTAGACACCCTAAGGGTTACAAAAAAGTAAGTTAAAAAAATGTGTTCGGGGGGTGCATGGGGACCCCCCATTCCTACCAGACTATTACTCCAAGCTGTAAACACCCTGCTGCAATGTAAAACATAGCTGATCTTAAAATTAGGTAGAGAGTTTGCTGTAACCTACAGTACTTCATGCCATGACTCGGCATTCCTTTCTTCATGCAGGTGGTATGCAACCAGATTAAGTCACAAAATCATTGAAATGACACACTTTATTGACTGACAAATATGCAGGGCTGAACTGTTCATGACTGTGCAAATCAAGGGGGCATTTCATCAAGCATTTTGTCAGATGTTTTTACTGACGAACTGTTTTAAGCTACTGAAATGCTTGCATCTGATTGGCTGAGGGCAAATTTGTCGGAAAAAATATCTGACAAAAAGCTTGATGAGAATATGCCTCCCAGATGTCCATCAGCCTTCATATACCTAATTGAATGCAGCTAAACTTATAAATCACTTCTGTCATGTCACTACATCTCTGAACTCGGCTTTTGCTTGTTCTGTACAAATGGTGAATCAAATGAAATACGCAATGCTTTGTATTTTTTCTTTACTTTCCTAGTGTTGATGAGCCCCTTGCAAGTTCAATGTATGATTTTGGGATGGTGGAGATTGAATGTGCTAACATAAAATATCATGAAATAAGCAGAGGGATGAAGGTTGACATGTGAATTTTCTTAATTTGTAGAGGGAGGCAAATTGAAGAAAATTCACATCTCATATAAAACATCCTGTCATCCATTTTTTTTATTACATTTGATTTTCTGACTTTTTTTTTAGACTGGTGACCATATTTCAATACATGTCACTGTTTGCTTCCCACAGGCAGGTGACGTGCTCTACTTCCCAAGAGGAACTGTGCACCAGGCAGAAACCCCAGACACCTGTGACCATTCTACCCACTTGACCGTTAGCACATACCAGAGAGCGTAGGTCCATCTCCCCAACTCTTTCCTTATTATTATGACAACTGCATGATCTGCATTTTGAGTGTACATCAACGTCAACGTGCTAACATCATGTGGTATTCTGTTGATACTGTCTTACTCAATCACCAGATATATTATATTTCCCAATATTTCACTGCATATTAACCCTAACTTACCTGGGCTATTTTGTGAGCTTAAAGTCCTGGGGGGGGGGGGGGGGGGGGGGGGGTCATGATGGCTCCCCCTTATGATCTCAGCCGCGATTCGCGCGTTCATTACAAAACTTGGCACACACGTCACTCATGACGCAATCTATAGGGCTGTGTTGTTAAATTTCAGTAAATCGCTTTATTTTATTTTATATTATTAATTATGTTAATTTATGCATAAAATTAGAATTTGGCTGGAAATCATTAAATAAAGCCCCCAAACTTCAAAATTTTTTGCTTGAGGACTCTTTGGTGAATTCTGATTTAATTTAGGTCAAAAAAAAATGGGTATCACTTTTAATTTCTTATGTATTTTATTGTTTTTATAATTTCTTATGTATTTCTTTGTTTGTTCTTTTACTTTTTTTTCCAATGGGAATCATTGGCAACACTACTTCAAACATAAGAAACATAAAATTAATTGTTTTTAATCACTAAAAGTAAAAATAATGATACAATTACAAATTTCAGATAGAAACCTGATTTGCATTGGGGCAATTCCACGGTAACTGACGTTACACGTAAGGATTTTCATGAAATTGTTTACCTTGTAGTTTTGTGAATGAAAGCACCTTGGGCTTGCAATTAGCATTGATGAATAAGTTCATGAGAATGAAGAAATAGGTGGAAAGTTTTTCTCTCAAACTGCATTTCTTATCACATAGCAAGTGAAAATGTGTCGGTAACTGACGTTACAGAAAAAGGACATGGGAAATTATGGTGTAGATGTAAATGGAAATATCTCATGTCCCTGACTTTTAGCCTTTATGTGTTTAATATGGCAATACACCTAGGTTCTTAGGAACAGGTGTGCAAAATAATGTGCACTTTAGCTGTCTCCTTTTACCACCATGCCAATTTCAGTGAAGGCATGACGGTAACTGACGTTACGTAACTGACGTTACGCTTACATTTGCCATAGGGTTTACACATGCAAAATCATGATTGGGAATAGCTATGTGATATTTCATAATTCTGACCATTCAGAATGATTTGGTTGATATGGAGTCATACCTTGGTTCATCAGTCATAAATACACAATGAAATGAAACAGTAGTCCATTTTCTTTGTGTTCTATGAAAACTTAAAGGTAAACATGTCAGTAACTGACGTTACGTAACTGACGTTACACATACTTTGCCGTGGGGTTTACAGAGAACTAATTTATTTAACAGGTTATTATACTGCTGCAATGTACCAGTGACAATCCCAGGCAACTACAGCAACAAATTAAAACAAAATCTAAAGACACAAATAATATTGGGTGGGCCCTTAGGGGGCACCCCCCCCCCCCCATGCCATAGCACAGTTGGGCAAATATAATGTAAATGCAAAAGAGGATATTTCTTGACATTTGTCTGAAGATTTAATTTTCATTCAACATTTATGATTACACAGAGCCATTAATAGATTAAGCAGTTCCAAGTATGCATATATTGACATGACTAAGGGCTTTTTTGTTTGTTTGTTTGTTTGTTTGTTTTTTAATGAACAGGAAAGTTTTTATCTACAGTGTACATAGAGTGCTCCACCCATAATACCTTGTAGTACTACACAAAACATGGATATTTTTGTGCTTGAAAAAAAATATCAAAATATCTTCCAGGTCATCGGGAAAAAAACATGTATCAACTCATAAATATGCATAAATATGTATGAAATCTATTGTGATATATTTCTCCTTCTTTTCTTTATTATACTCCTGATGATCTCCATCATCAATTAATATTATGTAAATGAAAAGTGTCGCACTTTTAATATTTCTCTGTGAAGAAGAAAAATAAATGCTTTTTTGGTCAAAAGAGCGTTATTGTTTTATTCCTAGCTTGAAGTAATTTAACTGTTTTTCTTTTCCTTTTCACTGATATATCACGGCTTGCAAATACATTCAAGATACCAAGAAATCGGACTTTGCAACGAAAGAATACTATAAAATCAATATAAAAAACTCTTCCTGTTCATAATTATGTGTTGTATTACAAAATGTCCCTACATGAATAGAATAAAGTAATCAACAAATACACACTGTATGAACAATTTTTTTTAAAAACCCTATAGAATCCTCTCTCACTTTGAGCAACATCAGTGTTAAGTTTCAAACAATAATGAGTACATGCCTTACGTACCATAATACAAGATGAGCCATGTTAACTACACCACACATTTAAGTGCAAGAGAAGAAATATCTGATTGTGCATTTGCCTTGAGGTAGAAACTTGACTAAGCTTCCTGAAAAAAAAAAGAAAAATGCCAGCAAAAGCAAACATTGGTGAAGATTGTTAAACTGTTGGTATACAGCTGTGCAGAATTTTTTTTTTTTTATAGAAAATGTGGTTAACATGCAATCATGTCACTGATAAGGCCTACAAACTTTGGTAGCTTTATCATCCCGTAGGACTGGGAATGTACTAATTTGAGTGCATATATTGCATGTGGCAAACTAAACTTCCAGATGATTTAACCTTAAACTTGTGCTGAATCAAAAATCGAAAGCTCAAGCCCCCCCCAAAAAAAAAAAAAAGATAATCATGGTAAATGAATGAATAAATGAATTTAGAAATAAAATTAAATTAAAAAAATATATATCCATGGACATACCATGGCAATGACATCATTTCCTATGAAAGGGATTGCTGCTCTTTGTTGTAAGTTGACTTCCCAGATGTATTGAAATGGCCAACAGTCAAAAAATTTGCCTCAGTTATAATTACTGTCATGGTAACTGACGTTACATACTCGTGTATGACGTTTCGGTAACTGACGTTACACATTTTGTAGTGTTCATTTTGACTCTCCAGTATGCCAAGTATCCTTATTTCTGGTATTAAAATAAAGGCATATGGGCATACATTAGAAATCCCAAGTTACATCATACAGCTCACTTCCTTTGATGAATAAACTTAAAAATTCCTTGTTTTTGGTAACTGACGTTACATCCATCATTATCAAAGTAATTAACAGTTTTTATCAAATTCTTTAAAGCTACCAGCTTTTTTTTCTATCGTGTGGTAAAAGACTTCTCTGGTAACTGCATACATATGAAAGATTGTTGTTTAGAGTACTAATAAAGTGGATATACACAGAGTAAGTTATGTGACAATACACTCTTTTCATCATTGAGTTATAGGCATATTTTGGCAGCCATTTTGAAATTCAAAATGGCCGCTTTTATTGAAAAACATAATGATTCTTAAAACTTCAACTCAAGTACTGTCTGAAAATGTATGGTGTTTGAAACAAATATCATTTTGAATTTTTGGCACCTGTGTCCTAGTTACCGTGGAATTACCCATTGGTTTTGTACACAAAATCACGTTTTTGAGCAATTTTCAGTCTGACATGCACTTACATAATGTTGTGTAACTTCGAAACCGCGTACCCGGACGTCGCAAATTTGGTCTTAAAAGTTGCGCAAGGCTTCAAGGTAAATTGTCGCGAATCGCCATGTGGATGCGTTCTCGCGTTGCAGAGATGTCGCACGAAGTGTCGAGCGGGGCCATTATGCCCCCCCCCCCGGTAAGTTAGGGTTAAGGGGCTTTAAACACATCATGATCAGTCTCAACTGCACGCAATCTTTGTTACTTCCATTTTTTGCAGCAACTCTGATTCTTGCAAAACAATTTTGATTTTGATAGGAATAGCCAAAGTCTTACCTGGGTTAAAGAATATTATAAAAAGTTGTTTGCACTGCTTTATTTGTAACACTGGACAGTAGAGTTTAGCCCATTGAGGATGAGTCGAGTCCTGAGTATACTCAGGCAGGTGTCTATGGGAAATGCGTGTTGTAGCAAAATCAGTCCGTCCTCATCGGGTTAGAGAACATGTCATAATGTGTGCAATAGAGTAGACATGTGTGCAATGTTTATTGTAACATTAAATTTGGCTGCCAGCCTGTCCATAGTGGCGAACGGTCCATAATGTCCCCCCCCCCCCCCCCACCCTTCTGCTACCCTACCATGATCACAGGACGCACGTTTGAGTATTCCTAACTCTGGTTTCCACCCCTCTGTGTCACAGAGCTTGGGGGGATCTCCTCAGTCTGGCTCTACCAGCCATCCTGCAATCCGCCATCGAAGGGACGCAGTCTCTACGGGAGGGCCTTCCCCTCCAATTCTGTGCCAACAATCAGCAGGTATCCCCCACTTATCCTCTTCAGTGAACAATTAAGTCTCTTTGTTTTGGGTGATTGCATTAGAAAAACAGTTATTGAACCCTTTCCCCCCACCCTCCCCTTTCTCACTTCACTAAATGGATTAACCCACTTTCTGGTAATTACCACACCCCCTTGTACCACTTCCTACACTTGAGAAGATAAATTGGGAGCTCACCAGGACCTGGCGGATAATCCCTAATTAATGAGGATTAAGTGGTGCCCAGTCTTCCTTTGAAGCCTGGCTGGTGTAGTAGTCTTAGTCAAAGTCTGTAGTGGAGAATGATATCACTTCCAGTGATTGGGTTTTCTTATCTTTTCTTTTCTTTTCTTTCTTTCTTTCTTTTTTTTTTGGGGGGGGGGGGGGGGAGGGGGGATATGGGCACTGAAACATATGGTCCATACATTTTGAGGAGGAGGAGCATACAGAGGGTTGATCTCAGAAGCCCATGCTCTCCCAAAGCAGTTTTTCAAAGGATTTGATGTATTTAGTCAGACTATCTTGCGGAACAAGTGAGATGTGCATGTAACAGTCTGTTTTATAGACTCATCACTCGACAGTTATAAGCAACGCTGTGGCAGTCAATCACAACTAAATTGATCTTGCAACAGGGATATTAGAAACTGAGTCATTTAGAAGTGCTCAATAAAAAAACAAAACATCGATAGGAAGCAGCAGTGTTTTTGTGTTTTGCCAAATTAATTTGCTTCATTTAAAGAATAATTCCACCCCCAAAACAAACAAACAAACAAGCCTATAGCTTGTTTTGTGTTAGGTAGGATACAAAAGTTGACTAAATTTGAATCATCCCAGTTGGTGATGACCTTGCATTTCATCTTTTGCTTATCTAAGTTGTAACTCCCTTAGTTTGACAAATACAAAGCAGTAAATCTCCTGATATTTCTTGGGTTTTTTTTTTTGTTGCTTGTTTGTTGTTCGTGGGCATTTTTTTTCTGATCTGCAAATTTTATAATTAGTCTTTTTTGTGTAGTCTATACATTTTCTTATAGTTTTGGTTAATCTTTTTTTTTTCTGCAAGACTATTAAGACAATTAACTATTCAGCCATCCCAAATGTACCTTTTGCCGGAAACTCATTGTCTTTTCATTAATGATGTAATTTATGCTTAGGTAATGTGAAATTGTTAATGTGTGCAATACAGCAGCACTTGTTGTTGCTTAAACCTATATATGGCCTTTTTCATTGAAGTACCCATTTCCAGGAAAGTGACTTGAGTTGTTACAGAGTTGTGGAAAACAAGAAACTCCCTTGTTTCTTCAATATTTTAATCACCAAAACTAAAAATAGCATAAAATATGAAATCATATGTGATTTGGTTACAAGCACAGACTTTAATGTCAGAGAGAACAGGAAAGTGAATGTTTGACATAATATCCTGACAATGAGTTTATCCATAGGGATCTGCCTAGCTTACCTTTACTCAAAAGTAGTCACAATGTTGCTTTCATTCAATTTTGAAAGAGACAACATATTTTTTTTAGTATCTTCCATTTGTTCTTGATATTTCCTACAGTGATGCCAAAGGTCTAGTTCTTATTTTGTGAAGGTTTACTATGTATCACATTGCAGATGTCTAACAGTGAAACAGGGCAAAAGCTGAAAAACCTGATCAGCGGGCTCAGCAACCACATAGCATCACATGCTCAGGATGCAGCCAATGAGATGTTGTGTGACTTCATAGCCAATCGGCTGCCCCCTTACTCCGACGGGGAGTTGGACTGCAGTCCACAAGGTATGTTCATGTTGATGGAAAGTTGTATCAGTTACCCACGGAAGAAGTCGCGTAAGTTTTTAGTTTACACCAATTTTATTTAGTTTGGTTTGTTTGTGTTTGTTTGATTTTATCATGGCTCACAGCGATTCTTTTCAGGACTTTTTTTTCCAGCACAAGTGGAATGTGAATGATATTGATTCGTCTTCTCCTGCATATCGCTGTTAGGGGACAAAACCTTGTGTCTCAAAAATGTCAGGAGAGTAAAAAACAAAACAAAACAAAACAAAGCAAAATGGCAGCCAAAGCACTATAAGAAATGGGATCTCCTTTCCTTTGACATGCCATGGTGGTGTTATTATGGGGTAAGACATCTAGGATTTGATAGGACAGGACATCATTTAAGTTATTATATGACAATTCACCCATTGAAGACGGGCTGATTTTCCTATAACACACATTTCCCATTCATCGAGTCCGAAGAAAACTCTGGGCTAGTCGTCTGATTTTCACCAAAATTTGAGGTAGAAGGTCTTGGCACCCCAGCGATGATGTGCCCGTATGGCAACTCCTAAATACCCCAAATTAGGTCTGGAGTGTTGCTCAGGGGGCCCAGCAGCGATCCCAGAATCTCAGGATTTTTGAAATAGTTTGCCGTAGATGGAGTACCATGAAGGCTGAGTGAGCCGCTTTGGTGAACAGGAGACCCAAGGGTCTTATGTTGTTTACTTGCTTTTGAACAAAACAGTGCTATCAGTTGTAAGCATGTGGGATGACATAATGTCAATTGTGTCACAGCAGTTCTGTTAGGTCAAACACAACAACAACTCTGAGATTAATTGATTTGATGGAAAGGATACATTGATTCTCAGCTGTGGCCGTATCGATTTCTAACATCCAGGGCCCATGCCAAGCAATGATCACAGTGTTCGTCTGCGATTCCCCGATCACACTTTCCTCGTGCGGTGTAAGATGGAGGATGAAGAAGAGGAAGATGAGGAGGAGGAGGATGAAGAAGAGGAGGAGGAAAAAGAAGAATACCATCTCTTTGTATATCACTCCCTACAGTCGTCAAGACAAGACCACATGATGTCAAGCGAGTCTAAAGAGGTATCATTTTCATCATCTTCATCTGAACAGTGGAATCTTGTCATGAAGAGGTCAGATATAAAAATACTCTATTAGGACAAGGTCATTTTGCAGGTACCAACTCTTTATATTTCTTTGTTTTCTTTGTACCCCGATATAACAAGTTGGTTGTCATCGTTTTTAGGTCATTGTTATGATGAGGTTCCCATGTATTTGGTCTTTTCTTGCTAAAAGGACGAGTAGAGGAATAGAGGTGAACCATCAGACACAAAAATATCTGAAATTCATATCACACCACATTTGCATTTCATATGCCATCTCATAAACACAGCGATTAGGGCAAGCTATGGCAGATGCACAAACTGAAAATGGAAGTTCAAAAGATATCAGTATCTTAAGATCTATCCTTTTCCACTTCCCCCAATCAGGTTCAGGGGATCCAATTGCCAAGGGCTTGTGAAACGGCTGCGAGAACTCTCCTGACACGGGGGAAAAGCTGGCAACGGGTAACGGACATCGACCTGGAAGATGGCATCAGGGGGCAGATGTTGACATCACTGTGGGCAGAGGGTCTACTTGAGGTCCAGGATCTATGATGCAAATTGTTCAGTGTTGATGGGACTTGCTTCTTTTCATTCCCCGAGCAATCGTGATGCATACAGAACGTGCGTGAACATGTCTTCGATTTAGTGCAATTTCACTGCACAGTCAAGCTGACTTTGATAAATGAGGGAAAACCAGGCTACAACAACTGTAGAAGTTTCATTATAAAACTTGACACGAAAGTTGTGGAATTGTTGAAAGTTTGACAGGCTTTCACGATGAAACCTCTACCTCTCTCTCTCTATCGGATTCTACTCTGTTCATCCCAGCTAGCTTGAATGTACTGCAGGATTGCGCCATAATTGCTGATACTGGCTGAAGCAGATCCCATGCTAAAACACAAAATAAGTGAATTCTCGTTATAATATAACAAACATGGCTGTAACAAAATTCTTGTTACAACAAGTAAAAATTCACATTACAAAATTATCACCTATGTATCTTTATGTACTTTACTCTTCTGCTATAGCAAAATTTCGATATAATGAAAGAAAATTGCTGGTCCCGAGGACTTCGTTATAACGAGAGTGCACTGTAAACTGATACTAAGAGAGAGAGAGAGAGACAGAAAGGCTTGTGCTAACCATACACAGTCAAACAGGGTTACTTCATTGCATAATGGTGAGTGTACTGTACTGGTCTCCACAAATGAACTGTGTTTTGTACAGCCCAAGTTGACCATTGGCTGAAGAGCCAAACACTAGTCAGTATTAACGTATAGTCCTGCGTATCCAGGGGAGGTCATTGCCCTTTCATAGAGCTCTTCCCATAGTCTTACCGCAGCAGTCGCTAGATTCCCATGCATACACCACGGTCAAGAGGGACGCCTCAAGGATGACACACTCATATATTTTTTGATGAATGCCTCGGGTAGGATTCAAACTTTAAAAGCTCACACTGCGGTACTGGTGCATGTCACTCACATGGAATGCATACGTCTGAAAGTGGTCACATACGCATGTATTTTTCAGCTCTTCTGTCATGATTGTGCAACATGCATGGAAATTATGAGCAGTACTAAAGTGAGTAATCGTACACACTAAAGTAAATTATCACATACATACGTACACACATATGTATAATGATAATACATACATGTGTACTGTGAAAGTGGATTTTCTATGTGCTCAGTTGGGTAAAATGAATTTTGTGTGTTTTTAATTGCGCTGAATCAAATATTAGATGAAGTGTTATTACATATTACAAGCAAAAATACTTGCGGGCTTTTATGTTCGCACTCGATTCATGTTGTGCAAAATGCACAAAAATTTCCACTTGTTGAGATGATTTTGTTTTGCAATAGATGTCCAAGCACCCTCCAGTACACAACAGGACTCTCACAGAGGTACGAAATTTGTGACGAAATTTGTGACACTTCGATTTCAGAAGAACCCAACAGTGCTGGCTGCAAAGAAAATTGATAGAGACTTCAACTAACTTACATATGAAGAGGGCACCGAACTTCCTTACACCCCCATGAAAAAAAAAAGGTTGCTCCGTCTATGTCATTTTGACCTCATTTAGTTCTCAACCTGATATTGTCAAATATTCTCCTGTAACCATACGCAAATGCCTCTGACCATGTACAGTCTGGTTCTAGGTCTTGCTGAAGTTTTCTTTTTCCCTCTCAGTGTGCCTCAGATTTTCAAGAATGAGATTCATCTCCATCTCGTCATTCTAGATTCAGTTGCATTCAGAAGAACCAGTTAAACTGGAGTGTATTTTGCATAATAAAGGAAATATGAATTGAGAATTATATGGCATGTATTACTTGTTTCCTGTGGGTTGTTTCAAACATTTGATGAGTCAGATTCCCTTTGTATTGTGTGTGTGTGTGTGTGTTTGTGTGTGTGTGTGTGTGTGTGTGTGTGAGGATTTATCTTCAACATAATCTTGTGCTCACCTGATTGTCAGGAATGGCTTCCATGGGAACACAACTTCAACGACATTCAGTGGAGCAACATTTATACACGATTTCTACTGCTTAGCAATAATCAGAAACACACTCTGCTATTTAGTGGAAACATATTATGGCTGAACCAACTTCACTGTCCCTCTTCCATGTCTAAAAATGATTTCTAAGTCCAGAGAATTATCAGCGGAATTTTGTTTCCTTTCCAGAACAGTCATTTTCTAACTAATCCTTGATAGATTCTGCTGAGTTGTTTTAAGGCTAGTAAGACAGTTTGTGGATCTACACAATAAGGTTGCATTTGCCCTGGCAGTTACATCGAGCACCATCAGCTTCTACTCACACATGCACTTCATTGCAAGTGTTGGAGAGTCACCGTCATGTATGTATTGCACAGATGTATTAACAGACAGAAAAATCTTCCTATTGAGTTATTTTCAGTGTAAAGTATACAAATAAGAAATCTGTGAAACTTTAAATAAATTGGGCAAGGAAATCAGAAAGTTGGATTATTCTTTTTTAGATCCTGCAATTCCTAGAGGGCAGTAGTCAAGTTATGGACAGCTTTTCATGTTTTGTACGCATTTTTTTTTTTTGGGGGGGGGGTTTCCACATTTCTTATGATTGAGATGCCTTCTGTGGAAATAAAGCACAGCATAATGGCATGTATTCTCCACGTTATCAAGTTGGACCACGAAATACACCTTATCAATGTGATCTTGACACATTGCATTTGACCACGAAAACGGGTGAATCAGAAAAAAAGCCATAATCTAATTAAGTTTTGCCCCCCAAAATTGGAGTGTTGTCTATCATTAAAACGGAGTGTAGCTCACTTATTTTATGCCCAACTTTGTTATTTCCTAGTACTGCAAAGTATTTACCATAGTGGTAACTCAAAACAAGTTTGGTTTCCTAGGAATGGATAAAATGGATCATATGCAGCTTCCAAGAGTCAGTTTTTATCAGAATATTTTATTCATATTCAAAATAATCATCAAATAATATTACTTAGATCACCACATTCTCCATGGAGTTCATGCTTTTGCACATTTTACAATATCAATATTATTCACACAGTTTGTATATGTTGTCAGTAATACTACATATATTTACAATGGAATGATATACCATTTATGCATCATTTTACAATATACTGTACTGCCTCTTACACCGTTTCCTTGTACATAGGCTGTAATGTGTTAAATAAGGGTGACATGCATAGTACGACATTGAAACTGGCAAAGTTGTTAATTCTCAAGTGGGATGAACAACTGCTAGAAAGGAAGGTCAACATAATGTTTTGATAGGGAATATCTATGAGAGGTGCACAAGTCCTTTCTGTTTCATTCTGTTGTTATTTGTATGATTCTTTTACATTGAGACAATATCAGACCTATTAATATTAATTCAGGGCTTATAAACATTGATGTAGGGCAATTTGTCAATCAGTTGCAATATCGGACCTATTGCTTTTAAGTGGTAGGTTTTAGAGGCCTGGGAATGAGGCTCAGCTTCAAGTTTGAGCAGGGATATTTGTAGTTACGTGTACGTCCAAGTGCCTTTCTTTGTGTGATGCTTTTACATTACGGCAATAACATACCTCCTGATTCAGAGCACTTCGTATGACTGGGTTTACATCCCACGTGAGTAATTAAAGCATTATACAGAGACTTATACGTTGTCGGTGGGTTATGGTCTCGAAAGACTCGTAAGCGTGGGAAAAGAAAGGTGACCTGATTGAATCGATCATCATTTGCTGCCAAACTGGGTACATTTGAAAACCCCAACTAGCGCAGGTACAGAATTGCCTGTCAGCGAATATGTGCATCGACTCCAGTCAAGATATTTTTTTCTGCACCTCGTGCAGTGACACAGAGATCAAGCTATACACGATTCATTACATGGATTCTCAAATATATCCAAGCTGGGTCAGCCTTCCCATTGCATGGTATCCCCAGGCTACTGCCTCTATTAATACAGCACACAGTGTAGACACATAAGGACGGATAAAGTACGCCTCATTTGATTCCTATTCCTTTCTATTCTTGGACAGCAAATATTCTGCCTTCACACATTTGGTATGTCAGACTCAGCAGCAAAGAAAGGTGAATGTCGAAACAAGACTTTAACATCTGCTCCATTTTGGTACACTCCTCCCCCATATCTGTATGCCTATAAAGCCATGATGTTTATGTCATATCACTTTTCCACTACTGTATCAAAAGATACTACACCTGTAGTAGATCTTATCAGCAAAATCTAAATTACAGCTCACTTCAAGTTTATGTATATATGTACAGATGAACATTTTCTAGAGTTGAATAAATACCTTAAAAATTACCCTTGCCCAAATTACTTTTAATGTCAATCTTTTGTGACTAATGCAATCATTACTGAAATCACTTGGGAAGTAATTCATCACTTATTTTGTCTCTATGCAGTGCACAGAAAATTTGAAACTCAAATACTGATACATGTACTCACAAAACTTGCTTGTGGACTTCATAATACATATGATATGTATGTACAACTTGTTCGGGATATATGCATTACTTACAACAAAATCAAGATGCTGACATTGCTGTCATAACTCGTGCGCTACTGTCCAGCTTATGTAGTGGCAGTAGCAATGCAACAGAAGAACTATTGGGCAAGCTACAATCCAGTACACTTTTAGGCAAACCAGTCTCAAGATTTAAGGGAAAAATTGGGCTGAGCGGGAGTATCCTAAATGCGCCTTCACTTCATTTTGGTTTTGTTGTCATGGGCGGGCTTCTTGAGGGAGGAAGAAAAAAGGCCAGCTTTACAAACCAATTTTGATTGGCTGTAATGTGACATGGTACACAACCTTGGAAAATCAAGTGACGAAATTGCAAAAACAAGGCAAAAATGAGATATCGCGAAAGTTGTTCATCCCTTGCCTGTGTAATCTCAGCATCTCCCTGGTAACGGGCCAGACGTCCGGCGCCGAAAGCTTGGCTTCCGCCTCCTTGTCTGTGAGCTTCTTGGGGGCATGGATTGGGATGGCGTGGCCCTCGATGCTCAAGAGCTTTAGTTCCAGGGGTCCAAGTTTAAGGTATTCCTGGTGAATGATTGAAAGGGTGGGCAAACATTTAATAATCTAGATATTCTTAACTGACAATTACTGCTGAAGTTGTTGTACACTGATGTCTTAGATGGTTATGGATTCCTGATGAATAGTAAGTCCCAAGCAGACTCATACTGAATTTTTGTTCCTGAGCCAAGTTCTTAAACAGCAGACTTGGATTCCCCCCCTCCCCCCCAAAAAAAAAAAGAAGAAGAAGAAGAAGAAGAAGAAACAAACAAATACACACATGAACGAATCAAAAACCGTATATCATAAGCTTTTACACACATGCACACCACATATTCCTATTTTATACAATGCCATGTGCATCACAATCTTGTAGTTGTCAATTCAAGTTGTTCAATGCCTTCAATATACTGAATTTATACAGATTGAATGGAAAATTTACATTGCCTACAACTATGCCACACATTCAATTTGCCTTTGCAAAAGCTGCACTAAGGGTGCCTGTTCCAGCTTTTAAAGCATTATTCAAATCTTGGCTACTTCTTTTTTTTTTTTCTTTCTTTCTTTATGTTGAAGCACAGGCTATCGATAGTGGGCCTAGTCTTTGGTTCAAGGAACAAGGTTAAATCACTGTTCACACTCACATCAAAGTCCTCGTCATCAAAGTTGAGGAAATTGTCAAGTCCACCCAGGTACTCTCCAATCCCTTCATCATCGTCATCATCCTCCTCCTCCTCATCCCCATCACTACCGCTGTCGTGGGCGTAGACCTCCTCCCCCTCTGCCGAATCCATGTGTGACTCGTTGCTAGGGGGAGCCCTGTGTTCCGTCTCGACGGGCTTGAGGGAGAAGACTTTCCGCTCCACTGCCCTCTGGGTGGCGCTGGTCGGTCGTTGCTTCCTGGGACCTGGGTTGAGAAAATTGATTTTTTTTAAATCATTCCCTCTTGCTCTTTCTGTCACTTCTGTATGTATATTTTGTTGACTTTAGGAATCACATTGTACTGCAATTCTCTGTTTTTGTCCTCTCACTCAGCGTTATTCTTTAATCTCTTCAATACAACACTTCCTCTTGGTTATTCAATGAAATTAATGAACAGTTGCACTATGTGCCGGAAGACATGAATAAATTTCTACTTCTGATTCAGAGTTCTGTCACTGCCTTTAGTTTATACTTCAGAAATCCGTGCACTGACAGCAATAAGTAAACTTTGCTGTCTCGGCAGGAATGCACAGTACTGGAGTAGTCTTGTCTTTCAGGAATTCTAGAATAACAGCTATAGGATCTCACCTTGGGATGTCAACGGCATCGGAACGTCGCTGTCTCTGCGAAAGGCGGCATTGGCCAAGTCAAACTCCAAGATCCCGCCATCATCCAAGTCTTCCTGGTCCTCAAACTGTGTCAGATAGAACTTCCTGCAGTGGACAGAAGGAGTAACAACCAGTTTGGGACTAAAAATGGGAAAATTTGACCAAGCAACATACCTAGTCTCTCTTCCATAAAGTTCTACATCTCATCAAAGAAAGTTTTTTTTTTTTTTCACCTGCTAGTACCTGCTGCTGTAAACCAGAGGAATATTGTTGCATAAACTCAATTAACCCGTTGAGGACGGACTGATTTTGCTACAACAAGCATTTCCCATAGACCCCTGCCCGAGTATACTCACGACTTGTCCTCAACAGGTTAATCATATTCAATGCTTTTTAAAAGGTCAAACATTTTCTTTTTGTTGTTAGGTTTCATGGCATTTCCTTCGGCAGGACATCTCAGAAAGTAAAATTCTTGTGATCAATCTTTCTGTATTTCTATCGCTATTTTTTTTTTTCTTTTAGGAGCGTTCGAACATGGTTGCAAGAGCACCTTACCTTGATATCTTCAGATCCTCAATCCGGCAATCAAAGAGCTCACTCATGATGGTAAGGTTCTCCCTCTCTAGGGACTCCACCTCCCCCTGGAGCTGCTCCGTCTCCATCTTGTGAATCTCCAGCTGGAGGAACAAACACAGAATCACACAACGCGTAAACCATTGCTGTCTGAATACAGGCTGACTTTCATTCCATTTATACAGAGCATTTAGAGCTCTCCAGGGCACCTCAGGAGAGCTCCTGAAGTGCTTTTTAAGTCTGTTTAAATGGTCACCAATTTTTAGAGCACTCCCAAAGCAGTGGCGGATCCAGGGAGGACTGCTTCCGGTGCCCCCCCCCCCCCCTTTATTTTTTGTAAAAACAAAAGAAATAGAAAGACAATAATGGGGGTAGGGGTGCGTGTGCCCCCCCTTTAATTTTGTAAAGGTGTCCCCTCTTCACAGAATTCCTGGATCCGCCACTGCAAAGTGATATCCATGATCTGCGGCGAGGTGAAGGCGCATGCATAGCCTTGAACCACCATGAGCACAACTGCGAAATTGGCTCAGAAAACACACTACCTACATACCTAAAGGGAGTGTATGTACTGCGAGCAGCAGAACGCACTGTGCATATTGTGATGTTCAACGTTCTTGTGTGTGCTGTGTGGTCTCGGCTGATGTTGACTCTCTGTATGAACAGACTCGCAGGGACATAAGCTGAAGCGCTTTAGGGGCACTCCTGTGTCCAACTTAGAGCGAGGTTGACTTTATGCCTGCTCATAAATTTACAATATGTGACACTTTTTGGCTTCCACTGACATGTTAAGATTACCTCTCTCTTCAGCCAGTCATTGTCGATCACCTCCTGAGCACTGAACTTGTCCAGAGTCTTCATTGCTTTCTGCGAGTAGAGAAACATTCATTATTCAACTAGCTTGAGTTAGAGGCTATTGCACCACTACTGCATGTGTTCAATGTGAAAGGGCACTACAACTGGGTAGTATCTCAATAGAGTATCCCAATTTTTACAAAACATATATTTGTGTATATCATTTTGTTTGTTTGTTATTTTGATTTGACTGTGACCTTCATGAGATCCACAGGGAAGGTACCATAATTAAATGGTATATATTTGAGTTCTACAAAAACACATAAATTGTGTTTGCATAATGTAAAGTTCTCATGATAGAGTATGATTACTGTAAAAGTGGATATTTTCGTGCAACTAATTTTTCGCGCTCGGTCGGGTAAGAAGAGCTTCGCATGTTTTTAATTCCGCAGAATCACGACATCAACTACTGGAACTTATGGCAAGCAAAAATATTTGCGTGCTTTTATTTTCGCGCTAGTTTCTGGTTGCACGAAATGCGCGAAAATTTCCACTTTTACAGTCTAGTCACATAAAATACTTCATGGCTCCAACATAGTTTGGCAATAACATATAGAGATATAGATTGATGCATACCTAGAAATAATGAGTTAGGTAAATAAGCAGATATATTAATTCATTCATTCATACATATATACATACATAGAGGGACAGACAGTTTATAGATTGGTAGGTAGATAGATAGAAAGATACCATATGGGTTGATTGATAGATAAATAGATAGACTGAGAGCTAAGAAAAGCGTATGACACTTTAATTTCATACATAAAGGTAATGTGACTAGTCCATCCACTCACCTCTGAGGCAATGTACTTCTGCTCATCAAGTCTCTCTGTTGTGGACTTCTTGATCTCATCCTTGGCTACATTCAACGTCCTCTCCAGGTGAGCTAGTGAAACAACAGAAATACAGATTAGATCTCATCATTCATGTTTTTATTGATGTGCACATCTAGCCAGGGTCAGAATCCACTAACTCCACTGTTTTGTAATGATTTGACAGTGAAGGAATAGTGTGCAAGTGGAGGCATTTGCATCTTAATAAGCATCTACAACATTACGCACACAGCTACACAGTGGGAGTGTGCCGAGTATGCAAATTCGCACCTCATTATCTAAACAAACAACAGACCTGGCCTATTATGCTATAGATCTACAAAAGCTTGTATGACAGGGGGAGGGGGTAATGCCAACTGTAATTGAAGATATACAGAAGTTTGGACATTGAGATATACTTCTGGAAGTTATCAGGGAGCAAACTATCCATAGTTTCTCGTGGTGTGAAAGCGGCTGTAGTTCTAGTTGTCATTTCCTTTACCTTTCATCTCTTCAAAGTTGGTCTGCATATCAATCAGTTCTTCTTCCAGTAGCTTGATGTGTTTGGCGTGCTCCCCACTGCCTTTCTCCTTGTATTGTGTCCACTTGGTCACCTCCACTTGCTCTTCCTCGTACAGTTTGATGGTCTCACCAATTTTTAGCTTCAGGTCTGAAAATGTGATGACAATAGGCATGTCTTCATCAGACCATAGTTCAAACTAGCAGGCTATTTTGCAGTTTGGGGAAATAGCTGGATACATGTATTACGAATGTGCGTCTTCATTACCTCAAAAACAGCCCACTTGGGAGATTAGGGCGATACTGATGCATATGCACTTTGCATCATTACTCGGCTCGGCACGCACTTCGAAAGAGGTTTCCCCAGTGTGATGGGATCAAGAAAACTTCAGGCTGATGGAGATGCAACCAAAATAGCGCACTAATGCAAGAATGAGCGTGCTATTTCACGAACCAGGCCAAGAATTGGGGGCAAATTTTCCCAATCAAATAGCATGCTGTTTGCATCTTCATAGAATAAACAGCGGTTTAATTTGACATTGGACTAGTTTCCTACAAACAAAATAGCATGCTATTTTGAAACTTTGGTCTGGTGATGACAGGCCTTATGAAGACATTTCACCACTTCTCCTGTTCTCTGACTTCTACATCTACAACAATAATGTTAAAACAAATTGGGTAATGTGAAAAATTTCATGGGAACATGAATGCATATGCAACCATCTCAAATGAGCATCGTGAAAACAAAAATCATTTGAAATTCATCACTTAGAAAATGATACCTCCTAGTTTTCGCAGAAGCCCTAACTATACAAGGCACATCTTCTGTCCCGTCAATTTATTGGTACATCCCTGCATCATGATCTGTATCACTGCCTTTATCCCTTTTCTCTTTAAAGTAAAATCCTCCCTGGAAAAAAGTTATACACAGGAGAATAGATGTGAAATTAGGGTGAAGAGCTGGGGTCATCTGCATTTGTCCTTTCCTGTGATGAGATCTACAATGCTAGACTTGCCAGAAAAGGGGCTACAATTTGGAAGAAAAAGAGGAGGAAAGACATGGAGATGCAAGGATCTGAAACCAATCCAGGATAAAGTGAGATGCATGGCAGGATGATACCCTATCCTCAGAGGTTCTCTACCAGTCCCAAGGGCTGCAGAACATTCCTTTGATGTGTTTGTGTGTGTGGGAGGGTGGGGGTGTTGACAGGCCAACGGGGTGGGGGAGTTTGTCTCCTAATGGGAATCAGGGGCTCCTACCATATTTTTTTAGTTGTTTTTTTTTTCCACTAAAAGTAAAAACCTACATCTTTCCTGACTGTGTGGGAAGTAAGCATACTGATCATACACATGGCCCCAATCTCACCCTCAATATTGTTCTCTTCCTCCTTGCATGCCCGCCATTTCTCCTTCAAGGCCGCCTCGACCTGTTCCTTGTTGATGACAGACACTTGCTCTAGCTCCTGGTCCCTCTCCTTGGCCTGTTTCAGAAGGGTCTTGATGTGATAGAGCTGTTCCTCTTTCAACCTCTCGTTCTGACATACATTATGGGCACAAAGAGCAACAAAGTCAGTTGAAAGTACACGTGACTCTAATCTGGTCTGATTTGAGGATATGTGTGTGTGTGTGTGCATGCATGTGTGTGCATGTGTTCATGTAAGTGTACGTGAGTAAAAATTGTAAATATAGTTTTTCTTCTTCATTAGACTAAACTTTGACCTTCTGCAGGTTTTCGTCCATGTGCAATGTGTTTACTGGTTCCTCTTGGGTGCACATTATCTGAGGCAAGTTTGGGCACAATGCCCTAACAGATTGATTTGATGAGTTTGATAAAGTTACTTAAAAAAAAAAATCCAAAGATAGAATAATGTGAACTCTAATGACTTTGAATACAAAATGTACACTATTCTTCAGAAAATGTGCAAAGATGGAGACAACGACTGCCGATATTTGTAGAGTATTCTGTGTTTAAAACCTAACTAATGTCACTGAAGTGACAAGGCTTCAAAACATAATTTTAATATCAAAATTCTTATACAATTTATTATGATGGAAAGCTTACCCTCTCTTTGTTCCGTTGACCTTTTTCTTCCAGTCCCTTGATCTCATACATGAATTCTTCGATTGCATTCTCTTTCACATTTATCCTAAGTGGAGAAGAACAATGAGTTTCCACGTATGAAAAAAAACAATGCAAGATATCATGCAAGGAGGAATGGCATTTGTATTGCAACTGATTAACAAATTGCCCTACATCAACGTGAATAAGCACAGCATTTGTATTATTGTGGCTCATAAAAGAACATAGTTCAGATAGTGCATTGATATTCATACCTTTCAATTCAGTTTTGACAAACTATAAGAAGTACTTCTCTTTCTTAATTACTGTAGGTAATATTGATTGTATTTCTGTCTGCAAATTGCTACATTTTTCTAAATAAGCAAAAATGGTCACATGCATACTATATATGTATGAAATGTTTACACATGAAAGTCTCAATGCACAAAACTGTCTTGCTCTGAGTGACAGTCAAAATTCATTTTCAAATTGCTTTACACAAACCTAAAGTATCTTTCATCAAGGTAGCCATCATTTGCACCGTTGTTTGTCACATATTTAAAATGATTATTAGTCATTAAACAGCATGTTGGGCAGCTTTTTTTTTTTTTTTTTTAAAGAAAGATGAAAAACAAAAAATGTGGTGACTTACTGATAGGCTAGGATTGCTTCCCTTATTGTCATCTGAGGCTCCTTCTCCTTCTTCTTTCCGCTCTTCTTTCCACTCTTCTTTCCACTCTTCTTTCCTTTCTTCCCCTTCTTCCCCATTTTCTCTGATGTCTGGAAGCACTATCTGCAATTACCACATATACAAAAAAAAAAAAAACATTCTTTATCACTATAGCAATGTAAACCAGGCCATGTCAAATCTAACTAGACTAGATCTACATTTGTAATGCATGAAAACTTTCGTGTCTGAGCAGTAGAGCATAAGTCTAGTAGTTAACATGATTAAAGTTGCTACTAGTAGAGTAAAAGCCCCAATTTCCGGACACTTAAGCTTTTTTGCAATATTTATTCAACTCAAATAATACACACAACATTATCTATAATAATGTATGTTAAATATATCAACCTAATTTTTCCCAACATTGATTTTGTTAAACAGATCATAAAATTTCACAAAATCCCAAAATATTATGACCTTGTCAAGTCCCCAAAATTCGGACAGCATCTCCAAAATTCGGACACGCGCGCAATGTTAATACGCATACAAGGCCGCTGAAAAATCCGCGCGCGCCATACCTTGTTGGTGCAAGGTTGCATCGGTGATGTTGCGGCGCCCGTTCGTGTCCGAATTTTGGGGACTCTGCACTTGCATTCAGCCCCTGTACATTTATTCACTGCATCGGCACGTACGGAGATTTTGTTTTTATTTTGCGTTTTTGAGGATACCATCACACTCTGAGCTTGCAATAAACGAAAAATCTCGCAATAGAACGGCATAATTTTTCAATTTTTAGCACTTTTTCGGCGACCCCGATTCTTTACACAGGACCTAATTTGCGCGCGCTTTGGAAAAGTTGCGATTCTGCGATTTTGAAGGCAAAATTTAAGATTTTAGATGGATTTTTGGGGGTGACTCAGGCACTTTCCTGTGGTGAACGAGTGTGCTAGTATGTGAAACGATGTGATATGCTTGTGTTGTGACAGTCCACTTTGCTGCCTTGTGATAAGTGGCAAGTGTCCGGATATTGGAGACCGGCCGAAAATTGGGGTTCTTACTCTATACGTACTGGTACACATGATACATAGTTTTTCTTCTTTTTAATTTACATCACAGACACAAGCAATGTTCGGTACTGTTATAAAATTAAAGTGCTCAATGTAATGAAAGTGGAATAAGGTAAGAGAAGAAACAAATCATTGTGTCAAATTTCATCCTTAATGTGGACCACTAAAAACTTTCTAAAGTTACACCACCGTCATTAAATTTTGTTGGGTTTGTTGTAATTTACGCACGCAATGGCATATTGCTGAATTGAAGCATCTTGCTGCAGCACACATATTTGACATAGGGCCTAGCTAGACAGCTTAACCTTATTTTGTCGGTTGTGAAGTTCTAAACCTAATGAACTAAGTTAGAGAAGAGTAATTTAGATCAACATGTGTTACTGTTATGTTTAGTCTTCTCTGTCTTGCTTGTCTTCTGTGAATGCTTGGTTTGGTGCAGTCTAGAGCACCTATATGGCGATGGTTGAGATTGTTAAAATTAATGCAGCGACATGGAAGTAAGCATGTGGGACTATAGACAGAAAGATCCGTCTGTCCGGAGGACTCTTTTATGTTTTGCCATTAACGCTGTCCTCCGTAGACAGACGGAAGGTTGCAGTACCCATTGCTGTGTGGATGTTCTTAACCACTGTCTCTATGGAAAATTGGGTGAGGTACCTCACCCTTCTCGATTGCGTCTAATTCACGGCCCTAGGTCGGCAAATTTAAGCTTGTATAGTAAACTCAACTATTCAATAATTCATTGCACTCACCAGATTAATGAATAATCCAACATTTTGGTCGAATTTTCAACGTAAAACACACATCAACCAGCCCGTCGCGTCGTCATGTTCAAACTGCAGAAACATACAGTATGAATCTATTAGCCAATCACATGCGAGGTAAATTTCTACGTGTTTTTTTAATGAAACACGTACCTCGCATGTGATTGGCTTACAGATTCAAAATGGCGACTTACAGCTAGCGAACGGCGATGTTGCGATATGGATAACATTTCTGCGGTATAACCCAGTTACTGTGAGTATTTCGATTGCACAATGTGAGAAATTAACTGCAAATATTGCTGCATAATGTGTCATGTCATGTCAAACTTGTTTGAATGTAAAAAAGTTGCCTGAAATTTGGTTTATCGTAACGTTTGATCTGTGCGCTACTGCCACACAGGAGCTGGCATCATTGACTTCGGTCTGTATACGGAGGGGATCCGTGAAGCCAGACGCAGTCTCCGCGGAACATTCCCCGACGGACAGATACAGACCGATCTTTCGGTCAAGTGGGACTATACACAGGCGTTCACCCTTCACTTTGATGACACTGCAAATCCAACTTCTGTTCTTCACGTAAAAACAAAAACACTGATTTCAAAGGTATACTTGTAACATTTGTACTCAATCTTCCGTCTAAAGATATCTTTACGAGGCTTTATATCACATACATTACCTTATCATCGTATCCTCTTCTGGCGACTACAGTGCAGTTCGCAGTGACAAATTAATTGGTTTCCAAGGAACGCAACGCTATCCGACAGACGCCCTCACGTGCCAAGCATGGTCGTCTTCTCCGTCTACACTATGTACGTACAAGTACGTCTATTGAGCTCTCCGTCGCGTCGTTGTCACCTCTGGGATATTCTGACCTGTGACGAATAATTATTTTGAAACAATCGTGACAAATAATCTTAGCCTGGCCCAGTCATCCCTTTAGCTTGAGGGGTTCCACTTCACTTCCTACCACCACAGAAACTACATGATGACAGATTCATTTTTAGCATTTATTTGCTCACTTAGCTTATATGGTTATACATTTGTACTTCAAAAATAACATTCTACATTTTGGGCGAAATTCCTCTTCAAATTTCGTTACTTTATTTGAAGAGGAATTTACCTAAAATGTATTATATTCTAATCAATATGTCATCATCACTGGAAAATCAGGCACAGTGGAGAAACATTACAAAGAGAACATAAAGTCCACATGCACAAAATTTTCCACTTCTATCATAAAGAAAGAATACTTGACCTTAAGAAGGCGAGGGAGAAATGATTTCCATTTATTTTGAACATGCGTCAGTAACGAGCAGAGGGAATGAGTAGTATTGTGTGTTATTGAGTATGGGTGCTGAAGCCTGTCACCATTTAAATTCACATGCGTGGTTCTTAACTTGTAAGATAGAAGCGAAAGCTATCTTTACAAGGCAACTTATCATGAAAGGTTGGCTTGTATGATATTTTCTTCTTCTCCGAGCGTTAAGTAATTACATTTACGTATGAAAAAAAAATGTATCAGATTTTCCGACTACTATTTATCCATATTCTTAAAATCTCATTATTTTTTTTGAATGTTGATGTAGTTTACTGGAAATGTGACAAGGATGGCCAAAGACATTCAGAGGTGGAGAACCTCCGTTGCTGCTCTACATGTCAAGCGGTATAAAGGGCAGTAAGAAAGTTTACTCTAATAAAATGCGTGGATAACATATCTTAAATAAGGTTTGTGCAGTATCATGTATCCTTGTAACAACACTGAAGTTTAAAGGTGACAGTGACCTTCGGATCACATATCGTTTCCTCTGTTGTTGTTTTTTTTTCTGTTCCATCTATGTTTCACCATTATTCAAATCATCATTATTCAAATCATATTATTACACTATTGTCAACATTGTTAAATCAACTGTTCTTACATCTGCAGAATGTGGTTGTCTGAATATCACTATTAATGCATTGAGAAGATTCTGTTAGTGTCCCAGGTATTTTTGCCTTTCATTTTTGTTTCTCTTTATTTTGGTCCTACGTTGCATCCGTGCTCCTCATCTTTACACTCTGTTCAGAATTTGGGACCTACGCTTAACAAGCTCGCTTTTAAGTAGGTTCCGTCATATTTCTTTAGCGTTATACATAGAACCAAACGTACGATGATTGACCACTGAATATGTTTTACATTCTTACATTAATTTACTGTACATCCAAGCCGGATGTTATGATTCACTATGTTTTTATTATATTTGATGTACATTCCTTCATTGAGAAGTATGAAAATAAATTGAATTGAATTGAATTGAATGTTACACGCTTATTGTAGGCCTACTACTCTTAATACTGTATGTTTGTATGTATGATACCATCAAACTGATAATGATAATGATGAGTATTATAATAGTGTTACTTTAATCGATAATAAAGTACAATAATGATTGAAGTAAGAACAATCGTGATGATCCTAATATGAAGCGTTTAGTGTACAATCAACTCTCAAATCTACCAAGAAATTAGAGTCAGTATGGAACAAGAAAACCATACAGGACTCAGAAAGTGTGTGTACAATGCTTATTTATTGATTTATCAATATTGTCATGCGAGAAAGGGGGGAATTCGAATTTAGTCAAAGAGGGGGGGGGGGAGGGGTGGTTCCTTGACACTACTCCTTCATCACAAGTTGATGTCCCCATCGACAACATTCAGACTTTAATTTTCTTCAGTATCGTACTCGCAGGCTATTCCTCATGCCAAATTTGTATACTAATATGCTCAAAGCTAGAGCCATTGTTGTTTCTGTACATAATTTTGGATCTACTTTTCTTTAAGAATGCGTATCAGTCAATTCTTACTTTGCAACCTCTTAACAATTATGCCAACCAGAAATCATTGTCCATGCATGCATCCCAGGTCTTCTCGCTCGGCTTTATGCTAAACCACATGTCTGCAAACTCTTGTAGCCAAATCTTCATATCGTTGTCGTTGTTATACATGTTCTCTGATTGCAATTTTCCGCACACCCATAGCATGGCTTCAAAAAAAAAAACTCACTCTGAACCTTATTCTTGAAAAAAGCTTTATGTCCTCGTTTGTGCTTGATATGTTCAGGCAAATTTATCCACCTGCTTTTTCTACTACAATTTTATGCCACATAAGAGCTTGTACATTTCTCCTTACTCCGCGTCTTCTTGTGTTTGTGACACAGATCACTCATGACGCTTCCTTCTCACCTGTGTGTCACACGGAATTTTCCTTTATTTTCCGTCTGTCCCTCGACATTTTGTATTTGTCCATCCCTAGAGAACACGGTTTCATTATTCACTGTGCATTCCAGTTATTACCAACTGCAAGGTCATTACCTCATGTGAACGCAGTGTGGTATGCATATGCTTACCAACTGAATGTTGTTTTTGTAACTCGTTTCCAAGAGACATACGGTAATCTAAGTCATGAACATGTATTTGTTCATGTATGATCAGAATTATTATGATCAGAATTATTAACCATGCTGGGTATTTATCTCACACTAACGCCTTATTTCAGAAAAATAAGATTTTAAAACTGAAAGATTTGTTTGGTTATAATTTAGGTATTTTTATGTATAAATTTTCCTCAAATGATCTTCCTGGTGTCTTTTTACAGATGTTCATAAGAAACAATTCTGTCCACCACTATCCAACTCGCCAGAGTGACGTTTATCATCTTCACCTTCCACGAACTCGAACAGTTTTCGCTAAAAACACAATTATGTATACAGGTCCTAAATATTGGAATGATCTCCCAACAGAGGTTAAAAGCTGTCTGTCATTATCATCCTTTAAGCGTAAACTCAGACAGCATGTATTGAATAGCTACAACACACAAGTGCACTAAAAATCCTTTTTATTATGCTGATGGCTGCTCTGTTATACTACTCGGTTGTTGCCATGTGAACAGACTCATGCATACATTTTAGTTGCATGCCCTCTCAAATTCCTTCCCATCGGTGTTTTTCATTCCACTTCTAGTAAGACCTTGGTCGTGTCGCATAGTTTCCCCTCCTTTCTTTCTTTCCTTTCTTTTATGCATCATTGCAGCTGGTTGGTATATCACATATGGGAATTGCAATTGATTCATGTTCTCCATTTTTCAAATCTTTCCCCGTGTCTATGGAAGCCGGAATGTTTAAACCCTAAAATTATATAGTACTTAAGTATTCACGTCATTATCACTCCCATGTCAAAATTGCTTTTAGAGCAACTGCTATAGTGTGCAGCTTGTGGTTACTTGTTCTCATTTTATCACACACATAAATACATGTGAGAAGAATCTTCTGAGCCCCGAGTAATAGTCATTCTCTTTTATTTATCCTTACTTTTGGTCTTAATTGTACCCGTGCTCCTCATCCTGTTCCCGTTACTAGGCTTTTGTTGGGACCTACACTCAACAAGCTTTGCTTTTTAGTAGGTTCCATCGTATTTCTCTTCGCATCCTTTACTTTGATTGAAAATGACACATCGACCGTTATGTATTACTTTTGTATTCCTATTTCTTCATGTATATATACAAGCTGGACATTCTGTATTGTATTTTGTTATATACCATGTATTTTCCATCGAGAAATACGAAAATAAATTGAAATTGAAAATGATTCAACAGGCTCTTTTACCAACAGGTTTTCTCAACAGTCTGGCTCTGAATTCTCAACAAAACACAATTAAACAGACATAGTATAGACATAGCATGCAGTTCTTCATCCTCGTTAGCCAATGCTGGCGCTTCAGGCCGACTCGTTTTGACTGTCCTTTTGATTTACTCAGTGTTGCCCCTGACTTCTCTGTATAGTAGCTCGCGTATACCGCATGGCCGGCGGAACCGTGATGGGGGCTGGGGGGCTCGGGCCCCCACACTTTTTGTGCATCATACAAAGGAATACATAAGGTGTCATCACTTTGGGCCCCCCCACTTTTTTTTTTAACCCGGAAGTACGTAAGTGGCACTAGATAGAAACATACCTTTTTTTTTGTCAGCTGAAAAACTGGAAATGGAAGGGGAGAGATGAGGTGAGGACCTTTTTTTTTTTTTTTTTTTTTTTTTTTTTTTGCTTGTCAGCTGAAGAAACCCGGAAATGGAAGGGGAGAGATGAGCTGGGGACCTTCTTTTTTTTTTTTTTTTTAGCTTGTTAGCTCATGAAACCCGGAAGTGGGCCCCCCACACTTTTGAAAACGCTCTGCCGGCCCTGTACCGTACGTTATTTTGGTGATACGGTGGAAACCTTGCTTCATCTTTCTGATTTTTCACAATCACATCATCCTCCCCGCCACTGTCTCCGGTATTTGCGACAACCTAATCTATAGTCGTGCAGCAAGTGCTACATGAGCTGGCACTACTTGCTGTGCTTGCTCGATCCCACTCATTATCAAAGACAAACAACTCAAGTTCTTCTTCGATGCGATTCTTCATCTTGGATTCTTCTTTCTCCCGTCCCTTTTTGGTGTGATGTCAAACGTAGTTGTGGATTTCTGTGTTTCTTTCACTGTCATGTCTGTATCTTTCTTCTTCGTTTCTGTCACCGTGGTGTTCTGTAAAGCTAAGGTAAAGGAAAACAGAGGAATGAAACAAAAAGATTATAGAATACACATAATAATGCAATGTACGTCACACTTTCTGTGTTGTTTTTTCGGACAGTTTGCCAAGTTTTGCTCTAAAGTAGGTCAAGATAGGACTGGCCTCCCAAAGTGGAGATGAGACGCGCGAAAGTTAACTCGCGCTTACTGTTACGTCACAGTAACGGGAGGGCGTACCATGAGCGCGCAATTGTCACCCCTAGTAATATCGATGTATAGTACAGTAAGCATTACGGAGTTCGTTATTGTCCAGGCGAAGGTAGTGAGTGTCCTACAATAAGAAATTTTTGAGAAATCATATTTTCGAAACCTCTCAAAGATAAAATATAGCCGACTTTCGCATAATATCATAATCTGAGCGAATATGGACAAGTCAGGGAAGAAACGAGGGAGCGCCAACAAGGCAAAGAAGGCCCAAAAGGAGAGCACACGCCTGCCACCCATCCAGGTCAGGGGTTCGCGCATCGACTCTTCCCAAGGGCGCCCCACCAACGCCGGCATGACAAGTGCCGTGGAAGAGCTGCACGACTCCCTGCTACAGCTGGAGAGAAGTAAGCTACAAAGTGATGATGTGTGAATGTGGCGTTGAGATGACGGATGGTGGTAATGATGAAGATGAGTTTTGGAATGGAGATGAAGATGATGAATACCTGTGATCTGGCTGATATGATTTGGTTTGAGAGGAAGTACCTGATTAACTAACACACCAACCAACATTTTGCATATGTAGTATTGATGTGTACCTTGCTGGATGAGGTCAGCTTTGAGGACTCGTGGCTTAACCACACAGGTGACAGTCTCAGTCACAACAAATTCTGTACATTGTTCAGGTCAAATCGGCAGAGCCCACTGTCGACAGGCGGCAATGTACTTAGGGCAGGACCTCATCCATCCTGGTTCCTTTGATGTATTAAGATCCTGCTAATCCTTTATTTTCTCATTGTATGTTGATAGCAAGGTTCTCGAATGGAAATCACTCACAAATTGTTAGGTTTTTTGTGGTTACGGAGATCTTCGATATACTTTAAACAATTAAACGGAGTAATGAAAACATTAATTTGTATCAATTTACACTGTTTTTATTCCAGGTGATTGTATTAGAGCACGAAGTCCCCTACCTAATGTCGAAGTAGCCTGCAAGCATCACACAACTTTACCCATAAACTTTAGAAAACATTCTCTTGAAATTGTGAATATTGCCGACTTGTAAAAATGATTCCTTCATTTTATATAATCAGTTTAATTTACAACAACATTTTACAGATAGATATCATAATGAGGATATTACTCATGACGGGATGGAACGATGCATGCTTTTAGCGCTACATGCCATCATAGAAATAATAGGAATTATGCGGTGATATGTATAGTTACGAATAATTAATATTGATATGAAATTGTTTGATTAAGGGCTTTATATCGAGTAGTGGTTCCCTGAAGGGTTCACCACATTGGAATCAGGTCTGCTCCTTACAGAAAATGAAATTCCTCTATAACTTTTGTCTTCTATCGAGTACCCGTATTCGGCGTAACGATCATTTCCGTAATTACGTCCATGGTGCGTTTCCACGTTTTGAGTATAATCCTTTATTAGACACAAACTATCTAATCTTCAAAGCGGAGGATCGACACCTGTCTTTTTTTTTATCATGTCAGCAAATACGCTCGATTTTAACTGGGACAAGCTTGCTTCTTAGTAGGTTACATCATATTTCTTAAGCATTTATTCTCAGATTCCAACTTTCATAGATCGACCTTTATGTTCTTATGTTTGCAATATTCTATTATGCCTCCTAGCTGGATAACATGTATTATTTCAGTTTGTTATATTTCATGTATTTTCATTGAGAAATGTGAGAAAAGTTACGATTACTTTTGGTTTCAGCGAGTACGTAATGAGCTTTCCTCCTATATATCAATACATTTTACCACTTTACAGAAAGGCTGTTATTGAGACTTTCATGACGTAGATACGGACAATAAACATAGTAGACCCAAAATAACTATACACATATAAGTTCTCAAAGTTAATATTAAGCTGTCTGGTATAAGTTTGAACCTGTCGGCATTTTACTTGTATTTGGTCATTCATGATTTTTTACGATTTATTTTTTCTATTTATGTGGCATCATGCATGACTTTGAGTGATAATAACCTATTCATTTTATCGTTTACACATTGTCATATTTATCGTAAGTGTCTCATTGTCCCAAATCCACACACACAACTAACAACTTGACTCTCAGAGCCGACTTTTCACAATACCGTGCCCGAAATCACGGAGGTAGAATCACGCGTGAATTTGTGCGCTTATCTACCATTAGGCATACATTCTGTGTTTTACCTCCACTTTTTAGTATCTAAAAGTGAAAGTTTGTATTTTTTAATTGAAAGCACCATTTTAAAGGTGAATTTAATGAAATAACGATGTAAAACAAAATAAAAGTCATCTAGATTAGATACGAATTAACAAAGTTACAAAATTTTGAATTTTCCACTGCTTTTAGAAGAGTAAATCTAGAATAGAATATCTCATCAAGGTAAACATGATTATTATATAGTAGGGGTCATTCCACGAGACCGACACCCACGAGTTCGATATTGGGGGTGGGGGGGGGGGGGGGGGGGGAAGGGGAGGCCCGCGAGTCTTACAGCTCATGAGCTCGACACTATATAGTCAAAGAATGTCGATGAGTCTGACAGTAGGCAAAAAAAGCCTACGAGTCTAATTCTGAAAAACCGAACGAACTTTACGTGTATCGTAATAATTAAACCGGGGGAGGGCGAGGGCATCATCATCGGGAAATCAGTTCAACAAGCTGGCATTATCATAGAGATTTTTTGCGCTTTTCTTATAACATGGTGAATAGGGATTCTTCACGAGAATCAATTTCTGAACAAGAATTTTAGCGGAATTATATGAAGAGTATTTCCGGTAATTTTTTAAAGATTCTCATTGAATTGTTAACATATTTGCAAATCACGAAGCGCAAAAACAATACGCGCTGTTTTCACTTGAAGATAAAGCAATTCACCTTTGTTTTATGACAAGTTTGACTGTTGTGTTCTCCGTGACACTAACGAAAATGTAGTTATCACAGTAATCAAATGAAAGTATATACGTACTTAGTTTCGGATGTTCGTCCATCAACCCTGGAGTAATACAGGCGATCGTGGATGTTTCGTATAATGTTGTCCCACAGATTGATCGGACCTCTGATTGTCTTCTCCTGTGTGCTCTATATATAGCCGCATGATATCACATGATGTGAGATGTATATCTGTCCTCCTGCCGTTAAAGAGAGAGCAAGAAATATGATTCAACAGTAGGTCCCGCCAGTCATCCTGCTGCGCGCATTGCGGGATCCTGCGGTAGAACGCCAGTGATAACAAATATCTCATCCATTACGTAATACTATGTAAATGGTCAAGATTATAGATAAAGTGACATGTGAGGAGAGAAGTGGAAATAAAATTATTACATTTTAGTAGGCCTAAGCTCATCCGCTGTAAGATATGTCACATTATAATTATGTATATTACAGACAGGCAGAGGCTCCGAGAATATCATGAAAGGGCTGCTGCCAGAACGGCAAAATCCACTGGCAAGACGGGTACACCATCAACCGTGGCACCACCAAGTACTCTGACAGGGTCGACCACATCTACCAGGCCGATCCCAATTACCAGCAGGAGCGTCCACCTGCCTAGCCTGACTCCGGTATCTGAGGCACCTACACCTCCTTCTCACCGGAGGGTGAGCGTCAGTCAGACCACTGCTATGGCCAGTAACGTCTGCCTGCCACCTGTAGGCAAGAGGCCGTCGCCACCAAAGACGCCCAGGAGACCTGGCGCAGTGCGTGCCCGCTACCAGGCCCAGAAGAGAAGTGGTGACATCAAGAGTCCCATGCCACCTAGGATCAAGGCGGAGATCATCAACCTTGAGCTCCCAACACCACCACCCATGCAGGTACACGCACAGCCACAGTTCATGCCCCGACCACCTTCGGACCCGAAGCCAGCTGTGCAAAACATCAGCAAGGTCCGTCCGCGACGAAGTGCCGCCACGGTTGAGAGCCAGGCGCCGTATCAGAGCACTCGACCGAAGCTCCCGCGGCCCGGCTCGGCAGTCCGACGACGTCCCTTTGCCGACCACACAGAGTCCTTCAGCGAGAACGCACTTCCTTATAAGATCATTAAGGAAGAAATCACGGGACGAGTCTGCTGCGTATCGACCAGGCAGCTGGCGAAATGTCGCGTGCGGCCCCGTTACGAGCCCGTGAACAGAGGCCTGGAGATTCTCCCAACTTCCGAGAGCCCCGTCAATGAAGTCTGTGAGTTTCATCCTCGTTCGTGGTGGCATCTCATTCAGAGTCGAAAAATTAGTTGGTGTATATCTAGAAAAACATCCTAAATAATGCGTCTGTTATTCAGATTATATTGAGATGAAGTGGAAATATCAGTCTTATAATAAAAAAAAAAATCGAATAAGATTTTGAATTAGTACTGATCATCACAAATAACTTGCAGTCAAGACATTACTAATACACTGTATTTGTACACATTTTCTGTGATTATTTCTATTGAAATTTGTTACGCATTGGTCTGTAATGTATTTAAGCACAGAAAATTGTATACAACATGTACATGTTCAAGTTTAGAGGTATAGGTTAAACATTTTTATTGGTGCCTAAATCCTTTTAGTTTGATGTAGTATGTTATACAGTGTAGTTATTTTCTTCAATATTTTTAGCACTTTCAAATTTCGTGTGTTCATGTACACTTTAGTGAGCTCCCGCTCGTCACGGCATTCCTCTACCAGCCATGAGGACGAAGTCGAATACGAAGACGACTTTGAAGCGGACAATGGGAACAACCGCACGCAGACTTGCAGTCGGCCTGCTACTGAGGAGGCCGAGGAGGAGATCGAGGAGGAAGTTGAGGAGGAAGTTGATACCGAGGGAGGTAAATACACGTTGACAAATGAACACATCAGCACGCCCAACGCAGTGATGGAGGCGTATATAATTTACTCTCCCTTTCACATGATGCTTTTAACCGCCTATATTTCATAGTAGTTTGTTTTGAATGACTATATATATTAAGCAGATGCATCGTACCTATCAAGAATCACTTTAAATTTCCTCTACATAATATACTATCTTAAGGTCAGTTAATAGTCAACCCTCTAAACTAAACGCGCAATGATGACCCTCCGAAAAAGTGTCAACTAGTTTTTGTTTTTGTTTATTCCAGCTGCACTTGTGCAGGCCTACATGTTGCAAACAAAAAGCCTAAATCTACCTTGTTTATGATTATTCTGACCAGATCAAGAGTACGCCTTCTCTGCCGAGGACAACATCGAGGAGTGCTCTGACGTCGAGGAGGAGTATGATGAGGAAGGGGAAGAGGAGATGAGCACCTCCGACCGTGGCGGCCTGCAATACTCATACAAAGAGGAAACCATCTTAGGCGAAGACGAGATGGCGGAGGAGGAAGAGGAGGAGGAGGAGGAGGTGGAAGAGGAGTGGGAGTTAGAAGTAGAGGAAGAGGGGGAAGGCGAGGAGGAGGGGGAGGCGGGGGAGGAATAGGGGGAGGTGTGAGGGGAGGAGGAGGAGGAGAAGGTAGGGGGAATAAGGGAGGGTGAGGAGGAGGAGGAGAAGGAGGAGGAGGAGGAGGAGGAGGAAGCTGAATTTAGAGGCGAGACGCGCTTCCTTCCGGTCACCACTGCCGGAACCACCCCGCCGGAAATACCGTGGTTGAACCGACGTCGAGTCACTAGTACCATTTCGGGATGATGGCGATGATGCAGCTGATGTTCGACCGACCATTTCCCGTCAAGGGACACACCTACAACTTCTCTTATCAATTTGATTGCTAGGCCATCAGAATTCATAACCCAATATATTCTTGATCAAGAGCGTACTGAATCTATTCCCGAGTCATATTTTCAGCCATCCCTTCTGGCTTAATTGAAACAGTCACTATGATCCACTCATTTCAATTTTCTTGTTAACATAAATTATTCAGGGTAGGTGGAATTACTCGCGTTTTCCTTAAGACAGGTTGGTTTAACATGATCTTCACCGGGATCTTCTGGTTGGTAAAAAAAGAATACCCGATTCATGATGTTGGGGTAACGTTAATAATCCGTTAGTGCATTCATTACTAAATAAAAGGATATAGGGATTTAATGTTCACCTGCTATCTAGTTCGTAAAACACAATGAGTCCGACAATATGCACAATAGTGCACAGGAATACCACAGGCGTTGAAATTATAATATGGAAAAGCTGGAACAAGGGGAGGGGTGGAGGTTGAAGGAATTATGTGCTGGGATAAACAAGGGGTCAAAGCTTCATAAAAATGATGGGTTACTGTTGTATAGATGGGCAAGTTTTGTAGATACGTCCTCTCGTAATGGTTTAAGGTTTAATGGGCGGGGTGGGGCTTAGGAATGGATCAGATATCGTCCACGAGGTATTCACATACCGGGGACATTATTTGCTATATCGTTATCATTATCATCACTGATTTTAGCACTATCATCATTGACGACACAATACAACGGGAGAAGGCTTCGCCGCGTATAGGAATCGAGTGCTTTAGATTCTGAGCTTTCGTGCAGAAAGGCTTGACGCATCCAAGAAGATACCTGCACATGCAGTCGCATTTACAAATTAACGCTGCCATAAAAAGAGTTAGATAAAGTGTTTGAAAAAAAATAAGATGATCGGTTGGTGACACGTCATTTTCTCCCGTGGCAACTGCTCCAGTCTTACTTTCACCAAGGACTTGGGGTTAGGGTTAGGGTTGTAATATGGTTTTAGGTTTAGTTTGATGTGAAGATTAGGAGAAGGGTAAGGGTTATATTTGTGGGTAGGATATTTTGTTTAGCTTAGCATGCAGATATTTCACGGGTTCAATGTTGTCGCAGGAGCAAATGTCATGGAACCTCATTATCATTATCATTGTCATCATTACAAATATTGCTGTTATTTTTATCTTAGTATCTTAATATTAGTATTAGTATTATTTTTATTGCAATTATCATTGTTTTCGTTATTGCTATTATCATTGTTTTTACTATTGTTATTACACTGTATTATTATTATTGCTATTATCATTGTAATCATTATCATTATCGTTGTCATTATTTCTTAAATCCTTTATATTGTAACCGATCGGTTGTGCGACATTTCCTCCTGCGAAAATTGCTCTCATGAAATATCTGCACGCTAAGCCAAACAGAAAGTCCTCCCACGAACATAGCATTAACCCTAATCCTAATCCTCACATCAACTAAACCTGAAACCCTATCATAACCCAAACCCTATCTCTATAGTCCTTGGTGAAAATAAGACCTGAACAACTGTGGTAGGAGTAAATGTCGTGTCGTCAACTGATCATTTCATTTTTTCAAGCACTTTATTTCTACAGCAGCGTTTGTAAAATATGGCTGTATGCAAGTATCTTCCTGAATGCATTAAGCCTTTCGGCACGAAAGCTCAGAGTTAAAATTACTCAATTCCTCTATGCTTTAAAGTTTAATCCTGCTATACTTTCGTGTATAGGTGTCCATAGCTTTGCATACCGCGGCCCGCGAGGTCTCTGCCGCCTGCTGAAGACCAAGCAGGTATTTGCTGCTTTCCATCATACTCGGTGCAGAGTCGTTCAGGCGTATCTTGTATATTGCCACAGCCCACAGATGCGCAGCGGAACATCTCGCACGCTCTCTGCATCGCCGTAGAATCCCACGGGCTTGTATACCTTTTTATGCTTATCTCTGGGCAACTCCAATATCGCAATGAATAGGCCTAACACCAAAAACATATACCCCTTTCTTGCACTCAAATCATCTCCCGATGGTATTATCACTTGATTTAATCCTGGGTCAAGAATTATAAAATCACGTCTATCCCTGTAAACAAACTCTACATCTTCCGAAGATATGAACATATAAATCTTCCACCACTGGATGCCCATTGCATCATACACCGAATATCATACGAAAGTTAAGTAAGAAAAATACCCTCTTGATCTTCTACAGCAATATAGAAAGATCTGGCAAGTTTTTAATAACTACTGAAATGCTCTGTATAATCTAAAGCAATTCTCATGAATACAGCTAGTCTTTGTTCTGGCACACAATCGTCTCGTCATTACAGTGCCGTCGAGTCTTCCCAACGCGCTCCCCCGTAATGACATTGGTGTACCTGATTTCAGGACTTAACATAAAAAACAAACATACAAACACCTCTCTATTTCTGTCTTCAGTCAACGTGCTGAGAAAGAAACACAACAAACAAACAAACAAACAAAGAAACAAACAAAAAGCCCGCGAACTCTGCCTGTGCGGTCGATATAGCTGGAAATCAATAATAATAATAATAATAATAATAATAATAATAATAATAATAATAATAATATTATTATTATTATTATTATTATTATTATTAATAATAATAATAGTAATGATAATAATGACAACAACAACAATAATAATTTGTTTACTGGGGAAGGAAAAATGTGTAAATATGATCGGGAATAAATCATGTATCAGTTTATCACTATCCGGAGGTGAAGCGACTGCCATCTTGCTTCACCACCACCACAATACTCTTTGTGATACATCCTCAAAAGAGTAGGTCCATATCGAAATAACTATTCCATTGTAAGTCATCGCTGCATCATCGCCCTCTTAAAATGGTCAATTCATTACTGGAAATTTCCATCATTCTCGACATCGACCACCAGCCGATGTCGATCACCACCTCGACAACCAGCCTTAAAATGGTGACAACAAACATCCAAGTGTCACATGAGGCGGGACCCGAAGTCAGTGTCGCCTTCTTCTCCTCAGTCGAACGTTTCCCTCCTCTATAGCGAGATTCTTCCGCAATGCTCACTTCATCATAACCATCAACACAAAACAGCAACACCGCATCTGTCAAAACGCAACGTCATAGAATAATTCTTAGCCACCTCAGACTTAAACGTCATGCAATGACTGGACTTCTGCACCATCGAACCATTAGAACTGTGGAAAATGGAAATGATTGTGATGTTTGGTCTAAATCAAATTAGGATTAATTTCTTTTGTGCGATTTTCTTCAGGTTAATTTTTCAATCTGAGTGACCGTTCTCTATGACGAATATCATGTGCAATACTGTTAAAACATTTTTTTTTTTTGCTTAATGCATCTATCATTATACAAGAGGATTGAAAAAAAAAATCAACTGTGCTATGAGAATATCTGATATTTTAAGTAAGGAAATTTATCATGCTGTGAGAATACCAGCTGATGTAATGTCATATATAAAAGCAAAGAAAAAAATCTACAAAGAAAAAACAACAACAAACTAACAAGAAAACCTACGACTCCCGGATCGCAGACCACCACAAAGGTGTCACGCAACAAACCAACTTCTACCAGTTTGATAAAGAGCTATAACTGCTCTCATATCTTATTAAGTCTACAAATTGATGAGAATTAAAGATGAAATATGCAATATAACTCCGAATATACAACGTATACGTATTGAAAGTAAGTTTATATTGAGAAAATTTATTATCATGTGCGCATGGCAATAAAAAAAAATGTTTAAAAATCGTATCAAGTGTGTGAAAATCCTCTTTGCTTTTATTGAGTCAAAGTTTCGAATTGATAGCATCATGGCGGCCGTTTGATGTGTGAAAAACACTACATTGTCAAATGTCTGGTTATCTCTGCTAGAATGCTTTCTGCAAGTGAAATGTATAAGATACTTTCCACAGTACATTAGTAGACATTCAACAAAAACGACAACTAAGAACCGCTGGCCTACACACACACACACACACACACACACACACACACACACACACATGTATTTCACGGATTAGTAGGATGTAAAAGCAGGATGAAAGCTAATTATGTGGATTGAGTGAATGCAGCAACATTAGTATGTAGAACACATCACTGAAAGTCCAGGGAAAATATCACATTCCGTTTGGAAGCTATGATTGTTTTTTTATTTGGTGCCGCCATCGCTGGAGGAGAAGACCTCAACATGTTGTGACGTCAACGTATGGGCAACGATGATGAAAGAGCAACATTGACTTACCTCTTTCAGAAAGCAGGGGGAACAATATTATGTAGTGTCAGAAACAAGCCAAAAGAAGATGTACTCAAAAAAAAAAAAAGTTTGTAGAATAATATTTAAATTATATCGTTTTCATACGTGACGTCATAAACCGTAGTGGTTTTCTCACCCAGCAGTGGCCACACCGAAACTTTGAACATATGGCCTACGTGTACATGTATTTAACTTTTGAACAGATTGTCCGATTTTCGTCAAACTTTCACTGATGTGTTCTACTAATGCTATATTACTGCATTCACTCAATGAACATGTATACTCTGGTTCACTTCCATCTGAAATCACGTTTTATACAAAGAATCTTGAGTATTTGCTTTAAGCCATTTCCATGGGTGCCTTGTAATTTTATACCTTCCTTAGCCTACTTGAATTATTCAGACTCTTTATGCATATTCAGTTACTCAATTATATTCAAATATTCAATTTAGTGAATTAAATCTAAAAGTCAAATCCTCATGCGATACGTGTACAACACATGACAAGCTTATTCTTTTTCAACATGGAATGATTTATTCCCTCAAAATCACAGTCATAAAAACATTGAGTGTGTACAAAATGCAGTTTGTTCATTGAACATCTAAGAACTATACATCGAAAGAATATCACAAAAGGACCCGATTCATAGAATTTTAAGTACGTGTAAAAGGTGTCTCTTCATTACTACTTCATGGGACGTATCACACTATTGTTCACAGCCTCCGCACTGCTGATTATCGTCTTTTAATTATGATCGCAACATTTTGTTAGTAAATCGGCAGAAGTCCCCACATATGCAAATTACATGTAGCTACGCTAAACGTCTTGCTCGCGCGCGCAGTCAGATTTGAAATTCCTACACCACGAATCTAGAGTGTATAGATATGTCTGAAATAAATCAAACACTGTGTCTCACGGCTTTGCAGGACAAAGGATAATCAACATTAAATGATGTGACAGAAGGATCCAACTAGCCTCGGTAGCTTCCAGAGGGAATTTATAGATCTATAAAATGGACTAGTATTCTATCATTGGTCCTATGTTTGGATGACTCATGGGGATTACATCAGAGTGTGAAGGAACATACGAAATGATCCATTCGAAATTTCTGAATTGTTTAGAATGTCATAAAGGTAATGGAAAGCTAAAATACGACGTCGGAGGACTGATTGTCATAATTATAACCTCCCTAATAAAATGAACCTTGCATTGCTTCCTGGGAAACTCGACAGCGGGATAGCCCGACCCTGGACAGCTCGATCGGGTCGAGTTGTCCAGGGTTGGGTTTGCGACAGGACAACTCGACCCAACTTTATTTGTTACAGATTTAACAGAATCAAACACATTTCTGTCATTTATGAACGGCATATAAGTCAAATAATGTATGAAAAAGGAGTTTATTGAATTTTAAAGCAATTCGTTTCTATTTTCTGATGCCGCGAAGCAATATTTCATGGCACATTTTCCCTGCTCTAGAAATAAAATGGCCGACTTCTTAACTGCGCAGTAAAACAGCTCGCTCCAGCCCTATAGCCCGAGGGTCGGACCGGAATCCGCATCCCGTTGTGCTGGTATCGAGGGAGCGAGCGCGACGCTGAGCGCTCCGCGGTGTTACAACTAGACGAGCGAAGGCGATTCGAAGTAGACGGGATTTGTTTCATTTTTCTCACCATGATGATTCCTCTGCCCATGAAAATGTCATCAAGGATAGAAAACACATGTTCCTATATGAAATATCATTTTTTGCTGTTAGTTTTTATCATTTCAAGGAAGTATCACAACAAATTTCACCTTGCCATACAGGCTGTCGTCACAAGAACGTAAGCTCAGTCATCGAGGTTTTCAGAGCAGGGAAATACCGTGAAATTTTGCTTTGCAGCATCAGAAAATAACAAGGAATTGTTTTTAAAATTCGATAAAACATTTTTTTCATACATCACTTGACTAATCTATGCCATTCATGGGACAATAAAAAAAAAAAAAAATCTGTAACCAATAACACGGTTGAGTTGTCCAAGCCCCTTTGCATTTTATACCCTAAGATTACACAATTCTATAGACTAGCGTTTATTCCAGACTAGACCGAAAGATCTGTGATAAATTGCAGGTTCTCCAAAACCGTTCTCTAAGAATTGTCTTGCAGGTTGACTCTATGTTTCCTTCGAACAACTTATATGACACTTTACAGCTTGATTATTTAAACATTCGCAGGTCTAAACAATTGCTCACTCTCTCTTTAGAGCTGTGAGGCAGATTGGTCCCCCGTCCATCAGTAATCTCTTTATTCCTCGTGACACTAGTTACACTACACGTTCTGGATATTCTCAGCTGAAGCTACCTACCACTATAGACCCAAAACCAATTATTGTAAGCGTAGGTTCGCATATAGAGGCACTAAACTGTGGAACACGATTGAAAGATCGGTAACTCAGTCCATGTCATTGGAGGCATTCAAGCGATATGTAAATACACTGACCGAAGATGTTTTATTGCTTCATATAACTATGTTTGATTAATTGTATTTGTATCTTATGACTGCTCCGTTGATAAACTGAAATTTGCTTTTATTATTTTGTTTTATTTTATTTACATATTCATTTTGTATTTTGTTTTTTGAAAGTTTGTGTTCAGTTGTGTACTCTTCGCGTGACCTTTACTTAAATCGTTGTTTGATGTATTTTTAAATCCATATCTATGTAATGATGTGCAGTATATTATGTATTTTTATTTATCTTAGGAATTGTAATGGAATCAACTGTTTCTTTTATTTATTTTAAGGTATAACTGCCAAAATTAGTTGTTACAGCTGTGTTACATGTATTTAACTTTTGAATCTAAGCTTGTTTTATGTGTTTAGTATCGTTCTGTAGATATCGTTGTGTATACATGATATTTGTTTTCACCCAAGATGTATGTATTTTTCGCTTTTTACCATTATTCATGTATGTGTGTGGACCCCTATGGAAACCAGCTCTGCTGATCAGGATGTTCCACCCCATGAAGTGGCAATAAATTCGATCAATCAGTCAATCAATTAATCAGATTGTCTGTGGATCGTCTGGATGTACGCGGAGACTACGTCTGGCTTTGTTAATGGTGCATGGGGAGGAAGGGGGGGGGTGATGCCAAAAGTATATGGAAAAACATCAAGGACAGCTTCAGGAAGTACTGATTGAAGTTGATGAAGAAGAGTGGTCAGGAAGCAAAAGGCATAAAACCTTATGATTATGCTCAGTAACTAGAATTTCTACTTCTACACACGACCATGAAAAGGTAGGTTGAAATAAATTTGTAATACCATATTAACACGGGCCAACATGTTCTAATATTGAATAAATTTTACAGTATTTAGAAACATTTTCATGTACGCAGAGACTACGTCTGGCTTCGTTGATGGTAGGGAGGAAGGGGGTGATGCCAAAAGGAGATGGAAAAACATAAAGGACGGCATCAGGAAGTTCTGACTGAAGTTGATGAAGAAGAATGGCCAGGAGGCAAAAGGCATAGAACCTTATGATTATGGTCCATATCTAGAATTTCTACTTCGACACATGACTACGAAAAGGATGGTTGAAATAACAGTTTTAATACCGTATTAACAAAGGCCAACATGTTCTAATATTAGACTAAATCATATTTAGAAACATTACATGTAGGACAATAAACATGGTAGGAAAATTAAGCAAAAAATTTTGATTTATTTAATCGTTACGACATTGCATGAGAAACTTCACGTTTTGGAACTATTTCTTGTGTGTATGTGTATGTATATAATGTTCGTGTGTAAATGTCTACATGTCATTCAGCTTTCATAACATACCAACGTGTAATAATAATGTAGTATTTTTCCTTTTTTCGAGGAAATCATGAAATAATCTGTTTTGAATATTGATGTTAGTTCCTTTAGGCAAAGAAAAGACTTAAATTATTTTGAATTATATCATATAATACATTACATTATATTATATTATATATTATATTTTATTATATTATATTACATTATATTATATTATATTTTATGTTATGTTATATTATATTATATTATATTATATCATATCATATTATATCATATTATATTATATTGTATTTCGTTAATGATAAAGTTATTCAACATGTAAGTTATGTTGGTATTTCTTATCATGACTATCACTTGCAGAACAGAAACAAATCCTTCACGACATCTCTCTGAACATTCAGGCGAGTGACAGTGACAGAATGAGCAACGGAGGGACTCCGGCGGAATTGGTAAAATAATGCCTCTTAAATTGAACGATTCCAAATTGAATTTCATTTCATTTGTGGTCAATAATCTGTAAGAAAATTTGCACATGTTGCGGGACATGTTTAGAATATTGTCACACGGGGGGGGGGGGATTGAATTTAATCAAAATATTAATGATGGGGGTTTCCTTCAAACTACCCCTTCACAAGTCAATGTCCCCATCGACAGCATTCACACATTAATTTACTTCTGTATCGTACTCGTAGGCTATTCCTCATGACAAATGATTTAACAGGCTCTTTTACAATGAGGGTTTTTTTTTTTCCTCAACAGTCTGGCTCTTTTCAACAAAACACAATCTATAAGTTCAGAATATTTACACATCAAGGTCTATATATCTAACACATTGGAAACATGACTTCGACGGTAAAAATTATGTACATTCATACTGTGCATCTAATTCCTCTGAATCATTTATCACAGTTTGCTCATTTCCTCTTCACTTTAAGTAAATTTACCGTTATCTCGAATTTTACTTTTACCAACTTCAACCTGGTGCCACAAGAACATTTAATATTTCTTCAGTATTAACTTTGACACTAAGAAAACTCTTCGTGAACTATCAGAGTAACCCTTGTGTACTAGAATAATTCAACACAACACATACCCCTAACTCTTCTCTTGATATTTATGGTACCATTACCCCATATGGCAATCAATATCATACGGTAGATAAATGCCATAGAACAAGGGTGTAACACAGGCACAATCTAGCTAAATGTATGTGTACACTATAATAGCATGCACCCGAAAATTGTAATTATGTTATATATTCCAATAATTACAATTATCTCGTTACTCCAATTGACCAAATTACTCACTCAAATCATGATATATATATTATCAATTATCATAGATATGAAAATATCTAATCTACATAACTGGCAGAAGTATATCATGCGGTGCCTAGTCCTCGTTAGCCAATACTGGCGCCTTAGGCCGGCTAGTTTCTCCGGTTCATTTTTATTACTCAGTGGTTCAATGTTGCGCCCCCCCCCCCCCCAACTTCTTTGTAGTAACTGGCAAGTACCGTTATCTTGGTTACGTGTCTGAACCCTCGTTTCATTTTCCTAATTTTTACAACTATTTTTTTATCTTCTCCGTCACTATCCCCTGTCTCAGTTATGATGAAATATATTGGCCTCTTCCGTGTACGGCAAGTGCTACATGAGGTGGCACTGCCGACCGTGCTCGTTCTGTCCCACTCGCCGTCCATCAGATCTAAACAACTCGAGCTCCACTTCTGTGCGATCCTTCGCCTCCGGATTCTTCTTGTCATTGTTCCTTTTTTATGTGATGTCAAGCGTAGTTGCTGTTGTGGATTTCTGTGTTTCTCTCATCGTCATGTATGTATCTTCTTCTGTCGGGTTGTTACTGTGTCTCTCTTCTGCGTTTCTGTCAGTGTCTGTGTGGGTTTTTTCTGTGTTGTTGTTACCGTGTTTTTCCTCTGTGTTTCTGTTGGTGTCTCCGTTGATTTCTTCTTCTGCGTTGTCTGCGAAGGTGTTGTGGATTTCTTCTGCCCTGTTGTTACTGTGTTCTTCTTTTGTGTTTCTGCTAGTGTCTCTGTTGATTTCTTCTTCTGAGTTGCTTTTTCTGTGTTGCCTCGGTGGACTTGTATTCTTTTGTGCTGTCCCCAAGGGTGTTGTGAATTTCTTCGGCTCTGTCGCTACCGTATATCTCTTCTTTATTCCTGCTGTTGTCAACGTCCATAATGAAGAGAAGCTTCCCGAATGGTTGCTAAAATAGCAAGATACAGAAACACGTACACATTCACAATTCGTCACTGCAAAAAATACGGTGTTAAATATGAAACACCGAGCTGCTGTTAAATTTCCGGTGCTCATTTACGGTGTTAGATTAATAATAATAATAATAATAATAATAATAATAATAATAATAATAATGGCTACTTGTATAGCGCACAGGTCCACTTTTCAGTGCTCATGGCGCTTCAAAAATGAAAAGATATCATATATTTACATGCATATACATATTCAAACATTTCAACAAATAAGAAAATGGTAAACAAAAACAAATATATACCAAATAAAGAATACAACATATACCAATTAAAAATACAATATTGATCCAATATTAATGACATACAGCAATTACAGTCCTCAGTATGAAAGGAACAGATAAGTTTTAAGTTTGGATTTGAATGACTCTGTAGATGACAGTTCCCTTAACTGAAGAGGTAACTGATTCCACAATTTTGGTCCCATAACGGAAAAAGCACGATCACCATACCCATGTTTTACTCTGGGTGTTTGGAGTGAGAATGCATCTGATGATGAACGTAGCCTTCGTGTCGGATTGTATTTTTGAACAGAATTACTTATGTATATTGGGGAAAAAGAATGAACTGAATGATGTACTAATAACAGAATCTTGAAAATAATCCTTTTTTTCGACAGGAAACCAATGTAAGGAACGGAGAACTAGTGACATGGAATCAAACTTATTAGTAAAAGTTAACAATCGGGCAGCAGAATTTTGCAACCGTTGAAGTTTTGTGACATCTTTTTTTTAAAGATTACACAACAATGAATTCGAAAAATCCAACCGAGAAGAAATCAAAGCATGAATAAGTATCTCAGCTGCAGATTTAGACAAATATTTCCTTATGAAACTTAAATTACGCAACTGATATCGAACATTCCGCTGAATATGAGTTACATGACTTCGAAATGACATTTCCTGATCAAATATGACACCTAAATTACGGGCTGTTTCGACGGAGTAATGCAAGTGCTACCGATGTTGACACGACATGACTGATAATCAACTTTGCTTAACATATGCTTTGATCCCAATAACAGAAACTCAGATTTATCATTATTTAGTTTAAGGCCATTGGATGTAAGCCAGATTTTCAGGTCTTGCAAACATGCTTCGAGTTTTGCAATGGCGGATGACAATGAAGACACAGTGGGTTTAAAAGACAAATATAGTTGTATATCATTCGCATAACAATGATAACTAATACAATGCTTGCGAAATACTTCACTAATTGGTTGCATATACAGAGAAAAAAAGCAGCGGGCCTCCAACAGAACCTTGAGGTACACCAAACTTTGTCATAGATTACCCCCCCCCCCCTTGTCATCTAAAAATATATTCAAAAAAATGTTTATTGAATAGTTCTTTAGTTACTATTCTTCTTGATTTTGAACTTATACAAGACGTTCAAGAATTTTCCGATAAAGTACTTGGTTTTTGAAAAACAAGGAAAAGTAGAAATTACGCGGTGCGTAATATATGTCCCCGCCGGAAGTAGCATTTAGTAGCAAAATGTACAATATAGGTAAAAAATCAAGGTCAAAGGTAAAAGAAGTCAAAGGTCAAAATTCTGTGTAGAAGTTTTGAAGCCCTCACCTAGTGCCATCACATAAAGCAAACAGAATCGAAATCGGGTTAGAAATGGCGAAGGAGTAGCATTTTGTAGCCAATGTACAATATAGGTCAAAAATCAAGGTCAGAGGTCAAAGAAGTCAAAGGTCAAAATTCTGTGTAGAAGTTTTGAAGCCTTCACCTAGTGCCATCACATAAAGCAAACGGAAGTGAAATTGGGTTAGAAATGGCGAAGGAGTAGCATTTTGTAGCAAAATGTACAATACAGGTCAAAAATCAAGGTCAAAGGTCAAAGAAGTCAAAGGTCAAAATTCTGTGTGGAACTTTTGAAGCCTCACCTAGTGCCATCACATAAAGCAAACGGAATCGAAATCGGGTTAGAAATGGCGAAGGAGTAGCATTTTGTAGCAAAATGTACAATAAAGGTAAAAAATCAAAGTCAAAGGTCAAATGTCAAAATTCTGTGTGGAAGTTTTGAAGCCCTCACCTAGTGCCATTACATAAAGCAAACGGAATCAAAATTGGGTTAGAAATGGCGAAGGAGTAGCATTTTGTAGCAAAATGTGCAATATAGGTCAAAAATCAAGGTCAAAGGTCAAAGAAGTCAAAGGTCAAAATTCTGTGTAGATGTTTTGAAGCCCTCACCTAGTGCCATCACATAAAGCAAACGGAATCGAAATCGGGTTAGAAATGGCGAAGGAGTAGCATTTTGTAGCCAATGTACAATATAGGTCAAAAATCAAGGTCAAAGGTCAAAGAAGGGAAAGGTCAAAATTCTGTGTAGAAGTTTTGAAGCCCTCACCTAGTGCCATCACACAAAGCAAACGTAATTGAAATCGGGTTAGAAATGGCGAAGGAGTAGCATTTTGAAGCAAAATGTACAATGTAGGTCAAAGGTCAAGGTCAAAGGTCACAACTGAAATTCTGTGCAGAAGTTTCAAAGCTCCCATGTAGTGCTATCATATAAAGCAAACAGAATCAAAATTGGCTCATAAATGAAAGAGAAGTAGCAAATTGAACATTTTGATCACACACGGACGCACAGACGGACGGACGGACGGACAGACGGACGGACAGACGGACACACACACATACGGAGCCCGTTTCATAGTCCCCTGCTCGAACTTGTTCGGCGGGGACAAAAAAAGGTGGGAACACATTAACATCAAAGAGATATCTATGAATGTTTGAATATTGATAATCTTTCAGTACGAAGAGATAAACATGTATTGTATATTATGTATAAGATTGTCCATGAGATGATGCCTCGTGAGTTTATGAAATACTTTGTATTTAAAGAATTTTATTATGGATTGAGGAATACATGTAAGAATTTAGAAATAGCCAGACCGCGTACAAATTTAAAACAAGGCAAGTGCCAAATTGTGTCTCGCCCATTCGCGTAGAAGAAATTAATGTTAATCTAATTCCCGGAAATTCATTGACCCGCCTTTGACCTTTGACCTGGTGGTGACCTTCAACTCCCCAAGGGACATTTATCATCCAAGTTTGGTCCCAAGTGGACAAAGGGATAAAAAGTTAAGATACATAATCGAAATGCGCCGTAAAAACTTAACATTGGGCCCTAAAAGTTTGTTGACCCCGTCTGTGACCTTTGAACTTGTGATGACCTTCAGATCCCCAAGGGACATCTACCATCTAATTTTGGTCACAAATGGAGTTATGGATCAAAAGTTATGACCCATAATAGAAACGCGCCATAAAAACTTAACATTGGGCTCTAAAAGTTCGTTGACCCCTGCTTGTGACCTTTAACCTTGTGATGATCATTCACTCCCCAAGGGACATCTACCATCCAAGTTTAGTGACAAACGGACCTATGGATCAAAAGTTATGACCCATAATAGAAACGAGCCATAAAAACTTAACATTGGGCTCTAAAAGTTCGTTGACCCCTGCTTGACCTTTAACCTTGTGATGATCATTCACTCCCCAAGGGACATCTACCATCCAAGTTTAGTGACAAACGGACCTATGGATCAAAAGTTGTGACCCATAATAGAAACGCGCCATAAAAACTTAACATTTGGCCCTAAAGTTCATTGACCCCTGCCTGTGAGCTTTGACCTTGAGGTGACCTTCATATATGATAAAATGTGAAACTTTGTATGACCCCTCTTCCCTCGCAGTTTGATTGCAGTTGAAGCCTAGAGTAAAGAGTTATTTAAATTTTTGTAGCGTTACGGACAGACGACGGACGGACGACGCGTCGTCCGTCGCGACGGACGGACAGACGCCGCAGGCGATCCCTTAGTCTCCCCTCACCTCCCGTGGGCTCGACAAAAACGGAGTTTATTAAATAGAGAAGTTATTAGATGGAACCATCTTCCTGAACATATTAAAAATAAGACATTTGCTGTATTTAAGGTTATTGTTAAGGTGTAAGGCTGAAATGTAGTTAATTATGAAATATATTTTATATATAGATATATAAAGATATATTATGCTAATATTCAGTATTGTGTTGTAAATGGACGGGGGATGGGAGAGGGTAAACGTTTGGCGTTTTGGGGGTACTTTCTTGCATTTGTGTGCATTTTTCTTTTGTTCTTTTTAATCAACGTATTGTATCTTTTTTTTTAATTTGTTTGATATGTTATTGTACAATGTACGATGATGTATATGTGATTTTATCGGGCACGGACCAGCTGAAGAACAGCCATTGGCTGAAGCAGGTTCCGTGCGAAAATAAAATAAACTGAACTGAACACAGTTGGCGTAGTCTCTTATTGAAGCTGGACGGGTGTTATTCCATTGACATTAACACCAGCAATATCAAATCAACACCATTGTTGAATTAACACCAGCGCTGTGTCAAAAATATCGCCAGCTACACTGTTAGATTAACACAACGAAGTGCCAGGTGAACACTTTGATCACAACACTTTCTACACCTGTGGGTGCGGTCCTCTATTGACACTTGATCGTTGTTAGATTGAACACCCATGGTGTTAAATCAAACACGGATTTTTTTTATTTTTTTGTGTGCAGGGTTTACAAGAAGTTAGGCAACACAACACGTGATGTAGGCCTACTTTTCAATGTTTAGGAGCTAATTTCCATGAGTCGCTGGTTGAAATGGTTCTGTTGTCAAGTACATTTCGCTTTGTCACTGGCATCAATTGCCGATCGGTGAATATCTACCTGTTTTCAAGGTTCGGAGTGATGAAAAGCTCGAATATTTATTATTTTGCATTTATTTAAATTTTGTTAATCAAAACGTATTCATAAGTTACCTATGAAAGCGTTTATCATTTAATATGATTATTACGATTACCATGGTCTAATGATAACTGCAATACGACTTTACCAATTTATACAAGATGAAGGAAAAGGAAAAAAGCAGACAAAGGGAATGAAGAAGGGCTGAAAGAGTAAATAGAAATTAGAGAAAGTGATCAAGGAGGTGCAGAAGAATATCACTTGTAAAGGAACTTTATAAATCTTACTTTGTTACATAGTTGACAAGTGTTAAAAGACATTTAAAAATACAACTAAAGAAAGTCTATTACCAGTGTAGGGCTGCAGTCTGCATCAATTTAATGTTGATTTGTGCAACACAAGCAGAGAAACGGGTTATACTCCCGTTATCTAGGTTGATAAGTGTTACAAATATTGCAAGTGAGAGGTGTTAGAACTTTCCGCTACATCTGCGGTAATGTTAAAAAAAAAAGAAAAAGGCAGAAAGAAACGTAGGCGAGAAAGAACAAGAAGATAAATGAATGAAATACACAAATTGTAGAATACACATAATATCATACAATGTACTTCACACTTTCCTTTTTTCAAGATTGCTGTAAGTTCTGCAAGTTTTGCTGTAAAGTAGGTCAAGGTAAGGAAGACTGAGCTCGCAATAAGCGTCTTTGCCTAGAACTGTACTAGTAGATGAGATGCGCGTAAGTTAACTCGCGCGTATTGTTATGTCACAATAATGGGAGGGCGTACCATGAGCGCGTAATTGTCACCCCTAGTAATATCAATGTACAAGTTTGTACTATTATACTGAGTACTACAGTAGGCATTGTCCATGTCGAGTTCGTTATTGTCCAGCCAGATATCCGAAGCGAAGGTCGTGAGTCTCCTACGATAAGAAATTTGGGAGAAATTATATTTTCGAAGCCTGTCAAGAAAAGATACAGCCGACTCTCGCATATAATCTGAGCGAATATGGACAAGTCAGGGAAGAAACGAGGGAGCGCCAACAAGGCAAAGAAGGCCCAAAAGGAGAGCACACGCCTGCCACCCATCCAGGTCAGGGGTTCGCGCATCGACTCTTCCCAAGGGCGCCCCAACGACGCCGGCATGACAAGTGCCGTGGAAGAGCTGCACGAATCCCTTCTACAGCTGGAGAGAAGTAAGCTACAAAGTGATGATGCGTGAAAGTGGCGTTGAGATGGCTGATGGTGGTATTGATAAAGATGATGATGATGTGATCTGGTTGATGGGATTTTGGTTGAGAGGAAGTTACCTAACATACTGACCAACATTTTGTATTATACAATAATTATGTATTGATGTAAGGTACCTTGCTGGATGAGGTCAGATTTGAGGACTCGTGGCTTAACCACACGGGTGACAGTCTCAGTCACAACAAATTCTGTACATTGTTCAGGTCAAATCGGCAGAGCCCACCGTCGACAGGCGGCAATGTACTTTGGGCAGGACCTCATCCATCCTGGTTCCTTTGATGTATTAAAATGTTACTAATCCTTTATTTGTCTTATAAGTTAAAATGAATTGTATCAATACATGCTTTGTTCCCGATGATTGCTTTAGTGCATAACCTATACCTAATTTAGACGTATAGGCTACAAGCATCAAACAGCTTTACCCATAAACTTTAGAAAACATACTCTTGTAGTTGTGAATATCGCAGACTTGTTAAAAAAAGATGATCCCTCACTGTCGTTATAAATTTAGTTTACTATACAACAGCATTTTACCGAGATATATAGAAAATAATGGGGATATTTCACAACGAGACATAAAAATGCATGCTGTTAGCGCTGCATTTCATCATAGAAATAATGGTCTATAGGGTAATATGTATAGTTATGAAGAGTTGACAATAACAGGAAATTGTTTTATGAAGGCCTCTATACTGAGTCGTGGTTCCCTGAATCGTTTAACCACATTGGAATCAGGTCTGCTCCTTACAGAAAATGAGATTACTCTATAACTTTTGTCTTTCTATCGAATACCCGTATTCGGCTTTACGATCATTTCCGTAATCACGTCCATGGTGCGTTTCTACGTTTTGAGTATCCTTTCGTAGTTACACACTGTCTAATCTTCAAAGCGAAGGATCGACACCTGTCTGTTGGTTTTTATTTCTATTCACATGCCAGCAAATACGTTCGATTTTAACTGGGACCTACGCTCGACAAGCTTGCTTCTAAGTAGGTTCCATTATATTTCTTTAGCATTTATTCGCAGATTCCAACTTTCATAGATTGACCTTTATAATCTATATGTTTAAAATATTCTATTATGCCTCCTAGCTGGACATCATTTCATTTTGTTTTATTTGATGTATTTTTTCATCAAGAAATATGACAATAAATTGAAATTGAAATTGAAATTACGATTACTTTCTGTTTCAGTGATTACGCAATGAGCTTTCCTCCTATATACATTGTCCTATATATCAATATATTTTACCACTTTACAGTATGCTTTTTATTGTTTCATGACGTACATAAGGACAATAGTCGTATAGACCCAAAATGACTATACACACATAGTTCTCAAAGTTAGTATATCATTATGCTTTATGGCATAAGTTTGAACCTGTCAGCATTTCACTTTAATTTGGTCATTCATAATAACCATATTGTATATTTTTTAACGATTATTTTTTCCTATTTATGTGGCATATACATGAATTTAAGCGATAATAACCTCTTCATTTCATCGTTAAAACATTGCCCTATTTATCGTAAATTTCGCATTGCCCCTAATCCAAACACACAACAACTTGACTCTTAGAGTCGACTTTTCATAATACCGTGCCCGAAATCACGGCGGCAGAATCATGCGTGATTTCATGCACATATCTACCATCATGCCTCTATTCTGTGTTTATACCTCCTCTTTTTAGCATCTATAAGTGAAAGTATTTTGTTATTGAACGTACCATTTTCATGGTGAATTTAATGAAATAACGATGTAAAACAGAATAATAGAAGTCTCATTGACTTAGATACGAACTAACAAAGTTACGAAATTTTGAATTTTCCACTGCTTTTAGCAGAGTATTATCTCATCAAGGTATAGCATATAGTAGGGGTCATCCCATGAGGCCGAAACCCACGACTGATGTGGCCCATGAGTTCGATATTTAAAAAAAAAAAGGCCCACGAGTCATACAGCCCATGAGTTCCACACTAGGCAAAGAATGCCGATGAGTCTGACAGTAGGCAAAAAAGGTCCATGAGTCTAATTCAGAAAACCGAACGAACTTACACATGTATCGTAATAATAAGCCCGGGAGAAAAGGGGGGGGGGGTCATCATTACACCTAGGAAAATCAGTTCAGCAAAATGGCATCGTCATCGAGATTCTTTGTGCTTTTCCTATAGCGTATGGAGGTTAAGTTTATTTCGTACCCTCATCAAATCATTCATCCGTTTAATGATGCACGGAATTCACGAGATTTATATAAAGAGTATTTTCGTTATTTTCATTAAAGATTTGCATTTAATTGTTAACATGATTGCAAATCCCGAAGCGGAAAAACAATACGCGCTGTTTTCACTTAAAGATAAAGCAATTCGCTTTATGTTTTATGACACGTTTGACTGTAATGTTCTCCATGACACCAACGAAAACGTAGTTATACTAGTAATTACAAATAATGAGAGAATGAAAGTATTATAACGTACCAAATTTCTGGTGTTGGTCCTTCAGCTCTAGAATTGTGTTATGCGGAATGATGATCGCGGATGTTCTATTCCCAAAGATTAATCGGACTTCCGATTGTCTCCTCCTGTGTGCTCTAAAGCCTCAGGCTGTAACATGTAGTAATATCTGTCCTCCTGCCGTTAAAGAGAGAGAGAGAAAAAAAGTGATTCAACAGTAGGCCCTATGTCGCGTTCTGCCAGTCGTCCTAACGCGCACATTGCGGGATCCTGCGGTAGAACGCCAGTGATAACAAATATCTCATCCATTACGTATGTAAATGGTCAAGATTATAGATAAAGTAACATGTGAGGAGAGAAGTGGAAATAAAAATTATTACATTTTAGTAGGCCTAAGCTCATCCGCTGTAAGATATGTCACATTGTATGTATATTACAGACAGGCAGAGGCTCCGAGAATATCATGAGAGGGCTGCTGCCAGGACGGCAAAATCCACTGGCAAGACGGTTACACCATCAACCGTGGCACCACCAAGCAATCTGACAGGGTCGACATCTGCCAGGCCGATCCCAATCACCAGCAGGAGTGTCCACCTGCCGAGCCTGACCCCGGTATCTGAGGCACCCACACCCCCTTCTAACCGGAGGGTGAGTGTCAGTCAGACCACTGCCATGGCCAGTAACGTCTGCCTGCCACCCGTAGGCAAGAGGCCGTCGCCACCAAAGACGCCCAGGAGACCTGGCGCAGTGCGTGCCCGCTACCAGGCCCAGAAGAGAAGTGGTGAGACCAAGAGTCCCATGCCATCGAGGGTCAAGCCGGAAATCATCAATCTTAAGCTTCCAACACCACCACCCATGCAGGTACACGCACAGCCACAGTTCATGCCCCGACCGCCTTCGGACCCGAAGCCAGCTGTGCAAAACATCAGCAAGGTCCGTCCGCGACGAAGTGCCGCAACGGTTGAGAGCCAGGCGCCCTGTCAGAGCACTCGACCGAAGCTCCCGCGGCCCGGCTCGGCAGTCCGTCGACGTCCCTTTGCCGACCACACGGAGTCCTGCAGCGAAAACGCACTGCCTTATAAGATCATTAAGGAAGAAATCACGGGACGAGTCTGCTGCGTATCGACCAGGCAGCTGGCTAAATGTCGCGTGCGGCCCCGTTACCAGCCCGTGAACAGAGGCCTGGAGATCCTCCCAACTACCAAGAGCCCCGTCTCTGACGTCTGTGAGTATCATCCTCGTTCGTGGTGCCATCTCTTTCAGAGTCGAAAAATTAGTTGGTGTATATCTAGAAAGACATCCTAAATAATGCGTCTCTTATTTAGATTATACTTATTGAGATGAAGTGGAAATTTCGGTCTTATAATAAAAACTTGAATAAGATTCTGAATTAGTACTGATCATCACAAATAACTTGCAGTCAATACATTACTGATATTTCTACACATTTTCTGTAATTATTTCTATTCCAATTTGTTACACATTGGTTTGTAATGTATTTAAGTACGGACAATTGTGTACAACATGTACATGTTAAAGTTTAGAGGTAGGTTAAACATTTCTATTGGTGCCTAAATCCTTTTAGTTTTATGTAGTATGTTATAGCTATTTTCTTCAATATGTTTTATATATGTCAATATGTTACTTTCAAATTTCGTGTGTTCATGTACACTTTAGTGAGCTCCCGCTCGTCACGGCATTCCTCTACCAGCCAAGAGGACGAAGTCGAATACCAAGACTTTGAAGCGGACAATGGAAACAGCCGCCCGCAGACCAGCCGGCCTGCTACTGAGGAGGCCGAGGAGAAGAAGGAGGAGGAGGAGGAGGAAGAAGAAGAGGAGATCGAGGAGGAAGTTGAGGAGGAGGTTGATCCTGATGGAGGTAAATTGCACGTGGACAAATGAACACACAATGGCAAGAAGAAAAAAAAAGTCAGCAAGGCTTCCATCTAAACATTGATTGAGATAATCATTTATTCAAATTCGTCCTCGACTAAATATATGCTTCCAAAATTAGTCGCTACACGACAATTACGATCGTTTTTCTGGTTGTGCCTTTCATTTAAACATCCTTGGATAGAAAACATCCATTTTTTGTAATTCTGTTTTTATTACTTCAAAGGAAATCACAATATTTGCAAGTGATTCTCAAAATTAACAAGATCATGAAACATAAAAATAATAAACAATAACCATAAAGTCACTTACACAGAATATATACATACAGTGGCAAATATTTGAAATGTACAACAAATATCAATTATGTGCGAAACTCCGAGACGGAATAAACTCATCCAAAGATCACTAACATCACCAATTTTCCATTATTGCATACATAATTAACTAACCTTTTAAACATAACAGAGCCCAACCACTACAGAAGTCCAGGACAAACACAACTGGGTAGCGGAGCGATCCACGACACAAAACATAACCTCCCCCGCCCCCCTCCACGCACACACATTCACACATCAACACCCAACTAAACCTCCTCACCCCCCCCCCCGCCTTGAATGTACAACATCCAATAAAGTAGGCCTATAGTTTGTTTCGCATGACTTCATAGAAAAAGCAGATGCATCGCGTGTAATATCAATAATCACTTCAGATTCTTCTGCTATCTTAAAGTCAGTTAATAGTCAACCCTCTAAATAAATACGCAATGCTAACTCTTCGTAAAAATGTAAACTGCTGAGAACAAAAACCCTAAATCCACCATGTTTAATTATTCTGACCAGATCAAGAGCACGCCTCCTCTGCCGAGGACAACATCGAGGAGTGCTCTGACGTCGAGGAGGAGTACGATGAGGAAGGGGAAGAGGAGATGAGCACCTCCGACCGTGGCGGCCTGCAATCCTCATACGAAGAGGACATCTCAGGCGGAGACGAGAGGGCGGAGGAGGAGGAGGTGGAAGAGGAGTGGGAGTTGGAAGTAGAAGAAGAGGGGGAAGGCGAGGAGGAGGAGGAGGAGGAGGAATAGGGGAAGATGGGGAGGAGGGGGAGAAGGAGGAGGAGGAGGAGGAGGAGGAGGAGGAAGCTGAATGTGGAGGCGAGACGCGCTTCCTTCCGGTCACCATTGCCGGAACCACCCCGCCGGAAATACCGTGGTTGTAGCCGACGTCGAATCACCAGTACCATTTCGGGATGATGGCGATGATGCAGCTGATGTTCGATAGACCATATCCCGTCAAGAGACACGCCCACATCTTCTATTATGAATTTGATTGCTAGGCCATCAAATAACCCACTATTCTTAATCACGAGCATACTAAATTTATTCCCGAGTCATATTTCTAGGTATCCCTTCTGGCTGAAAGGGGACTATCACTATGATCCACTACACTTACAATTTTCCTGTTAACATATTCAGGGTATCTGGAATTACTCAGCCATTATTTAAATAATATTTAACATGATCTCCACCGGGATCTACTGGTGGAGAAATTACCAGATTCATGGTTTCGGGGTTACGTTAATAGAGTATCAGAGAATTCATACCAAATTAAAGGGCATTCAAAACAGGGTTCAAACAGTAGAATCTTAATAGGGATATGATATGCACCTGCTATCTAAATTTAGTTCGTAAAATACAATGGGTCCCACAATCATGCACAATAGGAATACATGAGGCGTTAAAATATGAATGGTGAAGCTGGAACAAAGGAAGGGGTGGGGTTGAAGGAATTATGTGCTAGGATTATCAAGGGGGTTGAAGCTCCACGAAGATAATAGGTTACAGTTTGATAGGCAAGTTTTGTAGATAACACTCATCATGGTTCTTAAAGGTTCCATGGGCGGGGTGTGGGGGTTGGGGGGGTTGGGGAGGGGTCGGGCTTCGGAATGGATCAGAAATCGTCCAAGAGGTTTCCACAGACCGGGCATATACCAAAGTGAAGGGCTTTCAAAACAGGGCTTTAACAATAGAATCCAAATAGAGATATGTTATGTACCTGCTATCTAGTTCGTAAAATACAATGGGTTCCACAATATGCACAGGAATACTGCAAGAGGTGTTGAAATACATGCAAAGCTGAACAAGGGGAGGGGCGGGGGTTGAAGAAATTAGGTGCTGGGATTAACAACGGGTCAAAGCTTCTTGAAGATAATGGGTTACAGTTTGATGGGCAAGTTCTGTAGATGACACTCATCATGGTTCTTAAAGGTTCTATGGGCGGGGTGTCGGGGGGGGGGGGGGGAGGGTCGGGCTTAGGAATGGATCAGAAATCGTCCACGAGGTTTCCACAGACCGGGCACATTATCTCCTTTATCATTATCGTCATCATAGATATTAGTACATTATTATTGATGACACGTCATTTGCAGCGGGATTAGCCTTCACTCGTGGAGGAATCGAGCAATTTAAACTCTGAGCTTTCATGCCGAAAGGCTTAACGCATTCAAGAAGATACTTCCATATGCAGTCGCATTTACAAACGCTGCCATAAAAAGATCAAGTGCTTGAAATAATGAAATGATCAGTTGGTGACACGAAATTTGCTCCTGTGACAACTGTTCCTGTCTTATTTTCACCAAGGACTTGGGGGTTAGGGTTAGGGTTGTAATATGGTTTTAGGTTTAGTTTGATGTGAGAATTTGGAGAAGGGTTATGGTTATGTTTGTGGGTAGGATTTTTTGTTTGTCTTCAGTATGCAGATATTTCACGGTATCAATATTGTCGCAGGAGCAAATGTCATGGAACCTCACTTTTATTATCATTGTTATCATTATAAACATTACTATTGTTCTTATCTCAGTATTGTTATTATTATTGCTATTATGATTGTTATCATTATTGCTATTATCATTGTAATTATTGCTATTAACATTGTTACGTTTATTGCTATTATCATTGTAATTATTATCATTATCATTGTCATTATCATGTCTTTGATCCTTATTGTAACTGATCGGTTCTACGACATTTGCCCCTGCGACAATCATTGCTCCCATGAAATATCTGCACGCTATAAGCCAAATATAAAATCTATTCACGAACATAACCCTAACCCTGATCCTAATCCTCACACCAAGCTAAACCTGAAACCCTATCATAACCCAAACCCTAATACTACAGTCCTTGGTGAAAATAAGATCAGAACAACTGTGGCAGGAGCAAATGTCGTGTCATCAACTGATCATTTCATTTTTTCGAGCACTTTATTTCTACAGCAGCGTTTGCAAATGTGGCGGCAAAATGCAAGCATCTTCCTGAATGCATTAAGCCTTTCGGCACGAAAGCTCAGAGTCAAAATTATTCAATACCTCCATGCAGCAAAGTTTAATCCTGCATGCTGCTTTCGTGTATAGGTGTCCATAGCTTTGCATCATTATACCGCGGCTTGCTTGGTCTCTGCCACCTGCTGAACACCAAGCAGGTATTTTCTTTTTCCATCAAACTCACCGCAGAGTCGTTCAGGTGTATCTTGTATATTGCCAGAGATACGCAGCGAACATCCATCTCGCACGCTATCTGCATTGCCGTAGAATCCCATGGGCTTATGTACCTTTGTATGCAATATCGCAATAAATAACACCAAAAACATATACCCCTTTCTTGCACTCGAATCATCACCCGATGGTAAAAAATTATCACTAGATTTAACCCTGGGTCAAAAAATATAAAATCACGCCCACCCCTGTAAACAAACTCTACATCTTCGGAAGATATGAACATACACCTATCATCATTGGATGCCCATTGCATCGTACACCGAATAGTCATACAAAAGGTAAGTTAGAAAAATACCCTCGTGATCTCTCAAAGCCATAGAGAGATCTGGCGAGTTTTTAATATCTTTTGAAATGCCCTGTATAATCTGAAGCCAATCGCATGCGTACAGCAAGTCTTTATACTGGTGCACAATCGTTTCCCTATAACGACATGGGTGCAGCTGATTACAGGATTTAACATAAAACACTGTTGAAACAAACAAACAAACAAACAAACAAATAGACAACGGACTATACAACACAAGTCATGTCTGTCTCTGTTTTCAGACCATCATGCTAAGAAAGAAACACAACAAACAAACAAACCAAAGCCCGCGAACTCTGCCTGTGCGGTCGTCATAGCTGAACATTTTTTTGACGCCATAACTCTCTACTGCATCTTCCCAACACTTCATGTCAAAGGGACCGGCTACTCGACTCCCTTCCCAGTTGCCTTCATTCCTCATCGAATCCGTCCGATTTATCCTCATACTTCATAGGTCATCCCATAATTGTACTTACTTGTCCAACATCACCTCAAACCAAGACGGTCTACTCCACTCTCCATTCAATATTTTCTCTCCATTTCCCACCTACTGCGTGCAACTTGCTTCCTTTTACCACATGTTCCACTCTTTCCGCATCCATCAAAACATATAAAGTTAACTGGACCGTCTGTATATATGATAATCATTAGAGCACACCAGGTCGTTTTTAATAGTTATGTTGTATCGTGTCTGTCTGTGTCAAAATGTGCCTGTTTAATTTCGTCTGTTTTTAACCATTATCTTGTACTTAGCTGTTTGTCACCCTGGCGTGTGAGTCTGTCGGTCAGTCTGTCTCTGTATGTGTTTATCTATCAGTCTGGCTCATTGGTTGTTTTTCTTGTTGCCTCATTTGCTGTTTAGTGTCAATGATTGAACATAAGTATGTCCTTGTTTCTTTGTTTGTCTGTCTGTGTGTCCTATCGTTCCGGTGTCACTCCCAGTCTCCGTGTGTCTTCCCAGCGCACGGAGCCTCCTCCTTGTAAGCAGAGTGAATGTTCACTCGTCAATCCATCCCACCCCCGGTAAGGATGCGTGTATGACGTCAGTGTGCTCAGCTACGCGTTGCGATGGGGAGGCATCCGTTCTCTCGGGGGCCTCGACCCTGACACGTGTACCAGTACCAGTACCCTGGTGCGTACGTCAGGCACTGGCGGAGCGCATCTTAACGAGGGACGGGAAAGTTTGACGAAGGGGCATTTTCTCCGGCTGCATGGAGGGGGTATAACCCTCACTCTTCAAACTGCCATAAAACCAATCTCTATAATCCCGGAATATGCTCTGTTATTCATTGCTATATTCTACCCAATAGAACCTCAAATCTCCGTTCTGTGTTCAAAGTCCCATTTTCATACACATCACCACTATTATGGTTGAGCCACTATTTCCGAAAAAATGTCTCTTGTCCATATGGTCAGTTTGTTTTCGGTACAGTGTGTGTGTGTCGAATGTGTGTCGATTGTATCTTAGTCTGTCTGGCCTGTCGTATGTGTCTCTGTTTGACTGTCAGTCTGTCCATGTCTTCCCGTCCGTGAGTCAGTCCATTTCAGCGTTTCTCGCTTTCCGTGTGTCTTCTCAGCGCACGGAGCCTCCTCCTTGTAGCCAGAGTCAATGTCCTCTCCTCAACTCATCCAGCCCCATGTAAGGATGCGTGTATGACGTCAGTGTGCTCAGCTACACGTTGCCACGGCGAGGCATCCGTTCTTTCGGGTGCCTCGACCCTGACACGTGTACCAGTACCAGAATCCTGCCTGGTACGTACGTCAGGCACTGGCGGAGCGCATCTTAACGAGGGATGGGAAAGTTTGACGAAGGGACATTTTCTCCGGCTGCATGGAGGGGGTAACTCTCACAATTCAAACTGCCATAAACCCCAATCTCAAAAGCAACGAAAAGCTATGAGCATTATAACCTTATTATCGCAATTAATTTCCCTCTTCGTAATCAATAGCCTCAAAACTATGCCGCGTGTTCAAAGTCCCACCACAACACTACAATCACGTCGAGCAATTTAACTGATTGCGAAAATGTTTTTTGTGTCCCGTTTATCCTTGGCCGTTCACCAGGTTGTTTGTCTGTCTCATTGTCCGTCTCGTCTGTTTGTATTAGTTGCTGTTTGTGATTCAAGATAATCTACATTTACAACAACAATCACACGCAAACAGTACTCCCCTAAAGTCTGGAATCCAGAGTGTGAGGCTCACACACCACTCCTCAGACTTTGGCCTCCCACCCTCTTCCTATAGTCTCTGTCCCTCTTACAAACTCCTTCTCCCAACCCCATGTATCAATAAATCCAAATCCAAATCCAATCCAATCCAATCAAATCAAATCAAACCATGTGCACCGCAATGGTAACATGTCAGTGTTACCATTCAATGCCAACAGTAGTCCCAAGACAAACGCTTTCTTTCTATCACCAGTACCAGGCAGAGTCACGGTTATATTGCCTTTCATAGTGTCCATGCTGAATGGACACATCGGAAATATGTTGCTCGTAAATTTCCCTAAAAAGTAAAAGAAAGAGTCGCAAATTTGGAAAAAAAAGTCTTTACACAGAAAAGCACCGGCGACCAAAAGTTTAATCCCATTCGTCCAAGACCTTACATTCTGAGGGAAAAATCATCAAAGTAATATTCACACAGAAACATACATACTCCCTGTCAAACACTCACACACACACACACGGCTGAAGAAAATTATAGATTATCGAGTCAATCTACTATCCTTTTATTGCCCTGCAGGAGATCTTTAAATTCGAAACGAAAGGAGTTCCAACATATTAAAAGGGAGGATGGGGTAAGGTTGAGCTGGCTTCCAGCATAAAGTGCCATTGATGTCCCCGTTCATTCAGATCATAAAGATATAAACGTTTGATAGGTCCCAGATACAGCCTAAAATGGGGGGGGGGGGGTTTCCAGGTTGCAATGCAGTGTTCTGGATACAAGGTATTAATACAGCCCAAGAGAATGTTGAGACTAACACTAATAATGATAATGACTTTTTTTTTTTTACTGGGGAGGGGAACACTTGGAAATAAGACCGGGAATAAATCATGTCTCAGTTTATCACTATGCAGAGGTGAAGCGACGGCCATCCTGCTTCACCACTACTACCACATACTCTTTGTAACATCCTCAAAGAAAAGGTCCCTGTCGAAATAACAATTACATCGTAAGTCTTCGCTGTATCATCGCCCTATCACGCCATCATCATCCCAGTAATATGCCATGCGCACCAACTCTTATCCATGGTCACAAAAATGGGATAAAATGGTTGATTCGTTACTGGAAATGTTCATCATTCTCGACGTCGACCACCAGTCGATGTCGGTAACCATCTCGACAATCAGCCACATGGTGACACCAAACACCAAAGTGTCACACGAGGAGGGGCCCGAAGTCAGCGTCGCCTTCTTCTCCTCAGTCGAACGTTTCCCTCCTCTACAGCGAGACTCTTCCGCAGTGTTCACTTCATCATAACCCAGTTCAACACAAAACAGCAACACCGCATCATTCCGTCAAAACGCAACGTCATAGAGGAAGAACTCTTAGCCACCTCAGACTTGATGACGTCATGCAATGACTGGACTTTTACATCATCGAACCATTAGAACTCTGGAAAATGGAAATCACTGTGATCTTCCGTCCGAATCTAGTTAGAATTAATTTCTTTTATTGCGATTTTCTTCAGGTTTATTTTTCAATCTGAATGACCATTCTCTATGATGAATATTATGTGCAATACTGATACTTAAAACAACATTATTTTTGCATGATGCATCCCTATCATAATAGGGAATGCAAAAAAAAAAACCCACCAAAACAAACAAACACTAAAGCAATTGTGCTATGAGAATATCTGTATATCTTTAAATGAGGAAATCTATTATGGTGTGAGAATACCAAATGATATAATGTCAAAGACTATAAAAAGCAAAGAAAAGTAAATATAAAAACAACAACAAAACCTACAACTCCCGGATCGCAGGCCACCGCAATGGTGCCACTCAACAAACCAACTTCAACTAATTTAATAAAGAGCTATTCTTACATAACCGCTCTCATATGAAAACAAAGCAAACTTTATCAGGTCTACAAATTGATGAGAATATTAAAAAAAAATGAAATATAAAATGAAATATGCAGTATAACTGAATTTATACGTATTGAAAATAAGTTTATTTTGAGAAAATTCATTATCATTATTGTGCGCATGGCAATTAAAAAAAAAACTTTTTAAAAATCGTATCAGGTGTGTGAAAATCCTCTTTGCTTTCATCGAGTCAGTTTCAAATTGCTAGCATCATGGCGGCTGTTTGATGAGTGTGGCAAAACTGCATTGTCAAGTGTCTGGTTATCTCTGCTAAAATGCTTTCTTGCGTGTGAAATGTATTAGATAATTTCCATAGTACATGAACGTACATTCAAGCAGACGCCAACTAAGAATCGTTGGCCTACACACACACACACACATTCAAACAAACACAAAGTCACAATAATGACAACTCAGGCACACAGACACGCATTGCATAGATTAGCAGTATGTGAAAGGAGGATAAAACACAAATATTATTATGTGGATTGAGTGAATGCAGCAACATCAGTACAACTTGAGGAAAATCTCGCCGTCCGTTTAAGAATTAAGAATCTTTCAAGATTTGGTTCCGCAATCGCTGGATGACAAGACTACAACATCTTATGACGTCCACCGGTGGACAACGATAGTGAACGACACTGAAGTCACTTCTGAACGGACTGTCCGATTTTCGGCACACCTCACTGATGTGTTCTACTATAGGGCCTATATGCATTGCTGCATTCACCCAATGGACATGCATGTGTACTTTGGTTTACTTCCCCTTAAAATCACGTTTCATACAAGAACCTTGTGCATTTTAATCTTAAATTTATTGTCATGGGAGCCTTATATATTTTTCTACATAGGCAAACTTGAATTATTCATACTGTTATGCATACTCAATTCGCAGTAACATCGAAAAGTTGAATCCTTGCACGATACGAATACAACACACGACAAGGTCATCCTTTTTTCAACATGGAATGATTTATTCCCTCAAAATCACTGTCAGAAAAAAAGAGTGTGTACAAAAATAACTGCAGTTGGTTCATTGAACATCTCAGAGATATACATCGAAAGAATATCACAAAAAGACCCGATTCATTGAATTTCAGGTACCGAGTACGAGTAAAACATATCTCTTCATTATTATGTCACGGGACAGCCTGACCACTGCTAATTATTTTGTTGGCAAGTCGGCAGAGAAGACCCCATGTAATTATGCAAACAGCTGGATGTCTTGCTCGCGCGCAGTTAACTAACCTCTTGAGTCTTGTCTGGGTCTATTATTACTGATAATATTAGTTAGAATTCCTAAATCATGAATCTAGAGAGTATAGAGATTTCTGAAATGAATCGAACACCGTGTCCTACGGCGACAGTACATAACTCCATTACGAAGAGAAGCTTCCCGAATGGTTGCTAAAAGGGTAAGGTAAAGAAACACGTATATACACATTCACTATTCTTTACAAGAAGTTAGGCAACATAACACGTGATGTACTTTTCAGTGTTTAGTCGCTGGTTTACATGAGTCGCTGGTTTCCATGGTTCTCTTGTTCAATACATTTCGCACTGTCGCTAACATCAATTGCCGATCGGTGGATATTTATCTGTTTTCAACCTCTGGAGTGGTGCAAAACTCGTATATTATGCATTCATCTAAAGTTTGTTAGTCAAAACACATCTTTAAGTTACCTAGCGCATTACATTTATTATGCTGATTACAGTCACCACTGCCTGATGGTTAATGCTATACGACTTTAGCAGTTTATACAAAATGGCGGAAGAGGAGAGAGCAGACGGAGGGAATGAAGAAGTCACAGAGCGGAATGAGTAAACGAAAGATAAGAGAAAGTGATATGGGAGGTGCAGAAAAGGTCTCTCTAACCCTGAATTTTTTAAATCTTACTTTTTTTTTCATAGTAAAACCAGTGTAAAAAGACAAATACAGTCTGTACAACTATAGTAAGGTCTAACTCGTTCAGTTTAGTGTTTATATGGTTTATGTGCTTATGTACTTATGTGCACAGTACAAGCAGAGAAAACGGGTAATACCCTCATTATCTAGGTCGATAAGCATGACTAAAACGTGCTATAACTCTCTACTATATGGAATGCAAAGAAAAAAAAAAGAGGCAGAAGAAAATGTAGACGAGAAGAAACAGGAAGGGAAAGGTAAAAGGAGAAATAAAACACACAGATTGTAGAATACACATACTAGTAATACATTGTAATACAATGTGTTAACACAAGAACTCAATTTGACAAGTTTTGCTGTAAAGTTGGTCAAGATAAAATTGACCTCGCAGGTTGTAGAGGAGACGCGCGTAAGTTAACTCGCGCTTACTTTTACGTCACAGTAAAGGGAGGGCGGACCACGAGCGCGTACTAGTAATTGTCACCCCTAGTAATTTCAATGTATACCAGAGTAAGCAATACGGAGTTTGTTATTGTCGAGCCCAGACATCCGAAGCGAAAATCGTGCGTCTCCAACCATAAGACATTTTGGAGAAATATATTTTCGAAACCTTTCAAATAAATTGTAACCGACTTACGCATATAATCTGAGCGAATATGGACAAGTCAGGGAAGAAACGAGGGAGCGCCAACAAGGCAAAGAAGGCCCAAAAGGAGAGCACACGCCTGCCACCCATCCAGATAAAGGGTTCGCGCATCGACTCTTCCCAAGGGCGCCCCACCAACGCCGGCATGACAAGTGCCGTGGAAGAGCTGCACGAATCCCTTCTACAGCTGGAGAGAAGTAAGCTACAAAGTGATGATGTGTGAATGTGGCGTTGAGATGACGATGGTGGTAATGATGAAGATGAGTTTTGGAATGGAGATGAAGATGATGAATACGTGTGATCTGGCTGATATGATTTGGTTTGAGAGGAAGTACCTGATTAACTAACACACTAACCAACATTTTGCATAACTAGTATTAATGTAAGGTACCTTGGTGGATGAGGTCAGCTTTGAGGACTCGTGGCTTAACCACACAGGTGACAGTCTCAGTCACAACAAATTCTGTACATTGTTCAGGTCAAATCGGCAGAGCCCACCGTCGACAGGCGGCAATGTACTTTGGGCAGGACCTCATCCATCCTGGTTCCTTTAAGGTATTAAAATGTTACTAATCCTTCATTTTCTAATTGTATGATTTTAGCAAGGTTCTCACAGGCAAATCACCCACAGAATGTTAGGCTCATCATGGTTACTGGAATCTTTAATACTTCTAAAAATTGGATGGAATAATGGAAATATTAATTTGTATCAATTTACATTGTTCATTTCCAGATTATTGCATCAGTACATACGTAATTTAGACGTATAGGCTACAAGCATCAAACAACTTTACCCATAAACTTCAAAGTTTGAAAAATATTCTCTTGAGGTTATGAATATTGCAGACTTCTTTACCTAGTCGTGGTTCCCTGAATCGTTTAAAGGACAAGTTCACCTTTATAAACATAAGGATTGAGAGAATGTAGCAATATTAGTAGAACACATCATTGAAAGTTTGAGGAAAATCAGACAATCCGTTCAAAAGTTATGGATTTTTAAAATTTTTGTGCAGCAACCGCTGGATGAGAAGACTACTGCAGTGTATGAATAACTTGCGTACAACAATATAAGGAAAATATAAAGAGAATTTCACAAAATTCCATCTTTTGAAAAAAGTACACATTCCCCTGACTCGTTACCGACAAATGTTATAGGCAATATTATTCCCCCTGCCTTTAGAAAGAGGCAAGTCAAGAGCTCTTTTATTATGCGAAAAAAGTGAAAATATGTTGAATTTTCTTTTACATTTTCTTTATACTGTTGTACGCATATGACTCACAAGCTGTAGTAGTCTCCTCATCCAGCGGTTCCAACACAAAAATTTTAAAAATTCATAACTTTTGCATCGATTGTCCAATTTTCCTCAAACTTTCACTGATGTGTTCTACTAATATTGTTGCATTCTCTCAATCCTTATGTTTATGAAGGTGAACTTGTCCTTTAACCACATTGGAATCAGGTCTGCTCCTTACAGTAAATGAGATTACTCTATAACTTTTGTCTTTCTATCGAGTAACCGTATTCGGCGTTACGATCATTTTCGTAATCACGTCTATGCTGCGTTTCCACGTTTTGAGTATCCTTTCGTAGACTCAAACTGTCTAATCTTCAAAGCGCAGGATCGACACATTTGTTTTCTCTTCTTTTTTTTTCAAACGTACCAGCAAATTACTGATACTCTCGATCTTAGCGTGTACGCAACGCAACCCTTCCACGCATATCCATACATTCTGACCACTTTTAAACTACAAGTTGTGATTGTTATTGAGACTAGTCGGCATAATGTAAAATGGACAACAGACGTAATGCAGGGCCACAATAACTATATACACATATAGTTGTCAAAGGTGGAATTTCTTGTATAAATTTGCATCATTTCACTTTTCTTTTGCATTAGTAAGTTAACCATCGTGCATCTTTATAAGCCCTATATATTATCATGTTTTTCTATTTGTGATTTTGGGATTATGCTTTACTTTGTGATTACATTTTACTTTATAGTTTACACATACATGTACACTTATATTCATTATTACTTTTACCACTATCAATTCTATCAGTTAGATCCTCTTTGCCCTCAACCCACTCACAACAAACGGCTGACTTTTAATGTCGACTTTTAATATTACCGCGCCCGAAATCACGGCAGGAGAATCATGCATGATTTGCGCCCTCGCCATTACATTGTGCATACCTGCCAACCCTGAGACTTAAATCTGAACAAAGAAAAATTGTTTAAAAATCGGAAGTTTCATAAATTTTGTATACTTTACTATCAACAGATATTTCCAAAAAATCAGAACACACTAAAATTAATGAGTTTTCTTTCAGTGAAAAATCTGAATATTCAGATTAAAACTGAACAGTCGGAAAGTATGCATTCTGTATTTTACCACCTCCTTCCATGTTTGTATCTTTTAATGAACAGTTAAATATTTTTGTTAACATCTACTCTAAGTTCAGTCAGTGTTCAGCATGTTTAAGGGTTTTTTTTATGCCATTTTAACTTAATGTTAGGTTATACGACCACGCACTCTTTGTGGTTATTACGAAGATACGCAAAACACAATGACGAAAGTGGACTTCACTAGCCCCTTTTCATCATGTCGTGGTTTCTTGAAGGGCTTCAAAAACCAGATAATTACAGTGACTAAAACAAACTTCCTATCAAGTATCGGCATCCTGCAATGCCTTCTCATTGAAGAGAGCAGTGGGCATAATCCAGGGGATCACGGAAATCTCTGAAACCGGCAAGCGAAATCCTAGTACTTTTATTTACATAGATTTAGGGAAAAATATAGAAATTTATTTGAAGTGTTATAAAGATGACGTTAATGAATATGATATTGTTAAACGGAATGAATGAATTTTTATCAAAATTAGATGTAACAATGGGAGGCCCATGTGTTATATAAATTTTGGTTGAAAACGAATAATTCATATTCTAATTTTTTCCGAGATTATAGAAACCTCTTTTGAAATATTAAAAAGCATACAATTCTGTGAGAAATTAAAAGTTTATTTGATGTAAATCAGTTTTGAAATGTGATCCACCAAAGTTAGATTTTGATCACCTGATATTCGCGTTTTCCTGATAGGAATTATATTTGCCATCAGCATCAGTGTTTGATATGACTGTGATTTCTTTTATATTAGAGATTCAATCTGATTCGTGCATTGTTTATCTGTGCGTATAGCGAAATTCAGATTACATTCTTACATTCACAACTCCTTTTTTTTTTTAAAGATTCAATCTACTGTACTTAGTAATTCAGAAAACCAAACGAACTTATATGTATCGTAATGATAAGGCCCCCCCCCCCCCCCGGGGGGGGGGGGGCATCATCACAGGAAATTCAGTTCAGCAAAATGAAATCATTGAAATTCTTTGCGCTTTTCCTGTAGCTAATGAAGATTACGTTTATTTCGGATCATCATCAAGTCATTCATCCATTTAACAATGCACGGAATTCACGGGAATCAATTTTTTAACACTATTTTCAGCAGAATTATATACAGAGTACATTTCCGCTAATTTCATTAAAGATTTCCATTAAATTGTTAACATGAATGATGATACTTGAAAATTAGGAAGCGCAAGAAACTACACTCGCTGTTTTCACTTAAAAACAAATCATAAATTTCGCCTTTGTTTTGTGACAGGTTTGATTGTAATGTGTACATGACACTAACGGAAATGCAGTTATCATAGCCATTACAAATAATCATAAAATGAAAGGAAATTATACGTACTAAATTTGGGATGTTGGTCCATCAATCCTGGAACCGTGTAATGCAGGTGATCGCGGATGTTTTGTATAATGTCTTCCCACAGATTGATTGTACCTCCGCTTGTCTCCTCCTGTGTGCTGTAAAGCCCCATGATGTCACATGTATATCTGTCCTCCTGCCGTTGAAAGAGAGAGCGAGAAAAAAAAAATGATTCAACAATAGGCCCTATGTCACGTTCCGCCAGTCGTCCTGCCGCGCACATTGTGGGATCCTGCGGTAGAACGCCAGTGATAACAAATATCTCATCCATTACGTATGTAAACGGTCAAGATTATAGAAAAAAGTAACATGTGACGAGAGAAGTGATAATAAAATTATTACATTTTATTAGGCCTAAGCTCATCCGCTGTAAGATATGTCACATTATATGTATATTACAGACAGGCAGAAGCTCCGAGAATATCATGAGAGGGTTGCTGCCAGGACGGCAAATTCCACTGGCAAGACGGTTACACCACCAACCATGGCACCACCAAGCACTCTGACAGGGTCGACATCTGCCAGGCCGATCCCAATCACCAGCAGGAGTGTCCACCTGCCGAGCCTGACCCCGGTATCTGAGGCACCCACACCCCCTTCTAAGCGGAGGGTGAGCGTCAGTCACACCACTGCCATGGCCAGTAATGTCTGCCTGCCAGCTGTAGGCAAGAGGCCGTCGCCACCAAAGACGCCCAGGAGACCTGGCGCAGTGCGTGCCCGCTACCAGGCCCAGAAGAGAAGTGGTGTGATCAAGAGTCCCATGCCATCGAGGGTCAAGCCGGACATCATCAACCTTGAGCTCCCAACACCACCACCCATGCAGGTACACGCACAGCCACAGTTCATGCCCCGACCGCCTTCGGACCCGAAGCCAGCTGTGCAAAACATCAGCAAGGTCCGTCCGCGACGAAGTGCCGCAACGGTTGAGAGCCAGGCGCCGTATCAGAGCACTCGACCGAAGCTCCCGCGGCCCGGCTCGGCGCTTCGTCGACGTCCCTTTGCCGACCACGCAGAGTCCTTCAGCGAGAACGCACTGCCTTATAAGATCATTAAGGAGGAAATCACGGGACGAGTCTGCTGCGTATCGACAAGGCAACTGGCCAAGTGCCGCGTGCGGCCCCGTTACGAGCCCGTAAACAGAGGCCTGGAGATCCTTCCTACTTCCAAGAGCCCCATCGATGACGTCTGTGAGTATCATCCTCGTTCGTGCTATAGCATCTCATTCAAGGTCGATTAATTTAGTTAATGTATACCTAGAAAGACGTCCTAAATAATGCTGTTTGTTATTTAGATTATATTGAGATATACAAATAACTTGCAGTACAGACATTACTGATATTTGTACACATTCAATGTGATTATTTCTAATCAAATTTGCTACACATTGGTGTGTAATGTATTTAAGTACGGAAATTGTATACAACATCTTATTGTTCATGTTAAAGTTTAGAGGTCGGTTGAATATATTTATTGTTGCCTAAATCTTTTAGTTTTATGTAGTATGTTAAAGTTATTTTCTTCAATATGTTTTATATATGTCAATATGTTACTTTCAAATTCCGTGTGTTCATGTACACTTTAGTGAGCTCCCGCTCGTCACGGCATTCCTCTACCAGCCAAGAGGACGAAGTCATATACCAAGACGACTTTGAAGCGGACAATGGGAACAGCCGCCCGCAGACCACCCGGCCTGCTACTGAGGCCGATGAGGAGGAGGAGGAGGAGGTCGAGGAGGAAGTTGAGGAGGAGGTTGAGGAGGGAGGTGAATATACGTTGACAACAAATAAACACATCAGGAGGCCCAAGACAGTGATGGTGGCATATAGTACATAAGTCCCTTTCACGTTGATGCTATTAACCGCTGTGCTATTTATGCAGTCCTAAAACACTTAAAAAGAAAGAAAACTAGCAAGGCTTCAAATCTTGACAACACTGATAGAGACAATCATTATTAAAACCCGTCCTCCACTATTCTAAAAGGATATGCCTCCAAAATTAGTCCGACTGTTTCTGGCTGTGCAACTCGTTTCTACATCCTTATATAGACAGCATCCAATGCCAGCAGGCCTTATATCATAGTACAATATGTAGTTTGTTTTGGATGACCATATCAAATAAGCAGATGCACCGTACGTATCAATAATCCTTTTTAATGTTCTTTTAGTCAGGTAACAGTCAACTGGTGGTAACCCTGTAATCTAGATGCGCAAAAGTGTCATTTAGTTTTTCCAGCTGAACCTGTGTAGAGGTTGCAAACAAAAAACATATATCTACCCTGTTTCTGATTATTCTGACCAGATCAAGAGTACGCCTTCTCTGCCGAGGACAACATCGAGGAGTGCTCTGACGTCGAGGAGGAGTATGATGAGGAAGGGGAAGAGGAGATGAGCACCTCCGACCGTGGCGACGTGCAATCCTCATACGAAGAGGGCAACATCTCAGGCGAAGAGAAGGCGGAGGAGGAAGAGGAGGAGGAGGAGGTGGAAGAGGAGTGTGAGTTGGAAGTAGAAGGAGAGGGAGAAGGCGAGGAGGAGGAGGAGGAGGAGAGGGAGGAATAGAGAAATAGGGGAGGAGGAGGAGGGGGAGGAGAAGGAGGAGGAGGAGCAAGCTGAATTCGGAGGCGAGACGCGCTTCCTTCCGGTCACCACTGCCGGAACCACCCCGCCAAGGAATACCGTGGTTGTATAGCCGACGTCGAGTCACTAGTACCATTTCGGGATGATGGCGATGATGCAGCTGATGTTCGACAAACCATTTCCCGTCAAGAGACACGCCCACATCTTCTATTATGAATTTGATTGCTAGGCCATCAAATAACCCACTATTCTTAATCAGGAGCATACTAAATTTATTCCCGAGTCATATTTCTAGGTATCCCTTCTGGCTGAAGGGGGACTATCACTATGATCCACTACACTTACAATTTTCCTGTTAACATATTCAGGGTATCTGGAATTACTCAGCCATTATTTAAATAATATTTAACATGATCTCCACCGGGATCTACTGGTGGAGAAATTACCAGATTCATGATTTCGGGGTTACGTTAATAGAGTATCAGAGAATTCATACCAAATTAAAGGGCATTCAAAACAGGGTTCAAACAGTAGAATCTTAATAGGGATATGATATGCACCTGCTATCTAGTTCGTAAAATACAATGGGTCCCACAATCATGCACAATAGGAATATATGAGGCGTTAAAATATGAATGGTGAAGCTGGAACAAAGGAAGGGGTGGGGTTGAAGGAATTATGTGCTAGGATTATCAAGGGGGTTGAAGCTCCACGAAGATAATAGGTTACAGTTTGATAGGCAAGTTTTGTAGATAACACTCATCATGGTTCTTAAAGGTTCCATGGTCGGGGTGTGGGGGGGGGGGGGGGGGGTTGGGGAGGGGTCGGGCTTCGGAATGGATCAGAAATCGTCCAAGAGGTTTCCACAGACCGGGCATATACCAAAGTGAAGGGCTTTCAAAACAGGGCTTTAACAATAGAATCCAAATAGAGATATATTATGTACCTGCTGTCTAGTTCGTAAAATACAATGGGTTCCACAATATGCACAGGAATACTGCAAGAGGTGTTGAAATACATGCAAAGCTGAACAAGGGGAGGGGCGGGGGTTGAAGAAATTAGGTGCTGGGATTAACAACGGGTCAAAGCTCCTTGAAGATAATGGGTTACAGTTTGATGGGCAAGTTCTGTAGATAACACTCATCATGGTTCTTAAAGGTTCTATGGGCGGGGTGTCGGGGGGGGGGGGGGAAGGGTCGGGCTTAGGAATGGATCAGAAATCGTCCACGAGGTTTCCACAGACCGGGCACATTATCTCCTTTATCATTATCGTCATCATAGATATTAGTACATTATTATTGATGACACGTCATTTGCAGCGGGATTAGCCTTCACTCGTGGAGGAATCGAGCAATTTAAACTCTGAGCTTTCATGCCGAAAGGCTTAACGCATTCAAGAAGATACTTCCACATGCAGTCGCATTTACAAACGCTGCCATAAAAAGATCAAGTGCTTGAAATAATGAAATGATCAGTTGGTGACACGAAATTTGCTCCTGTGACAACTGTTCCTGTCTTATTTTCACCAAGGACTTGGGGATAGGGTTAGGGTTGTAATATGGTTTTAGGTTTAGTTTGATGTGAGAATTTGGAGAAGGGTTATGGTTATGTTTGTGGGTAGGATTTTTTGTTTGTCTTCAGTATGCAGATATTTCACGGTATCAATATTGTCGCAGGAGCAAATGTCATGGAACCTCACTTTTATTATCATTGTTATCATTATAAACATTACTATTGTTCTTATCTCAGTATTGTTATTATTATTGCTATTATGATTGTTATCATTATTGCTATTATCATTGTAATTATTGCTATTAACATTGTTACGTTTATTGCTATTATCATTGTAATTATTATCATTATCATTGTCATTATCATGTCTTTAATCCTTATTGTAACTGATCGGTTCTACGACATTTGCTCCTGCGACAATCATTGCTCCCATGAAATATCTGCACGCTATAAGCCAAATATAAAATCTATTCACGAACATAACCCTAACCCTGATCCTAATCCTCACACCAAGCTAAACCTGAAACCCTCTCATAACCCAAACCCTAATCCTACAGTCCTTGGTGAAAATAAGATCAGAACAACTGTGGCAGGAGCAAATGTCGTGTCATCAACTGATCATTTCATTTTTTCGAGCACTTTATTTCTACAGCAGCGTTTGCAAATGTGGCGGCAAAATGCAAGCATCTTCCTGAATGCATTAAGCCTTTCGGCATGAAAGCTCAGAGTCAAAATTATTCAATACCTCCATGCAGCAAAGTTTAATCCTGCATGCTGCTTTCGTGTATAGGTGTCCATAGCTTTGCATCATTATACCGCGGCTTGCTTGGTCTCTGCCACCTGCTGAACACCAAGCAGGTATTTTCTTTTTCCATCAAACTCACCGCAGAGTCGTTCAGGTGTATCTTGTATATTGCCAGAGATACGCAGCGCACATCCATCTCGCACGCTATCTGCATTGCCGTAGAATCCCATGGGCTTATGTACCTTTGTATGCAATATCGCAATAAATAACACCAAAAACATATACCCCTTTCTTGCACTCGAATCATCACCCGATGGTAAAAAATTATCACTAGATTTAACCCTGGGTCAAAAAATATAAAATCACGCCCACCCCTGTAAACAAACTCTACATCTTCGGAAGATATGAACATACACCTATCATCATTGGATGCCCATTGCATCATACACCAAATAGTCATACAAAAGTTAAGTTAGAAAAATACCCTCGTGATCTCTCAAAGCCATAGAGAGATCTGGCGAGTTTTTAATATCTTTTGAAATGCCCTTTATAATCTGAAGCCAATCGCATGCGTACAGCAAGTCTTTATACTGGTGCACAATCGTTTCCCTGTAACGATATGGATGCAGCTGATTACAGGATTTAACATAAAACACTGTTGAAACAAACAAACAAACAAACAAACAAATAGACAACGGACTATACAACACAAGTCATGTCTGACTCTGTTTTCACATCATCATGCAAAGAAAGAAACACAACAAACAAACAAACCAAAGCCCGCGAACTCTGCCTGTGCGGTCGTCATAGCTGAACATTTTTTTGACGCCATAACTCTCTACTGCATCTTCCCAACACTTCATGTCAAAGGGACCGGCTACTCGACTCCCTTCCCAGTTGCCTTCATTCCTCATCGAATCCGTCCGATTTATCCTCATACTTCATAGGTCATCCCATAATTGTACTTGTCCAACATCACCTCAAACCAAGACGGTCTACTCCACTCTCCATTCAATATTTTCTCTCCATTTCCCACCTACTGCGTGCAACTTGCTTCCTTTTACCACATGTTCCACTCTTTCCGCATCCATCAAAACATATAAAGTTAACTGGACCGTCTGTATATATGATAATCATTAGAGCACACTAGGTCGTTTTTAATAGTTATGTTGTATCGTGTCTGTCTGTGTCAAAATGTGCCTGTTTAATTTCGTCTGTTTTTAACCATTATCTTGTACTTAGCTGTTTGTCACCCTGGCGTGTGAGTCTGTCGGTCAGTCTGTCTCTGTATGTGTTTATCTATCAGTCTGGCTCATTGGTTGTTTTTCTTGTTGCCTCATTTGCTGTTTAGTGTCAATGATTGAACGTAAGTATGTCCTTGTTTCTTTGTTTGTCTGTCTGTGTGTCCTATCGTTCCGGTGTCACTCCCAGTCTCCGTGTGTCTTCCCAGCGCACGGAGCCTCCTCCTTGTAAGCAGAGTGAATGTTCACTCGTCAATCCATCCCACCCCCGGTAAGGATGCGTGTATGACGTCAGTGTGCTCAGCTACGCGTTGCCATGGGGAGGCATCCGTTCTCTCGGGGGCCTCGACCCTGACACGTGTACCAGTACCAGTACCCTGGTGCGTACGTCAGGCACTGGCGGAGCGCATCTTAACGAGGGACGGGAAAGTTTGACGAAGGGGCATTTTCTCCGGCTGCATGGAGGGGGTATAACCCTTACTCTTCAAACTGCCATAAGACCAATCTCTATAATCCCGGAATATGCTCTGTTATTCATTGCTATATTCTACCCAATAGAACCTCAAATCTCCGTTCTGTGTTCAAAGTCCCATTTTCATACACATCACCACTATTATGGTTGAGCCACTATTTCCGAAAAAATGTCTCTTGTCCATATATCGTCAGTTTGTTTTCGGTACTGTGTGTGTGTGTCGAATGTGTGTCGATTGTATTTCAGTCTGTCTGGCCTGTCGTATGTGTCTCTGTTTGACTGTCAGTCTGTCCATGTCTTCCCGTCCGTCAGTCAGTCCATTTCAGCGTTTCTCGCTTTCCGTGTGTCTTCTCAGCGCACGGAGCCTCCTCCTTGTAGCCAGAGTGAATGTCCTCTCCTCAACTCATCCAGCCCCATGTAAGGATGCGTGTATGACGTCAGTGTGCTCAGCTACACGTTGCCACGGCGAGGCATCCGTTCTTTCGGGTGCCTCGACCCTGACACGTGTACCAGTACCAGAATCCTGCCTGGTACGTACGTCAGGCACTGGCGGAGCGCATCTTAACGAGGGATGGGAAAGTTTGACGAAGGGACATTTTCTCCGGCTGCATGGAGGGGGTAACTCTCACAATTCAAACTGCCATAAACCCCAATCTCAAAAGCAACGAAAAGCTATGAGCATTATAACCTTATTATCGCAATTAATTTCCCTCTTCGTAATCAATAGCCTTAAAACTATGCCGTGTGTTCAAAGTCCCACCACAACACTACAATCACGTCGAGCAATTTAACTGATTGCGAAAATGTTTTTGTGTCCCGTTTATCCTTGGCCGTTCACCAGGTTGTTTGTCTGTCTCATTGTCCGTCTCGTCTGTTTGTATTAGTTGCTGTTTGTGATTCAAGATAATCTACACTTACAACAACAATCACATGCAAATATACAGTACTCCCCTAAAGTCTGGAATCCAGAGTGTGAGGCTCACACACCACTCCTCAGACTTAGGCCTCCCACCCTCTTCCTGAAGTCTCTGTCCCTCTTACAAACTCCTTCTCCCAACCCCATGTATCAATAAATCCAAATCCAAATCCAAATCCAAACCAAACCAATCCAATCCAATCAAATCAAATCAAATCATGTGCACCGCAATGGTAACATGTCAGTGTTACCATTCAATGCCAACAGTAGTCACAAGATAAACGCTTTCTTTCTATCACCCGTACCAGGCAGAGTCACGGTTATATTGCCTTTCATAGTGTCCATGGTGACTGGAAACATCGGAAATGTGTTGCTCGTAAATTTCCCTAAAAATTAAAAGACAGAGTCGCAAATTTGGGAAAAAAAAATCTTTACACAGAAAAGCACCGGCGACCAAAAGTTTAATCCCATTTGTCCTAGACCTTACATCTTGAGGGAAAAATCATCAAAGTAATATTCACACAGAAACATACATACTCCCAGTCACACACTCACACACACACACGGCTGAAGAAAATTATAGATTATCGAGTCAATCTACTATCCTTTTATTGCCCTGCAGGAAATCGTTAAAGTCGAAACGAAAGGAGTTCCAACATATTAAAAGGGAGGATGGGGTAAGGTTGAGCTGGCTTCCAGCATTAAGTGCCATTGATGTCCCCGTTCATTCAGATTATAAAGATATAAACGTTTGATAGGTCCCAGATACAGCCTAAAATGGGGGGGGGGGGGGGGAGAAGGGGTTCCAGGTTGCAATGCAGTGTTCTGGATACAAGGTAATAATACAGCCCAAGAGAAAGTGCAGACTAACACTAATAATGATAATGACTTTTTGTTTACTGGGGAGGGGAACTCTTGGAAATATGACCGGGAATTAATCATGTCTCAGTTTATCACTATGCAGAGGTGAAGCGACGGCCATCCTGCTTCACCACTACTACCACACACTCTTTGTAACACATCCTCAAAGAAAAGGTCCCTGTCGAAATAACAATTCCATCGTGAGTCTTCGCTGTATCATCGCCCTATCACGCCATCATCATCCCAGTAATATGCCATGCGCACCAACTCTTATCCATGGTCACAAAAATGGGATAAAATGGTCGATTCATTACTGGAAATGTTCATCATTCTCGACGTCGACCACCAGTCGATGTCTGTAACCATCTCGACAATCAGCCACATGGTGACACCAAACACCAAAGTGTCACACGAGGCGGGCCCCGAAGTCAGCGTCGCCTTCTTCTCCTCAGTCGAACGTTTCCCTCCTCTATAGCGAGACTCTTCCGCAGTGCTCACTTCATCATAACCCAGTTCAACACAAAACAGCAACACCGCATCATTCCGTCAAAACGCAACGTCATAGAGGAAGAACTCTTAGCCACCTCAGACTTGATGACGTCATGCAATGACTGGACGTTTACACCATCGAACCATTAGAACTCTGGAAAATGGAAATCACTGTGATCTTCTGTCCGAATCTAGTTAGAATTACTTTCTTTTATTGCGATTTTCTTCAGTTTTATTTTTCAATCTGAATGACCATTCTCTATGATGAATATTATGTGCAATACTGATACTTAAAACAACATTATTTTTGCATGATGCATCCCTATCATAATAGGGAATGCACAAAAAAACAAAACTCACTAAAACAATCGTGCTATGAGAATATCTGTGATATCTTTAAATGAGGAAATCTATTATGGTGTTGGAACACCAAATGATATAATGTCAAAGACTATAAAAAGCAAAGAAAAATAAATATAAAAGCAACAACAAAACCTACAACTCCCGGATCGCAGGCTACCGCAATGGTGCCACGCAACAAACAAACTTCAACTAATTCAATAAAGAGCTATTCTTACATAACCGCTCTCATATGAAAACAAAGCAAACTTTGTTAGGTCTACAAATTGATGAGAATATAGAAAAAATGAAATATGCATTATAACTGAATTTATACGTATTGAAAATAAGTTTATTTTGAGAAAATTATTATCATTATTGTGCGCATGGCAATAAAAAAAAAACTTTTTAAAAATCGTATCAGGTGTGTGAAAAATCCTCTTTGCTTTCATCGAGTCAGTTTCAAATTGCTAGCATCATGGCGGCTGTTTGATGAGCGTGGTAAAACTGCATTGTCAAATGTCTGGTTATCTCTGCTAAAATGCTTTCTTGCGTGTGAAATGTATTAAATAATTTCCATAGTACATGAACGTACATTCAACCAGACGCCAACTAAGAATCGTTGGCCTGCACACACACACACACATTCAAACAAACACAAAGTCACAATAATGACAACTCATGTACACAGACACGCATTGCATAGATTAGCAGTATGTGAAAGGAGGATGAAACACAAATATTATCATGTGGATTGAGTGAATGCAGCAACATCAGTACAACTTGAGGAAAATATTGCCGTCCGTTTAAGAATTAAGAATCTTTCAAGATTTGGTGCCGCAATCGCTGGATGAGAAGACTACAACATTTTGTGACGTCCACCGGTGGACAACGATAGTGAACTCCGCTGAAGTCACTTCTGAACGGACTGTCCGATTTTCGTCACACCTCACTGATTCTGTTCTACTATTGGGCCTACATGTATTGCTGCATTCACCCAATGGACATACATGTGTACTTTGGTTCACTTCCCCTTGAAATCACGTTTCAGACAAGAACCTTGTGCATTTTAAGCTTAAATTTATTGCCTTGGGAGCCTTATATACGTTTCTACATAGGCGAACTTGAATTATTCATACTGTTTATGCATACTCAATTCGCGGTGAGTAACCACGAAAAGTTGAATCCTTGTACGATACGAGTACAACACACGACAAGGTCATCCTTTTTTCAACATGGAACGATTTACTCCCTTGAAATTACAGTCACAAAAAAAAAAATGAGTGTGTACAAAAATAACTGCAGTTGGTTCATTGAACATCTCAGAGCTATATATCGAAAGAATATCACAAAAAGACCCGATTCATTGAATTTCAGGTACCGAGTACGTGTAAAACATTATCTCTTCATTATTATGTCACGGACAGCCTGACCACTGCTAATTATTTTGTTGGCAAGTCGGCAGAGAAGTCCCCACGTAATTATGCAAATAGCTGGATGTCTTGCTCGCACGCAGTTCACTAACCTCTTGAGTCTTGTCTGGGTCTATTATTAACTGATAATATTAGTTAGAATTCCTAAATCATGAATCTAGAGAGTATAGAGATTTCTGAATGAATCGAACACCGTGTCCTACGGCGACAGTACATAACTCCATAACGAAGAGAAGCTTCCCGAATGGTTGCTAAATAGGTAAGGTAAAGAAACACGTACACATTCACTATTCTTTACAAGAAGTTAGGCAACATAACACGTGATGTACTTTTCAGTGTTTAGTCGCTGGTTTACATGGTTCTCTTGTCAAATACATTTCGCTCTGTCGCTAACATCAATTGCCGATCGGTGGATATTTATCGGTTTTCAACCTCTGGAGTGGTGCAAAACTCGTATATTATGCATTCATCTAAAGTTTGTTAGTCAAAACACATCTTTAAGTTACCTAGCGCATTACACTTATTATACTGATTACAGTCACCACTGCCTGATGGTTAATGCTATACGACTTTAGCACTTTATACCAAATGGCGGAAGAGGAGAGAGCAGACGGAGGGAATGAAGAAGTCACAGAGCGGATTGAGTAAACGAAAGATAAGAGAAAATGATATATGAGGTGCAGAAAAGGTCTCTCTAACCCTGCATTTTATAAATCTTACTTTTTTTCATAGTAAAACAAGTGTAAAAAGACAAATACAGTCTGTACAATTATAGTAACGTCTAACTCGTTCAGTTTAGTGTATATGGTTTATGTGCTTATGTGCACAGTACAAGCAGATCGAGAAAACGGGTTATACCCTCATTATCTAGGTCGATAAGCATGACTAAAACGTGCTAGAACTCTCTACTATATGGAATACAAAGAAAAACAAAGAGGCAGAAGAAAACGTAGACGAGAAGAAACAGGAAGGGAAAGGTAAAAGGAGGAATAAAACACAGATTGTAGAATACACATTTATAGTAATACATTGTAATACAATGTGAACTCAGTTTGACAAGTTTTGCTGTAAAGTTGGTCAAGATAATTGACCTCGCAGGTTGTAGAGGAGACGCGCGTAAATTAACTCGCGCTTACTGTTACGTCACAGTAAAGGGAGGGCGGACCATGAGCGCGTATTGTCACCCCTAGTAACAATATATCTCAATGTATGCCAGAGTAAGCAATACGGAGTTTGTTATTGTCCAGTCCAGATATCCGAAGCGAAAATCGTGCGTCTCCAACCATAAGACATTTTGGAGAAATTATATTTTCGAAACCTTTAAAATAAATTGTACCCGACTTTCGCATATAATCTGAGCAATATGGACAAGTCAGGGAAGAAACGAGGGAGCGCCAACAAGGCAAAGAAGGCCCAAAAGGAGAGCACACGACTGCCACCCATTCAGATCAGGGGTCCGCGCATTGACTCTTCCCCAGGGCGCCCCACCAACGCCGGCATGACAAGTGCCGTGGAAGAGCTGCACGAATCCCTGCTACAGCTGGAGAAAAGTAAGCTATAAAGTGATGATGTGTGAATGTGGCGTTGAGATGACGGATGGTGGCAAAGATAAAGATGATGATGATGTGATCTGGTTGATGGGATTTTGGTTGAGAGGAAGTGCCTAATTAACTAAAATATTAACCAACATTTTTTATATACAATATTAATGATGTAAGGCACCTTGTTGGATGAGGTCAGATTTGAGGACACGTGGCTTAACCACACAGGTGACAGTCTCAGTCACAACAAATTCTGTACATTGTTCAGGTCAAATCGGCAGAGCCCACTGTCGACAGGCGGCAATGTACTTTGGGCAGGACCTCATCCATCCTGGTTCCTTTGATGTATTAAAATGTTACTAATCCTTTATTTTACTAATTATATCACTTTAGCAAGGTTCTCACATGGAAATCACGCACAGAATGTTAGGCTTTTCGTGGTTACGGAAATCTTTAATACTTTCAACTATTGGCTGGAATAATGAAAACACTAATTTGTAATTATCAATTTACATTGTTTTTATTCCAGATGATTTCATTAGCGCATACCTAATACCCGAGAACACATAAGCACAACCAAACTGAATAGTGGGGTGGCTTAGTGAAATTATCGTGACACGGCGGACAAAAGCATGATTTTTTCACCAAAGGTACTTCATGATGTACCTTCTCAAAAAATAGGGTGCTCCAAGAAAATTGATGCTGGGAAGGAGGTCAGAGGTCAAAGGTCAATGACCTTTATTTGTGAAATAGGTTTTTTGGCTATTTCTCAGGTCAGGAATATCCAATCTGGATAAAACTTGGCAGGAAGAATATTGAGAACAAGTAAAATATTTTGATTGAATTTGGGGTGAATTTTCCAAAGGTCAAAGGTCAAAGGTCAATGAACTTTTTCTAAAAATCATGTTTTTGTTTATTTCTCCAGGTAGGAAGATTCAATTTTCACAAAATTTGATATGAACGTTATATAGAAGGTACCAAGAGTATAAACCAGGGGTCAAATATAATTGTTGATTTGTGCGTTGCCATGGCAACCCAAAACGAGGGTTTTTGATTGAAGTTAGTTACAGGAGGCTATTTTCCAGTTTGGAAGAGATTCCATTTGAATAGGTACAACTGATCAACGGGATGTATAGAGGTTTGAAATACTTTTCATTAGTGTTAAGTGGTATGTTGCCATGGCAACTACATATATAGATTTTGGTTAAACTTAAAGGAGACTTCAGAACTTATGAATTTGAAGAGATTTCCATCAGGGTTGGTATAATTGATCAACAAAAAAGTCGCCAGACAAAGATTTGTCACCTTTATAGCATGTGGGTTGAGTGAATGCAGCAACAATAGTAGAACACATCAGTGAGAGTTTGAGGAAAATTGGACAATCCGTTCTAAAGTTATGAATTTTTGAAGTTTCTGCTCATGCAGTCGAGGCTGGATGAGAAGACTACTATACCTTGTAATGTCACATGTGTACAACGATATAAAGAATGAATAAAGAAAATTCAACATAAATTATTTTCGCTTACAAAAGGATACTCGACTTCTCTTTCAGAAGGCAGGGGGAATAATTTTACCCTTGACATACGTAAGTAGCAAGTCAAAGAAACTATGTGAACTTTATTCAAAAAGTATGGTTTTGTGAAATTCTCATTTCATTTTCCTTAGAATGTGTGCATGTGACATCATACACTGTGGTAGTCTTTTCATCCAGCCGCGACTGTGCAGATACCTTAAAAAATCATAACTTTTGAACGGATTGTACGATTTTTTCCAAGCTTTCTGTGATGTGTCCTACTAATATTGTTGTATTCACTGAATCCACGTGCGCATGAAAGTGGACTTGTCCTTTAAGGACAGATTCTGAAAGAGCAGACTGTAAGCTTTAAAATGATGTATCACACAATTCAAAGGGATTCCCCTAACCTATCTAAATAATAATACCGGTACTGGAAAGAAAGCACACACTCTGGATAAGTATGAACTGAGAAAAGAGGCTGCATTGTCTATTTTAGCGTTTAATCTTTACCAAGCTGTCTCATGTCATTATGTTCATCTTTTCTTCCCCCCTCCAATTTTCATTTGAGTTTGCCATTATTAATTTTTGATGATAAGAACGATGCCACAAGGCATTGTTTCTTAAAAATGCTTCAACTGCTCCTTCAGGTCCAAAATCTACATCAATATATATTATTTTCCTGATCTCCTCAACATTTTCCAAAAATAAAGCATACACCTTTTATGCACTGAGTCCTCCTTTTTGTGGATAATTAAAGGCAAAAACCCAAAATTAGTGCTTGAAAATTATTCTTAAGTGTAAGTTACGGATACAAAGAACCTCTGTAAAAAATGAATCTGTATAATCAATGTTAAGTATTGTTAATAACACAAAATGTGAACAATATTTCTATGATAACATGTTTCCAGACTAAACCGTCCGCATTTATGCTTTAATGAGAAAAATACTGATATCTCTTTATATGTTTGCTTTGATTGTAAAAACTGTATATGGTAGGATGTCTCGTGATGCAACAGGGGGGCATTTCATGAAGCAGTTTGGTCAGATATTTTTCTGACAAACTGTTACAAACTACAGAAATCCTTGCATCTGATTGGCAGAGAGCAAATTTGTCCGACAACTTGTCGGACAAAATGCTTCATGAAATGCCCCCAGACCTACACATATTATGCATAAAATGTGATATCCTGAACATTTTTTTTTTCAAGTCACTCTCCCAAAAGTGTATAATATAGGACCTTTAAGTTTTTCTTGTGTTTGTTCCTGGCAGATTACTAGTACACAAATGCTCCAATCCATGATGACCTAACGGAAATTAAGGAAATTAAAATGAATATACTGAAAACCAAAACTACAAATACTAATAACTTACTTCATTCTTCTCTCCCCACCCCACCCCACCCCTTCTTTTTGGTTTCTTGATATACTCGTAGATCTAGCTGACTTTGATAATTGTCATTATGTAACATCATCTTCAATTGACAAGGCGATAAAACTTAACAATCATTTCATTATGCTGCTCGACTAATGGGGTTAGTTGAACTATATTGTTTTTAATGTACTATACTTTTTCCTCCTATCAATCACATGTATTTTGGGTGGAATGTATTTTGACATAAAGCATCATAGAATCAACCGCCTTTGGGGTCGGGAATTTTGTCATATCATATTGTGATTTAGATTCTGCTCTATGCCGATTTTGTTTTATTTCTATCAACTTTTTAAACTTCCCCATAGACTTTGTTCACCAGCCAACTACATCCCACCCTCTTTGGATAATGTGAACCAATCAAACATTGCTTTTACTTTTTAATAACATGTCTATACATAGCTATCAGACCAAAAATATTCAAACCGCTTTAAGTCTTTATGAGTGAAATTACAAATATCAATATATTTTTAAAAATATTCAAATTGTCTAAATTCAACTTCATCTATGAAAATAGACTTTTAACCTTTTTAAACATTTGAATAACCCCCACAAGAAATAAGAAACATATAAAGAGGGGAGGTGCGGACTATAAAAATTGCTTACGGGAACCAGGTAATCCCTGCGCTAAACCTATGGAATTCACACAATCTTGGAGGAAACGGGTTAAATTTGTTAGGAAATATGTAGGTCAATACCCAAAACCTTAAGTTCTCAATGGAATATGCAGCTCTTCTACTGGTAAACTAGTAGTTCTGGGAGAAAAAATGAACTGTGACATAGTCCTACACCTGGCTCAGTCATTGCCCAAGATTTAAAGTATCTGAGCCAGAGTCACATGTCACTCTTTGCCATTTCTCTACAGGAGGTAGACAGTACTAAAAAAATCCTTTACCAGAAATTATAGGAAATTATTTAATGAAAAGGTGCTTAAGAAAACTGGACTATTCCAACACACCTCCCTCAGGTCTGCAACACAGACTAACCACCTGTTACCATAGGAAAACCAGTAAAAATGGTGTATTACTGTAAACATGCACACAATATGTCGTATTATGGGTCTGAATTTTAAGACTAGCAACCATGTACATTGCATTGCATTGTACAGAAACCTGGCGAATGCCCTGTGTATAGTCTTTGAATTCAGACACTATTGTTATGTACAAATTAAGGGCATTTTCTCATCTTTTCTGTTAGCGGATTTCTTGGAGCACCCCCTAATTTTGATCCTCATATATATACAAATGTCTGAGGAAAAAATGACACTTTTGTCCGGCGTGTCACGATTATCAGTATATTTGTCACTAAGCCACCCCACTAGAATGAAACATGTGTGCCAACAACTTGAACATCATTGAAGCATTTGTAAAATCATCTTAAACATAGATTCACTGCACTGGACACGTTATTCTTGCCAGTCCACATAACCAAATTCATGACTATTTCTCCTTTATCACGGGGCGATCGTTAACGGCCCGTTAACGATCGCCCCGACACTGTACAGGCATGCTAACCTTGAAACATTGAACTGCACATTACTTGAATATGAGACCATTCTGAAGCAAATAATTTTCACACAACAATAGATATATTTATAATGTACTCTTAAATGAATCCCACAAGGATTGGAACAATCATCCCCCAGCATTCCCACTGATTCCCACTGATCAGTTACTAGCCATCCCCTTTAACCGTTCCATTCAAAGACACGGAGTTGAACAGAACGGTTAAACTTGCACCGAATGTAATATTCGAACCGTCGCACGAATGATAAAACATTGAATATTTGTTTTGTACAACACAATATCATGATATATTACTAGGCCTGGTCTAGAACAAAATAGATCTATCTAGGAGGAGGACTAACATCTTAGGCCTAGATCTGGCTGTAGGTCTTGCTGGCAGCGCAAACGGGTGCGCGTATGCACCAATGCTTTACGATACACAAGTTGAATGTGTCCTAGGATCTATTGCACTGCCATTCAGAGTTAGCGAGCGTGGGATAGCCGATTCTTCTGAATTGGCAAGGATCTACACATGTATTACATAACATAGTTTGAAACCAGTGTAGAGAGCAATATTAAAGGGACGCAGTCCTCACGAAATTTAAAAAAAATATGTTGTTGTTGGTACCTCCAATGAACTACTTTCATCAAAAACAAACTTTCAAATCACCAAATAAGCTCGTACATTTCGGTTTAAAAAGTGTGACTCTGCAAATGAGCAAGTCTTGGCGGAGAGTCATACGTCATCGATGCACAACTCTTTCCAGCGGTGTTCTGCTCGTCATCCCTAGTTATTTATAAACACATGTTGACTATTTATCTTTATACTAATTGTATATATAAATAAGCTTGAAATATTTTGTTTGAAATAATAAAACCACATATTGTCACATTTTATGAAAAAATCAGATATGATCATTTTGAACACTTAAATTGGTTTTCTGAGGCACGGCTGTCAACTTGAGAGTAGGGCATCAATGACGTTGCACCTTTTGGCAGGCTCTTACACGATCGCTTGCAGGAATTATTTTTTTAAAATCGCGTACGGAGACAATTTTTTTATGTCCACGCGTATAAATTGGTGAAAGGTTATATTTTTTACTCTTCTTAATTATCAGTACAGTGAAAATCTCAGGACTGCTTCCCTTTAAACTATACCTAATCCTGTTATTCCAATGAAGCCAGATGTCGATTGATAGATCGTTTGGTATTTGTTTATCTCTATCAATAATCTACAGCCATTTATGCCCAAGCAAGGACGATCAATGTAAATTGCATAGTCAAATTAATACATGTATATTTTCATTTTTCCCACAGCTTTCATTCTCCTCATTGCATTCTGGGCTCTCCATGCATGATTAGTGTGGTTCAGCAAGCTATTCTCTTCCTTCATATCCCTTTTCAATTCTATCACAGACAAAATAAATCGATAGTAATTCGTTTCGCACACAGTAAAATACATTTCCGACCACTCAGTGCTTTGTACACGTTGAAACCAACGTAATGATCTACAGTACAATGGGAGTTGTCAATTTAGATACATAATTGTAGAACCAGTAAAGTAACATCAAGAAAATATGAACCACTGAAACTAATTTAGAACATCATAATCACCTGTAAAGGTGCAACGTTGAATCTCTTTTACTTTATAGAGTGTAGCTCAGAGATGGGCTATCGTCATCCTAAGTCTGTCATTTCTTTTATATATTTTCAATCACAGATCGTAAATCGGGGACATTTTTAAACCAAAAAGAGTGATATAGATGGCGCAGCAAATAAAAGAGGAAAATGACAAATAAAATTTAGCGCAGTAATCTTCGTGATGATGCACCAACTGATGGAAATAAATCTGAGGAAAATGTAGCACACAGAAACTTGATAATAGTGTCACGTTATCAAATTGAATGAATTCCTTTCAAGAGCCCAAACACAATTTCTGTGTTAATATACGTGATGGAAAATTGATCAATATGAATCCAGGACATTATTTAATGACATAATTTACCATTTACAGATGAAACAATAGCCCAGCTTAAGTGGTTCACAACAGTTGAGTAGGGATAGAAACGACGAATGTAAAATTTTAATTGCCGTGTAATCAATGTTTAATATTTTTCAATATACAAAATTTGAACAATGGATAAGATGAAATTCCTTCTAGAATAGACTGTCTACAGTTATGATTTGGTGATATCTAGTATATATACTTGCATTATAGGCTTTATTGCAAATTGTTTTTATATGGTAGAATGTTTTGTGATACAAGTGAACTGACCTACACATATGCATCACTGTCGTGTGATCATTCGAATATTCATTTTAATCACTGCTCCCAATGGTCAACAATACCTTTAACGGAAAAGAATAATCTGTATACGATGGTATCAAACTAAATCTCTGATGATTATCGGACTTTGCCAAAACAGAATAAAATCGAATCTCTGTGCCAGTGGAATTCGCAACTATATCTTCAAAACCAGGTATCCATATCAAGATAATTTTGCACAATAATATACTTTTTCTCGGAAATTTAACTTTTTATTTCAGTATGATGTCGTTGCATCAGAGTAGTAGAAGATGTTTGGTCTCCTCGTATTGGAGATTAAATTCAAGTGGAACCACAGTCAAAACTGTTTATTTCAGTTGTAAGTCCGGGATACACAGAAGATGAATTTTTCAATCAATTCACATTCCAGGTTCTCCGAATGATTTCGACATCATTTTGGAGACCGTGCTGTTTAATAAAATGGCATCATAATCAACAAGATAATGGGCGATATTCTTAAAGCGGGGATTCATTTTGATTGCCATCATCAGTTTGACAACTTCACATGAACATCAACATTTGCGGCATACCTTTTCTCGGAGACGTGCATCATCGTCAAGGCTATATTCCCTCTGGTCCATTGACGTTCAGGATACACCAATTAATTTTGATCACCTGACATTCGTGGTTTCCTCATAGGAATTTATAATTATATTTGCCATCAGCATCAGTGTTTGAAATGACTGTGATTACTTTTATTACATTAGGGATTCAATCTGGTTCGTGCATTGTTTTTCAGTGCGTATAGCGGAATCCAGATTACATTCACAACTCCTTTTTTTTTAAAGATTCAATCTACTATACTTAATAATTTAGAAAACCAAACGAACTTAAAAGTATCGTAATGATAAGCCTCCCCCCACCCCCGTGGGGGGGGGGGGGAGCATCATCACTGGAAATTCAGTTCAGCAAAATGACATCATCATCGAGATTCTTTTCGCTTTTCCTATAGCGCATGGAGATAAGGTTTATTCCGTACCATCATCAAATTATTTATCCGTTTAACAACGCACGGAATTCACGAGGATCAATTTCTGAACACTACTTTCAGCATATTATACACAGAGTATATTTCCGCTAATTTCATTAAAGATTTCCATTCAATTGTTACAATGATACTTGCAAATTACGAAGCGCAAAAAAAAAACAACTATAATCGCTGTTTTCAATTAAACACAAATCATTTCGCATCTATTTTGTGACAGGTTTGACTGTAATGTGTACATGACACTAACGGAAATGTAGTTACCATAGTAATTACAAAATAAAATGAAAGTACACGTACTAAATTTCGGATGATGGTCCATCCATCCTGGAACCGTGTAATACAGGTGATAGCGGATGTTTCGTATAATGTCTTCCCACAGATTGATCGGACCTCCGATTGTCTCCTGTGTGCTCTAAAGCCGCACGATGTCACATGTAGTAATATCTGTCCTCCCGCCGTTGAAAGAGAGTGAGAAAAAAAAAAACAAGGAAAAGTAGAAATTACGCGGTGCGTAATATATGTCCCCGCCGGAAGTAGCATTTAGTAGCAAAATGTACAATATAGGTAAAAAAATCAAGGTCAAAGGTCAAAGAAGTCAGAGGTCAAAATTCTGTGTAGAAGTTTTGAAGTCCTCACTTAGTGCCATCACATAAAGCAAACGGAATCGAAATCGGGTTAGAAATGGCGGAGTAGCATTTTGTAGCCAAAGTACAATATAGGTCAAAAATCAAGGTCAAAGGTCAAAGAAGTCAAAGGTCAAAATTCTGTGTAGAAGTTTTGAAGTCCTCACTTAGTGCAATCACATAAAGCAAACGGAAGTGAAATTGGGTTAGAAATGGCGAAGGAGTAGCATTTTGTAGCAAAATGTACAATACAGGTCAAAAATCAAGGTCAAAGGTCAAAGAAGTCAAAGGTCAAAATTCTGGGTAGAAGTTTTGAAGCCCTCACCTAGTGCCATCACATAAAGCAAACGGAATCGAAATCGGGTTAGAAATGGCGGAGTAGCATTTTGTAGCAAAATGTACAATATAGGTCAAAAATCAAGGTCAAAGGTCAAAGAAGTCAAAGGTCAAAATTCTGTGTAGAAGTTTTGAAGCCATCACCTAGTGCCATCACATAAAGCAAACGGAATCGAAATCGGGTTAGAAATGGAAAAGGAGTAGCATTTTGTAGCAAAATGTACAATATAGATCAAAGGTCAAGGTCGAGGGTCACAACTGAAATTCTGTGTAGAAGTTTCAAAGCTCCCATGTAGTGCTATCATATAAAGCAAACAAAATCACACTTGGCTCACAAATGACAGAGAAGTAGCAAATTGAACATTTTGATCACACACGCTCGGACGCACACACAGACAGACAAGACAGACGGACGGACATACGGACACACACACACGTACGGAGCCCGTTTCATAGTCCCCTGCTCGAACTCGTTCGGCGGGGACAAAAAATGATTCAACAGTAGGCCCTACGTCGCGTTCTGTCAGTCGTCCTGCCGCGCACATAGCGGGATCCTGCGGTAGAACGCCAGTGATAACAAATATCTCATCAATTACGTATGTAAATGGTCAAGATTATAGATAAAGTAACATGTGAGAAGAGAAGTCGAAAAAAGATTATTACATTTCAGAAGGCCTAAGCTCATCCGCTATAAGATATGTCACATTGTATGTGTATTACAGACAGGCAGAGGCTCCGAGAATATCATGAGAGGGCTGCTGCCAGGACGGCAAAATCCACCGTGGCACCACCAAGCACTCTGACAGGGTCGACCACATTTGCGAGGTCGATCCCCATTACCAGCAGGAGTGTTCACCTGCCGAGCCTGACCCCGGTATCTGAGGCACCCACACCCCCTTCTAACCGGAGGGTGAGCGTCAGCCACACCACTGCCATGGCCAGTAACGTCTGCCTGCCACCTGTAGGCAAGAGGCCGTCGCCACCAAAGACGCCCAGGAGACCTGGCGCAGTGCGTGCCCGCTACCAGGCCCAGAAGAGAAGTGGTATGATCAAGAGTCCCATGCCATCGAGGGTCAAGCCCGAAATCATCAATCTTAAGCTTCTAACACCACCACCCATGCAGGTACACGCGCAGCCACAGTTCATGCCCCGACCGCCTTCGGACCCAAAGCCAGCTGTGCAAAACATCAGCAAGGTCCGTCCGCGACGAAGTGCCGCAACGGTCGAGAGCCAGGCGCCGTATCAGAGCACTCGACCGAAGCTCCCGCGGCCCGGCTCGGCAGTCCGTCGACGTCCCTTTGCCGACCACACAGAGTCCTTCAGCGAGAACGCACTGCCTTATAAGATCATTAAGGAGGAAATCACGGGACGAGTCTGCTGCGTATCGACAAGGCAACTGGCCAAGTGCCGCGTGCGGCCCCGCTACGAGCCCGTGAATAGAGGCCTGGAGATTCTCCCAACTTCCAAGAGCCCCGTCTCTGACGTCTGTGAGTATCATCCTCGTTCGTGGTGCCATCTCATTCAGAGTCGAAAAATTACAATGTAGTTGGTGCATATCTAGAAAGACATCCTAAATAATGCGTCTCTTATTTAGATTATTTTCAGGTGAAGTGGAAATTTCAGTCTTATGATAAAAAATTGAATAAGATTCTGAATTAGTACTGATCATCACAAACAAATTGCAGTCAAGACATTACTGACATTTCTACACATTTTCTGTGATTATTTCTATTCAAATTTGTTACACATTGGTTTGTAATGTATTTAAGTACAGAAAACTGTATACAACATGTAGGCCCTACATGTTAAAGTTTAGAGGTAGGTTAACATTTCTATTGGTGCCTAAATCCTTTTAGTTTTATGGAGTATGTTATAGTTTTTTTTTCTTCAATATGTTTAGCACTTTCAAATTTCGTGTGTTCGTGTACACTTTAGTGAGCTCCCGCTCGTCACGGCATTCCTCGACCAGCCATGAGGAGGAAGTTGAATACCACGACGACTCTGAAGCGGACGATGGGAACAGCCGCCCACAGACCAGTCGACCTGCTACTGAGGAGGCCGAGGAGGAGGAGGTCGAGGAGGAAGTTGAGGAGGAAGTTGAGGAGGAAGTTGAGGAGGAGGTTGAGGAGGAAGGTAAATATACGTTGACAACAAATAAGCACATCAGGAGGCCCAGCACAGTGATGGTGGCATACAGTACATAATTTATTTTTCCTTTCATGTTGATGCTTTTAAAACCGCTGTGCTATTTATGCGGTCCTTAAACAATTGAAAAAGAAAGAAAACTAGCAAGGCTTCAATCTAGACAACACTTATAGAGACAATCATTATTCAAACCCGTCCTCCACTAAGGATATGCCTCTAAAATTAGTCCGACTCTTTCTGGGTGTGTAACTCGTTTCCACATCCTTATGTAGACAGCATCCAATGCCAGCAGGCATATATCATGGTACATGTAATTTGTTTTGAATGACTATATCGAATAAGCAGATGCATCGTACGTATCAATAATTACTTTTAATGTTCTCTACTATCTTAAAGTCAGTTAATAGTCAACCGGTAACACTCTTAACTAAATGCGCAAAAGTGTCATCTAGTTTTTCCAGCTGAACTTGTGTACATGTTGCAAACAAAAACCCTAAATCTATCCTATTTCTGATTATTCTGACCAGATCAAGAGTACGAAGAGGAAACCATCTCAGGCGAAGACGAGATGGCGGAGGAGGAAGAGGAGGAGGAGGTGGTGGAAGAGGAGTGGGAGTTGGAAGTAGAGGAAGAGGGGGAAGGCGAGGAGGAGGAGGAGGAGGAGGGGGAGGAATAGGGGAAGATGGGGAGGAGGAGGAGGAGGAGGAGGAGGAAGCTGAATTCGGAGGCGAGGCGCGCTTCCTTCCGGTCACCACTGCCGGAACCACCCCGCCAAGGAACACCGTGGTTGTGGCCGACGTCGAATCACCAGTACCAGCTCGGGATGATGACGATGATGCAGCTGATGTTCGACAAACCAATCCCATAAAGGGAGATAATCCACACCCGCCACTATGAAGGCTGATTGCTAGGCCATCAAAATCCATAACCCGTTGTTCTTTATCACGAGAATACAAGATTTATTCCCGAATCATATTTCTAGGTATCCCTTCTGGCTTAAGGGGAAACATCCCTATGATCCACTACACTTAAAATTTTCCTGGTAACATATTCAAGGAATCTGGAACAAATCTGGTTTTCTGTATAAAAAAATAAAAGTAGATAAACAAACAAACAAACAAACAAACACAAACATTTTAAAAAAAGTTTAATAAGGACTCCACCAAGATCTGTAGATGGGGAAAATAACAGTTTAAAAGATGCTGGGGTTACGATAATATTCCATTATTACATTTACACCAAACTGAAGGGCTTTCAAGACAGGGCTTAAACAGTAGAATCTTAATAGGGATATAATATGCACCTGCTATCTAGGTCGTAAAATACAATGGGTCCCACAATCATGCACAATAGGAATACAAGAGGCGTTACAATAATGGTAGGCCTAATGCCTGAACAAGGGTGGGGTGGGGTTGAAGGAAAATTGTGCTGGGATTAACAACGGGTCAAAGCTACACGAAGATAATGGGTTACAGTTTGATGGACAAGTTTTGTAGATAACACTCATCATGGTTCTTAAGGGTTCTATGGGCGGGGGGGGGGGGGGTCGGGCTTAGGAATGGATCAGATATCGTCCACGAGGTTTCCACAGACCGGGCACTTTATCTTCTTTATCATTATCATTATCATCATAGATTTTAGTACATTATCATTGATGACACGTAATTTGCAGCGGGATTAGACTTCAATCGTGGAGGAATCTAGCAATCTAAACTCTGAGCTTTCGTGCCGAAAGGCTTAACTCATTCAGGAAGATACTTTCACATGCAGTCGCATTTACAAACGCTGCCATAAAAAGATGAAGTGCTTGAAAAAAAAAACCCGAAATGTTCAGTTGGTGACACGACATTTGCTCCTGCGACAACTGTTCCTGTCTTATTTTCACCAAGGACTTGGGGTTAGGGTTAGGGTTGGGATGGTTTTAAGTTTAGTTTGATGTGAGGATTAGGATAAGGGTTAAGGTTATGTTTGTATGTAGGTTTTGATTGTTTGGCTTAGCGTGCAGATATTTCATGGAAGCAATTGTCACAGGAGCAAATGTCATAGAGTCTTATTAGTATTATTGTCATTGTTATTATGATAAACATTGTTATCATTTTATCTTAGTATTTTTATTGTTATTGCTATTTATCATTGCTATTATCGCCATTATTATTATCTTAGTATCTTAGTATTGATATCATTATTGCTATTATCGTTGTAATTATTATCATTATCATTGCCATTATCATGTCTTCAATCCTTATTGCAACTGATTGGTTCTACGACATTTGCTCGTGCGACAATTCTCATGAAATGTCTGCACGCTAAGCCAAACATAAAGTCTACCCACGAACATAACCCTAACCATAATTCTAATCGTCACACCAAACCAGACCTGAAACTCTATCACACCCCGAACCCTAACCCTACAGTCCTTGGTGAAAATAAGACCACAACAACTGTGGCAGGAGCAAATGTCGTGTCATCAACTGATCATTTCATTTTTTTGTTCGAGCACTTTATTTTTACAGCAGCGTTTGTAAATGTGGCGGCATAATGCAAGTATCTTCCTGAATGCATTAAGCCTTTCGGCACGAAAGCTCAGAGTCAAAATTACCCAATTCCTCCATGCAGCAAAGTTTAATCCTGCATGCTGCTTTCGTGTATAGGTGTCCATAACTTTGCATACCGCGGCTAGCGAGGTCTCTGCCGCCTACTGAACACCAAGCAGGTATTTTCTATTTTTTCATCAAACTCGGCGCAGAGTCGTTCAGGCGTATCTTGTACACTCTGCATCGCCGTTAGGTAGAATCCCATAGGTTTATGCACCTTTTTATGCTTATCTCTGGGCAGCTGCAATATGGCAATAAATAACACCAAAAACATATATCCGTTTCTCGCACTCGAATCATCACCCGATGGTATTATCAGTTGATTTAATCCTGGGTCAAGAAATATAAAATCACGTCTATCCCTGTAAACAAACTCTATATCTTCGGAAGATATGAACATACATCTTCCATCACTGGATGCCCATTGCATCTTACACCGAATAGTTACTTGTAAGTATACGAAAGTAAAGTAAGAAAATACACTCTTGATCTACTATAGCAATATAGACAGATCTGGCAAGTTTTCAATAACTATAAATACATCGAAATGCCCTGTATAATCTAAAGCCTATCTCATGAATACAGGTAGTCTTTGTTCTGACACACATTCGTCTCGTCGTTACAGTAATGTCGAGTCTTCCCACCGCGCTCCCCTGTAACGATATGGGTGTAGCTGATTACAGGATTTAACATTAAAAAAACAACAACATACAAACACCTGTCTTTCTCTGTCTTCAGATCATCCTGCTGACAAAGAAACAGAACAAACAAACAAACAAAAAGCCTGCGAACTCTGCCTGTGCAGTCGATATAGCTTAAAATCAATAATGATGATAACAATAATGATGATAATAATAATGATAATAATACTAATAGTAATTATGATGATGATAAAAATTACTCTTTGTAATACATCCTAAAAATTCGATCATGAGCCTTCGCTGCATCATCGCCCTATCACGCCATCATCATCCCAGTAATATGCCATGCGTACCAACTCTTATCCATGGTCACAAACAGTGGATAAAATATCGATTCATTACTGGAAATACCCATCATTCTCGGCGTCGACCACCAACCCATGTCGATCACCATCTCGACAACCATCCTTAAAATGGTGACACCAAACATCCAAGTGTCACACGAGGCGGAACCCGAAGTCAGCGTCACCTTCTTCTCCTCAGTTGAACGTTTCCCTCCTCTCTCTATAGCGAGGCTCTTCCGCAGTCAGTGTTCATTTCATCATAAAACCTTCAACACAAAACAGCAACACCGCATCATTCTCTCAAAACGCAACGTCATGGAGGAAGAAATCTTTAGCCACCTCAGACTTGATGACGTCATACAATGACTGGACCTTTGCACCACCGAACCATTAGAACTCTGGAATATGGAAATCATTGTGATCGTTCGTCTGAATCTAATTAGAGCTTTTTAATTTCTTACAATTTTCTTCAGGTTATTGATTTCCAAACTGAATGGCCATTCTCTATGACGAATATTATGTGCAATAATGTTAAAACATTTTTTTTTGTTGTTGCATAATGCATCTATCATTATACAAGAGGATAAAAAAAAAGAAAACAACTGTGCGATGAGAATGTCTCTGATATCTTAATTGAAGTAAGGGAATTTATCAAGCTGTGAGAATACCAGATGATGTAATGTCAAAGACTATAAAAGCAGAGTAAAAAAATCTACAACAAAAACAACACCAAAACAAGAAAACCTACACCTCCCGGATCGCAGGCAACCACAAAGGTGCTACGCAACAGACCAACTTCAACTAATTGATAAAGAGCTGTACCTGCTCTCATATTTTATTAGGTCTAAAAATTGATGAGAATTAAAAATGAAATATGTAATACAACTCCGAATATATTGAAAGTAAGATTATATTGAGAAAATTCCTTATCATGTGCGCATGGCAATAAAAAAAACTGTTTACAAATCGTATCAAGTGTGAGAAAATCGTCTGTTGCTTTTAAATTTCAAATTCACAGCATCATGGCGGCCGTTTGATAGAGTGTGGTAAAACTGCATTATCAAATGTCTCGTTATCTCTGCTAAAATGCTTTCTGAATGTGAAATGTATAAAATAATTTCCACGGTACATTAGTTAACATTCAACCAAAACGACAGCTAAAAATCGTTTGCCTACACACAGACACACAGACACACACACACATTCAAGCAAACACAAAGTCATAATACTGACAACTCGTGGACACAGACATGCATTTCATAGATTAGCATGATGTTAAAGGAAGATGAAACCTAAATATCATTATGTGGATTGAGTGAATGCAGCAACATCAGTATGTAGAACCCATCACTGAAAGTTTAGGGAAAATCTCATACACAATCCGTTAGGAAGCTATGATTTTTTTTTCTTTTAAGATTTGGTGCCGCCATCGCAGGATGAGAAGACCTCAACATGTTGTGACGTCAACATATGGGCAACGATAATGGAAGAGCACAATAGACTTACCTCTTTTCAATAAAAGCAGAAACATAATGTCAGGGACAAGCCAAAAGAATGTGTACTTTCAAAAGAAAAATCAAAGTTTTTAAATTTCTTTTTACATTTTCTTTAAATATTGTTTTCATACGTGACGTCATGAACTGTAGTGGTCTTCTCACCCAGTGATGGCTGCCCCGAAACTTTGAAAACATACGTATTTTTTTTTTGATACATTTAGGCCTACTATAACTTTTGAACGGATTGTCCGATTTTCGTCAAACTTCTCCTGATGTGTTCTACTATATTGCTGCATTCACTCAATGGGCATACATGTATACATACTGTTTCACTTTCGTTTGAAATCACGTTTTATACAAAGGAACTTGAGCATATGCTTTAAGCTATTTCAGTGGGTGCCTTGTAATTTGTTTACCTTCCTACATAGGCCTACTTGAATTGTTCATACTGTTTATGCATATTCAATTCGCAGTGAGTGACATCGAAAAGTCAAATCCTCAACACAATCATGACAAGGTCATTCTCATCTCTTTCAACATGGAAAGATTTATTCCCTCAAGATCAGTCATAACAAATTGAGTGTGTACAAAATGCAGTTTGTTCATTGAACATCTCGGCACTATACATCGACAGAATATCACAAAAGGACCCGATTCATAGAATTTCGAGTACGTGTAAAACATGTCTCACTGCTAGTACGTCATGAGACGTATCACAGATTATCACGGCCTGATCATTGCTGATTTTAAACTCATGATCGCAACATTTGTTGGCAAGTCGGCAGAAGTCCCCAGAAATGATGAAAATAGCTAGACATCTTGCTCGCGCGCAGTTAACTAACCTCCTGAGTCTTGTCTTGATCTATTATTTCTCATAATAATCATTAAAAGTCCTAAACCATGCATCTAGAGAGTATAGAGTTTTCTGAAATAAATCGAACACCGTGTCCTACGGCGACAGTACATACCTCCATAACGAAGATAAGCTTCCCGAATAGTTGTTAAAATAGCAAAGGTACAGAACACGTACATAGTCATCATTCTTTACAAGAAGTTAGGCAACATAACACGTGGTGTACTTTTCAGTGTTGAGTCGCTGGTTTATATGAGGCGCTGGTTTACATGCCACTCTGCCACTCACGCGTCGGTTGAGAATGAGAAGGGCGTTAAGTTGCCACTAAAACTGATAGTGTTCAAGACAACTTAACGCCCTTCTCATTCTCAACAGACGTGAAAAAAGGGTTCTCTTGTCAAGTACAGTACATTTTGCTCTGTCGCTAATATCAATCGCCGATCGGTGGATACGTACTAGTACCTGTTTTCAAACTTCGGAGTGGTGAAAAGCTCGTATGTATTATGCATCAATTTAATTTTTTTTAATCAAAACAAATTTACAAGTTACCTATGAAAGTGCCTATATTTAATATTACGATTACAGTTATCATGATCTGATGGTTAATGCTATACGACTTTACCAATTTATATCAAATGGCGGAAGAAGAGAGAGCAGACGGAGGGAATGAAGAAGGGCGGAAGGACTAAACGAAATATAAGAAAAAATGATCGAGGAGGAGCAGAAGAAGGTCTCTATAAAGGAATTTTATAAATCTTAGTTTGCTCCACAGTTGGCAAGTGTAAACAGACAAAATACAACTAAAGAAAGTCTGTAACTAGTGTTGGGCTACAGTCTGCAGCAATTTTATTTATTTAATGTTGATTTGCGCGACACAAGCAGAGAAAAAGGGTTATACCCTCGTTTAGGTCGATAAGAAAGGCTGAGTCGTGTTAGAACTCTCGTATTGTAATGCTGAAAAAAGGAAAGGCAGAAGAAATGTAGACGAGAAGGAACAGGAAGGTGAAGGAGAACGGAGGAATAAAACACACAGATCGTAGAATACACATGCAATGTACTTCACACTTTCCTTATTTTTTTTTTAAAGTTTGCCAAGTTTTGCTGTGAAGCAGGTCAAGAAAGGACTGACCTCGCAAAGTGCAGCTGAGACGCGCGTAAGTTAAATCGCACTTACTGTTACGTCACAGTAACGAGAGGGCGTACCATGAACGCGTAATAATGGATTGTCACCCCTAGTAATTTCACTGTATATTGTACATGTACTAGAGTGTAAGTATTACGGCGTTCCAATTCGTTATTGTCCAGCCTAGCCCAGATATCAGGAAGCGAAGGTCGTGGGTCTCCTACAATAAGAAAATTTGGAGAAATTAAGCCTTCAAATCAAATATTGCTCTTTGAAGCAGATAAGAGATATCTCTTAAGCCGACCTCCACATACAGACTGAGCGAATAATATGGACAAGCCAGGGAAGAAACGCGGGAGTGCCAACAAGGCAAAGAAGACCCAAAAAGAGAGCACACGCCTGCCACCCATCCAGATCAGGGGTTCGCGCATCGACTCTTCCCAAGGGCGCCCCACCAACGCCGGCATGACAAGTGCCGTGGAAGAGCTGCACGACTCCCTGCTACAGCTGGAGAGAAGTAAGCTACAAAGTGGTGATGTGTGAATGTGGCGTTGAGATGACGGATGGTAATGATGAAGATGAGTTTTGGAATGGAGATGAAGATTATGAATACCTGTGATCTGGCTGATATGATTTGGTTTGAGAGGAAGTACCTGATTAACTAACACACCAACCAACATTTTGCGTATATAGTATTGATGTAAGGTACCTTGCTGGATGAGGTCAGCTTTGAGGACACGTGGCTTAACCACACAGGTGACAGTCTCAGTCACAACAAATTCTGTACATTGTTCAGGTCAAATCGACAGAGCCCACTGTCGATAGGCGGCAATGTACTTTGGGCAGGAACTCATCCATCCTGGTTCCTTTGATGTATCAAAATGTTACTAATCATTTATTTTCTTATTATATGAGTTTAGCAAGGTTCTCGCAGGCAAATCATCCACAGAATGTTAGTCTTTTCGTGGTTACGGATATCTTTCATATGCCTAGTTGTACCAATTGGATGGAATTTACATTGTTTTTATTCCAGATGATATCATTAGTGCATACCTAATTTCGACGTAAAAGCTACAAGCATCAAACAACAGTAACTTTACCCATAAACTTTAGAAACATTCTTTTCTGGTTGTGAATATTGCAGACTTGTTACAGAAATGAACCCATTACTGTTGTACAGTGTACTGTACAACATTTTACGGATAGATTACATATAACGGGATAGAAAAATGCATGCTGTTAGCGCTGCGTTTCATCATAGAAATTGTAGTCTATATGGTGATATGTATACGTATGAAGAATTAATAATAATATGAAATTGTTTGATGAAGGGTCTTTTAACCTAGATGTGGTTCCCTGAAGTGTTCACCACATTGGAATCAGGTCTGCTCCTTACAGAAAATGAGATTACTCTATAACTTTTGTCTTTCTATCGAGTACCCGTATTCGGCTTTACGATCATTTCCGTAATCACGTCCATGGTGCGTTTCCACGTTTTGAGTATCCATTCGTAAACACAAATTATCTAATCTTCAAAGCGCAGAATCGATACCTGTCTTGTTTTTTACATGCCAGAAAATAGGCTCGATTTTAACTGGGACCTACGCTCGACAAGCTTGCTTCTAAGTAGGTTCCATCATATTCGTTTAGCATTTATTCTCAGATTCCAACTTTCATATAGATTGACCTTTATGTTCTATATGTTTGCAATATTCTATCATGCCTCCTAGCTGGATGTCATGTATTATTTCATTTTGTTATATTTGTTATATTTGATGTATATGATGTATATGAAAATAAATTGACATTGACATTGAAATTACGATTACTCTCGGTGTCAGCGACTATTATACGCAATGAGCTCTCCTCCTACATATCAATACATCTTATCACTTTACAATAATTATGCTTGTTATTGAGACTTTCAAGACATATATGGTCAATTGACGTGATAGACCCAAAATGACTATATACAAACACATACACTGTATAGTTCTCAAAAACGTATATATCATTATGCTTTCTGGTATAAGTTTGAATCTGTCAGCATTTTACTTTTATTTGGTCATTCATGATAACCATGTTGTATAATTTTTGACAGATATGTCTTTTTCTATTTATGTAGCCTCATTCATGACTTTAAGTGATAATAACCTATTCATTTAATCGTTTACACATTGTCCTATTTATCGTACGTTTCTCATTGCCCCAAATCCACACACACAACAAACAACCTAACTCTCAGAGTCGACATTTCATAATACCGTGCCCGAAATCACGGCAGCAGAATTATGCGTGATTTGTGCACTTATCTACCATTAGGCCTACATTCTGTGCTTTACCTTCTCGTTTAAGTATCCACAAGTGAAACTTGTATCTTTTTTTATTGAAAGTACCATTTTCAAGGTGAATTTAATGATATAACGATGTAAAACAGAATAATAGAAGTTGCATCTAAATTAGATACGAATTAACAAAGTTACGAAATTTTGAATTTTCCACTGCTTATAGAAGAGTAAAATTTTAAGAGTATATCATCAAGGTATACATACTATTATAGCAGGGGTCATCCAACGAGACCGACACCCACGAGTGATACGGCCCATGAGTTCGATATCGAGGGAAAAAGGCCCACGAGTCATACAGCCCATGAGCTCGACACTAGGCAAAGAATGCCGACGAGTCTGATAGTATGCAAAAAAAAAAAAAAAAAAAAAAAAAAAAGCCCATGAGTTTACCGGTAATTCAGAAAACCAAACGAACTTACGTGTATCGTAATAACAAGCCCGGGGAGGGCATCATCATCGGAAGTTCAGTTCAGCAAAATGGCATCATCACTTAGATTCTTTGCGCTTTTCCTATAGTGCATAATGGAGATTAAGTTTATTTCGTACCATCATCGAATCATTCATCCCTTTAAAAATGCATGGAATTCACGAGAATCAATTTCTGAACACGAATTTCAGCGGAATTATACAAAGTGTATTTTCGCAATTTTCATTAAAGATTTGCATTGAATTTTTAACATGATATTTCCAAATTACGAAGCGCAAAAACAACACGCGCTGTTTTCAGTTAATCAAATAAAGCAATTCGTCTTTGTTTTATGACAGGTTTGACTGTAATGTTCTCCATGACACTTACGAAAATGTAGTTATCATAGTAATTCCAAATACATGTGTAGTCATAAAATTAAAGTATACGTACTTAGTTTCGGATGTTGGTCCATCAGTCCTGGAACCGTGTAATGCAGGTGATCGCGGATGTTTTGTATAATGTCTTCCCACAGATTGATTGGACTTCCGATCGTCACCTCCTGTGTGCTTTAAAGCCGCATGCTGTCACATTATGATAATATCCGTCCTCCTGCCGTTAAAGAGAAAGCGAGAGAAAAATGATTCAACAGTAGGCCCTGATCGCGTTCCGCCAGTTGTCTTGCCGCGCACATTGCGGGATCAAGAGTAGAACGCCAGTGATAACAAATATCTCATCCATTACCTATGTAAATGATGACGATTATAGATAAAGTGACATGAGAGAAGAGAAGTGGGAATAAAATTATTACATTCTAGTAGGCCCAAACTCATCCGCTGTAAGATATGTCATATTGTATGTGTATTTCAGACAGGCAGAGGCTCCGAGAATATCATGAGAGGGCTGCTGCCAGGACGGCAAAATCCACTGGCAAGACGGTTATACCATCAACCGTGGCACCACCAAACACTCTGACAGGGCCGACTACATCTGCCAGGCCGATCCCAATTACCAGCAGGAGTGTCCACCTGCCGAGCCTGACCCCGGTATCTGAGGCACCCACAACCCCTTCTAACCGGAGGGTGAGCGTCAGTCAGACCACTGCCATGGCCAGTAATGTCTGCCTGCCACCTGTAGGCAAGAGGCCGTCGCCACCAAAGACGCCCAGGAGACCTGGCGCAGTGCGTGCCCGCTACCAGGCCCAGAAGAGAAGTGGTGTAATCAAGAGTCCCATGCCATCGAGGGTCAAGCCGGAGATCATCAACCTTGAGCTCCCAACACCACCGCCCATGCAGGTGAACGCACAGCCACGGTTCATGCCGCGACCGCCTTCGGACCCGAAGCAAGCTGTGCAAAACATCAGAAAGGTCCAACCGCGACAAAGTGCCGCAACGGTTGAGAGACAGGCGCCACAACAGAGCACTCGACGGAAGCTCCAGCGGCCCGGCTCGGCAGTCCGTCGACGTCCCTTTGCCGATCAAGCAGAGTCCTCCAGCGAGAACGCACTGCCTTATAAGATCATTAAGGAGGAAATCACGGGACGAGTCTGCTGCGTATCGACCAGGCAACTGGTCAACTACCGCGTGCGGCCCCGCTACGAGCCAGTGAACAGAGGCCTGGAGATCCTCCCAACTTCCAACAGCCCCGTCTATGACGTCTGTGAGTATCACCCTCGTTTTTGATGGCATCTCATTCAGAGTCGAAAAATTACTTTGTTTATATAATTTCAATATCTAGAAAGACCATCATGACTAATGCGTCTCTTCTTTAGATTTAAACAATTGAATAAGATTCAGAATTGCTACTGAATATCACAAATAAGTCAAGACATTACTGATATTTGTACACATTTTCTGTGATAATTTCTATTCAAATCTGTAACACATTGGTCTGTAATGCATTTAAGTACGGAAATTGTATACAACATGTATACATATTAAAGTTTAGAGGTAGGTTAAACGTTTTTATTGGTGCCTAAATACTTTTAATTTGATGTAGTATGTTATAGGTTTTTTCTTCAATATGTTTAGCACTTTCAAATGTCGTGTGTTCATGTACACTTTAGTGAGCCCCCGCTCGTCACGGCATTCCTCTACCAGCCATAAGGACCAAGTCGAATACGAAGACGACTTTGAAGCGGACAATGGGAACAGCCGCCCGCAGACCAGTCGACCTGTTGGTGAGGAGGCCGAGGAGGAGGAGGAGGAGGTCGAGGAGGAAGTTGAGGAGGTTGATACTGAGGGAGGTAAATACACGTTCACAAATGAACACATCAGCACGCCCAACACAGTGATGGAGGCATAATTTACTCTCCCTTTCACGCGATGCTTTTAACCGCCGTGCCATTTATACAGTCCTAAAACAGTTTAAAAAAAGAAAAGGAAAAGAAAAACCAGCAAGGCCTCAAACTAGACAACATTGATAGACACAATCATCAGAATTGTGGAATCAGTTACCTATTCAGTTAAGGCAACTGTCATCTGCAGAGACATTCAAATCCAAACTTAAAACGTATCTGTTCCTCTCACACTGAGGACTGTAATTGCTGTCTTTAATGTTCGGAACAATATTGTATTCTTTATTTGGTATATGTTGTATTCTTTATTTGGTATATGTTTGTTTTTTGTTTGCCATTTTCTTCTTTGTTGACATGTTTGAACATGCTATTGTATATCCATGTATACATCTGTCTTTTCATTTTTGAAGCGCCACATGAGCACTGAAAGGTGGACCTGCGCGCTATACAAGTAGCCACTATCATTATTAAAACCCGTCCTCCACTAAGAATATACCTCCAAAATAAGTCCGACTGTTTCTGCTGTGCAATTCGATTCCACATCAGTATATAAACAGCATCCGATCTCAGGAGGCCTGTATTATTCATAGTAGTTTGTTTTGAATGACTATATAGAATAAGTAGAAGCATCGTTCGTATCAAAAATCACTTTAAATTTCCTCTACATGTACTATCTTAAGGTCAGTTAATAGTCATCCCTCTATTTACTACACGCGCAATGCTGACCCTCCGTAAAAGTGTCAGTTTTTCCATCTGAACTTCAGAACTTGGGTACATGTTGCAAACAAAAACCCTAAACCTACGCTGTTTCTGATTATTCTGACCAGATCAAGAGAACGCCTTCTCCGCCGAGGACGACATCGATGAATGCTCTGCCATTGAGGAGGAGTATGATGAGGAAGGGGAAGAGGAGATGAGCACCTCCGACCGTGGCGGCCTGCAATCTTCATACGAACAGGAAAACATCTCAGGCGAAGACGAGGTGGAGGAAGAGGAGGAGGAGGAGGTGGAAGAGGAGTGGGAGTTGGAAGTAGAGGAAGATGGGGAAGGCGAGGAGGACGAGGAGGAGGAGGAATAGGGGAAGGTGGGGAGGAGGAGGAGAAGGAGGGGGAATAGGGGAGGGTGAGGAGGAGAAGGACGAGAAGGAGGAGAAGGAGGAGGAGGAGAAGGAGGAGGAGGACGAAGCTGAATTCGGAGGCGAGACGCACTTCCTTCCGGTCACCACTGCCGGAACCACCCCGCCAAGGAACACCGTGGTTGTGGCCGATGTCGAATCACCAGTACAAGCTCGGGATGATGGCGATGATGGAGCTGTTGTTCGACAAACCAATCCCATAAAGGGAGATAATCCACACCTGCCATTATGAAGCTGATTGGTAGACCATCAAAATCCATATCCCACTGTTCTTTATCACGAGAATACGAGATTTATTCCCGAATCATATTTCTAGGTATCCCTTCTGGCTAAAGGGGAACCATCCCTACGATCCACTGCACTTACAATTTTCCTGTTAACATATTCAAGGAATCTGGAACAAATCTGGTTTTCTGTAAAAAAAAAAAAAATAATAAATTAATGAATAAAAAACAAACAAACAAACAAAAACAGAAACAAAAAAAAAGTTTAACAAGGACTTCACCAAGATCTGCAGATGGGGAAAATTACAGTTTCAAAGATGCTGGGGTTACGATAATATGCCATTATTACATTTACACCAAACTGAAGGGCTTCCAAAACAGGGCTTAAACAGTAAAATCTTAATAGGGATATAATATGTACCTGCTATCTAGGTCGTAAAATACAATGGGTCCCACAATCATGCACAATAGGAATACAAGAGGCGTTACAATATATGGTAAAGCTTGAACAAGGGTGGGGTGGGGTTGAAGGAAAACTGTGCTGGGATTAACAACGGGTCAAAGCTCCACGAAGATAATGGGTTACAATTTGATGGACAAGTTTTGTAGATAACACTCATCATGGTTCTTAAAGGTTCTATGGGCGGGGTGGGGGGGGGGGGGGGTCGGGCTTAGGAATGGATTAGAAATCGTCCACGAGGTTTCCACAGACCGGGCACATTATCTCCTTTATCATTAGCACTCATCATAGATTTTAGTACGTTATTATTGGTGACACGTCACTCGTGGAGGAATCGAGCAATTTAAACTCTGAGCTTTCGTGCCGAAAGGCTTGACGCATTCAGGAAGATACTTCCACATGCAGTCGCATTTACAAATGCTGCCATAAAGAGATAAAGTGCTTGAAAAAAACCCCGAAATGATCAGTTGATGACACGAAATTTGCTCCTGCGACAACTGCTCCTGTCTTATTTGCACCAAGGACTTGGGGTTAAGGTTAGGGTTGTAATATGGTTTTAGGTTGAGTTTGATGTGAAGATTAGGAGAAGGGTTAAAGTTATGTTTGTGGGTAGGATTTTTTGTTTTGCTTATAGCATGCAGATATTTTACGGTACCAATATTGTCGTCAGGAGCAAACGTCATGGAACCTCATTATTATTATCATTTTCATCATTATAAACATTGCTATTATTCTTGTCTTAGTATTGTTATTATTAATACTATTATGATTGTTATCATTGTTGCTATTATCATTGTTACTATTATTACTATCAACATTGTTCCTTTTATTGCTATTATCGTTGTAATTATTATCATTATCATTGTCATTATCATGTCTTTAATCCTTATTCTAACTGATCGGTTTTACGACATTTGCTCCTGCGACAATTATTGCTCCCATGAAATATCTGCAAGCCAAGCCAAACATAAAGTCTACACACGAACAAAGCCCTGCCCTATTATTAATTGTAATCCTCACATCAAACTAAACTTGAAACCCTATCACAACCCGAACCCTATCTCTATAGTCCTTGGTGAAAATAAGTCCAGAACAACTGTGTTAGGAGTAAATGTCGTGTCGTCAACTGATCATTTCATTTTTTCAAGCACTTTATTTCTACAGCAGCGTTTGTAAATGTGGCGGCATAATGCAAGTATCTTCCTGAATGCATTAAGCCTTTCGGCACGAAAGCTCAGAGTCAAAATTATTCAATTCCTCCATGCAGCAAAGTTTAATCCTGCATGCTGCTTTCGCGTATAGGTGTCAATAGCTTTGCATACCGCGGCTTGCTGGGTCTCTGCCGCTTGCTGAACACCAAGCAGGTATTTTCTTTTTCCATCAAACTCGCGGCAGAGTCGTTCAGGCGTATCTTGCACATTGCCAGAGATGCGCAGCGGAACATTTCGCACGCTCTCTACATTGCCGTAGGATCGCATGGGCTACTAATATAGTATTTATCTTTTTATGCTTATTTCTGGGCAGCTGTAATATGGCAATAAATGACACCAAAAACATGTATCCGTATCCTTTGGCATTTGAATCATCAACCGATGGTATTACAATTCGATATATCTCCTGGATCAAGAAAAAAAATCTTCCCTAGTAAAAAAAGTTCATATCTTCCGAAGATTAGAACGTATTCCATCATTGGATGTGCATCACATCTTACACCAAATAGTAATAAAAATCTTAAGTAAGAAAAATATCCTCTTCATCTTTTACGGCAATAGACAGATCTGGCAAGTTTTTAATAAGTGTTGAAATGCCCTGTATAATCTAAAGCCAATCTCATGAATCAAACACAGGTAGTCTTTGTTCTGGCACACAATCGTCTCGTCATTACAGTGATGTTGAGTCTCCCCACCACGCTCCCCTGTGTGTAACGACATAGGTGCAGCTAATTACAGGATTTAACATAAAAAACAAACATAAAAACACCGGTCTTTTCTCTGTCTTCAGATCATCCTGCTGAGAAAGAAACACAACAAACAAACAAACAAAAATCCCGCAAACTCTTTGCGGTCAATATAGCTGGAAATCAATAATGATAATAAAAATAATAGTAATAATGATAATGATAATAATAATAATACTAATAATATAACAAAGATAACAAAAACAACAATAATAATTTATTTACTGGGGAGGGAATCATGTGTAAATATGATCGGGAATAAATCATGTATCAGTTTATCACTATCCGGTGGTGAAGCGACTGCCACCTTGCTTCGCCACCACCACATACTCTTTGTGATACATCCTCAAAGAGTAGGTCCACATCGAAATAAAAATTCCATTGTGAGTTATCGCGACATCATCGCCCTCTTACGCCATCATCCTCTCAGTAATATGCCATGCGTACCAACTCTTATCCATGGTCACCAACACTGGATAAAATAGTTGATTCATTACTGGAAATACCCATCATTCTCGGCGTCGACCACCAGCCGATGTCGAACACCACCTCGACAACCATCCTTAAAATGGTGACAACAAACATCATAGTGTCACACGAGGCGGGACCCGAAGTCAGCGTCACCTTCCTTTCCTCAGTCGAACGTTTCCCTCCTCTCTCTATAGCTAGACTCTTCCGCAGTGTTCATTTCATCATAAAACCTTCAACACAAAACAGCAACACTGCATCATTCTGTCAAAACGCAACGTCATGGAGGAAGAACTCTTAGCCACCTCAGACTTGATCATGACGTCATGCAATGACTGGACGTTTGCACCACCGAACCATTAGAACTCTGGAAAATAGAAATCATTGCGATCTTTCTTCTGAATCTAATCAGGATTAATTTCATTTATTGCAATTTTCTTCAGGTTTATTTTTTGATCTGAATGACCATTCTCTATGACGAATATTATGTGCAATACTGATACTTAAAACAACATTATTTTTGCATGAATTGAGGCATCCCTATCATAATAGGGGATGTAAAAAACAAACAAACACTAAAACAAATGTGCTATAAGAATATCTGTGGTATCTTTAAATGAGGAAATATATTATGGTATGAAATACCAAATGACATGTCAAAGACTGTAAAACCCAAGAAAAAAACGATAAAAAAAAACAAAACAAAAACAAAAACTACAACTCCTGGATCGCAGGCCACCACAACAGTGCCACGCAACATACCAACTTATTTAACAAAGAGCTATTCTTACATAATCGCTCTCATATGAAAACAAAGCAAACTTTATTTGGTCTACAAATTGCTGAGAATATAAAAATAAATGAAATATGAAATATAACTCGGAATTTATACGTATTGAAAATAAGTTTATATTGAGAAAATTCATTATCATGTGCGCATGCATGGTAATTAAAAAAAAAAAACTTCTTAAAAATCGTATCAGGTGTGTGAAAATCCTCTTTGCGTTCGAGTCAGTTTCAAATTGCTAGCATCATGGCGGCTGTTTGATGAGTGTGATTAAACTGCATTGCCAAATGTTTCGTTATGTCTGCTAAAATGCTTTCTGCATGTGAAATGTATTAAATAATTTCCACAGTACATTAGTCATGTTAGTAGATATTCAACCAAAACGACAAATAAGAATCTTTGGCCTACACACACACATTCAAACAAACACAAAGTCACAATAATGACAACTCATGTACACACACAGGCATTTCATAGATAAGCAGGATGTAAAAAGGAGGATGAAACCTAAATATCATTATGTGGATTGAGTGAATGCAGCAACATTAGTATGTAGAACTCATCATTGAAAGTTCAAGGAAAATCTCAGAATCCGTTCGGAAACTGATTTTTTTTTTTAAAGATTTGGTGCAGCCATCGATGGATGAGAAGACCTCAACATGTTGTGACGTCAACGTATGGGCAACGATAATGAAAGAGCACAATTAATTTACCTCTTTCACAAAGCAGGGGGATTAATATTACGCGTACCTTTAACGCATGTCAGGGACAAGTCAAAAGACTGTGTACTGTGTCTCTTTAACGTGTTTTTAATACATTTTTTTAATGTTTTCATACGTGACGTCATGAACTGTACTACTGTAGTGCTGGTGGTCTTCTCACCCAGCGGTGGCTGCACCGAAACTTTGAAAATACAGAGACTCCAACTCTCCCGTTTTCGATGGGAGATCTCCCGCCGAAAGCCCATTTTTGCAAAATCTCCCGTTCTCCCGCTTGAGATTTGATTCCTCCCGCCCTGGCTCTGCATGTGTCTCCCGATGAAAAGGATTTCTTACTTACTGCTATCGTATGTTGAAAAAATAGCCTTAGATAGCACCAGAGAACATCTAGAACCCTAGGAACTTCGCGCTTCGCACACATCAACTTGGAGTCTCCCGTTTGCTATGGGTTTCGGGCGGGAGAATCTCCAGATCAGAAGGTGCTTGGGGTTGGAGTCTCTGAAAATACATTGTAATTTGTATACGCGTGCATGTGTAACTTTTGAACGGTGCCTTGTAATTTGTATACTGAAGTACACACTTGTACCTTCCTATACATAGAAGGCCTACTCGAATTATAATATTCATACCGTTTATGCATAAGCAGTATTCAATTTGCAGTGACGACATTGAAAAGTCGATCTCTTAATATGCGATACGTGCACAACACATGACAAGGTCATTCTTTTTCAACATGGAATGATTTATTCCCTCAAAATCACTGTCATAAAAAAATTGAGTGTGTACAAAATGCAGTTTGTTCATTGAACATCTCAGAACTTCTATACATCGAAAGAATATCACAAAAGGACCCGATTCATAGAATTTCAAGTACGTGTAAAACATATCTCTTCATTATTACGTCATGGGACGTATCACAGCCTCATCACTGCTGACTAAATCATCATGATCGCAACATTTGTTGGCAAATTAAATCGGCAGAAGTTCCCACATTTATAGGCAAATAGCTACGTTAAACGTCTTGCTCGCGCGCAGTCGGATTTAAAATTTCTTAGCCCTACTTAGGCCTACACCACGAATCTACATCAGACTCACTTAGAGTGTAAGACCGTCTATTATACGTTACAGAGATTTCTGAAATGAATCACTATGTCCCACGGCTACAGTACAAAGCAGGATAATCAATATCATACGATAAGACAGAAGGATCCAACTAGATTTCTAGACTCAGTAGCTTCCAGAGGGGATTTATAGATCTAATGTTAGGTCCTATTTAGCTATGTTTGGATGACTCACATGGGGATTAATGTTACACAGTGTGAAGGAACATTAAAAAGAAAGGATCCATTCGAAATTTTTGAATTGTTCAAAATTTTGTGAAGGTCGTGGACGTCGACAAGCCAAATACGACGCGGGGGGGGGGGGGGTATTTATTATCACAATATAACCTCCCCAAAAAAGGAGTTTGCATTTTATACCCCAAGGTTACACCACTCTACTTCTATAGACTATTATAGTGTTTATTCCCGGACTAGACTGTGTCAGACCGAAAGATCAGTCTGTATATTCTCGGGATGTACGCGGAGACTATAAACGTTACGTCCGCCTTTACGGAATCCCTCTGCCCGGCCACGCGCTCTGTGAGAACCAACTGTAAAAGAGTGTAGAAGTTGGTAGAACAGCTAGCTACTCTTTGGTGAGAACTGTCGTTAGGGTCAAAATATGTTATAAAACTCCTCCGAACAGACAATTTTTTCCGTTTAATTCATTAAGTCATAATCTGTTATATGAAACGAGTTACAGCATTCAAGGTAATTTTAGATTAGCGCATACCTTCTAACTTGACTTTCCCTGTCTGTAGCAACCATTTTCACAGCATACCGTACCGATGCAGCGCAAACCCACACACCGTACATCACATGTATGACAGCTCTACTGCGCTGCATGCACTGTACTGGTACACGTGCACCTGCACCGCGCCTCGACCCTCTGCGCGCGTACGCGCATGCGCATTCCCCTCTATGAAAAGCTTGAATTTCCCCGTTCGCCACTTGTTTTTGTTTTTGTTTTTTTAATAAAAACTAGTACACGAAATACTTTTTCCCTATAGAAGGAAATTTCTGCCCTAAAGAACGTCTGTCCAAGAAATATGGGAAAACAAATTTACCAAATTGGCCGATAACAACATAACTGAATTCACGCCTAATCCACTAAAATAACGACAATGGAATGGTGCGTGTCGGAGCTGCTCTTATTGACACTCGCCATTACTTTGTATCTCATTTTGAGCACAGCGATAGGGACTCGACTCAGGGCTAGGCTGCATTTCGAGGGGGGGGGGGGGAAGTTTTTACTAAAACGGTGCCAGCATCTGCAAGAAATTAAAAGGGTGCTCGCTGATCGATTGCACTCATTTCCTCATTGCATAAAACCAGGGGGTGAGTCTGACATTTAGTACCTATGTGGAGAGGTTAACTTCAATAATATTATCAAAACTTTAACGGCGCAAACAGTATTTTAGAACCAAGCTCACAAACTTCAATACGTGATAGCAATTGAACCATGAGAAACTCTTTCCTATCCCTTTAAAATTTAACACGGCGATACAATTCACACCAAATACAGTCTTTTATGCACTAGTACGTCAAGAGAAGAGTGCATTGCGATCAAGTTTAGTTACATTTTGACATAGGAAAGCAAAAGATCATCACACATTGAACAGTGTAATACAGCTGTATATATCGCCATGTGTAGTCACTATTTAGGAAGGCTACGAAATATATCTGGTGTATAACTCTGATCACCTGCAGTTGTTCTGTGCTGCAGTCCACTGACATAACACATGTATTCCATATATAACAATATTCCAACACCAGATCTGTACACATGTGCAGAGACATCAAACTACAGTGCTTTTTGTTTTTTGTTTTAAATGACATTATCCAACTGAAATTCTTCAAAGCGCATCTACTTCAGTGATATTGTTGTCACCAAGGCAAAACATTTAGGAAAGTTCGAACAAATCCAGAGGAGAAGAACGAAATCTGGTATGTTTGTCGGTGAACTATGTGGGATCAAAATGGACCCTCAAAACAGCGTTGCTTTGTTATCGTGCCACTACAACATTATCAACACAAACTGCAGGTTTTGCCCATAAAAGACCAAAAATGATTTTCCCTATGACTTATAAAATAATAAAAAAAAACAAAAAACAAAACAAAAACACCCCAAAACAACCAAACAACAGATGACACGGGATTTAAGCTATGTCTGTCTTGAAGCATATGTACAAAATGTCATAGCTTCAACTTCTTGAGTAAAGTCACACAGAAAACTTTCATTTGAGAACAAAGTGAAATCAGCAACATTCCATCATTGACACCAAGAGTTTGGGTAAAAAATGAGTAATGTTATCTGGCCATGATGGGTCTTTCAAGATACCCAAGCTTTTTCAGCTGAATATTAAGCGGACATTCAAATATTCAGAACTTCCATACCACATTAACATGAATAGATTGTCCTATTTTCTGCACACTTTAAACAATCCAGTTTGTTACCCCCCAAATAATCTTATTTTAATTTATCTACTTCTTTCTTTTTTTGTTTTATCCATTCCGTTTTATTAGTTTCAATCAATTAATTTATTTATTTATTTTAACTATTTATTTATTCATTTTAATTGGCTGACAAACTCAGAATATGCTGCAGTTTGTCGAGGGGAAAGCCCCCTTCCAGCAATAGATCTGATGCATTAATTAACACATGCAGCAACAGGGATATATTCTGATCACTTAAATCAATTTTAAACCTGAATTACAGCATTTTATGGCAGTTTCTGGAAAGGAGAATGAGGGAAAAATTCTTCAAGATGATTCAACGTATCAGGAACACACACTGACAAAATATCAACAGAAACAGCTAGGTTGGAAGGAGTCGTTCTATATATCAGTTTTGTTTTTCATTTTTACTCACACAATGATTACCTCTATTGTTGATATGGAAAAATATTGCACTTTTCAAAGCTTGACAAGATCTGATGGGAGAAACAAAATCAAAGATCAATGCAAAATATTTTACATCAAACACAACAAAAATGTTTCATACATATAACTTGAAAAGACAACTAGATTCTTTCCAGCAAATCTTGGATGGAAACTACTCTCTGAACATCAGCACATGGCACAACAATATAGAACTAACCCAAGTGTCAAGACATATTCTGCATCCTTTGCTTTTTGCAAGTAATTCAGAAAAAAAAGGGGGTGGCTTGTAGAAAAAGTAGGTTAACTCTTCATATGAAATACATGTACAGCATAGCACCTTCTGTAATCGGCTGTTCAGAGGAGGAGAGAGAGTATGCTCACCCTCAAAGCAAATGGGCGTGGGTCCACCATAAGGTTGCGTCAAACATTGAATACAACAATTGATGGTGTAGTATCTTCGATAATGACAAGTTAAGAGGCAGAGTACTGATATGACATAGCAATATGAAATAAAGTCATTTTGACAAAAGAGAGAATATTCAGATGAAACAATACCTTTGTGATTCCATTCATTTCATACTTGATCTGTCTTCAAATCTAACTACCGGTACATTGCAAAAAACAAAAAATGAACAAACAAAACAAAACAAAACCCTGAATTTACCAACTGTTGCCACCATGTAGAATGTCATTTATATCTTCTAGACATCTGAAGTGTTAGGCACTCAGTGAAAATTAGAGAGATTTCCAAACATTGTACAATTCCCACTCCTCACCTAAAACTTAAAAAAGTTATTATGCAAATGCCTATGAGAACAACAGAGTGAATGTAGCAGTATTTTGGTGGAATTGAAGGAAAGTAATTATTTTGTCTGGCATAGCACCTCAGGTTTTGTTTAGTTCTGGAAAATAATAGGGCAAGACAGTGTATTCTATCCTTCCTGATAAGAGGCTGGTGAGGAAAATGAAAAGGAATGAAAAAACGGGCAAACGCACAAAGGATATGTAGCTGATGCTGAAATTTGACAATGGTGTTTAGATGTCAGTAATGACTACGAAGGAAATACGATGGTACCGTTGCTATTTCGATGAGTTCAAAGGAGAGCTGATATATTTCAGGGTTCACATATCTATTAGACCGATTCAAAGATGAACTGCGTCACTGTCCAATTCCCATGCTCCCGGTGGCTTTCAATTTAAACTCTTGTTGGCTGCCGTCCACAAAACTTCAATTTTGCCTTTCAAATGTGCAAATTTCACTCTGCAAGCCAGAGCTGCAGAAGAGTGAAAAATATACTGCAGTAAAACCATGCCTCATTAAACACAATGTAGAAATTGTGGTTTCAAAGTGGTTTTGTCGTTAAAATATGATGCCCAAAATAAAGTCAGAAGGAGCAAACCTTTCTATGTGCCACTGAAACACAGGGGCGGATCCAGGGAGGACCGCAACTGGCGCACGCCCCCCCCCCATTATTTTTTGTTGAAACAAAAGAAATACAAAGAAAAAATGGGGGAGGGCTGCGTGCCCCCCCCCCCCTTTAATTTTGTAGATGCGCCCCCTCTTTACGGAATTCCTGGATCCGCCCCTGGAAACCTGATAGAAGCAGCATAAGAGTGAATTCAACTTCAGTCATACATATTTACACTCCCACAGATGCACGTTCCTGTACTGTACATTTTGTGTGAGATACTCGTTTGTTGTTCTTATATTGTTTTGTGGTGGATCAGTTTAAATGCCTGCATTCTGTGAACCTCACAGTGCCAATCTGTTCCCTGTACAACATTAACGCACTTCCCTTCACCACAACACGCGAGGCCACGTAAATGTGATCAAGTGCGCAAACTTTCTGACCCTCGGTACCTGTGTCACATGACCTTACTCCTGTGCACATCGCATGAGATGCTGCCATGAAATGTATTGGAGCTGAAGCTTCTCATGTGACACTATACATCACACTTCTAGTACTACTCATATACACAACACACATACGGGAGATGCTAGGTGGAAGAATCAAACGTGGTCGAAAATGTAGCAATGAGCAGCAAATGGATCTGAGATACATGTTTTCCCTTTTTGCAGCATATCGATACCCAAGTGGTAAGAAATCTGAGTGAGGAACCTGTGTGTTGGCATTTACAAAACATTACTAAAAACTGAGGGCAAAAAAGCCTTCCTGCAAACCTGACCAAGACACATCATTCGTTGAATGAAAGAGGAAGGAAAAATCTGGAGGTTTGTCTTTTGCCCAACTGTAAAGCACATATATCCAACCATATGTGATATCTCTTCTCTCTCTCTTTTCTTTTTATCGTTACACACTAGCCAAGAAAATACCCTGGCATGCTCTACTTGATTGCAAAAGGAGTTTCAGTCATTCAGATAGTTGATTGCCTATATCTTCCTGTATGTCGGTTGCCATGCCACAGATTGCATAATTGCATGACAGAACCAAACTGCTGGAAGTTTGCATCTTTCCTGTCACTGAGGATAATGAATATGGCCCTTCTTCTGTGATGATATTAATACAAAGCACTCTCGCTATAACGAAGTCGTTGTGGAGTGGCGGCTTTCTTTCGTTATATTGAAATTCTGTTGTAACCAAACAGTTAAGTTTAGAAAGATAAACACTGTATATATATATATGAGATAATTTTGGGACCTAAATTTTACTTCGTTTTAGCAAGAATTTTGTTACAAAGGGATGATACAAACTGTATCATCTTCTCCACAAGCAGTGAGATGGCAGCATATTCTACTGTTCATACACACTTTACTTTGCCAGCTTGATATTTCATGCATTGGGACTTGCGCGGCAATTTTGCAAAGTGGTTTAAGTTCACGATCTAGATCCACAGCAATGGGAAAGGAAAATTGGTATGAATGAACCTTTTTTTCTAGAAGCACATCTGGCAATTGATTTCACACTTTGGAGAAGACATTACATGTATGTAATAGGAGATGAATGTTTTGACAAATTGTTCAATTTGAAAACTATCAGTTGCTTTGCAAATTCAAAGGGGCAATGACTGATAAGTTGTAAACTACAGCAAGACCCCAATTTGACCGTAAGCATCACCACAAATTCCTTCATTCTGATTTTTGCCATGTCGATGCTTACATATTGCAGCTTCTTGTGTATAAATGCATGCTTTGAAACTCAAGCAGAGCACTTCAGACACAGTGCCCTTGTAGATTGTCGAGTCTTGTTATGAGCACGACAGTGTATTTTGCCATTTGTAACGAAGGCTCGTATGCAAAAAGAAAAAGAGAAGGCCAAGAACACAAACAAGTTAGTGACGTGTTACATGCTTTGAGGCATAACACAAAATAGTAGATCATAACAGAACATCCATCAAATGTAATGCTGTAAAACACTATGGCATAAAGTTATGACAATTCCTCACTGAGGTATAGATGCAGATTTCTGTTGCTTTCTCTTCGAAAGCATCATCTTCTTCGCTTAATCTACAAATTCCTGAGATAAACTTACAGAGTTAACAGACAAGAACAGTGTGCACATGAATGTAAGAAGTTGAGACGGCCTCGCATTATCAGTTTCCAATCCTCCACACTACAGACACTCGCACAAGACAAAGAAAGTACAGATTTTAGGCATATATGTACAACTCTAGATTCATATTCGCCTCATAACGTTAAAGCTGCTACTCTGATGCAGTTATGATCGAAGCTCAAGCATAATTTTGGTAAGCCAACAGAAATAGCAGTGCAAAACTTTTGCTTCCAATAAATATATATTTTATGGAAAAGAAGATATAGCATTGACCTGAAAGCTACCCATGACCCATATGGTGAAAATTGAGAATCTCCTTGTGCTCATATTCTCAAGTAAAATACGATTGTCAAGTTCAACTTAGCGACATCCACTTGGTAGTATGAATGTATGTGGTCTACAGAAGAGTTACTGTACACACCATGTATTTTCCCCGCATAGTATATTTGGAATTGGGACTGGAGCGACAACTTTGAGGGTGATTAAAGTGTAATCAAGTACTATGGTGGAAGAATGAGAAATATGTATTGTACCCTTTCATAGTTACCACTAATGATTTTCCTGCATCAGAACCTTGCAGATGTAGATGCTGTAGCTCTCCTTCCTCTTCCTACACCTCTTGTATTTCCCACTTTTGAGATGATAATCATTGCATTTGTTTATCAAACAGAAGGCAATATTTTGGTGAAATATATGGTGTATTAAGTATACTGTAAAAATGGATATTTTTGCGCGAGTAATTTTTCGTGCTTGGCGGGTAAGAAGAGTTTCGCATGTTTGTAATTCCGCGGAATCAAGACATCACGCACAGGAACATATGGCAAGCAAAATTATTCGCGTGCTTTTATTTTCGCGCTAGTTTCTGGTTGCGCGAAATGTGTGAAAATTTCAACACCGCAAAAATTTCCACTTTTACAGTACTTTCACTGCAGATACACTCATGTACACAACTGAAAATAAATATGAACTCGTACGTTTGCGAACATCTGAGAAACAATTCTGCCTCATTTTCTTGGGTTACATTTCTGTTTAACAATGTTGAAATCTGTGTCATTCTTTATGCTGAAGAAGTAAAAGTATTGTGCTGCTGGGAACAGGGCATTGCTTACATTTTTATTGAACAATTGATATCTTTACAAGCAAATGATGAATTAATTTTCAGCATTCCTTCACACCAAAGTAGTTGAAGTATACCGGGATTATGAGTTATGACACAGTGATGTAACAAATAACTGATAGCCTCAATATGTATATGAAGGCGACTAGACATTTGCATTGATTCACTTTGAGCACTTAACAAATTCAAGTAGAGTCGTCTATTTTAGTCCACTATCAACTTTAGGCTTTTCCTTCTTCCTTCTTTCCTGTTCTTTATTACTTTTGTTTTGTATTCTCCCCCTAGACATCAGATTGAGTCAGCTCTTATGTCACTGCTAAAGTACAACCTTCATCTTCGGATAATATCTAGTTCATCTCGGTACATCGGTATACAAATGCGACACAAGCCATTAATTGCAGCAGCTCGTTGCGCTATAACAAAAGTTACCCATTCAGCTGTCCTGGAAGACGTTATTTTCAGTGATATTAAAGATTTTTTGCTATTTCACACTTCTAATCAGTCACAACACTTCCCCTCTCACTCCCTCTCTCAGAGCTCACTTCTTACAGTCTCCCCTTTCAGCTTTGCACAGGGGCCAAATGGCAGATGTGCTAAATATCCATGGAAGAGCAAATGCTTGCCGGTGCGTGATACATTTCTCAACACTCTTCTCGCCTTCACGCCAAGTTACCTTGACCTGTTTTCACATGCTTTTTCTCACTCCGTCATTCCCTGAATTCCCTGAAAGTCGTGCAAACTTATTGCCCAAAATGCTACAGAGTGAACAAATGCTTTCTGTACCTCCACTCATTCATTTGTCTGCCTTCTTTTCTTATAATCTCAGTAGTTTCTCTCTTTCACACTCCCTCTCTCTCTCTCATTATCTATTTCACTTTTCTTTCATTTTTCCCCTTGATTTTTCCATCTTCCATACAACCTGTCTTGTACTCTGGAATAGCAGCATTTGTTGTGTGCATAAAACTTGGCTGCACGTCATCACTGAATCCGTGCTTAGATGAACACAAACTGCACATTGGCCATGTGCAGGCCAAACCAGCCTGACGTACCTCTAAGTGAAAAAAAAAGAACCAACAACACACAAAAACTCGTGACATGCACCTTAAAAATTGCATCTCCAACATTAAGGTACAGAGAGTATTCTGAATCTACCAGGAGGGAGTTTGCTCGTCCTGATCTCTACGGAAATAGAAAATGCAGCACACACTGGATGAAGAGATTATTTCATGGAAAAGGTCCTCCCTCCCCTCAACCGCACAACTCCTCCTCTGAACCACGGTGATGAATGCAAGTTTGGAGACTGCTATAGCACTGTAGAGATCTCCTTGTCGCTCCAAACACTCCAAAGAGGGCGAATGCCTGCGAAGGTTTCGTCAAATTTCACACTCCCATCAAGAGTCTTGTCAAACATATTGCAATATCACGTGCGGTGCAGGCTCGCTCTCGCCCGCGCCGTGAGTTTGCGGACCCGGCCGCGGCTCGACACACTGTGAGACTGGGCGTCGTCGTCGCTCTGATTGTCGCTGTCGTCAAAGTCCCCATAATACTGCATGGGTCGACCCTGATTTCGAGTTCTCCTCTCCGAATTTGAAACCCCTCTGTTAGAGGGCATGTAAGCGTTGTCATCATCACTATACTCCGTCTTCCGCGACTTCTTCGACTTCTTTGATGGAGGTTTTGACCTGGCTTTCCGTTTAGTGCCACGCTTGGATTTCCGCGTGACGCGGGCGGCATTGCGCTTAGTTCTGCTTCTTGTCTTAGTCCTGTATCGGCGTGATTCCTCATCAGAATCACTGCCTTCACTGTCACTCTCCTCTGATGAAGATTCACTCTCATCATTCGAGTCGATGTCAGACTCCGCCTCATAGTTGCTATGGTCACTATCAGCCCCCTCCTCCTCCTCCTCCTCCTCCTCCTCCTCCTCTTTTTCTTCCTCCTCCGTCTCACTTCCTTCAGACTCCTCCACAACACCACGTCTAGTGCTGCCTCGTGTGATTCCATTTGTCATTTGTCTTCTCGCTGTGAAGGAAAACAAGCATGACAAGAAATCTTGTTGGCTACTGCTCAAATGACAGGGAATACAAAGTACACATTACAAAATGGGCTTTAGAATCTCTGCAATCTGATTGGTTAATCATCATGCATCAATTTCTACTGAGCCATGTGTCCGGTTAAATCTGCATGCATGGGCATGCGTCCAGTAAAGTTCTTACTCAAGGCTCAGGCCTTATATAGTCTTGTAGGTGTACCCGACGCACGATGGGAGAAAAGGTTGAATTCATGAATTTACGGGCCCATTTTGTACAAAGGATGATGCACAGGCCTAATTAGTGGATGGGTGAAAACTGGATGCTCTCGTTAACTCGGGAAACAGTCTAAAACCCACTTGCTGTGCTCATGGGCTTAAACATTTCCAAAGTTAAAGTCGTGCATCCAATTCTCAAGTTAAGCTATCCATAAAATGAACTACTGACTGAAGGATGGATGGAATTACGGACAGACAGACAGATGGATGGACTGCAACCCAAAAACATCATGCCTCCGACAACACTTCCTGGCGGGGCATTAAAACTAAATGATGTACCGTTGTAAAGAGAATCTCTGAAACTATCTGGAATTTTCATTGGCTTGGAATAAGTTATTGTTCTATGTCTAAAAAAAAATAAACTAAGACTTTGCTTGTATCGGTCACTTTTGTCAAAATGCTCCTTGGAATTATGTCATTGGAGTGCAGGTGTTAAACATCCTTGCTAACAAACTCCAGGACTCTCAGACAATGTCAGACATATTACACCAAGAATCTTGCATGTCCAGTTTACATGTATACTGTGAATTCTGTTATTTTCATGAGGATTTAATTTTTGTGAATTTCCCAAATCACAGTTGGTCAGCAAATTTAACAACACCCGAAAATATCGCGAACGAACAGGCATTAGTGCACCTACAACAGCCTTGAAGATAAAATCACAAAAACAACATCTCGCGAAAATGTCTGTGACCTTCTCATTCGTGAAATATCTTTACGCAAAAAAAAAACCCCAGCTTTTACAGTAATAGATAGCGGCATCTAACAAGAAATCATCGCAAGGAGGGTTTGCAATGACTCATTCTGGTTGTGCACTGACGGAAACAATGCCATACACACCTTTGATACACCTGATCGATACACAGAGGAAAAATGTTAAAAGACAAGGATTTGCAGGAGTCACATGACTTACTTCGTAATCTGGTCCTTCTCCCTTCTTCTTCTTTCTCCTCCTCCTCCTCCTCCTCTTCTTCCTCCTCTTCCTCATCTGATTCTTCATCATCGTCATCTTCTTCCTCCTCTTCCTCCTCCTCCTCTTCTTCCTCTTCACTTTCCTCATCGTCATCTTCTTCATCTTTTCCTTTTTTGTCACTTCCAGTGTCGACCTCAGTGTCCTCATCCTCCTCCTCCTCCTCATCCTCTTCTTTCACCTTTTCCTCCTCTTCCTCCTCCTCCTCCTCTTCGTTAACCTTAGGTATTGCAGCAGATTTTTTTGACTTCCCCTTCACATTTTTTGTGACAGTCTTTGTAGTTGCTTGGGAGTGATGTGCACTTTCTTTTAACCTCACCTTGCCCCTGGTGGCTGCAGGAAAAACAAACACAAACATAGAAATGAAATTAAACCCACCGCATTTTGCGATTACAACTGATTTTCTTTCCCATACTCGGAACAATATTTGTGGAACACAAGCACAAGAGAACATTTCTTAACCTTTTTGGGGGCTGCATCACCTATGACTTAGAGGACCGAAAAATGATGACACAGAAATAACACTTACAATGATTAAAAGAAGACTTGACTATCAAACCAGGCCAACAGGTGACAATACGGCCCAGCAAAATGAATGATTAAGAGAGTAAGTTTTGAATAAAGCTTCACCAAACCATTGCAAAATCTCAATCATCTTAAATAATTTGGAAGGCTTAAAAAAAATATGATGGAACTGGCAGGAGCAAGGGGTGATATCTCCATATTAGATATACGCCGTATCAAGGCACAGATACTTTCTACACTTACAATGAGTAATGTCCTCTTCATCTTCGTCATCTTCGCTGTTCATGACACCATTGATGTGCTGGGCCACCCCTTTGGTGGACTCCCCGCGGCTGCTGTGGCGGATGCTGGGTCCCGGCTTGTCATCCTCCTCCTCCTCCTCCTCCTCTTCGACCTTCTCCACCTCCAGCTCCCTGCTCTCGTCGTCGCTCTCGCTCTCCTCTTTCCTCCGCTTCTTGGTCGACCTCGAGAAGCGGTGGTGCTGCAGTCCCGACGGACCCGGGGTATCCATGTCGCTGGACTCCCTCTCCTCCTCCTCCTCCTCCTGGCTTCGAGACTTCTGGTGCCTCCTCCTCTTCATCTTAGCCAGTCTCCGCTGGTGCTTGCTCAGTGTCATCCGCCGACCTTCCGGACTGGACAGGAGCCTCTTCCTCCTTTCGAAGCACAAACACAAAACAAATACAACAAAGACAAAGAAAGACAAAGACTAAATGTTATAAGACAGCCACACACACTTCAATCAGCAACTGAAAGAAAGTAATGGGTATAAAATACAGAAAGACAGGAGAAAAGTTAAAAGGAAAAGAGCAAAAAGATTTTAAAAAAGAGAGGCAAAAGAAAAAGAGAACCAGTAAAGGGCACAAACATAGGAAATACAGAGTTGCACTTGAACTTAGGTTGAGATTGTCCTTATCATGTCTGCCATCTGACCTTTATTTGAATATTGTACAGAGTAGGCCCAACATTGGAGCAGAGAACTTTGTATTCTGTTTTTTTTTTTCACTTTTCCTACATTCTACATACATGGGTTAAAGATTGTACTGCATCATTGTCAAGACACATGCACCACATTTTTTTTCTCTTGCTTTGGCAAATGCACAGATAAACAAAGATCACAGAATCCACATTTCAGTTTCTCTAAAACCTGAAGAGCTGTACGAAATTTTTACATGCATGATGCCATGATCAATGTATCCAATTTTATATTTCATAGTCAGGATAAAACAAACAGTGTCTTTACATTCATTTCAGACATGTAAGATTACTTCACTTGTTCGTCTGCATCACCAACACCCAGGGTGCCACATAACCTTTTCTTTTCTACCTCTTGCCTGGTCAGGCAAACAGATTTTCAAATTATTGCTACAGAACACTTGCCCAAATATGAGTTTCAGTTGCCTGAAAAGAAAGTTAAAAAAATATAAGAAAATGATGCAGAAATCACTTGTAAGTAAAGGGCATCATAAAGCACAATCATTTGAATGAACAGCACACATCGATTCAATCACTAAAATACATTTGAGTAACAATCTTGGTTGGATATGTGTTGGTGTTGCATTGCCTTGGGGCTTCTTCAGGTATTAAAGTGATAGAAAGTTACTGAAATGATTTTATAGCACATTGCATCTTTAAACAGTCATTATCTTTGGGCCTCTTTATGGTTGACTTTGAAGGGGGAAAAGTGAAAAATGTGGTTTCAAAACTTTTTGCTTGCCCATTTCAGGCAAGCATTTTTTTCCCCTCATTGACACAAACAACTTGCCCAACTTTGATTTTCCCTTGCCCTGGGCAATCGGGCGAGTGCTTATGTAGCACCTTGCCAACACCAACCTTTACTCCTCTTTAAATCTAAAGAGACAGTCATAGACTTACTTCTTCAGCCCCGCGTTGACCTGCTTCTCATATTTGATGGCCGACTTGTAGTCGTCGGCGACTCTGCGGAAGTCACTTTCAAACAGGGCGGACAATCGGAGCGTCATTCCGTAGATCTGTTCCACAGAGGTTGAGAAAGAAAGATAGACATGTAATTGGAAGATAGACAGATAGGAGGACAAAGAGGAAGGTATAAGGACTCAGAAAGAAAGAGTGAGAATAAATCTTATTAGAGTCCAAACCCTCCCCCCTCCCCCCCCCCCAAAAAAAAAAAAAAATAAAATAAAATTAAAATTAAAAAATTCCCTTCATACAAAAGGCCTACTGAAATTGCATTTCTTTCTCCCAGTCAATAGTGACTGCCAGCCATGGTTAGCCATTTCTTGCTAAGCAAGCAAAACTCTTGCTACTTGTTACTAATGAATGCACAGCTAGCCATCTCTCGCTATTAAAGTTCACTAAAATGCTTGCTCAGTGCACGGATTCTTTTGCTATAAGTAGGCAATAGCATGTTTAGTGTCTATTACCAGTGATTGCAATATTTTTATTTTTCTTATCAACCATGCAGCCAGTAGGCCTAATAATTGATGCAAGGCTCTTGAGAAATGAGATTGCTGAATTTTCCTGACTTGTTCTACCATGTCTGCTGTTGGATGGAGAAATAAGATATCAACTATGGGAAAAGAAAAAACCTGACTTAAACATCAGCTTGGAAATTAATTCACATACCCTCGACTTCTTGTTCGGAGTGAAGCTCTTGGCATTGGTGAACATGAGACGGATGTCTTTGGCCATATCCATTGGGTCACGGTAGCTTCCGCTGGCCAACTGCTGCTTGATGGTCGACATGTCAATGGGGTGGTCGATGATGTCACGATAGCTCTTGTAGAAAACAAAACAGGTAAAAGTATGCAGCAGAAGGTCACATTGAGTGATTTAGATCAATATAAATAGGTCATTTCTCAAAATTCAATCCAATTAAAAATTCACAGGTCACCGCCCTGTACATATACCTCCCCGCCATGTACATATACCTCCCCGCTCCATGAGAGTAATACAGTGGCTATCAGACTACAAAAATGATGCACAGTTTGAGTGTGTCTGTAGGAATTGTGTGCATAAGAAGTAACTATGGAATGCTTAATTCACCTTGTGAGTTTAGCCTAAATTCTATGGTTACTTCATGCACACTATTCCTGCTGACATATAAAAATACATATGTGTCATCTATTCTATAAAACGGGACTTTTTTTTTTTTCAGAAATACACTTTTTGATCATGTAACCTGATGGCAAATTTCCTGGATGCATTTCTTGTTGGCTTGCCATAGACGAAAACCATGTACCCAGTACTTCCAACCATGCATCCAGTGATTGTTCGATGCACGGTAAACTTCCTAGATGCATGGTTAGCTAGCCAATAGGCGTCTCTTTACTGGGAGTCCTCGCAGTCCCACATCTTGGCCAGCAGCTGCTTGCAGACCTCTCGCCACGACTTGGAATCATAGCACGCCTTGTTCTGACGCTTCCTTTTTGGTGAAGGTGACCCCTGAGAAAGAAATGAGAGAGAGAGTCATAAGATGAAACATTTAAATATGAGAACTTACAAGGAAATCAATGGAAGAGGAATAGACAGAGAGAAAGAGAGTCATTAGTGTTTGCCTAAACATTATGAAATATAAGAATTCAAATGGAAAGAGTGTCAGAATTATAGACACCGTAAAACAAGAAATTTTTGTATGCATTTCAGTTTTTGCAATTTTCACGCGAGCCAAGATTCGCAGAATTAAAATGCATGCAAAAGTTCTTGTCAACACTATAATGCAATGGATGGGAGAGGCAATTCGCGCAAATTTCATGCCACAAACAAGGCTGTGAGCTTAAAGGGAACTCAAACCCAAAGAGCAATGTGGATTGAGTGAAAGCAGCAACGTTTTTTGAACACATCAGCGAAAGATTGAGGAATATCGGATAATCGATGCAAAAGTTATGAATTTTTAAAGTTTTGTTTTTGGAACCGCTGGATGAGGAGACTACTAGAGGTTATGACGCATATGTGGACAACAATATAAAGAAATTATAAAGGAAATTCCACAAAAATTCACTTTTCAAGCATTATGAAAGAGCACTTGACTAACCGCTTTCAGAAAGCAAGAAGAATAATTGCTACCCTGAACATATGCCAGTATCAAGCTGATGGAATGTGTAATTTTAATGAAAAGTGAATTTTTTGTGGAATTTCCCTTTATATTTTTCTTTATATTGTTGTCCACATATGCAGTCATAACCTCTAGTAGTCTCCTCATCCAGCAGGTACCAACACCAAAACTTTCAGAATTTCATACTTTTGCATCGATTGTCCGATTTTCCTCAAACTTTCACTGATGTGTTCTACTAAAGTTGCCGCTTTCACTCAATCCACATTGCTCTTTGGATTTGGGTTCCCTTTAAACGTTGGAGAATAATTTCAGATCATTGTACCTTCTTTCCCTTCGCTCTGCTGGACGGTCCTGGCTTGTCTTCGCTGCCCGATAGCGAGTCATCATCACTGTCCGCTGTTATCCTGTTGTAAATCACCATGGCGTCATCACAGTGGTCATCCCTGTAGGAAAGTAAAATGGTTCCAGGGGAGCATTTCATCAAGTGTTCTGTCAATGATTTTTTTTTTCTGATAAATTTGCTCTCAGCCAATCAGACGCAAGGATTTTAGTAGCTTAAAACAGTTGTGAGTGACTGACAAGTTTCATGAAACACTCCCAAGGATCATGTCTACCAGTATTACACTCTCATAGCAATGTCTCATCTGCTAACTTCTCTTCATACTTGCTAACACCCTTTCTCCTTTCGAAACCATCAGTTATGGTTTAGTCAAGATGCCTCTTGAAGGACAAATCTGGACCATTTAAAAGCTAGTCTGAAAGGAAAGAGTGAAGTTTTATGAGCAAAACAGTGAACAATTGATAAAAATCTGATAAAAATTAGGAAAGTTCTGAAACTGCAAAATTTCACTGTTATTCACAAACCATTTAAAATCTTTGAAAACACTTAAAAAAAAAAATAGAATATGTCCCCGCCTCAAATCCTAATATATCTGGTGATCATTATTTTGAAGCTATTCACCCTGGAATAACTTCATGTTTTACCTTTTTACAGCAGAAAACTTGAATGTTCCTTTTTTTTTTAAATTCTAACATGATCAATTCACGGTGATGCAGTCATACTCACTTGATGGCTTCCATGAGGATCTTGGTGAGCGTCTCCGCCCACTTGACGATGATGCTATCCTGCTCGTTGAACTGCATGGCGTTCTGCTCAATCTTCCGCACCTCCCACTGCAGGGCCGTGACCCGGCGGTAGAAGCGCCGCTCCAACCGACCCATGATGGTACTCAGGTCGGTTGGGTAGGGCACCATGTGAGCGTACAGCGGGTACCGGCTCAGGTCCACCGGCGTGTTGAACTGCTCAGCGATGCGGAGGGACATGACCTTTGTTGAAAGGGGGGGTAGGGGGGAAGGACAAGTTTTAAGTTAACTTTGGGATAATTTCTAGGGGTCTGTCATACACGTTGAGGAAGCTTACAAATAACATAGTATATTACTTCCTTGACAACTGCACATCACACGCCAACAGAAAGTCGCAGTCATTGCCTGATATTATGGCACCAAACGTACAAGCGCATTCAAGTGAAAATTTGACATGCATGTGTGATTCCCTGCATTTGTCTCTTGCATAGTCCATTTTCAGTCTGAATGATTACACCATGCAAAATCAAGTAACTATTAATTAAGAAATTTCAACAAAACTTTAGACGTCACTTGGTCATCTGGTCCAGTGTTACAAGAAACTATTAAACTGCCAGCTTCCATGCTTCCTTTGAATATCATGCCACAGGTCATAATACTGATGATCTGAAATGTTAGCCTGAACACTACAAAATCCCAAGCAGTTATAATAATACATGCTTCTTTGGGCCTGAAGGACGAGAAAACCGAATACCATCCCCTCACCTGCTGAAGGCACTTGAGGAGGCGGTCACAGAAGGTGTCCCGGTCCACGTTGCACCACTCTCCTGGCCCTGGCTGGTAGAGCCTCCCCAGGAGCTCATTGTCAGTGACCGGTATACTGCCTCCTTTCTCCTCTGGCATGTCTATAGGGTCAACCAACAGTCAAACATGAGAATTCAATAATAAATGAAAATGATACTCTAAACAAATGATTTTTTTTGGGGAATAAACATGTAACTCGAGGAATATCTCTTACTCTTTATTAACTTGTTTATCTATCGATCTATCTATCTATCTATCTATATATGAAGGGTTTGTTTGCAAAAACCGATAAGTCCATTTTTGAAGATTTTAAAGTACGATTTCTGTCATAATGTACAAAATAATAACTTTTAAATGATATATTGGTCACTATATATAAAGGTATATTTTTGAAGTTATGGGCAAAAGAAGCAAATATTTCTTATTATTCTCTATATTTTTCTTGACCTTTAATCGCAAATATCTCCATTTGGCAAATATGGACTTATCGGTTTTTGCAAACAAACTCTTCATATCTATCTATCTACATGTATTATCCATTCACGTAATCCAGTTGCAATGGATGCATTTGATAGCACTGTCTAAAATCTGCAGCTGCAGTTGGCCAATGTTTCAGTTTCAGTTAATTCAAAGTTTATTTTCATTTTTCTTTTTCAATTCAATTTGTGTTGAATGTATCAATATGGTACCCAATATTGAAGCACCATACTTGGAGTGAAATCTGATTGACTGTGCTTGCTTATGAGGATGACCTTTTCAAGTTCACTGAATAATTTGATTCATGAGATAATGAAGCCTAGGTTACTTTCATTGAAGGGATACAGCGTGTTATACAGGTTTGGGTGCAAACTACACTTGGACATTGTACCTTGTGTGTTTTACGCCAGTAGTAAATCACCACCCTTACTCCCGCACTCAACTGACCAAACATCCTCACTACTGGGCCCTATTTGTAGAATGGTAGACTAGGGAAAAAAATCTAGTTCATTAGCTGCAGTCACACTCAAAATATACTCAAAATATGCATAGTTTCCTTCCCAATAACTTTCTAGAAGTTTGAGCACACAGTCACATTACAAACAAAACGATGCATAGTTGCAGTACAGGGGAAACTCGGTATAACGAACACTGCTATAACGAGATATCGGTTATAACGAGGAAATTTTCCCGGTCCCAATTTCCTTCCACACAAGTCTATGTAAAATGCTACTCTTATAGCGAGATCGGCTATAACGAAATAACTGCTATAACGAGATAAATTTTGTGACTTCCAAACAAAGAAAAACATAGTCAATCAAACCTGCTATAGCAAGGTAAAGCAAAATGCCTTCGGTAAAGCTTTACTTCGCCTGTGCTATCATCTTCGGAGATTGTAAAGCTTGATGCGCCAAAAACTGTCTTGTACACACATAATCATTTTCTTCAGTGCACTCCAGCTAGCACTGCATGTTGTATGTGTAAGTGTGTGTGTGCGCGCACACTGATACATGCAGAAAATGTGGTGGGACGGCCATATGTATACATGACATCATCGTGACGTTTAGCAGGTGTGAGGCAATCTGATGCTGTGATTGGCCTTCTACGTAGGGAATTCCCCATCTTCACACACACACACACACGCAGTCGTAATGTAGGCCTACATACAGAATGTGTCACATACACACACAGCATTGTGCACACCAAATTCAAGCTTTCTACACAACACACACCCATACGATAACCACATACCAATCCACAGACGATCTTGATACAGTAGTGATACAATCGCAAGCTATATAAATTTACAAATTCAAACATCTACAATTAATTGGAAACACATTCTTGATATTGGATTTCCTAGGCGAAAAACATCTTCTTACCCATAAAGATGAGTAATTCCCTCACACACAATATCAAGTTATCAGTATTGATTGAAATACGATGGATAGTCCCACATGTGCAAAATTTATGTTATGCCTTCTTTTATGCCTACTGATATAACGAGATATCGGCTATAACGAGGAAAATGACTCGGTCCCGACCATCTCATTATATCGAGTTTCCACTGTAATATGAAATTACCCATAGTTTTGATCTCGAAAAAAAAAGACCCCCCTGAATATAAAAATGCAAACATGTAACAGCATGAAAAAGAATGTGCAATGTGTGTAAACAACATGAATGGATCCATTATCACATAACAAACTTCTCGAAGTTTTAGCCACACACGGTCACACTATACAAAACCATGCTTTATAGTTTCATGAGAAGTGAGAAACTTCGCAGGTGCAAGCAGGGAAGAAGTTTAAGCGGTAACTTCAAGAAGTTTGCGGTTACACTGCCCAAACTACGCGAAGCAAAATACCCGTCCAGGTAGTGAAACTACGCGTCATTTTGCACAGTGTTACCACACCTAATAATGAGTACTCACTGTTTTCGTCAATCTGTTCCAAGTCCCAGGGACTCATTCGCTCACACTCGCCATTGTCCCAGCTGCAAACATAGAGATGGGGGGGGGTGGGGGGGGGGGGGGGGGGGGGGGGAGAGAATTGCAGTGCGATTACAGGACAAATGCATAGGTGTCAATTACACATGTGACCAAGATATAATATACTGTATAAGTTGTTATTTTCGCGAATTTCGCTATCACAGTTGGAACGCGAATTCAACAACACGCGAAAATGCCTCCATGCGCTTTGTTGATAGCGCATGAACGTAAGCGTCGGCGTCAATTCGCGAAAACAACATCTTGCGAAAATGTCTGTGACCGCGTCATTCGCAAAAAAATCTGAACGCGGAAATAACAGCGTATATAGTAAACATGGTACTGAAGCTGCAATTTCATTGTTTGAAAGATAAGGGAAGGGAGGCAGTTAGATTATATGCAGCCTCAGGAGCAGCTACAAAAAAAAATTGAATGAAAGGCAAACAGAATCCCTGGTGGATAATTCCAAATGAGGAATTCAATCGCACGGTCGAGATTTAAAGTTCACTGTTTCATTCAGAAGAATGACAGAATCACACATTCAAGAATAGAACACTGTATCTGCCTATATAATAAACCACATTTTTCATTTTAAAAGTGAAATTAGTCCAGACATCAAGAACAGGGAAACAAAACCAACAAAACAAAACAAAAAACTGTAAAGAAAAAAATATATATGACGAAAAAAAAAGAAGACTTTTCCTTGAAAGGAAATTGCAGTTTTTCTGATAGTCACTGACAGATCCCACAAAGAAGTAGAGTGAGAGAAACAGACAGAGATAGAGATAGGGAGAGATAGTGAGAGAAAGAGAGAGATAGAGAGGGAAATAGAGATAGAGACAGAGATAGTGATAGAGATAGAAATATAAAAGATATATATATATATATATATATATATATATATATATATATATATATATATATATATATATATATATATATATATATACATAGAGAGAAGAGATAGAAACGGAGCTGTAACACTTACTCCACAAGGTAGCACTGAAAGAGGCTCTCGGAGTGGTCGGACTCCAGGGGGTTATGAGCCACGATAGTGCCCAGCCACCAGGCGTCATCTATCATGGACCGGAACCGATCCCCAGTCTTCCACTTCTGCGCCACCGACTGGTCGTAGTGCTGGCGAAGGACCAGGAAGTCTATCACGTCGGGCATGTCGTGGTACCTGGGGCCAAGCATATCAAACATTTTCTTGTCTTTCGATTTCTTTTAATCATAGGTCTAAATCCAGGACATGACATACGTCATATGGCTACAAGACAATGGACTCTCTCCAGAAATAATATGGACTTTTTAACACTGAAACAAGAAACAGTTTTCAGAAGAATATGATTTTGCATTGGGTGTATTTCATTTCTCCATCTGAGATGTATCATTGTCATTTAAAAAAAAAAGACAGATGCTAAAACAAATTTCTCCCTTCAGGGCAAACATCGGTTGGTTAGTTATACCATGGCTCGACATTAGCGATGGCCTGGTGGCCCTAGGCAACTAAAAATTGATATCGCACCACCAAACTTTCAAAAATCATACCAGCTATATCTTTTGGTGGCCTGATTGGGCAACTAAGATTCAAAATAGATTGACTTGACTTCTTCTATTTTAGACAATATTTTTCACTACACTTTTAAATTAAATGTCCAGTCCTGGTTATACCATTTAATTAAGTTTTACTTGCAAATTCATCCAGTATCATACTATACCACTTGTGAAACAAAACAAAACATAACCAAACAAAACAAAAATAAGCCCTTCATCTATCAAGAAACTTCAACATTTAATATGCAAACTGTTACATTCCATGTCACAGAGAAAGCTGTCTTACTTGATGGAAAAGTGTCCTCCAGTGGGTTTTCTGGTTTCCGGGTCAATGAAGGCCAGCTTCAGGCCACACAGTGTGGGGGGTCCAACCTGGTACTTAATGCCCATCACTCTCACCAACTCGTGATCCTACAACACAGAAAGACCAAACACAGCAGAGGTTGACTGGTACCAGTGATGTATAGATACAAGTTGAACATCAACAGTGTAAGCTGCTAATGAACATTTCATACTCTCTGCCTGTATGATAGCCACCATCAACACTTACAGAACATTTGTGATAATCACCACCATCGCTATCATGGTCTCCCTTTTCAATATCATCTCGTTCATCATTTTCATCAGAACACTCACAATAGTCATCATTGTTGTCATCATTTTCTCCATCATAGTACATGTATTTATAATCACCAGCATTATAACTAAAATCATAGAAAGGGTCATCATTAATTATTCATACATCAGAACAGTCAGTAACTTTCTAGCAGATGCAACTTGTCTCACCATCCAAATGTTATCTACACTGTTACAAATAACTATATAGCTGGTGAGACTAAGCAGGGCATGCAGTAGCAAAGACAGAACTGATAGAGCATATGGACCACAATCACTGAACATACCTTGAGGTTGAGCTTGGTCCAAGACTGCTTCTTGGGCTCGATGTGGTAGACCTTGCGCTTCTTGACGGCCGCCACGTATGCCTCGTGCCCCTGCCTGAAGTACATGACCTCGTCGCCCATCTGGGGCACGTAGGGGCACCGGCGGGGCTTGGTGTCCGTTATCCACAGGGGTGGCTTCATCTCCTCTGGCAGCTCGCCAATCGAAATCTTGTCATCGTCATCCTCGTCATCCATGAGATTCTTGGGCGGCTGGAGGAGACCACGATGAGAGACAAATGGGTTTTAATGGACATGTTCACTCAAATATATGTGTGGATTGAGTGACTGCAGCAATATGTGTATAGCATGCCAGTGAAAGTTTGAGGAAAATTGGGCAATCCATTCAAAAGTTCTAATTCCCATAGATTAACACATAAAGGTTAGTTGCAACCCGATGATATACCTAGCTAAAAGCGGATTCTCGTTGTATCCAGTCTCACTATAAATGGACTCCCCCATTATCAGAATCTGATGGCAAAAGATGTCCTTTAGTTTTTGCTCATTCAAATCAAGACACAAATCATTTTCACTAAATAACCACAACTACGAAAGACAGCTAAAAAGACAATGTCTGCTGTATCACTGTTCAGTTATGGAGGATATGCTTTATACCCTTCTCTTCCTCTTGGATTTGACGGGCGTGGCACTTGGTGTTTTCTGGGGGGAGGCGCTGGTATCCCCGTCCGACTCCCACGGGGGCCCCTTCTTCTGAGCCCGGCTCCGCTTCTTTGGGGGCTGGAGGTTGATGCCTGCATCAGCCGTCCAGTCGGAATACTCGCTAGATTCACTGGTATGCAAAGAATTAGACTTGAGTGTTATTTTGGGGGACTTCCATCATTGATCAATGTCTTAAGGACCCAAATGGGTCTGGAGTCATACATTTTCATGTACCCTGTCAAAAACTATTATAAAGCTAGAAATTTACACGGCATGAAATTCTCACTCATCAGAGCCGACAGCCTTATCCATGGTATGAAAATTTTATGAACTGCCATTGGAATTCACGGCATATAGTGTAGACAAGAACTTATTAAGCATGCATTTTAATTTTGCTAATCTTGGCGCTCATGAAATTCGCGAAATTAAAATGCACGCAAACATTTCTGGTTTTACAGTATGACCTCATGTAAAATAGCAAAGTATGCAGAAGTCTGTCATTCGTACTACTTTCTTCAAAGCAAATGAGAGACAGTATCTCATTGTATGCATAGGAAAACAATAATTGAACTGGCCCTTTGAAAATCAAACAGATCATAGCTTATTTATGACAAGAAGTTATCAAAGATAGAACTCTTAACTACAGGTATTCATACAGGTGAATGAAAGTTGTAAGTTATTTGAAAAAGCCTCTTGAAACAAGAAATGATTGAACAAACAGTATTTCCTTTTCATCCAAATTTCAGTCAAATCACAAATTATGAGATGACTTTGTAGGAGACCGCCACAGATCATCAGGAAGACAGACTGAGTTCTGGCTTACCTCTCCTCCTTACTGGAGCTTCCCCACTCAAGCTCCTCTTCTGACGTCTCGGCACCAGACAAGGCCTCGACATCAACTTGCTGTTTGCATCATGAACAGATGAAGAAAGAGGGTAACAATTCACTGTCAAATAAGTCAACTCTACAATTAAGAATATCACATAACATGGCAACTATTTCTTTGTTTTGGTGGTAGCAGTGTTGCATTGCACTTTTATAGCTTACGACAGTATTGTAGTCAATAATCAACTGCAGTGCAGAATTCATTACCAGCAATGTTCACTGGTCATTATCAAAGTTTCATCAACATTGTCATTCTAGTTTCATTCTAGACTAGCTTTGTGGTCTGATCGCATAGTGTGTAGTATTGAGTCACATGACTGGTCTTGCAACCCAGCTTGCATCCAGAGTCGTGTGACTGGTTGTATCAAGTAGTGTGTGATGGCCTTTAGACAAACCTAAGGTTGAGAGACACAAAAGCCAAACTTATCCCTAAAGGCTGTACGGCTACGGTACCTGTATTACCTCGTCCATATCAGACAGAGTGTCGTCTCCCCTCTCATCCTCCTCTTCCTCCAGCTGTAGCCGCCTCCTCCTCCTCTCCTCCTCCAGGCCCCGCCCATCCTCCAGTGGGCTGCCGTCCTGGTTGGCCCTCGTCTGGTAGCTGTGGTTCACCTTCTTCGTCTTCCTCTTCCTCCTTGGTCGCTCTGATGAATCTGCAGAGTCAGTCTAAAAAAAAAAAAGAAGCAAAAAACAAAGCAAATCATAAACATTACATAGGAATGTTTAACCTTAGAAGAGACCGTTTTTTTTCTTGGACATATCTCACAGCCAAGGTGGGGCGATTCTGCCACCTCCCCCTTCCCCCACCCCCGATCTCGGAAACTGCATGATGAAACAAGATGAAATTAAGCATGCTTATGAAGTAACTCTCAAGCTGAGTCAACACATGGAATTTCATTATCATACATTCCTTAGTTTTTAATGAATTGCTTATCAAGTATGCAAATATGCATTTTTTTTTTCAGGCCATATGGGTTTCAAGCGATATTTTTGCAATGGCTTGTACACTCATTCTAAATTTTCACTATCTTTTGCATCCATTAAATTTACTATTGTTTTGTCTAGTATTTTGTTCCATCATTCGTTTATGCAAAACAACAACAGCACACCACTAGCACACACACAAATCATGATGGGACTGACAACATACTCAGGGTTTACATACACTGTTAAAGGATTAGATGAAAGGATCTGTAATAAAAGAAAAAAAAGTGGTCTTAGGTAAGGGGGTGTTAGAAATGATGCATCCCTTCTTTCAATGATTTCTTCAAAAATCCAAACAGAGCACGACACAAGTTTACAGGCTTTCGCTTGTAATGAGCTTTGTGTCTTGATTGAAAAGGTCAGTTAATGGACCAATTTGGATGACACAATTTGGAGTCTTCTGAAAAGGTATAATGCACATGATAAATATTCCTACAATCAAATTCTGATAATTCATTCCCCCAAAAAAGATGGTCAAAAACAAAATGAAAAATTTGATTACTGAATACAAGTATATGAAATAGCATTTCTTACTATATCCGATGGAGCTGGGTGAATGATGGGTTTCTTTTTCTTCTCAACTTTGAATCTTCCAGAAGCTTCCTCATCAAGCTTTCTCCTCAATTCCTCCTGGAACCTGTGATCAAAACAAATTTGAACACAAAAGATGTAAAAAAAGAAGAAGATAAAACACAGAGCAAGAAATGCTTGAAGCTGAATTGCAGCTGATTCTGCTATTTGATAAGCATTTTGATCATACAGATGACATTACTGTAACCTACCGTTATGTAGGCATTCAGAATAAAAACAGAAGCAAACTAGAAATATCACTGAAGGTGATTAATACCCCCGCCCCGTGACGACAGTCTTACCCAAGGAATGATCTTTCCTTGATCTTCTGCCATTTAAACGCCGTTACCATGGCAACGCAGCTTCCGACACGTCCGAAAAATATGTCTTGCACATCTTCCCACCAAGACTATTGTGTGTGCCACATTTCATAAGCTTTTGTCAAAAACTGAGGAAGTAGTTCAATCCACAAGATCTTTCCTTGATCTTCCGCCATTAATATGCCGTTACCATGGCAACGCAGCTTCCGACACGTCCAAAAAATATGTCTTGCACATCTTCCCACCAAGACCAATGTGTGTGCCACATTTCATGAGTTTCAGTCGAATACAGAGGAAGTAGTTCAATCCGCAAGATCTTTCCTTGATCTTCTGCCATTTATATGCCGTTACCATGGCAACGCAGCTTCCGACACGTCCGAAAAATATGTCTTCCACATCTTCCCACCAAGATCAAGGTGTGTGCCACATTTCATAAGCTTTGGTCAAAAAACTGAGGAAGTAGTTAAATCCGCAAGATCTTTCCTTGATCTTCTGCCATTAATATGGCGTTACCATGGCAACGTACTTTCGGGTACTGTCAAAAAATGCGTCTTGCACATCTACAACCAAAGGCACGCATCTGTACCAAGTTTCATGGAAATTGGGCAAAAACTGAGGAAGTAGTTTGCAACACAAAATTTTCCATCATTTTGGCTCATAATATGTGAGCTGTTACCATGGCAACATACTTTTTGTCACTGTCAAGAAATGTGTCATGCTGACCTATATCCTAAGACAAACATTAAATATGAATTCCATGAGAATTGGAAGAACACTGATGAAGCAGTTTTGCCATGACGCATTTTGCCCTATATTTTACCAATAACATGCCGTTACCATGGCAACGCACTTTTTGCCACTGCGGAAATATGTGTCTTGCACATTAACATATTCAGATGAACATCTGTACCTAATTTCATAAAAATTGATCAAAAACTGTGGGAGGAGTTCGCGACGCAAGATTTGTACCCATTTTTGCCCATAATATGCCGTTACCATGGCAACGTACTTTTGGGTACTGTCAAAAAATACGTCTTGCACATCTACAACCCAAGGCACACATCTGTGCCAAGTTTTATGGGAATCGGTTGAAAACTGAGGAAGTAGTTCGCGACGCAAGATTTGCAACGGACCGACCGCCCGACCGACCGCCCGACCGACCGCCCGACCGACCGCCCGACCGACCGCCCGACCGACCGCCCGACCGACCGCTGATTCCTATATACCCCCTTCAAACTTCGTTTGGCGGGGGTATAATAAGAATGCACTCGAACAAAGCCACGAAGCATAACATTGTACTGGATCAAAATTCATAAACCATACTTTGTATCCCGTACTTGAGATACTATTGAAGACCTGTTTTGGGGGAAGATGATTAGCAATTAGGCCAACACTGTCTGTCAAATACTGAAGACAAGTAGGATCACCCACATTATCTGCTAGTCACCTTGGGCAAATCAAGAGGGGCTAACATCATTGGCCTGTTTTCTTGTGTGAGTGGGTTGGGGGACCACTTCACCAGGTTAGCATCCTGCTCTTTGCAATGAATGAATGAAGTGGGAACTTTTACGTCGTGAGACATGGATAACTCACACATAAGACCTCCATCTAGTGTCCTATCCAAGGGACAGAGTGTTTTGCCTCTTACAATTAAAGGGGACAGAATAATTACACACAACATTGCTCAATGAGACACGGGAATTGATTCTAGTACCCTTGGTTTTGGAGGCAGACGCACTACTGATTGAGTTATATTACTGCCATCAAGATCAGGGTAATAACAGAGAGAATGGAGACCCACCTTGCCACAGCCAGAGACAGCTCAGGGACCACAACCCTGGTCTTGAAGGCAATGAGGTCGGCCTGGGAGGCATGCTGGCTGACTGGAACGTTGCCTGTGGCCTGACGCACGCCCTCTATCTCCCCTGCCCTACGAAGCCCTCGGGGCGATAGTGATGGCGATAGTGGACCGTTGGCTGAAATTGTAACAGTACAGTCGTTTGGGATACTTTACATCATTTTTTTTCTTCCTTGAAATGAAATGCAGGAACCGCAAAGAGCCTTCGCATGAACACAGTAATTTTGGTACATAAGCATTTACATACGGGAGCTTTCTTGCATATCCCTGTATCTCTTTGATGTCCCTTATCCTGCTCTTGGGTTCATGATCTATACTTGCCTGGCTTCTCATCCCTGGAACAAATATTCTGCTGTCCACACAGTATGACATTTCTTCTTTCACCCTGTATGTGTCCAGACATGTAGCTTAAATTGCCAAGGCTCCTCCCCCCCCCCCCCCATCAGCATTTATGGTGACATATACAGTTGTAGTATTCCTTCCCAACTTGAGAGAGCTGTAGATTATCAAGCCCACTCAGGTGTAGCAATGTGCCTCCAAGTCCACTGGAAAAGCATTGGTGACAGAATAATGGATTTGGGGGATTAAGTAATCTCTAATCATTGATGATTAGTTTTCAGACATCTGGGCCACTTCGCGAGGACAGCACTCCAGTGTGTGCCAATTAATTGATGCACAAAGCACAGTCAGGGTTAAATGCTATATAGCTACTGGCAACCCTCACCTGATCTGTCCCTCCCAGGGGTGTGGGGCCCCTCCTGGGGCGACTCCCCCCTCTCCTCGTCCTGTTCCTGCTGCATGCGGTGGATCATCTCATCCAGGAGGCTGGCTGCCTGGTTGGCCTCGTTCTCGGGATCCAGAGGTTCTGGCTCTCTCATCTCCCCCTCTCCTATCACCTCATTGTTACCTAGCGTGAGCAAGAGAAAAATGAGGGAGAAAGAAAACTAATATTAGAAGCAAAGACCATAACATGTCATACATACGTCACTCAAGCAAACAGTGAACAAAGAAAAAGTAACCTATAGTCCATGTATTCATACTTGTACTCTTAAGATATTGATATGATATGCACTGGCCAGAAATATCAATCCTAGATAAAATGGCAAACTTACGAAATGACAACTGCGATTTCAGAAATCAAAGAAGCCCATGAAGACTGGGATGGGATGGAAAATTGTGAATAATCATCATCCCAGCACATTGGATGTGACGGCCTGTTAGGCATCATTAAAATATTTTACAACTGTCACAAACGTTAACTTCCTCTCATATAAATGGAGTACCTGAATAAGAATACTATATCCATAGATCACAGCCGTATTCCCCCCCCCACCCCCCCCCCCCCCCCCCCCCCCGTTAAATACTGGTTAGTGATACTGGTTGGAGGTAAAGGAGGGTTAGGGTTACGGTAGGTTTAGGGTTAGACTGTGGGATAGGGTTAGGATAAGTTTAAGGGTTAGGATTAGGTTAGGGGAAGGGTCTGGGGTAATTGTCCAGGGGCTAATAGCCCTAGAACCATCACATCAGTGATTATACCCTTGTGACTATAACTTACCATTTTCTGCAACACCGATCTGAGGAATGAGGGCACTGTCTGTGCAGTTCTCCCGGCCTGGAACCAGCCTCTGGTACCTAGGTGGGTGGGGGTTTCCGTCGATATCCACCAGGAAGGGCGGGGGCATGAGGTGGGGAGCCTGCTGGGTCTGTTCGTCCAGGACATAGTTATTGGCGTCCCTCACCAGAGGGCGGTAGTCCGTGTGGAAGAACTGCTCTGTGGGTACCTGGTGGTGGTGAGGGGGCAAGCAGGATTTCAAGTTTTGGTCGAATGGTTTGGGCCTTTATGTGGGCAAGAGAAGGCGGGCAAATCTTAGTTCCATCTATTCAAATTGTTGTTGTTTGTCTGCTGTTTCATGCAGGTGTACAAACTGTATTGGCACTATCTGAAAATGAATCTTCCTCAACTCCCCACACTCTACACATCAAAAAATACATTTATGTATATGGTAACAAACTGTAAAATCAAAGACTGACACAAAATTAGGGAAATTATTCAATAAAACAAATGCTACACTTGGATTTGCAAGGTTTGCGAGACTTTGATAAAAACTAGATATATCGCTACGGCTACTGATATGCCTCCGCCATAATGCATGGTTCTCCTAATAGGTCTATAGTACAATGTCTTGACAATGTGTGATGACAGTTTCACACAATTGGCAAAATATTAAAATGACAGGTTTGACACAAATGTGCTGAATGTTCACTTTTTCTAGAACTAGGTTCAATTGGATGAATGATTAAAATGTCAGAGTGCAGGTATTTGGGGAACTGATGATTTTTACTTGACTTTTGACCCTTTTATAAGTCTATGCATTGAGTAATTTTCAAGGTATTGAGAAAAAGCATAATTTCAGTATCAAATGGGAAAATAGCATTATCTAAACCTGGCCTTTGACCTTTGATCTCACAGTTCCAAAGAGAATCACTGTTAGGTTGAACATGCATAAATATGTAAGTTTCATGACGATACCTTGCGTTACTTTCGAGATATGGAGGAAAAAGTGCAAGTTAGCACTTTCACTTGACCTTTTACCTTTTGACCTTTGACCTTTTGGCAAGAAACTTCCCCAAAAATATATATTGGGTAATACATGCCATACATCAAGTTTGAAAAAAAAAAAAAACCTTCAGGCATATTGCATTTTAAGGAAAGTAGTGATATTTTGAGGAGTTGACCTTGACCTTTGACCCCCTGACCTTTGACCCATGACCCCAACTTCCCTAGATAATCACTGCCCATCGGTACAAGCATATATACTAAGTTCCATGAAGATACCTTGAACCATTTGCGAGATATGGAGAAAAACATGAAATTTCAAATTTTTTTTCACAAAATAACCTGTGACCTTTGACCTTTGACCCTGTGACCTTAAAATCCACACAAAGTATCATCCCCCAAGGATATACCCTCATACCAAGTTTGATGTAAAACCACCACACGGTTCTTGAGATATCGACAAAAACAAAACGGGACGGACGGACGTACGGACGTACGGACGGACGGACGGACGGACGGACGGACGGACGGACGACCCGAAAACATAATGCCTCCGGCCACTTCGTTGCGGAGGCATAAAAATACATCATCTATGTCCACTCATTTCATTATAAAAACAAAGAATGGAAAAACTTGTATGCCTACATTACACACACACACACACACACACACACACAAACGTAAGCAAAATGACCAAATGAACAATTAAACAAGATGATGTACTCATAATGTGGGAATTTATGTATAGTTATGCATTTTCACATACACATATGCATACACATACATACATACATACGTACACACATGGAAAAACTCACCATGTCGTACAGCTCGCTGGACCCTACTCCAAATATGCTGAGGTGCCCATGTGAGTCAGTGGCCACGAAGCAGTCTCCACTGGGGGCAAATTTGCAGTCATAGATGGACCCAAAGCCTTGACCTTCGATCTACATCATGAGGGCGACCAGAGCAGGAACAGACTTAGTGTTAATTCATACGACATGTCATCAAATCCATGACCTTTCTTCATATGTTACATTTTACGTTTCCTGTCAATCTCTATATTTTTACTATACAAGTCAAAACTGCAATGTGAGTAATATTTATTGTACGTCAATATCAAATATCAAACTGCACTACAGTACCTTGTATTGTACAGTGTAACATTGCACAGTTAGCATGAAATGAAGTTAAATATACTGCAAAGCAACCTTAGATCTAATATAGAATGGTAATTTACATCAAAATTAGCCACAGTTATGGAACTTATTTGCTTTGAGTGCACTGGGTGGTCCACAACTTGAAACTTGAGCATGTTTCAAGTTGTGAATGTGAAAGTATTGAGGAAATTGCATGAGTGCGTAGGGTACAATATTTCATGACTTATTTCCTGTTGTGCTGCTTACATTCGATGTTCTGTCTCATTTTTTTTTCTGCGCATATATTTCAAAGTAGTTTGATGTTTCTCAAGTTTTGCATGTTTTTTACATGTTTAATTACATTTCATTTTGAGCTATGTCGCCAATTCTTGATAATGTTGCACAGCACATTGCTGGATTTTGAGGATGTTGCACAAGAATGTGAGCATATTGCAGCAACATGTTCAAACTCTTGTGGACTATTCTGCATATGTGACGCGCTACAACAAAAGGATCCTAAAGTCGCTGATGGGTGAGCCGAGAAAATCGAGTTTTAAGTCAGATCATCAAAATCCGTCAAAATGTTCGGATTTCTGTTTTTGACATAATTTTGTAGTTGAATGTATCTTCTATCATCTGCTAAAATTTCGAAGCGAAATGATCAACGGAAAGGCAAGAAAATAGCGTTTTTCTGGGCCATGATTTTCCGACTTTCACTGGAAGAGAGACGTGTCCGAAGATTTGGATTTAGCGCCGCAGCTAGACTCCGCCCCTAGCAACGAGGGAGTGATCTAATTGGTCAGTGAATGAACATCGCGGAGGTTGCTAGGAGCGTACCTTCTACACTGTATTGTCAAACGGTGAAAACTGACTTGCTTCGGCCTTCCCCTTGATCATGATAGCATCAGAAGGAAAACTTTGAAGGCGGTTTTCTCGAAATGCTGATTTCCTAAACCACTTGACATGTGCTAATAAAATCATCAATATCTCTGCAACGGAGTACTTTTATGAGTCATGTTTTGTATGACATTAAAGTGGAAGAGTAAGGGAATAATGTCATATCATTTTCAGAAAATTGTCCTCCAACGACTTTCGGATCCTTTTGTTGTAGCGGGTCACCTATATTTTGTCAAAAAAGTTGAAAGCCACTAGAGCTATGACTACCAGCTCCAAAAGAGGGGGTCACTCACAGTATTGAGGAATCGGTAGAGCTGCTGCCCCGTGGTCAGATCCCAGAGAAAGATGAGGCCATCGTGACCCCCGCTGAGAAATATCCTCACATCTAGGGGGTGACCCTCCAGCACATACACCTCATCAGTGTGACCCTGGTTAGCCAAGAGGGCAAGGTAAAGGAATGGGGAAGGGAGGGCAAAAAGAACACTCTAAATCATTATTTCAAAGCATGTGCACTGTTCCCTCACTTTAACTGGAATCTACAAAAGCTCTTTAAGATTTTAGAGAACTACGATGGGATGCATAGAAAGTACAGACATTAATAAATCGATACCAATTATATCCCATATTTCAACTTCCTTCTTGGTCTTCTAGATGACAATTCCAATACTGTACGAGCTGAAATTTTCACGGCTGTTTTATTTTCGCGAATTTCGCAAATCGCCTTTAAACCGCGCAAATAATAACACGCGCAAATAACAATGCGCAAATATGAAAAGTTCAGTTAGACCCTCGCAACCGCGAAATTAACAACACGCGAAAATGTCCTCCAAGTAGCAATTCGCAAAAATATCTGTACCCGAAAATTTCAGCTCGTACAGTACTTTAATCCTCTTGATTTACATTAAAATACAACAAACAACAAAACAAAGTACTATCAGAGACTAAGTAAATAAACAATATAAAAAAGAAATTTGAGCAGTTTAATTACAAAACTTTTCAGTGATACCATACTCTGAGAGAGACCAAGCATGTATCTCGTACAGACAGACACAAAAGAAACATACCGGTACGGGTAGATACCCAAATACAGTGGGCAGGGTAACTTACGCAGAGCTCGTACACCAGCTTGCCGTTATAAGAATTCCAGACTCGTAAGGAGTGATCGTTGACAGCCGTGATGACGTATCGGTCAATTTTGTCCCATCCTACCATTGTCACCCTGTGCTTGACGATTTTGTTGCCCTCGTCTACGCCTTGTATCTTTGATCTGGGGTTAAAAGAAAAGTTGTTGTCTCTTGTTGAAAACAAAGACACTGATTGAGTGGAAAACATTCTACTGGGGATTCTGGGGAGGGCATTCTGGGGCGGGCATTCTGGGGCTAACTAAGTCAGTCATTGGTGACAGAGATTGATTCATATTCAATGTTACCTGTCTGTGTCCTTACTGTCAAATAAATGTGCTTGTAAAAAGCATTATTCAAGTAGTGCAAAGAGGCTGTTACAGCTTAAGTGTAGGGCACAATGCGCTTGTTTTAAACATCTTATTCACATCAAGGTCTGTTTGATTTCTCCTGCTGGCAAATTGGGTAGGTCAAATCACACCCCTTGATAAACATGCATTACAGATATATATTTTTTTTGACCGTACAAAAAAGAAGAATAATTTGACATGTCTGACAGAGATATGTGAAAACTTTTGTACAGTACAGCTGTTGCTGAGTTGGTATTTCAGGGAAGCCAAGTTCAAAAAAATTTTATGAGTGAGATTTTCATGACTCAGCATCTCGGCATGCCAATGTGCACACGAGCGAGGGTGTGGGAGGGGTTACCCCCCCCCCCCCCCCGTGCCTCCCACGGTACAGAGCTTTTTCAATTTTTAGCTCTTAATGGTGCGATCAGATGCATACTTAAGGGACTATTTTGTACTTATTTTGAAAGACAAAAGGGAAATATACCTTCAATTGCAACTATCACTTTAATCTTTTGAGCTATGCTCATTATTATAGGCCCAAGTTGCACACTTCGTTCCATGCGAGAAAAAAATGGGTGTCATGCGTGAGATCATGAGATAGCCCCTTAATGCTTGAGTCTCACGCAGAATGCGTGAGACTTGGTAGCTCTAGTATTTCCAGATTCTAACTGCATGTGCCACCTTCCAAATTATTACTAAGCTGACTGAATTGCTGTTCTGAACCGTTACTTCACAGTTTTTTCAGTTACGTACTTCACAATTTTGTGTCAGTTGTATGCTTCAGTCTAGCAGCATGGCCCTAAACCTGCAAATTGTTCATGTAGAAAGTGTCACTTTATCTTGATTTGAACAAGTGGATAGTCCTACACATATGTGTATCAGGAGGTTCAACCTCCATAAATAACCACAGAACACACAGATGACATAGACAGCCATGACGGGAAAGAAAAAGACACACAAACAAATAAAAAGAGAGCAAAAAGAAACCGGAAAGCTGAATTGTATTACAGTTGCCTTGGCAACGCTCACCCCGGTAACCTGGTGTTCATGTTGAGGAGGATACTCCTCCATTCCTGCCTCTCGTAACGCCACACCCTGGCCGTACCGTCCTTGGAGCCGCTGACGAAGCGAGAGCCAGAGTGGCAGAAGGCGATGCTGTCCACACGGTCCTGGTCAGAGAAGGTGGGGGGGAAAAGGGATGTTGTCAACTTGGCAAAATACCATCACACTCTCCTATAGTTTTCCAGATGGAACGGATATGTCGATTGTGCTACAGTCAGCAATTTTTTTTTTCTTCCCTGCAGAACACTGATTCAATTTTTTTTTTTTTTGCAGAACACAAATTTAAAACCCAAATCATTGAAAATACCAACATAAAAAATTAAGAAAATGTAACACTTCTACAAGAAGAGCAGATCAGTTTGTTTTCACCAGAAATGCATGTAAATGGGTTCAAATTATCTTCATTTCCAGGTGATCTTAGGCAATGTTGTGCTCTACTCGATTTATATCCTACTGCTATACCCGACATGCTTGGTGTAAAAAAATTTTGACACCGCAGATCCAAAAAAAAATAATGATTTTCACTATCAACTACAAGTATTATATTCTCTGCAGTAAAACTCACTGTGTGGGCCTCCAGTTCCGTCACTTTCTCAGGAGGTGTGTTGTTGAAGTTGTAGACTCTGATCAGTGTATCTGTGCCACCTGCCACAAGAAATGTACCACCTGCCAACAAAGTACAAATCCACATTTCAAATTTTACACTTGAACAATTATTAAACCCCAGACCATTTGTTCTTTACGCATTACTTTTAATAGGGATAAATGCAAATACAAAGGATTGGTTTCACAGATATTTGTTGGCAGCAAAACTTGACATTCAGACATTAATTGGAAAGACATTAATTGAAAAGTGATCTGACAAGTTAAAGTCATTACAGAGGGGTTTATCTAAGATAAAAAAGCTGCCAAAACACTATAGTAGAGGCTACTATGTAATCCCGTGAGATTTTTTTGCCAAAATTGATTTTTTTTGGCTACCTTTGTCAATTTGGGGGTGCTGAATCCAAAAAACTTTGGTTCCATTTTTTCTGACCACGTCTTCAGCCGCCATTTTGAATTTCAACATGGCCGCCATAGCAAACTGTATCTTTATCCATATCTCATTAAGTGAGCATTGTAGAAGCTACAAATTTGGTGCAAAACGCATGGTTGTGATGTCAGACACTCTGGTATATCTTTTTCTGGTATTGTAGATTGTTTTGATACAATTTGTAGGCTGCCATCTTGAATTTCAAAATGGCCGCCATAGCAAACTGTATTTTGAACCATATCTCATACAGTGAGCATTGTGGAAGCTTCAAATTTGGTGCAAAATGCATGGTTGTGATGTCAGACACTCCGATATATCATTTTCTGATATTGTGGATTGTTTTGATACAATTTATTGGCTGCCATCTTGAAATTCGATTATTCAATTATTGTAGTAGCATCAAATTTTCAGTAATGCACATGCTTTTGGTGTCCAATGTTCCAGTACAGCTGTTTCCTATAGATTGTGGATCATTAGATAGGCCACCATCTTGAAATTCAAGATGGTGGCCATAGAAAAACATATAAAACTTAGATGAATTTGCCAAAATTGTCCTAGTTAGACCGAATTCATTTTCAGGTCACGCAGAACGACAGCCATCTCTTAATTCAAAATGGCCGCCAATAAATTCAGACTGTAAGGACGAGGTTCCAATGACGTCATCAAGCCATCCTGAGGTGCAAACACTGCGTAAGGGGGGGGGGGGGGAGAAGGGGCCCTATATCACTTCCCATATTTTAGTGTGGGCAAGCGTGTAAGTGTTACATCCCACATCCAATAATATCCAAGCGGGTATGTGGTTCGCGTACTGCGTGCTACAGCTATGCACTCAATACACAAGTGATTTGTTTTTGCCTCTCAGGCAATACATTATTTGGTGTCGTGGAACCTCGTGAACAGCTATATTTAATCCCAGTTATTAGATATTTGTATAAAAGCAAGCATTGATACGATTAAAGGTGATCTTCAAAAACTTAATGCTGCCTTGAGAGAATGAAGACAAACAAGGAAAAGTCTCGCAATGGCAAGAAACAATGGCAAGAAATGCCATTGTCACCCTACCAGGCATCCCATTCATAAGCTTGTTGACCACAAAATGAAACAACTCATCAAGGAGCTCATATTTGCTGGATGTATTTCTGGAATAGCACAGAATAAATAAGAAATATCAATGAGTATGTTTTTCCTGATTTCCCTTGTGTGGGTCATCCTCAATTATCAAGACTTCCAATAAGATGCTTACTGCTGTACCACCAATGATTATAAAACTACAAAGGAGCAATGATAGCTCAGTTCTGTGGCATTTTGGATGCATCAGAATTCCTCAACAATTTACAACACCATCACACGAGGGTAATCTCAAAAATTGTCACTGCATTGAAAGTGATGAATGTGATGTTTGGCAATCAGGTATCGGAAACATTCAAAGAGGATATTCTAGACAGAGATGAAAAGGGAAGTTTTCATGTTCTGTACTAAAAATTTGTATCTGAAAGAATTCAAAAATAAAAAAATCTGTCTGGGATGATATGAGAAGGGCCAGGCATTTAGCTCTTGCAATTGAAATACACCGTGTAAGATTGGATCAAAAGTCATTAAGCTGAAGAGGACCACTCATACCTTCTTATAACACTACTACCGGTACAACAGTCTGATAGACCTGTCATTATCCAGCCATTACTAAACGATACAATCATTGCAAGTTATTAGTTCTACTGTTCTAAGTAATTCCACAATCACTCTTCATCTCACAACTTTATGGCCTTCTCCTCATTCTCACTAACAAAGGTTCATTTTTCATACCCATGCCTTAGAAACCCACAAAACTGAGCCAAATTATCAGCCTGAAAGTTGAAATACTGATCAGTCAATTCCATCTGACACAGACACCACATCACGGAAAAAAAAGAAACAAAGGGTTCATCAAAGATGCCATGGGAGCTGTCACCCATCACAACGAGGAAGCAGATATCCTCATGTATTAGATGCTACTTCGAGAGCAACAGGGAATTTCAGAGACATTGATGATCATTACGTATAGACGCTGACATTTACATTCTCCTAAATGGATCTTTGCTTTACTTTTAATACTGCATTGCATGTTGTCTGCTCCATCACTGGAAAAGGAGATGATGAAGTACAATTGACATTGTTGAGAGATTATGTTCTGCAAATTGTTGCGAAAAACAAAGGTCTGCTTGGTCATGCCTTTCATGGCGCAGGCTGAAGTTGAAAATTTGAGGATGTCTCAAAGAGCAGATGGATCAAGAATTCTCTAAGCCTTGGGTGAATCATGCAGAATGTGCAATGACACAGTCCATGCCTTCCAGAAGTTGGGCGTGGATGACTTCAAACTGGACAATCTCCCGCTTTCTCTCGTAGAGTCTTGCTACAACACATCTAGAGAACAAACCTCGTAAACCTTCACAACCTAATTTGTGCCTCTACTTACAGACCTATGTTAATTTATCCTGTTATGGTACATTGTAGTTATTTCCAGCGGATATACATAAACAGTGCTATTAAATGCTTTGAGCTTCCTACACCAGCGGTAGCCACAGAATTCATTATCATGTTCATATGGCAAGAAATGCAAAAGTCATTGTTTCTGGAAGAATTTAGAACCAATTCTCCCCTGTGTACAGTCCTATACAAGTGCTGTGACTTCAAAAACACATGCAGGGAATGAGCCGAGAAGACACTAACTAAGTAAATATCCCATACATTTTTTAGTACACAGCTAATATTGCTTATTTAAACTCTACAACCAAATCGTCTAAATGAAGGCATTTAGTCACTCAGACACAGTTATTGAGGCATTTTTGAAAGACATTTGCTTTGACACCAGAATCACATGATTTCCCATTCACAAGTTTTGCCTAAATGCAATGTTCTTAAAGGAATGTTTCCAATGGCAGCCATTTTGCATTTCAACATGGCAGTGTACCTACAGGAAGCAGTCCCACCGCTTATACAACAATAATAATATTTATTGAAGTGATTGAATTACACATAGGCCCTACATGAAAGTGCTCTAGCATGCTTGAGTTTGCAAGGTAAATATCTTACAGCACCAAATATGGGTCGAAATTCATCTTGAATTTCAAGAGTGGCAGCCAATGCGAATAATCCATTATTACAGAATGTATATAATTATGTGTGTGTGTGTGTGTGTGTGTGTTTGAAAAAGAATGTACAGTGTACACCACCATAAACATTGATATGCCTAAAAGTTGCTTGTAACCACAGATATCAGCTGAAAAGCAGCCAGTTTGAATGATAAAATGGCAGCCTCAAAAATGATCTGCAATTTTAGGGAGGGGATCAAAGTGCATCTGAATGTTCAACATCATGCATGCCCGAAATGTGAACTTTCTGTATTGTTTACAACATGAAATATGGGTCAAAATATACATTCTGGTATGGCAGCCATTTTGAATTTCAAGATGGCCACTTATAATATCAAAATAGACCATCATTTCAGAAAAAGATGTTTCAGAAAGTCTGATAGCTAACGCATGCTCTTTGCTCCAAATTAGAAACTTACACAATGCATACGATATGAGCTTTAGGCCCAATTCCATTTGCTATGGTGGCCATTTTGAATTTCAAGATGGCCACCAACCAAAATGATCCATCAATTAAAACAAATATGCATATATTAGCATGTCTGACATCATAAGCATGCTTTTTGTCCCAAATTCATACTTTCCATAATGCTTACAACCTGAGATACAGGTAAAAATACATTTGGCTATGGCGGCCATTTTGAATTTCAAGATGGCAGCCGTAAAATTGTATTAACACAATCTACAATATCAGGAGATGGTGTATCAGAATGTCTAACATCATAAACATGCTTTTTGCATCAAATTTGAACCTTCTATGATGCTCACACTATGAGAACTGGGTCAAAATACAGTTTGCTATGGCGGCCATTTTGAAATTCAAAATGGCGGCTGAAGACGTGGTCGAAAAAAATGGAACCAAAGTTTTTTGGATTCAGCACCCCCAAATGGACCAAGTTAGCTTAAAAAATCAATTTTGGCACGAAAATCTCACGGGATCCAATATTTCGACATAGCAGACTGTACTACTAGATAAACATGCATTGCAAAAGTGACGCTCTACCGGTACTTATCTCTGAAGACTTACTTGTACCGTGGCAATTCATATCTTCAAGGACTCTCATTTCACATACTGTATACGGCATGATTTGGCGAGTCTAACTTTTCGCGAGTTGAGACTTCCAGACAATTTCGAGAGTAAAATTTGTACTCATAGAGTACAAGACTGAAGGACAAATGTATGTGTGCACGTCACATTCATGTTGGCATCACAGCTGTTTTTGAATTCCCGAACGGCACCTAACTCGCAAAATTCACGAAAATAGAAACCTCAAGAGATATTTGGTGAATACAGTACTCACCTGGGCTGAAAGACACACACAACATCTGGGCTCCTGGTCTGCTCCTCTCTTGGAACTTGATTGGTCGGTTCCTGTGTGACGGTCATTCCAAAACACGGAAGCAGGGTCACAATTCAATATAAGAGTAACAATTTTCTTTGGGTGACAGTGCACTGGTTTGATATTTTTCTCTTCCATTTCATCAGGGATATATACACTTCTTCGATCTATTCTATGTAGCTCGCCATATTTGCACCTAAATTACAATGATTTCTACTGCAACTATCACATTGCTGTTGAGGTAGGATGAGCATACTGTGAGGAAATTACTAAAGAATGTTTGGACTTTTACTCATACTTCATGCAATCTTGTGAAATATGACATTGCATTTATCATTGGGAATATCTGAGAATAGTTAGAATTGGGTTGAGATGGCTACCCTCCATTCTATGACTTTTAGCAGGAATGGTGTTGGCTTATTCACTTTAATCATTCTTGATTGATTGGTGTACCCAAACAGGAAAGTATGACTTTGTCTAATCAACTATTTACAGCAGAGTTTAGACAATGTTTTCTTCTTTTTTTTTCCTTTCTTTCTCTTTCTTCCGTTTATATACCAAACTTGGGATCTCATTCTAAACTTTATAGATTGACACCTACGTGAAACTCAGTGTGTCCTTGTTCCATGCCCAGATGCACACACAGCCGTCTGCCCCAGTGGTAGCCATGTAGCGGGTGGAGCCTCGGGAGTATGGGGAGAACTGTCACAAGGGAGACAAAGGTTGAAATATTGTGAAGGGTTTTGATTTTGGTGAGCAGTATCATGAGATGGTGAAGAAAAAAAAATCTGGAATGCAACTGGGAGAAAGCAAATTTACACTTTACCCTTCGTCTAACAACCATCAAGTTTAGGGGGATTATTGAATGCCAATAAAAAAAGCTTAGCAATCTGAGCAAAATGCCTGAACACAAAAGGGGTTAAATGAGATTTGAGACGATTTTTTTTTGGTATATTTATGTATTCATTCTCCACTCATAGGAAGGATTGCCCTTTCAGCCATAATACTATAGGGCTGATTTTCAAAGGGGTCCTTACTGTATGAGAACACTGATGGATGTAAAATCAAAGGAATCCGGTAATATTGTCAATCTTTGTCGGGTGGAGGAGACTTACAGCTCCATTCCGTTCATCTGACCCATCAGGTTCAGGATCCACTACAAGAGACTTCTGCTCACTTTCAAATGTATCCACGGTCTCGCCCCGCCTTACTTATCCGAACTCATAACCGTCTGTCACCCATCCCGGTACACCCTCCGCTCCTCACAAGGTATCACACTGAACAATCCCACTTCCCAGATGCTGGCCACATCTGGTGATGAAGCATTTCATCTGCTGCTCCCAAACTGTGGAATCAACTACTCAAAACTCTCCGCAACCAGCGATCTCTCATCAGCACCAAAAAACATCTAAAAACTCACTTATTTCATCAGAGATCCAATAGTAACGAGCGCATTTGAACATGTACGTTTATGGAAAATGCGCTCTATAAATGTATTATTATACGAATAATTTATGAGTTGCGAATGCATTGGGTACGAATATCGCACAAAGCGCAAGATAAGCCAACTGGTCTATTCAACAAGCCGCGTAGCGCCGCGTTATTAGACCAGTAGTGAATCTCGCGCTGAGTGCGAAATTACGTGCCTCAATGCATGAACAAAATCATAAATTATTTGTATTATAGAACACCTCGTTCATAATCACACTACTAAATCAATGACCGGCAACTCGGGAAGGCCCAATAATAAATGTAACAATTAAAACGAGAATTCTAAACCACCCAGTGTATTCAAACACTCACCACCATTCAACCACAAAGTAATCAAAGCAAACTCTGTAGGGTCTATACCCAGTCTACACTAGATCGAGAACGTTCTAACGCTAGGCCTAGGCCGATCTGAAATGTCAGTTTAGATTTAGACTATAGATCTCCCACGTTAGAAGGTCTAGACTATATCTATTTCCGACTATGATTTTGTATAAAAACACAGAAAACTAATCAAATTACGGTTTCTCGACTTGAATTGAAGGCTTGATTTTGAGATCACTGTGGTCCATGTATCAGATTCAAGTCAAAAGTAAAAACACAGCCGTAATACGCAATGCATATGCAGCAGCTACAGGTACGCAAGACAGCTGCTCGCACACGTAATGTTGCAGTACGCTTGGCAGTGCCGCGCCACGCCTGGCCTGTGAATGAACCAGCTCAGCCAGCATGTAGTTTGCTGGCGCTTTGCACGTGAAGAAGTCGAGCGGCCGTGCATTAGGCCCATGCCAGGGGCCTAATGCACGGCTGTCTCTGTCAAGGAGTTTGATAGGTATTTCTATCGAATGTCATGTGACATGCTCTTGGCCAATCACAGTGCGATCTCATTCTCAGGTGTTGTATAATATCGTTATTATGATCCATTTGCCCGTTTGGATACTCACCTCTAATGATGTTATCATAGCGGAGTGCCCCATAAGTACGGCCACAGGTGCCAGGGTCTGCAGGTTCCACACCCGTATCACCTTGTCGTTGCTGGCGGCAGCCAGGAGCGTGTTCTCGTAGTTCACATTGATGTCTACGATCTCAGCCGCATGACCACGCAGGGTGGCCAGAAGCCTGCCATCCTCCGCGCTCCATATTTTCACGAGGTTGTCATCCGCACCCTACAACACAATGGCAATGTTGAATGGGGGCTTTTTTGTGAAAATCAGTTTTTAGTATCATCAAAAACACACACACACACAAATACACACACACATAGTAAAACAACTTTGATTGACTAACGGCACTTTAGTCTAACACTATTACAGCACATTAGCATGCAGTGAGTGTATCTGGTCACAAAGTAAAAGAGCGATAAATCATAATCATCTTGCTTTGATTTCTGCCACGATATTGTATCAAATCGAGTCCACACTGCAGCAGCCTTGTGACTGAAAATAATGAAGAAAGACCCCAGTTGGTATATCCAAATTTAGTCTTTATTTGGATTTTTGGAATGCTAATCTTGCTTTAGACAAAATTTGAAAATATAAGAACACTCAGTATGGCAAAAAAAAAACCATCTTCAAAGTAAAAATTTGCCTAAAACTTGTATAAACATATAGCTACTGGTGATATCAAATGAAAACATACAGTGTGAATCTTGCCTAATTACTTGCTACATCCACCATTTTATGTCCATGAATTATTTACAAGTTTTCATTGACTTGAACTGATCAAAAAACAAAACAAAACAAAAAAAAAACAAAATCCCTAAATATACAATGTACATGAAAAACCCACTTTTTTTTTTTTTTTAAACAACAGCATTCCATGCCCAATCACACAATTTGATTGCCATGGAATTGATAACACTGTATGATGCTGACAAAGCACGACATTTTTTTGAAATTCAGAGAAAGTGAACTGACTGTAAATATCCTCCTCCCCGTCTGGTCAAAGAGCACACAGTAGGCTGATGACAGATGACCTAGAGTGCGAAGGTGAAGGGTCATCTTGCCGTACCGCTCACCGGGGATCATGTGGTCCATGCGGGATGCCCCGGATAGCATCCTTCCCCTCACCACATTGTCTGGTGGATCAGTAAAAGAAAATTTGTTGAATTTTGTCTTTTCGATCCCCTCCGATGTGTCAATAAACATGTACAACAGTCTTACGTTATTACCACTAGGTACTGCATCCTGACATAAAACAAAAAATTAATGTAACACATTAATTCTACTAATACATGTTGTAGTACTTTGTCTTTGAAGACCCTGCTCTCAGAATTTAATCATTTGATGTTTGGTGGTACATTACATGTCTCTGTTTGCCAGCAGACACATCATCTAATCTTGCTCCACAATTCTATTCATGAAATGAATTCAGTGAACAAAGGAAACTGGAAACCTAAAACTCAAGCATACACTTGACAAACTTGAAGCACTGAGTAAATCAGAAAAACCCAACTGATTCTAAAGGTCCTGTTTACCACTGGGAGCAGTGATTTAAAAAAAAAAATTGTTCAAGTTATCAGATTTGATGCATTTGTGTAGGTCAGTTGTATCACAAAACATCCTACCATAATTTTTTTTTTTTTTTTTTGCAATAAAGCGTAAAATATAAGGAGATACAAGTTGTATCACTGTTTTTCTTACTAAATCATAACTGTAGATGGTTTTATAGTCTCTGAACAATTTTATGATAACCATTGTTCGCATTTTGTATATTTAACAATACTTAGCATGGATAAAATGATTACAATTTTTACATTGCTTTTTCTATCCCCAACTCTCATTTTAGAACTATTTTGAAATGCTAAGGCTGGGTTTTTGTTTCATCTGCAAATGGTAAATAATGCCTTTAAACAAACCCCACAAACTCGGCAAAAGTACATGTAACTGAACGGGTATATCATTAACAATGTCAAAGGATTTGTTTGAACATACTTTGAAGAGATAAGACATAGAATATAGAGAAAAAGCTTAGAGAGAGGGTGGAAATAGAGAGAGAGAGAGAACAATTCAAACATTGTACTCAATAATGTTGACGAGATTCAATTTTGATTACTACATAGCACTGCTGTAAAGGGTGAACCGTTTTAAACCGAGGATGGGAATTGGGGCTTTCAAGGAGTACTCACAGGCATTTGGGACTTTGGCCAATCTGTTTGGAGGGGCTAGCGGCCTTCCATTGACCAGGGCAGCATGGACAGATGGTGACCATAGCGGTGGCTTCGCATCTAAACAAACACAACAGGGCAAGTCCAAGATAAGGTCCCCTCAGAAGGCAAAATTTCATCTCTGCTCAATATTGACATGTTTGGTATCATTTTGAAGCTTATGAGTTGAAGTTTTGATTTCCGTGAAGGAAAAAATGATATTATGTAAATTTATGCAAATTTTAAGGGCTTCATTTGAATAAATGTGAAACACAGCGTTACGTATGGGACATTTATAAAAATTCGTATTAATTCAAAGGAAAGCAAATAACATTTGATTAATATGTGGACATAAGAAGTTCATCACATAGTTTAACTTGGTATGAAAATTTAGGGATTATGCAAATGATTATGCAAATTAGCTCGTGTCCTATCATGAGATGTCCCATACGTAACAAAATGAGGTAATTTTTTAAGGTTTTTTCTGAAATTGCTACATAAGGTTATTTTAATGCCCTTTTGGAAAGTTCTAATTTATTGTTTAGAGAAATTAAATACCAGAGAAAAAAGAAAAAAAAGTAAAAGAAATATTTTTTATTAGGCATTGAAATAATGTTACGTATGGGACAAATGTGTTACGTATGGGACATCCTCATACATATTGCATGTGAATGCATGTAGCTAGCTGGGAAGGTCTCTCAGTACACAAATGGTCAGTCATCCTGAAGAAAGCATCCCAACATTGTAGCTACTTTTTGAGTTATAGACACTTGAAACAATACATGAACTTGACTGAACAATTTTCAGAAAGGGGGAGGGGAAAATGGCAAAATACACAATGAAAAATCAGCATTAAAGGGATGGTATAGTTTTTTGTAGAAATGGGGATTCAGTTTTCAACATTTAAAGAGATGATTGGAAACCAATTATATGAATTACTTAAGAGCATAAAATCCTAAGACTAGAGGAATTCAAAGTTTATGTGATGGAGATCCAATTTGAAATGGTTGTGATATATATAGAAGAAAAATAAGTAAAATTATTTTTTTTTATTGCAAGAGATACACAAATTGTCCTTATTCAGTTTTCAGTAGTAGCCACAACAAAATTCATGGGTATACATACTGAGTTGTGACTCGAATCAATGACCTGACTGCTAGACAGACATCATATATCTACTCGATCACCGGGGTTCCACGCAGCAGGTATTGCTTATTTATTAAACTTAATATTTCTTGTGTCAAGTTGTTTTTTATTGAAACTAAATGGCAAACTGCCCTTCATCAATGCAAGTAAACACTTTAAACTATTCAATTTTTCAGTAGTAACTTATATCCTGATAAAAATAGGGCATACATACTCAGGTTGGTCATAAAAAATATAGAATATGATTGAATGTGATTATGATGGTAAATACCTGGGGAATATCGTTCCCTTGTCAATCTGAATCAGTATTTCAGTAATTTCAACTGATTCCACCTCAATAATTATGCAAAAATTTGTTTAAATGGGTATTTTGCAAAATTATTTTGCAAAATACCTATAAACATGGTTCTCCACACACTAAACGAATGGGGGACAAAGGGCATACATACCCAGGTTGGTCATAAAAATATAAAAATATGATTGAATATGATTATGAAGGTGAATATTTGGGGAATATTGTTTCCTTGACAATCTGGATCAGTATTTGAGTAGTTTCAACTGATTTTACTCCAATAATTATGCATAAAAACACACTAAATGAATGGGGGACAAACTGTCCCATACGTAACACGTCATGTCTGTCTTTAATTAGAATCTGTAATTAGAGCTTTTTGCCTAATGACATGAAACTTACCTGTGATAATCTTGAGTGTTGTGACTTTCATCACAGTGAGTTACAAGTTGTAGAATAATATACTTTCAGAGAGTTTTGAGGTTGAAAAAAATGTTCAAAAAAACAAAATTTTTCTGGTCCCATACGTAACGGCACATATTTTCTCTTCTAGAATATAATTGTCAAGGTCATTTTTCTCAATTTTGTACATGATTATACTTCTTCTAGATATCAATCACCATGATGAAGTTCAATATGATCAAAGGCCATTAACACTATTTTTCAGGTCATAAAAGTCTCTGAATGTCCCATACGTAACGTGCGCGTTATCTTGGACTTGCCCAACATTGGGAAGTCCCTGAGTAATGTTCAATCAAGATTCAAGTAATGCGAAATATATGCATAAGAAGCTTGATGTTAGAATGAGAACATGAATAACTATGATGGGGTTAAAGTCTGACCCTGAATGGAATCTATTTAGCTTACTGCCAAAGCCAACATTTTTGAATGAGAATTTCGCTGATCTTTTTTTTTGTGCTCAGCTGTGTAAAGATCAAATTCATATACCCTTCTGTACTTTTAATTTCGCAGAATCAAAAAAAAAAAATAGTATCACACAAAAAAAAAAAAAAAAAAAAAGTTTCCTATGTACTTGAGCTGAGTTCATTGCGTGAATTACAAAAAAAAAAAAAAATCCACAATGGAAAATTTCCATTTTTACAGTGCTCTATGAATGACTACATGACCTTCTTGTGAGCCATCAACATGATATCACAGGATGGAATATATTGCACTGAGAGATAACAGATACCTGGAGTGAAACTGACTTAAATGGAATCACACATGATATTAACAGAATGACTCCATTATGTGGACAAATTATTGAATTTACATGTGTTAATCAAAGCTAAATGTCATAGTTAAACAGTTTATAGAAACATTCTTAATGCTGTATATTCATTCTGCACAAAAATGTTCTGATCTAAACTTTTGTACCAACATAAATTCTGACCCTGCTTGTATAACACATCACTTTTGACATGCTCAGAATGTATCATCTGTCCATATCTGGCAAGACCCCTTCTATAAAAACATCAAATGAAAGAGCTCTAAAGGAAATACTGCATACGCCATATATTTCGCAAGTCTAAATTTTCACGAATAGGGAATTCCTGACGATTTCGCGAGTGGTTGAATTTGCGATCGTGGAGTCCTGTACAGAACGGAGAATAATGTACACACGCATGTCACAGTCATATTGGGATCAGAGTCAATATTTTCATGTGTAAATTTCGTGAATAGCACCTGACTAGCGAAATTCACGAACATAAAAACCTCATGAAATATTTGGCGTATACAGTAACTAGACACTCATCAGGAAATAGACAAATATTTTCAAGGAGGACAAGTAATTATACATGTGATTAATTTTAGTCAATACATCATACAGTCAAGACAGTCATATAGGATCTCACCTGCTGAAGTGCGTGTTAGAGACTGCCTACCGGCACCTAGCAGCGACTTTACGCCGACCACTCGCGGCTTGACTTCCTTGTCCAGCAGCTGGCCAATTCTGCTGACCATTCGAAGGAGGTGGTCTCCCTCGATGTGCCTGTTGCGGTCAGCCTGAAAGATTAGCACAATGCAAGCATCCGAAAATTATTGCACCGCAGAACTACTAACAGCCATCTCATTATCATTCAATCAACACATCAGAATTTCTATCTTATAAATCAAAGAAAGATTAGATGGACCGGTTAAACATAAACTAGAATTAAATAAAATCTGCCATAGATTTATAAAGTTTTGCTGACTCAAGGCGGAAAACACTGTATAAAGAACCTGTGGAAAACATGCTACCATTTTCACTGGTAGGTATAAATCCAGCAACTACAAAGGAGGCTTTTGAAAAATCTGCAAGAAAAATTTAATATTATATTATATGAACAACAAACGACTTCAATGGGGTGAAAGACAATATAGAGTTGTTCATTCCCATGATTAATAAAAGACCATCAAAGAGTGTAAAAATAAATAATAATAGAGAGATATTTATAATCAATTAAATCACTGTAAGGCAGTTTTTGTGACTTATATGGAATAACAGAAGTACAGTTCCAAATGTAAATTACACACACACATACACACACACACCAAATTGCAGAACAAAATTCTATCAGGATTATTAACAACAACAACAAAAACCAAGAAAGAATTAGAAACCACTGTGTCACTACTTGCCCATCTCATGAATACACCATTTTAGATTTGAGGAGAATATCAATCTATGCAACAAGAAACTTGATCAGTATATTTTAAATAACAGCCTTCGCATGGCAGAGTGACTCATGTATAGTTACAATATATATTAAAGGGATCGTATAGTTTTGGTTGAGACCTAATTTCAGGTTTCTAACATTTTCTGGTGAGATGAGAAACCTCTTATGAAATATGAAAGAGCATGTAATTCTATGAGGAATTCAACATTTATTTGATGAAAATTGGTTTTGAAATGGCTGAGATATCCCAAAAAGAGCGATGCTAATAAAGTGTGGGACCCACACTTTATTACGATCGCTTTGTTTACTTTGTTTTTGGATGTTTCAGTCATTCCAAACCCGATTTTCATCAAATAAACTTTGAATTCCTCTTAAAATGGTATGTTCTGTACTATATCTTAAGTGTTTTCTTGGTATCTCGCAAAAAGTTAAAAGCCCAATTCTCATCTCCATCAATACTATACCATCCCTTTAACCATGCCAAAGATGAGATAAAAACACAGGCCTAGCATACACATATCAAGTTTTAACAATGAAATTGCTCCCCTGCAACTTCCCCCTTTGTGATATGAACAAAGAACAGAGGGAAGTGGATCCCGAGAGTGGGATAATAATCATAATATATGACACAATTTGAGAGATATATGGATCTACAGTTGAAGTAAAAATAACACAACAAAATTCTGGGGCCATTGTGGCATAGCATATGCCCCCCCCCCCCCCAAAAAAAAAAAAAAAAAAAAAAAAAACAAAAAAAAAAAAAAACACACACACAAACAAACAAATAACAAAAAACAGAAAAACAAAACAAAAACAAGACAACCAAACCCCCAAAACACTTCTGCAAAGTTAAAAAAAGAAAGAAAAAATCCCCATAAAAAGGAATAAAAACGTTTGTCTGACAAAAATATGAACTATAGCCATTGAGGGGCCTATAATAGGCCTAGATGTAAAAATCTATAGCTGGAAAAACTAATCTCGAGGAAAACATTCACACTCGAGAAACATCGTCCCACTAAAAAAAAATAGAAAAGAAGCACAGACTCATAATGAAAATAGTGCAGCTTCTGTCTACGAGTTCAAGATGTCAGTCGCGATCGCGAGGAGTGCCATGCCTCTTCAGTAGATCCAAGTGATAAATATTCATATCTAATTACCATATCATCATACTAGCCAATAGAAACGCAGCTACTATCTTGCAGCAACGAGAGAGCAAAAGCATTTTATCTTCACTCTTATTGGTCCGCGTAACCGTCCACTGGTGACGTCATACCAAGGGGGGTCCGACTGCTCGCTCCGATTATGCAAATTACTTGGCTCTGGCTTGATTTCATGGAGATGAAAAGAAGAGCATTTTGAGACCTATTTTCTCGTTTTTTTAGGTGGAAAATTGCATTTTGGTGAATGTTAGCGGTGATATTAGATTGGCAATGTCATTTTATACCCAGATATCAACAAATTTTTGCATTTTAAGAAATTCGCTATTTTAGAGGGAAATTCAAAAATAATATCCTTTCAAAAAAGTTTTTTCGGTCTCTCACCAAGTTTTCGAAGCTCTGTCGATGCTCGTTGCCTTTCCAGTCAAAACGCGGAGAAAATAACTGAAAAAAGACAGGAAAACGATAAACCATTTAAAATAATGGTTGATATTGTTAAAACAATTATCAATCTATCGAAATGTCTATTCAAAATATCTCTTCCAAGTCAAAATATCAAGAAATCGTGAAATTTCGGGCAAAATTTACTTCGAAATAACGACGCGACGGTTAGAAACAGTCAATGGCACTCACCCCATGTTGTTGAATCTCCCGTATGAGGACCTGAAAAGAGACGAGAAAATTGCATATGATTAGACTCCGAAAACCCTCCAGTTTGACAAGCAAAAGTGAGGTAATGATATATACTCACATTCGAAGATTCTTTGCAGGGTCCATGGGCCAGAAATTTGGAAATCAAGAAGTACAATTCTGGGGAAAAAACGAGAGGAAAAGCCGTCAGTGAGAAATTGTTGTCGTAAACCCTTCTCAACGCCGTGATGGCGCGGTGCGCGGCCACGGAGCGTGAAGATAAGACGACAAAATTTCACCTGATTCGGCAGTACTGGTACTTGTCCTCCCTGAATCCTCTTCAGACATGTCTAAGCATTGTCTTCAAATACATACAGAGATATGAAATTTGCAAGATGGGGAGTAAATATGACTATATGAGCGACATGTGTTTTCACATTTCGGTAGCGATAAACACCTCTCTGAAGTTACGTCCTTGTTCCGAGCAGCCGTGTACTGCTAGCTGCATTCGGTTTGCTCATCACAGTAAATGTCTCTACGCGCAGTAACAAGTCCGCGGCATGATTGGCACTAAGACATTAAAATCTTTCAGTAAAATGCTTATTCTTCCTAATTATACATTTGCTTTAATTTCGTCATTTATAGATTATGAAATGTCAACGCTATCATTTGAATACTAGGAGTTTATAACAAGAATTTGTGGTGACTAATTCATCCGCTCGAAGGCAACCATGACCTTTGACTCGATTGTATGGGGAAAATTGTTCACATGCATAATGTACGAAGCATCACCGCGCCGTAGCAGCAGTTCATGCATCCACCCATTGCAACGTGTACGAATGCCATGCATGGATGTACAACGCACGTTGCATGCTTCTCGCTAGCTGCGCTCGTGAGGCACGAGCAGCTCGGGTACACAGGTACACTGAGTACGTATGGAAAGCGATCGTAGGCAGCCAGTATGGCAGTACACCGCCGTCTACTGCAATAGCATTGGGCGCATGTTACGTAGTGCAGTTGGAAAGCGAGCGAGCCAATGCGTGCGTGGCACACGTCCACTCGCCACTTGCGTCAGATTTCTGCTTCGGTAGTACGGTGAATGTGCTACGGGTATTTCTCGCTGCCTGCTCCCACCCCATCCAAGATTGTCACGAGCGTTTTCCCCGCAGTCGCTGGCGTCGTCGGCCACCAGCATCAGCTCTGACCGCGGAATAAACGGATTTACCGACGTGCTCGCGAGAAAATGGAGCCACAAATGAATAAATCTGATCTGCACTGGTAAGTATTATCCCTTCCCTACAGAGGAATTATGGTGTCAAGGTGATTTATGAAGTAAAATGTTGTTTTGAGGGGAAAGTGACCGCGTACTAGAGCAATTTTACGGCTGCACATGTTCAGAGATTTGTTGAGTTGGGGGGATTAGGAAAGGAGTCAAAAGCCTCTCCCCGCCCCGTTGGACCTACGACGAGAACATGATGGTGCTCTTCTGCTCTGATGCCAAGTCAAGAATCAACGATATGCAACCAGTTGAAATATCACAGGTGTACTTCCTGGACATGTACATTGTAACTAGCTAGCCAGTGTGACTAACTTCAAATTTTCTTTTTTTGTTGTTGTTGACTGTTTTCACTTCTTAAATAAAATTACACCAGCAGCACAGGTCACAGCACACATCGAGTGGGTTGTTTGATGTTTTCTACAATATAAATTTACATTCCCCATTCCAGAAACTGGATCTATGACCGTGGTGATTCTCTGCTGTTTGTTTTTAATAATTGCCATTAATTACCATCGAAACATTCAGCACAGGCACATGTTCTGTTAATCAAATAGTATTCATTAGCCCATACAATGAAGTGAGCTACATGTAATCTTTAAAGTTTTATCATGTTGCTATAATAGAAAAGCCTTCTGCGCTCACTGCCCTTTTTGACTGTGAAAATTATGTTCTTTTCTAACTTAGCTTTCGTTATAAGCTGGTAGATCCCACATTGTATATATTGCGGTGTATGTTGACATGATTGAGAGACATCATTCTTCAACCATGCAAAAGGGATGCAAATTCTAGCAGTCTACTTGACCATAAAGATCCAGTGGCGGATCCAGAGGGGGGCGCACCACTGGGTGCGCACCCCCTCTTTATTTTTTGTTAAAACAAAAGAAATAAACAGGAAAAAAATGGGGGTGGGGGGGGGGGGGGGGAGACGCGTGCGCCCGCTATGATTTTGTAAAGGCGCCTCCCCTTTACAGAATTCCTGGATCCGCCCCCTGAAATCGGTCTGTGTATCTTGTATGTAGTCAGGGATATTGTTGATATTATTACTGGTTTATTAGCTAGCCCGACCAGATGCTGTGCGGAGCCTGGGCTGTGTATAGTTATGCCTGGTTTAGCAAGCCATCCAAAGCCTACATGTATGTACAGTTCACCTGTCGGCTGTAGCTGAAGGTGTACTGCATGAGCGTATGACAGATGTATTAAATCATAATTTACATTATTGATGACCAAGGGCGTACAATTAAGTCTTGATGGCTCTTACGTAGATTCTATACAATGTACGAAGGGATGCGCATGCACTAACTCATTTTCCCTATTATTGGTCCGAACCTTAAATTTACTGGTCCTGTCCTTTTTGTTTCTTCTGGCCCCGACAATGTTATTTTTGTTATTTTACCTGTCATGGCGGACCAGTAAATTCAGTACCACTGGGTAATTCCTGAAAATTTGCTGGTCCAGCAGTGATTTTTGCTGGCCTGGGACCGTCAGGCCAGTGGCAGTGTTCAGTGTAATGTGCATATAGGAGTATGCATTTACTGGAAAAATTCTGTCATATATATAATTTCGAACATCATATTACACTGTTTGTCACTTGCTGAAAATATGTGGATAATGGCATGGCAAATGAACACACTGCCCACTCTGAACTTGTTTTAATTGTACATGTACATCAGTCCCACATACAAGCAAAAACATTTACCTGTAGCGGGTTGAATACTGGTATTTGTTGACCCCCGCCCCCTTCAACAAGTTTTGCTTTGCACATACTGGGCTTCCTTACAATCACAGATATCAAGTAACGCTTTCAAGTATTGACATGCAATATGTTTGCATATGTTATGATACAAAATATTTCAACACGTATGCCCCCTTTACTACTGCTTATTTCTGTGTATTTTTGTTCATGCGCATGCGCAATCGTTTGTTGTTGTCATAGAAGAAATCATAACAAAAGAACGCTTTCATGCACTGAGCTGATCCGAGTCCAAACGTTACCGGACACCCCGCCACTCTCGCTTGTTTTGTGGATAATTAATCCACATTTAACACCAGTTAATATCGGTGGCTGAGGCATACTCTCGCCATCACGGAGTTTGTCAGGACTTTGTTGTCTGTCTCCTGTTTTAACGGTAATTATAACTTTTGTAAATTGTAAATATTTTTAATACAATTCTACGTTGGCGAGGCTTATATCCAATATGTTTTTATGAATATTTGTACTCTTGTTTTGCATAGGTCGCCAATAATTTGTCACCTGATGTGAGAGGTTTTGCAGGTCTTTTGCTTTCATTGGTGTATTTCCTCATTTCTTGTTAGATGTATCTTATTATCGACACACTATTACGTCAGGTTTTGAATAGTGAAGATAATATTTAAAGCTTGGTTTTTAGAGTTCAAATGAAAATGTATGTCATGCAGGTCGATAATAAACTTCGTATGGATGTATTCGTAGAAGTAATACCAGTTGTACCATAATGTGTTTCATTGTAATAATTGATATCATCCATATTATTATTGATTTCTTTTGCTAACATAAGTGAAAGTATTATTTACTTCATCGCTATCTTCTTCTCCCTCTTTTTCTTCTTCGTCTTCTTCTACTTCTCCTTTTTTACTTCATCTTCTTATTTCCTCTCTCATTATCATGATTATCTTATCGTATATTCTTCTTATTACAATTGTTATCATTATTGTTAACAGAATAGTTGTTACTTTCGTTGTTATTATCACGTGGATCTGTCTCTTTTAATGTGATGAGATATTCGCTAAACTATTGTTGTATTATTTTGTTTCTTCTGATGTGCACAGCCTGGATCACGATGAAGATGGTTTAGCTCTTATGGTTTAGCTCTTCACCTTGAACACAGTGTTGCGTTGTTTTAGGTTTAAATTTTAATTTCATTCTTTGTATTCTTGTATTCCAAAATATATTGTTTTGTAATTGTTATTCAGATCTAAAAAAATAAATAAACAAATAAATTTACTATTCAATTTAAAAGAATTGCTGATAATGCGTCGTTCTTTCTCCCCCAGTCTTCTTATTTGAACAACAGATTTAGAAAATTGCTCTCCCACTTTGATATTTATATTTCTTTTGTATTTACTTAAATACCGAGTGGACTCCTATTTGTCCCCGTCGGTGACAAATAGGCGTCCACTCGGTATTTAAGTAAATACAAAAGAAATATAAATATCAAAGTGGGAGAGCAATTTTCTAAATCTGTTGTTCAAATAAGGAGACTGGGGGAGAAAGAACGACGAATTATCAGCAATTCTTTTAAATTGAATAGTAAATTTATTTGTTTATTTATTTTTTTAGATCTGAATAATAATTACAAAACAATATATTTTGGAATACAAGAATACAAAGAATGAAATTAAAATTTAAACCTAAAACAACGCAACACTGTGTTCAGGGTGAAGAGCTAAACCATAAGAGCTAAACCATCTTCATCGTGATCCAGGCTGTGCACATCAGAAGAAACAAAATAATACAACAATAGTTTAGCGAATATCTCATCACATTAAAAGAGACAGATCCACGTGATAATAACAACGAAAGTAACCACTATCCTGTTAACAATAATGATAACAATTGTAATAAGAAGAATATACGATAAGATAATCATGATAATGAGAGAGGAAATAAGAAGATGAAGTAAAAAAGGAGAAGTAGAAGAAGACGAAGAAGAAAAAGAGGGAGAAGAAGATAGCGATGAAGTAAATAATACTTTCACTTATGTTAGCAAAAGAAATCAATAATAATGTGGATGATATCAATTATTACAATGAAACACATTATGGTACAACTGGTATTACTTCTACGAATACATCCATACGAAGATTATTATCGACCTGCATGACATACATTTTCATTTGAACTCTAAAAACCAAGCTTTAAATATTATCTTCACTATTCAAAACCTGATGTAATAGTGTGTCGATAATAAGATACATCTAACAAGAAATGAGGAAATACACCAATGAAAGCAAAGACCTGCAAAACCTCTCACATCAGGTGACAAATTATTGGCGACCTATGCAAAACAAGAGTACAAATATTCATAAAAACATATTGGATATAAGCCTCGCCAACGTAGAATTGTATTAAAAATATTTACAATTTACAAAAGTTATAATTACCGTTAAAACAGGAGACAGACAACAAAGTCCTGACAAACTCCGTGATGGCGAGAGTATGCCTCAGCCACCGATATTAACTGGTGTTAAATGTGGATTAATTATCCACAAAACAAGCGAGAGTGCGGGGTGTCCGGTAACGTTGGACTCGGATCAGCTCAGTGCATGACAGCGTTCTTTTGTTATGATTTCTTCTATGACAACAACAAACGATTGCGCATGCGCATGAACAAAAATACACAGAAATAAGCAGTAGTAAAGGGGGCATACGTGTTGAAATATTTTGTATCATAACACATATTTTATTCAAATGATGCACAGGACAGAGTGGATTGGTGAGAATTGGATGCGCGAGTTAGCTCGTGGTTTTAAACAGTTCCAAAGTTAAATGAGAGCATCCAATTCACATTGATCCACGAAATAGGCCTTTGCATCATTTGTGTGATATGATGAAAATTCATGAAAATAGAAAATTCATGAAATAGAACCATTTTCCTCCATCATGTATCCGGTACACCTACAACACTGTACAAGACTTGAGCCATGCGTTTGAATTATACCGGACGCATGGCTCAGTGTGGATCAGTAAAAATCAATGCATGGCAATAGACCAATCAGATCGCAGAGATTCTAAATCCCATTTTATAAAATCTTTTAGATACTTTTCCTTTTGCATTGTCAGACCATTGAGCTTGGTAAATTACAGATCGTGTACATGACATTCATTGTCAATATTTGATATAAACTATGATATGTACATGTATGATATTAAGCTACATTCACTACTCCAAAGTCAATAATGATGATATTGTATGCTGGTTTGTTACTAGTAGATCCCATGATTAAGAGCTTTGTTTGATGTGATTCAATATTCACTCAACCATGTCACTTGGTAAACTATGATACAAGATGATGACCCAGAACCCTGGGATGGATCTACATTGTATGGAGAAGATCCCATGGACTGTCAAGCCTCCAAGATTTGAACAATTTATGCTTTATTTACTCTAATATTAAACCAATTTCAGTAATACTCGGCAAACACACACGCACACACACATCCACAGGCATGTATCACTTCCAGGGAGCAATATTTTCATGTTATTCAGTGCAGTGTGCTACTACAGTACAATGTACTAACAAAAAAAAAAATCATCTCTGTACTGATTTAGCAAGAAAAACATTACTTGAAGAGGAACCCCTACTTTCTCAAAAAGGCATTGTACAGGCTTCATGAATGAACTTCCCTCGATAAGCTGTCTTGTGAGGTACATTGTATTTGTGCAAGTGCTTTAATTCTGAAGTAAAGCTTTAATACAACTTTAATATTTCTACTCTGCATGTCAGCATTCATGAACAAGTACATAATGATTATGTATCAAGTCGAACCTCGGTGGTATGTGTAATTTGTAACTCTTTGATATTTGAGAAAGCAAGGTAGCTCCAGTTTCTTTTTCGTTCATCGCATCCCCCTGTGTATTCTTCCTCTTGCTCCTCTCCTCTTTATACAGTAATTAGCATGAGTACTATTGTAACAGGAGCAGCAGTCTACAATGTAGGGAGGAATATAACTATTAGATAATAGTTGTATTAATTATGTCATTATTGTCCTTATTCACTGTTAGTAAACAACTATTATCTTGGTTTATTGTGTTCCTCATTTCAATGAAATCCTGTTTAGTGATTGGTCTTCATAGCATCATGTGACCAAACATAACATCACTATATATATTTTTTTTTTGATTAATGGAGCAAAGTATGCTGTACTGTGATGACATTCATGGTATACTGTAGTGCACAATACCATTGATGTGGTCATACATTTGATCAATTTTGTTGTTGTTGTTGTTGTTGTTGTTGTTTTAGACAGCGTGTGTAAAGTGCAATTGGCATTGTCCTTGCAGACCTCTGTAAATTGCATTGTATCCACCATGGTACAGTGGTCATCTGCTCTGCCATGTCTGTATGTTCACATTTTTATTTTAACTATTTTACTACTTTAGGACTCATTGGAGGGATACAAGTAAAACAGTAGTAAGTAGTGGTCAATATTTGTATCATTACTATCATTATTGCTTTATCAATATCACTATTGATGTCACTGTAATGATCATCTGTATTATTGTGTTTATGATGTCCAATAGGGCTAAGGCATCGGCAGAAACGTCTGAGTGGTTCCCAGAGAAGCGATACCAGGCCCAGAAGACATGGTTACAGTCCTGCTGCTTGCGCATCCTAAAATGTGGTCCCGTCCCGCAACACGTGGCCTTCATTATGGATGGCAACCGGCGATTTGCCAAGAAGCAGTCAGTGCAAACAATAGAGGGACACTCTCTTGGCTTCGAGAAACTTGCGGAGGTGAGCGTTTGACACCGGGGGTAGAAAATTGTCGCTAAGGGTCAGCTTGACCATTCTGCTTTGCTGTCTCATCTGTGAGAAAAAAAAAGGGGTTAAGCTGCAATGTTTAACTTGGTTTTGTAACTTGGTTTTATGTCTTTGGTCTGTGCTGTTTAAATCTTGTCTTAAACTCTAAACAAAGAAATCAGTAAAATTCAAATTAAACTGGCTGTGCTACTTGTAGGCTTGCACGACATGACCTTAAAGCACTTGTAAAATGGCAATACAGGCGACTCCCGTTATAACAAAGTCATGGGGACCGGCAGTTTTCTTTTAAAATCGGGTATACAAATTTCGTTGCAGCCAAACAATAAAGTACATAAAGATGTAAAGATGATAATTTTTGGACCTGAATTTTTGCTTTGTTGTAACAAGAATTTCATTATTTAGGTGTGTTTGTTATCCCAGGAGTACATTGTACTTTCTAGAAGAGTGGCCAAAAAAATTTGTTTCCTTTTTGTTGTAATATTGGAGATGGCAAAGTGTCTAGAGAATTTCAAAGCTACAGGTTGGTAACAGGTTCATCAAATATTGGTGAGACGAGTGTGTACATTCTGCCACATGCTTCTGAGATTGGTATGCACAGAGGGTTGTATCATATCCAGTTTCCTGCATGACTAATTTTGAAAGACAGCACACCTGTACAAATGTAGGTCATCCTGGTGTGTATGCTCTAAAGTTACTGCATGCATGCACATTTCCATGGTGATGATGGTGATAATGATGAAACAACATTCATATATCACCACTAATCTGTATTAAAAACATTCAAAGCACACATTTCCATGATGGAATATCTATTCTCTATACTGCACATGGATACAGGATTACCTGAATATAGGAACGACCCAAGTCCATTCCCGAAAATTTAGAAAACAATATACACTGTAAATGAATAAAAAACTTCCTATTTTTAGTTTTTCAGTTTTATTGGAATGTAATTTAATGTAAAAACAAGTCTTGTGTGCCTTCGTAAAGGTTCTTCAAAGGCGATAGCCAAATTTTGTCTGGGGTTGTTCTTACAGCATAGGTACATTCAAATGTCTATCCCAGAGGATAACACAGGGACTATAGCTTGCCTAAACTTGAAAATTGATGTTTGGGTATTGTTAAAGGCATAATTTATCATTTGCAGAGGAAACAAAAACCAGCATTATTAGTGCTTTAAAATAGTTCTATAATGTAAATTAGGGATAGAAACAACCACTGTAAAGATTTGAATCCGTATAATCGATGTTAAGTATTGTTAAATACACAAAATGTGAACAATAGTTATGATAAAAAATGTTTCCAGACTAGACCGTATACAGTTACGGTTTATAGAGAAAAACACTGATATCTGCTTATATTTTAGGCTTTATTGCGAAAATTGTATATGGTAGGATGTTTTGTGATACAACAGACCTACACATATGCATCGAATGTGATATCTTGAACATTTTTGAAATCACTTCTCCCAAAGGTAAACTGTACCTTTAAAGACCCTTTATTATCAACATGTATGACTTGTACCTCTCACTTGCCCAGTGCTGAGTTTAGGTTGCCCTTGGCAAGCAGGCAAGTATACAATGTTGTGGAGGTCTGTAGCACTGGTGTTACCATGTATTTGTACACCTGTACTCGGTTCGAAATTGGCGATGGTCCGCTGGCCATTGGCCACCCAAAATCACGTCGGACTAGCTAAAAATCATAAAATTCTGAAGTTACTAGTCCGTCTGGCTAGCCAAAATATTGCTTCAGTGTCAAAATTGATTCTAAGTAGTCCGCCTGGCTAGTTTAAAAAAGAGTTAAGTGCGACCCCTGCTGTACACTGTACATGGTGGGTCCTACGGTACACTGCAAAGGATGAAATTACACTCGTTGTGGTGAGAATGACTCTAGAGTATATTATGCAAGCCAGGTCACAAATTGTCTCAATATTTCAATATTCTTCATTTTTCCAATGCCTATGAAGGTGCTACATTGTATCTAGTGAGCAGTATTATAAATCCCAAGTGATTTTTCATGAGATCAATACTTGATCTTGAACTTGACTGTATCCTACATGCCCCCCCCCCCCCAACATGGTATCTTGTAAGTCATGTTTAGTACATAAATACTTTCCTGTATCAAAAATGTTCACCCCACGGTAGGTTCTGTGAACAGTTTGATGTTGAGAGGTTCTGACATATTGACTTGATGATTCACTTTGCAGTCACCTTGTACAACGCTACTTGTAAATGATGCCCATAATGAATTTGGTGCCGCAAAGAACCTGCCATTTCATTGCTTAGATCAGTTTGTTTCAATCATCATCAGAATGATATCCTGGTAATATCCCATCAACAAATGCTCTTCTTTGGTCTGAACATTGAGCATTTCCACTTTGAAGAGTAGACCGCTATATGGAAGCAATTTGATATTTGATGAACTGCAGGTCAGGAGACCCAAGCCATGCTCTTGGTTGTCATTTAAAGGGACAGTAATGCTTGCATAGGAGTGAAAGCCAACGCAATTTTAGTCATAGAAGAGACACAAATTTCTATGAGAACACCAGAGAGATACAACATACAATACATGTATTACTCCAAATGTATACTGTAAAAGTGAAACTTTTTTAGTCTAAACATGCAGCATGAAACTAGCACAAAAATGAAAGTGCACAATTGTTTTGCTTGTGTACAAAATGTATGTAATATTTGACATAGAACTGATCTCAGGGTAGATCATACTATGGGGGTATTGCTATTTCTAGTTTTCTTCAAGTCCTGTAGTATGAGTAAACTTTGCCATTGTAATGCACACTAGTTACATTTTGTACAGTACCTTTTACTGCAGTACATAACTGCTGCCAAAGCCTTTTATTGCCTTAGCAGTAACACAGAACGGTTAGACTTTGAAGTGCTCGCAGTGTTACCCCAACCATGACTCTCCATGAAATTAAAATACAAGCAAAATTCATCCTCGTTACCAGGACGACCAGGCTGTGTGAAAAAAAAAAATAATGATAAATAATAATGAAATAGAATGATTTTTTGCTTTTGCTATGAGTCAGATTATATGTCAAGGTGTCATTTCGTGCTTCCCTACCAAACAGACCCTGCAATGGTGCTTGGATCTGGGCATTACCGAGGTGACAGTTTACGCATTCAGTATTGAGAACTTCAAGCGATCCCGTGAGGAGGTGGACGGACTCATGGAACTAGCAAGAAAGAAATTTCTCCGGCTGCTGGAGGAAAGGTGAGAAACCAAATTTCATATCAGTGAACAAAGGAGTATGTTGTAATTTAGGAGCATTTCTTTTTTTTCTCTCTCTCTCTTCCTGCATTGCTGTTTGGGATTCAAAGATTGAATTTTCTCTGTCACTTTGTTCATTTGCATACTCTATATAGATCGGGGGGGGGGGGGGGTGTTTCATAGAGCTGTTCTTAAAGGACAAGTTCACCTTCATAGACATGTGGGTTGAGTGAATGCAGCAATATTGTAGAACACATCAGTGAGAGTTTGAGCAAAATCGGACAATCCGTTCAAAAAAGTTATGAATTTTTGAAGTTTCTGCTCAGTCACGGCTGGATGAAAAGACTACTATAGCTTGTGCTGTCACATGAGTACAACGATATAAAGAAAGAATAACGAAAATTCAACAAACTTCCGTTTTTCTCGCATAACACAAGAATACTCAACTTCTCTCTTTCAGAAGGCAGGGGGAATAATATGACCCTTAACATACGTCAGTAGCAAGTTGCAGAAATGTGCACTTTATTCAAAAAGTAAAGTTTTGTGAAATTCTCTTTTTATTTTCCTTTAAATATATAGTTGTACGCATGTGACATCATACACTGTAGTAGTCTTCTCTTCCAGCAGTGACTGCGCAGATACTTAAAGTATTCGTAACTTTTGAACGGATTGTCCAATTTTCCTCAAACTTTCACTGATGTGTTCTACTAATATTGCTGCATTCTCTCAATCCTTGTGTATATGAAGGTGGACTTGTCCTTTAAAGTTACAAATGACTTAGGAACGACTGGTGGTCAGTTTTTTTGCTGAATTATTGAAATTCTGATAAGTATAGCACATCAGAACGTGTTCGTAAATGAAGAACAACTTTATGAAACACCCCCCTGTGACGTAAAATATGTATTTTGCTTGGAAGTTTCTACTGGCTGCATAATGCAGTTGGTAGCTGTAGACAAGCCGTTACTAAAGTGGGTATCTCATTACATCTCCGTGATGTCTCCTTGAGACTAGCTGGGTCTGCGGGGAGTCACAGGTGAATAACATTTTTTTTTTTCAATTTTGTTAAGAGACTTTTCTGGTCTCCAGCTGGTGTCAAGAGACATCTCCATCAGTTGCAGCTTTGTGGTAGAGATTAATTTTTGCCCACGACTTCTCAATCTTGCGAATACCCGTGGTGCTGTACTGCCAACGATGCGGAGGTATCATGGATGTGTCATCTCGGCAACTGAGAAGACATCTTAACCCAGTCAGGACACGAAGATTAGAGCCCCATGTACTGAATAACTGCCATTTTTTAGATCGTAGAGTGAAAGGGTTAATGAGTCGCTGTTGCAACTGCTTGGGAGTAAGTTGTTGTTTGTTGACCTTGAAGTTGCCTTCTTGGTGAAAGCGCGAGCCATGATTTTTTAAATTTTTTTTCATCATTTGAATCCCATACGTCACAGCAGTCACAGCGTCATTTCCGGGCTGATTTTGCTACAACACGCATTTCCCATAGACACTTTCCTAAGTAAAATAGTATTCAGGACGTATCTTCAACAGGTTGAGACAGCTTTGACTGTGTAACACAGTGATGAAAGACTGATCTTCAAGGTCACCGTTATCTCTGGAGCACTGATTTGTGGATCAGCTGGCTCTTTGATATCGTATTTCTAAAGTTAGTTTGCTCCTGGACTTTGTACTTCACTGGTATTGTAGCAGAGCAAAGACTGAGTAATGGGGGGGGGGGGGGGGGGAGTGACATCCATGATCACAGGATTACAATTACTGGAATTGAGGGCAAAGGGAATGGTGTTGGTACAGAGAGGTCAAAAAACTTTCCTCTTCCTCCAAACATTGAAGTGTGGTGAAGAGAGGCTTTTATTCACTCATGTAGCACATGTCTGTGAATGCTGTACATGTAGTATTGTTTTAAAAACAGCAATACCAGATGCAACTGTACCTACTAAATATGCTTTTACAGGGTTTGAAGTCAAGGAAGACAAAGGGAGCAAAAGTTTGGTGTGAAGGAGACATTGAGTGATGAATGAACAAGATTTTGAAATGGATATACAATGTATGACAGGTTCTGCTTCTTTTCTTTTACAGTTTGTCTTGCTCAAATGTGCTCGAAATTTTACATTAGTGACTTAAGTAACTATTTACTCTGGGTATAAAAACAAATATAAATAGATTTACTGCTTTCGGTAGTGATTAGTTGCCATTATAAAAAACAAACAAACCTCGAAGTGCTAAAAGAGTGTAGCAAGCAGGCTCAGTAATATTTGTATCTTGAGGTGTTTAGATTAAAGCTCCTTGTGAAATACTTGTGTTGAAGATTTCTAGCCAGCCCATGCTACAATGTAGCATGGAATTCCAATCCTGGTGTGCCATTTTTGTAGTAGGAAGTATGTTCAGGAAATGTGTGCTGCAGAGTACAGCTCTGTATATAGATGACCTCATTTAGCCCGGTGTGCAATTATTTTCTTTTGAACGTTTGTTTCTTTCCTAATGGAATCTTGATTGCTTTCACACACACACTAGGACTCCATACTGTATCTTTTGTTGTTGTTGTTAAGTTCTATGTATGTAAGTAGTACATCTAAAATGCTAAAATAATCTGGTATATTGTACTATGTACATGTATAGACAGTGCCAAAATAACAGAATTTGATCCATAACATTTGTTTGTTTGTTTGTTTGTTTTCTTTGTTTATTTTTCCAGTTTGTGTTCATTTTCCATTGAAAGATGGCTGGATAGCCCATGGTTATTCAGCTGCACTAGCTGGTCTTCCGTGGGGTCAAGTTGTATTTAGTAGTTGTGTAAGGTAGCAATGAACATGATTGGGGGGGGGGAACATGTTTTGCAGATGCACCAAACTTATAAAGAAAAACCTAAAGACAATGGAAACCTGTGTTTATTAAAAGAAAACCTAACAAGCCCCAGTTCCCTCTGCCCCTCCTGAACCTAAGTTAACCTTTAACCCATAAACCTATAAAGGTACTTTCTACAACTTCCTTACCACCCTATTAATGTCCTCTTTTTTTGTCCTGCTTCCACTTTTCCTAGCCTGCATCTACCCCACCCCCCCCACCCCACCCCATACACACAGATACCATTGTATCTGCCTGTCTGTTCTCTCCGCAAGTGATATGATTCTAACGTTAACCATCCCCCTTTTTTTTATTAAAGTGGAATTCATAATATACTGTCTTCAGAAAGTTTAGCTATGCTATTTGTAGAAACTCCAGACATTAAACGAGTATTTACACAACATTTATAGTTCTAACCTATTTAAAAGTAATTTTTTATTCTGTACCATATAGACAATAAATGTTTCCTGGGTATCAGTTGGCTGAGAGATAATTGCAATGTGATAGGACATTATACCTTTTTATAGTGTATTCAGTTGTTCTACCCAGTTTTCCCTTACCCCTGTGTGTATGATGTATAAATATTTGCCATTGACCTAGAAGGGCTGATAGTTATTGACCTTCTGGTGTGTAATATGATGTGTGTCAATAACACTTTAGTAATCAAAACTTCATGCAGAAATTATCTGGTAGGGAATTGTATAAGTTTGATGCCATCTGTAAAATTACATGCAGTGCCCCACCTGTCACAGTGCATTGTTTTAGAGAGTGAGTTAAATTTGGTTATTACAATTATTAAAGTGTATGTTTGTTGTTGTTCTTGTTGTCATTGTTGTTGATCTCGTTCTTGTTGTTCTTCTTGGTGTTGTTGTTTGTGTTTTGGAATTGCTTTTGGTCATTACTATCAACCAGTTGAGGACGGTTTGATTTTGCTACAACATGCATTTCCCATAGACACCTGCCCGAGTATACTTGGGACTCGTCCTAAACAGGTTAAGGCCAAAGTGGTGCCAGTGGCCAGGATTACTCTGTATATGTACATGTAATGTTTGAGAACTCTTTTCCACCAGACCGCAGACTTGTTACCTGGTACCTTATTATCACAAGATCAACTAGTAGGAGTCCAGACAGTCTAGATGGAGTTGATTCAGAATATGTGGTCTCTGCCTCATGTTTATATGCTATCTTACTGAAAGATCAGATAATACTCCCTGAAAAGAAAATCCTATGTTGTTTGTTCAGTTAGGACTTTTAAGGTGCAATAGCAGCATTCATATACAGGAAATATCGGTTTTTGCATCGCAATGCAAAAATCTTATTTCATTTGCCAATGTTCACACTCTGAAAATAGAAATGATACAAAAAAAAATTGTGTGTGATGTATTATGGGATTTAAGAGATCTATAAAGTTTGTGTGTGTGTATACCATTTACTCATGCTGCAAGTGGCACATGGCAAATTATCATGAGAGTGTCAAAAAAGTTGGGGGATTTTTTTCATTGCAGTGCATGTTGAAAAAAAAAAAATCAGTTTTATTTATACATATTGCAAGATGAAGTCTAACATTGAGGTGTTGTCTTCTTTTGTGCATTTCTTTTCCTTCCCAAGGGATCAGATCATGAAACATGGAGTTTGTATACGGGTCATCGGAGATCTCAACCTCCTCCCCAGGGACGTGCAAGAAGTTGTAGCTGAAGCCATGCATATATCACAGCACAACACCAGGTACCTGTCTTTCTATCTCTTACCCACATTCCTTTGTCATTCTTGACTACCCATGAGCACCTTGTCAGTCTATAGTTATACAACTTTCAATCATTATATTCTAACATGTTTTCCCCTCTTGTTGTTGCTATTAAAAAGGAAGAAACACGTTGCATTGGAGTTCATGTGTTCATGGCATTTTCATTCCCATAGCGTAGCACAGTGACCTGTTTTGACTTTGATGCTGTTACACACAAAGCTCAAAAATGTGTACCTGGGACATGCTCTTTTAATTAGAGCTCTGTTGGCACATACACATGTAGGTTGACACAAGGGATTTCCCTAGTTTTGCAAGCAGGCTAATAGTGTCAAAATATATGATTATACTTGTGGTGCCAGGTTTTAAACTATTCCCTTCTCAAAATCATGTTTTCACTCCTTTTCAGGGTTTTGACACTTCCATCATGCATCGCCATATGTTTCTCCTTTAAAAAAAAAAGAAGCATAACATCAAGAATCAAAGGAAAATAAATGATATGAATCATGGCAGTTTTGCCATGTTAGTAATGATGTAAACTGTAGGGATAATTGTATGGAAAATTTGAACAAATGAATTCACACAGTTCAAGTAAAAACCATGTAGTTCCTGTCATCTCTTACACCATACATTGTCTTTTAAGTTGCCCTATACTATCCTATTGCATATATTCATCTTTTAAGGTGCTCTATATGGTTCTACATGCACATACACACATAAGGACACAACTTATGTGTGATATTCTTATCAACAGCCATGAGATCATGAGAATAAACTCAGTGTTAGCATTGCTCTACTGTGTCTTGAAGTTGATATGACACTTACCAAAGTAGGGAGAACTGTCATTGAGCCACATTGCATCATCCTGTTTTGACTGAACTGGAACAGTTCTCCGTTTATGAAGGTGCCCTTCTGACCCAGGAGGGAACTGGGCATTGTTTCGGCTCGTCATAAGTCATCAGAGTTCCAAACTTTGCTCTTCCCTCTCCCTCTCTCTTTCCCTGCACACCTTTTCTCTCTGTTATTCTCGGTAACCGTATCTCTCCCCTTCTCTCACTCCCTCTCTCACTCTCTGTCTATAATATGTTTGTATCTCTGTTTGTCTGTTGATATCCTTCTCTCTCTTTTTCTCTCCCCACGTCATATTCTCTGTCACTATGTCTGTTTCTCTGTCTTTCAAACCGGAGTTACTGCTACGGCAATTTCCGGGAAAGCTTTTTTTACTGTGCCTGTTAAGACAGTCGATACAAAGTGCTGCTATGATGTTGTCAGGGTAACTGTTGCCAAATTCTATCCTAGTCAGCTAGGGTAATTACCTTGACATTACCTTGACATTATACCTTGACATTACCCCGACATTACATCGTTATAACGAAACCTCAGGACTTGCAGGTTTTCTTTTGTGACATTCAAAAAAAAAAAAAAAATTATGGGCAAATAAACAAAGCATGAAGATGTTAATTTGGGGACCTGAATTTATACTGCATTGCAAACAGAATTTCATTGTAACTGTGTTTGTTATAATGGGAGTGCACTGTATTTAAATACAGTATTGATATCTATTTATCTACTGAGTATGTCTCTCTATTTTTCTGTCTGTCATGGTATGTCTCTGTCTCATTCTGTCTCACTCTTTGTCTGTCTGTCTGTCTCTATGTTTTCTCCCTCATGTTCAAGTTACAACTGCTGAAGTAACTGCCAGCATGTCAGTGATGCACTTTATATTACAGTATTACTTAATGAATAAACATGACTGTGGGGTGAGTTACAGGACAGATGGGTCATAGATAGTGTGAACAAAAATATGCTGGTGCAGAGATAGTATGAACAAAAATCAAATTTCTGCAATTCATAGTGAGTTGACTGTATAGTCGGTGTAGAAAATCAAGAGGATGATGTTGCATGATTGTTTCAGCAGAGCCTGTGGAATGCTAAAATGTATCTGTTCAAGCAAGGTCATTGATACATTTTATGAAATTCTTACATGATTCAAATGCTTTTAATTGAACCGAGAATTTTTTTGTGACATTGCTTCTTTGAGAAGACATCATGTTCATCAGAAACTCTGTAGGTGGGCTGTGAAGCTATTTTCAGCCTCCCATACCAAGTTGCGTCTCTTGGAGTCGGTGCTTTTGTGTGACCAACTCTGTAAAAGGAACTTTGGTGGAGCTATAGCACTCATTGAAAACACCTCTGTTCTGTTCTCCATTTACTGTATCCCAGAGCAACTCTTAATGTATGTCTAGCATACACTTCCAGGCAAGAGATGGCGAGTGCAGTGAGGGATGTAGCACAAGGAGTGGAGGAGGGTCTTCTGTTACCAAGGTAACCAACCTGAAAACTTGTCTTTCTGTTTCAACGTGGACCTACTAATTGACTGTGCAGGGGTTCTTTCTTTGATGCCATCTTCACCACCTCCACCTGATTATGTGCATCGTAACAAGTAAATTCAGACATTTGGGCAATGACGATGGTTTAATCGTGAATCGTCACTGACTAAAGAACCGTAGCATCAGTAGCAGCCTGTTTATTTATTTGTTTCTTTCATTACGTGTGGTTTAGCCTGCCATGAAGTATATCATGACAAGATAATTTCCCACAATTCAGATACATTAACAACTTAGTTGTAAGGATCATTTTTAACACGCCTCTTGTGTACTTTTTATGCTCCCACCATTTAAGGCATACTATGAAAGATGCATTTTGAAATGTTCAAATGTCATTATTATGCCTTGTTTGTGATGTAATGTATTTTGTAAGGCAGCTCACCATAAGCTCTGCTTTTTTGAGGTTCTGCCTTCCTTGTACAATTTCATGCATGTGATTTTCTACATGAAAAAGATGGAAAATAAATTTTCTACAAACTTGAACTTGAACTTGAACACAAAATGGAAATACATGTAAATGAATGAATAAATACTCTTAAATAACTGTGTGTTTTTTATTTGTTTCGTTTATTTCACTGTGTTTCTTTTTCCCTTGTTTTCAGTGATGTGTCAGAGGAGTTGCTGGAGAAATGTTTATACACGAATAAATCCAGAGACCCAGATCTACTCGTCAGGACATCAGGCGAAGTCAGACTCAGTGACTTCCTTCTTTGGCAGGTATCAAAAAGCAATTCATTGCTTTCACCTTACATAGTACAGCCACAGGGCTCACATTTTTATCATCATGGATGGGAAAATTGTGCCAGAGCAGGTGGTAGAATGTTTTTATGCAGTAATGATCTTAATATTTCATACAATGTGATTACAAAAGAGATTATGATGATACAAATCTGTTCTCAGATAAAGTCAGATAAAAAGTTGTTTATTCAAATGTCATCAGGGAGGGGAAATGAAGAGTATGTTTATCATCTCTCCCATGTTTGAAACATGTTTCAATACCCACCGTCAAAACATGTTTGCAAAGGTTTTTCGGATCACTTTTCTCAAGTTGTTGCATTTATCGTCTCTACTTTGAGCCGAGAGGAAGGCCTTGTCACCACACAGCTCCATCACGGAATTTGACCCTTGTAGCGGAGATGTGTAGTTGGCAGTGGTTGGCATGGGCAGGGTTGAGCTGTAAACTCGTTTCAAAATGACCTTGCGTTTATCATCTCCACAGAAAAGCATTTCTGGCTCAAAAAATGTTTGCCATCGCACCTTTTCAATGTTTCAGAAAGGCGTTTCTAACCTCATAATCAAAACATCTTTATGTTTATCAGCTGCCCAAATCTCCCTGAAAATTGTTTGGAAACCTTACACTGTAATTCTACACCAGAAGTGAGTTGATATTTTTAAAACACACCCATAGATGATGCTGATGATTGTTGTTTTTGCTCAAAAGTATTATTGTAACTGGTACTGTACATGTATTAGCTGTTATTTTCACGAGGGTTTAATTTTCACAAATTGTGTGAACCACTGTACGTTCTGCCGTGAATTTAACAACACACCAAAATATCTCAAACTGACAGGCATTTACAATAGTACACTTATGGTAGCCTCAGCATCAAAATCACGGAAGCAACATCTCGCGAAAACGTCTGTGACCTCATTCATGAAAATATCTGAACACAAAAGTAACAGCTTACAGTATGTTGTATCATGTTTTAGTAGTAGTGTTATGATTATCTACATTATTATCAGATAAACATGATTAATATCAAAGTTGCTGTCAATTTGTCTTCTATTAAATAATATACTGACAGTAAAGCAGATTAAATCATTTCAGTAGAGTATTATTATGATAACTGATTCTGTGATTATTCATCTCCTGATTGTTTTCCCTCCCAGAGTGGTTACTCAGTACTGTCCTTTGTGAATGTCCTCTGGCCAGAGTTCTCCATCTGGCACCTATTTGCTGCTGTCCTCCATTACCAGTCCAAGTACCCATCAGTACAGGTTTGTTGCTTAAAGGACAAGTTCACACAACTATATACTATGTGGATCGAGCGAATGCAGCAATATCAGTAGAAGGCACCATTGAAAGTTTGAGGAAAATCAGACAATCTGAAAGCAAGATATCATTCAGAGGGGTGAAGGTTTAGAAGTGAGTTTTTTCGATTTGTAGAGGGAAACAAATTGAAGAAGCTCGTACCTAAATTAGACAATCTGTTCAAAAGTTCTTAATTTGTACAGTTTTGGTGCAGCGATCACTGGATGAGAAGACTACAAGCCTTGGTGATCATTGTGTATGTACAACGATATAAAGATGTCGAGGGAATGTGTACTTTTCATAAAAAATGAGATTTTAATTCTAATGTCATGCTGCTCTTGTGATGAGTAAATATTCAACGATATAATGAAGTCGAGGGAATGTGTACTTGTCATCAAGAAATGAGATTTTGATTGTAATGTAATGCTACTTTTGTGATGAGTAAATATTCAACACAGGTCACACTCTTCACTCTTCTTCTTGGATACAGAAATATTACAACAATTCTATCTGCTTAATTATTCAGACTGCTTTTGATTTTCTCAAGGGTGCACTATTTATCTACCGTGTTCAATTTGGTGATTTAGCTTCGATGCTGTGCATCATATCCAACTCTTTTTAACTCTGCATCTAGCCATCCATTTATCTATCTCCCTGTTTGTCTGTTTGTCTGTCTGTCTGTCTGTCTGTTGATCTATGTACCTACTCATCTTTTTTTTTCTCTCTCTCTCTCTTTCTGTCTATGTATATATCTATCTTTCTATACATCTCTACCTATCAATATATCTATATATCTATCTGTCTGCCTATCTATCTATCTATCTATCTATCTATCTATCTATCTATCTATTTATCTGTGTATCTTTTCAGATATGTGTTTAAATTTCTATCATTTATTATTATTTTTTTTTCAGAGTGCAAAAGCAGAGATGATGTTGAATCGGAGGAGAGATGTTGAGGAAAGCGACCATCTGTGTGTTCTCAGCCAGTTGGAGTGTGAGAAGGATCAAAAGTGCCACAGTGCCTCAACTCAGACCAGCAAGTCGACTTTCAACGAGAGACTCTCTAAATATGCCAGTGATCGCGAAGCGAGGATAGCGAAATTTCTTGCCGACCTGAGCAAGAGGAGAGAAGCATTTCTGTTGAGTTTACTTCCCTCAAGGACATGATGCCAAATGTTACTAGATTTCTTCTTCTTTTTCTTATTCTTTTTTATAGATATATCAATACTTGATTTTTTTTTCATAAAGAGTATTTGTGCTTTTATGCCAAAATTGAGATTATATCAAGTATGTGTACATTTCCATCACAATGTATGCCAATGTCGGTTGCTTTCGTCACTGCTTGATGGAGATGATATTGGCAATGCTGCACGAAGGATATCTGGAGACGAGTCTAGAGCAAGTTCCGGCTCTGTAGACCTGGTGAGTGTCTACCATAGTTTGTTCCTATGCCACACACTTGTGAGAGATGGAATGGAATCACACCGCTGTCCTGGGATCTTGCGGAGTCACTGTGCTGTGTGTTTCGTTGTCTACGAAGCACTTTAACAAGAATTTTCTTTTGAGGTCTGAATGGTGTGCACCACAGTTTGTGGACCAGCAATGGTTGGTGTGGAACGGAGGAAGGGGTACTTCTAGTGACCAATGAACACATGCATTACACTATGCCCTTGTGTGTCAATGAACCTGGTACTTGCTGAACCCAGTTATTCAGGCAAAGCCATTGAAGTATACTAGATTTTGGATCAGAAATTTGGACATGAAATTCGTTTCATTCAAGGAAATTACAAATTGCTATAATAGCTTCACATTGTTGTGACCACAAATCTAGCTTTGTGTCGACCGATGTTGTAAATCTGCCTCTTGTTTCGATGGCCTTTTGTTGACTGTATGGCCGGTTATATGGTCAGCCCCTCACAACAAACAGATATCTTCCATTCACTCTGCTGTGCAGACTGCGCGATCTATTTGCAAACACTCGAGTTCAGGGGTTCGAATGTGGCTACATCATGCAGAATTTGAAGACCGTATCCCCCAATAAAGTATGCAAAATGGTGTGCAAGAGGAGTAGATCATGAAGTTGGTGAGCCTGACTCCTTCTTTGAGTTTATGAAGGTGTGCATGCCATTTTGTGTGATCTCTTATATCTGAATAAGGGAAATTCTACCCCATTTCGTACTTGCCGTTGTGCAGCAAGTATTATAGTCTGCACAGCAGAGTGAATAGAAGATATCTGTCTGTTAGAAGCTGACCGTATTACCCTCCGTACAGTTTACGAGAGGCAGAAACATCACTCTAAGCTTTGTGATGCTTAAAAGGTATGCATTCTTGAGCCTGCTACACAGAGTTCTGTTTTTTCCCATGCATGGACATACATGCTGTGAGGAGCTCAGTTGAAATATGAGGCTATGGTCTGTCAATGTTGATGTCCCTGGTTCAAGGCCAATGGCAGTAGTGGTTGTGCCCTTACAGGCAAAGCACTTCATCCATGTTGCCCAGTCTTTAGCAGGAACTGGGGCAACTGGGCAGAAGCTTGCTCAAAGGCAGTCAGTTACCTTTTTCGTTGCCACTTGAAAATACAAGCAAAGATTTGTGCGCACCGGAACACAAACCAATGTAAAAATAGCCACCAGTAATCATTGCTTTTCTCTGTATTGTCCCTTACTTGATGAGTATCTAGGAATATGATTCGTGTGATGGCTCATGGTGCTTAGAAACAATATTTTGTCAGATGGTTGTCTTGCCAGAAGGGGACTCACTCATGTAGATAAATACTGCCCTCTATTGTCATCTTTCATCACAGCTCTATGCCCAGCAAGAAATCACCTGATGATATCAAATTCCCCTTTGCTAAAAAAATCCGTCATTTCATTGCCATACCATGAAACAGTATTACTCCTGTTGTACTGAAGTCTGTAAGGGTGCATTGTATTTACGATCTACATCTGCTGGCTTTCAAACGTATATATTTTAGAATTAACAAAAAACAGTGCTGCAACAACAAAGATACTTGTGGTTGATGCATGCTGACTCCTGTCCAAATGTATCTGAACTTTGAAATCACTGACCAATTGTTCTATTGTGTGTAAATGAAGTACTATATTGTGCAATTTGTCTGATGACTAACGTGGGCTCTGTAAAATTGTCACACTAATACATTAATTCAGACAGTGGAGGCTACATTGACCCCAAATTCTTCATAATTTTAGAAAGATTTTTTAAGATGTGAAAGTTCTTTGGTTATGACAATTCGTCTTTTTCTTTTTTTCAGAAACAGTGGAATAAAAGCAAATCTTCATGTTCTAATAATTCTGTATTGTAGTCTGCCAGGTTATTACTGTCTGTGCTTGAACGTCTCACCGTCCATCAGAAGAACCATCTATTATTTCATTATCTTGATTATTTCTTTGTGCATGTCAGTCTGAACCGCATGAAGTTTTCAGCTGAAACTCGGCCAATATGTGTTGAAATTGATTACACCATTTTGGTTGGTCATTACCTTACAACCAGTGAGAAATCCATCTTCCATGATTATAATCTACACTATCTGTAGACAGATTGCATTGCACTCTAAGAAGTAGAAGGTTTTAGCTTGATCATGCAATGTAAGCAACCATACCGTGGAGGATCTGCCCTCACTAGTCCATAGAACGTGAGTCGTGTCTGCTGCAAATACACAAAGGAGGATTTGAATTGCCATATGCCTTAACTGAATGCAAGTGCATGTTTACCACTACTCGTACAGCGTACGCTTGTATACCGCAATGTATGCTAGTGAAGCAGCAGACGTACATTGAGCCAACTTTATGGATGGTGTGATTCAGAGAAAGACAACAAAATAGGTAGGGAACAGAGTTCATGCACAGCAGGTGCAATCCTGGAAAAGTAGAAATGTTCGCAGTGTTGAAATTTTTTGCTGAGTTTGCGTAACCAGATACTAGCACAAAAATAAAAGCATGCAAATATTTTTGTATCTCATATGTTCAGTAATAAATATGTTGATTCTGGAGAATTAAAAAAAAAAAGCACTCGAAATTCATCTGACCCTGCCGAATGCGGAAATACACTCGTGCAAAAATATCCACTTTAACAGTAAGTTGTAGGACATGAGTATGATTAGTCATTGTCTTCTCGGCTTGAACCCATCAGATAATCATGCAGAATTGCCTCTCCTCAAGTATGTTGTTCATTCTACATGTACTACTTTATTGCGAGACTTTGATCAGGAAATCAACTGCAGCCTCTATCGTGCACAAGCTTCCACACTCTATCTTGAAAATTGTAATCAACAGGAGAATTAGGTCTGTCAAATTTTCAGAAACTAACTGGCTCCTCTTTTTGTTTGTGTTTTGTGCAACAAAGAATAGAAACAGGTGATATTCTTACATTTTGTTTTCTTGTTATATAGAAGGTGTCTTCCATTTGGCAAAAAAAAATGGTCATGTTCAGGTATATGCCCACTTTCTGAACATGATAAAGGGAGTCAATGAAAGAGGTTTGTTGTCTATTCAGATTTCTGAATACTTCTTTCAGATGATCTGAGTGACGAGCTTTGCACCTGCTTTGTTGCTTTTTAAAAAATCTTGTATGAATCTCTTTTTATCGCCGAGTCTGACTCACTATGCATTTATTATATGTTACTGGGAAGGGTGAGGTGGGAGACGCTGGGAGAAAACTGGTGTCATCAGACTGTGCATGAAATCAGAATGCAGTGCAAAGCTTTGTGATTACTTTTAGTTGTTCTGGCAAATGTGTGTACCATCGGTGCTGAGGAGGTTATCATAGTTCAGCCGATCAAGACCATGGACTATCAGTCACAAGGTCCCTGGTTCTTGAGTCCTGAGGCTGCAGTGGTTGTGTCCCTATGTGAGGCACTTTATCCTTATTGCTTAGTCCTTGGAGGGAACCTTAAGCCAACAGACCTGTGGTCCCTTGCTTACAAGCATTAATTGTTTCCCTAGCAGCCACTTAAAACAAATTATTATTCAAATTAGAATTTTTCTTTGATATGCCTATAATACAAAGAAGAGTGCTTTTTGAAACTGGTGTTAAACTTTTCAATACAGATGGCCATCTATACTCTAATATGGGAGTGTGGTTTTTTTTGTGTAACATTTTCAAGAGAGGTCAGACGGGGGGGAAAAGGGGAGCAGTTGATTGATAGTTGATGGTGATCTACATCAGGAGCAAGAAATTTAGGATTTTCATTGAAGACAGGTGGGGACATTTTGATGTAATGGTATTATCTGCCTTCAAGGAGGTTCAAGCTCTTTCAGCACTCTCTGTGAAATTGTAATCACGTCTTGATTGTCAGAAAATTCACATGTAAGAGGTGCCCGCTACTTGTTTCTTGCTGCAACTTCACCTGTATGACAATCGGGTAATGTCCAGTCAGTTGTGACAGATGCAAATTGCTATGCCTTTGAATTGGAAAGAGAAGACAAATGTAATTACAGTAGTGGTGGATCCAGGGGGGAGCACATCTGGTGCGCACCCCCTGTATTTTTTGTTAAACTAAAGAAATGAAAAGAAAAAAAGGAGGGGAAGGGAGCGTGCTCCCCCCTATAATTTTGTAATGGCACCCCCTCTTTCCAGAATTCCTGGATCCGGCCCTGTTACAGTCTGCCTCGTCCGAGTCAAATTAAAAGGGAGCGAAGATGATCCTTTGACTTGCATGAAATTTTGACTTCATGCAATACAATTTACACATGTTCATACCCATTTCGATTAGAACTTCAACAGTATTTGACTTGTGTGAGAGTGACTTAGACGAGGTTAACTGTATACTTTTCTTCTTAAACAATAACACCCAACTTGCTACCTCCCTCACTGATAAATGGTTGTATGCGATCCAAAGAGATTTATGTCAATACAGACATAATATGCTAAAAAACAATCAACTTCTATGAACTATATTGCTGGACACCATGACCCGAAGTGATTATTCCAATTGTGTTTCTGCCCAGCTTGTGAACTCTGCTGTGCCCTTTTATGAAGCATTCAATCATTCACATGCTTTGTCATTCCAAGGTGCTTGATGTCTCTATGCTGTCATTATGTTGCCTGAATATCAAATAGACCTATTCTGTGAATCAGTGAGATGGTCATCCGTTAACATTCTATATGACAACCATTCGGCGGCTTATGAAATAAGAACTCAACTATTGTAACGGCTGTGATTTGAATGATATTTGTAGTTGTTGTTTTTTTTTTTTCCACCACTTTTTACATCAGTGGACAAGGTGGCATTTCTGATACTGATCCCTTTTCAAAATGTTCATGTCATGTGTAAAAGCAAATGCATAATAGTCTTGTCAGAACAGCCAGCTCATTGGACAAGGATTTGCAATGATACAAAGGTAGAAATTTGAAAAATCATTCCCGGACAAACATTCTACAACTTCCATGGAATTGGTGAATTACAGCTGCTCATCAGATTAATGTTATGAATGTTGATGCATACATAGCCACACACACACACAAAAGATTAATATCCATTTACCCTGAATTAAAATGTACTTACATTTTACATGTTGTCCAGGCATCTTTCATTTCTTTTGTTGCTGTTGTTGTTGGCTATTTATGCTTGTTTGACATTATTATTATTTTTTTTTTTTGGGGGGGGGGTACATTTGCATAATAGTAAAGTAGGTTAATAACTTGGTACAGAGATTACACACATCTTATTATGAAGAAATGAGGAAATTATGTACTTGTTGTTTTTTTTTTCTTTTTAAATTTGAATCTATGGCTATTCCTTTGAGGAAAGGGAACCAGAGATGTAAGATTGGGTTGTCTGGTCATCTGACGAGTCATCTATTCGTATATTCCAAACTGCAAAAAATTGCTATGGCTGATTTTGCTGATACATTGTACATGTACTCCGGCAAATATATCCTACACCAGGTAAGATATGCACTGATTTGACTTGGGGGGAAAATTCTGTGAAGGTCTTAGGTTACTGAACTGAGACTAAAATGTCATTTTTCAGCCCGAACTTCAATGAAGAACAATCTGTCGGAATGCCACCTGGTTAGATATATTTTGATCATTATCGAGATGTCACTTTATAAAGATTTATAGGTCAAACTTTGGTTAAGATCAATGCTCGTTGGTCACTGCACATGGCGTGCAAATTGATCTACTGTAAAAGTGGAAATTTTCATGCATTTCGCGCAACCAGAAGCTAGCGCAAAAATAAAAGCACGCGAATATTTTTGCATGCCATATGTTCCAGTACCTGATGTCTTGATTCCGCGGAATTAAAAACATGTGAAAGTCTTCTTACACGGCCAAGCGCGAAAAATTAGTCGCGCGAAAATATCCACTGTTACAGTAGCTTGAAACTTTGTGCGAAGAAGAGTCCACAGCAAGAAACGTTACAGTTAAAGGACAAGTTCACCTTCATAAATGTGGATTGAGAGAATGTAGCAATATTGGTAGAAAACATTTCTGAAAATTTGAGGAAATTTAGACAAACCATTCGAAAGCTATAAATCTTTCTGTAAAGTCACTACTGGATTAGAAGACTACTACAGTGTGTGATGTCACATACAAAGAACAGTAATTATAAGGAAAATATAAGGAGAATTTCACAATTTTTTTTCAAATGAAAAAAGTACATATTCTCTTGACTTGGTACTGACTTGTGTCAAGGGTAATATTATTCTCCCATTTTCTGAAAGAGGCAAATAAAGTGCTCTTTTATTATGCGAGCAAAGTGAAAATATGCTGAATTTTCTTTGTATTTTCTCGATAGTGTTCTACACGTGTCATCACAAGCTGTAGTATTCTTCTGATCCAGCGATGGCGGCCCTGAAACTTCAAAAATTCATAACATTTGAATGGATTGCCTGATTTTCCTCAAAAACTTTCACTGATGTGTACTACTAATATTGCTGCATTTTCTTAGTCCTTATGTTTAATTTATGAAGGTGAACTTGCCTTTTAGAGTATCCTTGCTATAAAAAAAGTTGTGTAAAAATCTGACAAGGCAATATTTTTACTGAGTATATGCAGACAGGGAAGATTTTAACTACTTCTTGAAGGGACTTCTAAATGGGAGAGACAGCAGGATTCAAAGAAAACATAAAATCACAAATTAGACAACAAACATCTGTGCAATATCATTCTGACAGATCTTTAATTTCTTTAAAGTCAATTCTAAATATATATCTCTTGTGATCCACACGAACAAATGCCACTGCACATTAAAATGCATCCCACGTACAATAAAGGTGTGTTGATGTATATATTAACCAAATAATAACAGATTAGATATGATCCAAAAAAGAAAAGAGCAAAGAATAGCCCGACACAATAAAACAGCTTTAAAATATTTTCCTTTCAAAAAAACAAACAAACAAACACAAAATAATATTAATGTGGACACTGCATTCACCAATGACTATTTGCCAATTACATATGGAAGGATGAAATATATGATGCAGCTCCATGTTACACAAATCATTTTTATCACTATCATTCAACAATTTTAAACACACGACCAATGGAAGGGAGGTGAAATTTTCTGGCAAGAGCCCGATTCATTTTGAAAGTTTAAAATTCTAGGTTTTACTTCCACATGTAGGCAAGATTTCATATGTTCTTTTTTTTTTTTAAGTGCATAACATGCATATATATCAAATAGTGAAGAAGTCTGTTGAATAAGGAGGGTTACTTTGTTTTAAATTTGTTTTCCTATTTGTCTTGAACCATCTATTCTTGGACGTTAGACATTTATCTATGCTACAACTGTACCTCTCATGCTGACATGGCAACGAAGACTTCATATGACAGTAAAATATTACACATAGTTTGTGCTTCAGATATATTTTTTTATCTCCTTCATGTTTCTATCTCTAAGACCATTCAAACCATACTGTAATTTCTCAGATTAGATCCTTATCCAGCTGATAAAACATCACTCATTCATATATTACACCTCTGATTCTATTGCATATATATATCTATTTGATATATCTATTATCAAAGTATAACTACTTTCTCTCTATATATCATTTATAGTCACTCTGTCACAATGGATCTTTTTAACAGTTTTGACACAGACAAGAAAAACAAAGAAAAATCTGTTTATGTGAGATCTCGACTTTCAAAAGATCCGCTAACATGGGGAAACCATAGAGTGGCAAGGCTGCCCAGCTCGGATATTTTTGTGAATTCCCATAACAAATTACATACAGCCTTATCAGTGATCTCTATATGTGTACACAGGTGTACACACACAGCTGAAGCATCTTCACAGGAGTGGACCGTTACAAATGGGCATTTTTGCTGACGGGCCCTATAAATGGGAGGTTTTTTTAATGCACCCCAGTGGGCAGTGGAAGAAGATGGGTTTGATCAGGCCACCCATGTTTCCTCAAGCTACGGGGGGTTTCACAAAGCTGTTCTTCAAGTTACGAACGACTTCAGAACAACTGGTGATCAGTTCTTGTGCGGAATCTTTAAAATTCTAATAAGTATAGCACATCAGAACTGATCACCAGTCGTTCTTAAGTCGGTCGTAACTTTACGAACAGCTTTATGAAACAGGGCCCAGGTCTTTTAAGAGCGGACACCTGAAGGCCTGAGGCTTTATACACGTCTTGGTTACACATTCCAAAGCTTTGGCTTTCATAGCAAATTCCATGCCCGGCTCTCAAGTTAAAGCTATCAAACAACAAAATGACAACAAGGAGAATAACCCTTCAGGATGTCCTTCATTCAATCATGTCCTTCTCATCCCAATTTCATTTCTTCCGAGGCTGATGCTGTACTGGGCAAGAAGCACTGAAAATGGACTGCCATAGGTGACAGTGAACTGGCATACTGTAAAACCAGAAGCATTTGTGGCATGAAACTTTTGTGAATCGCAGCCAACAACCTTTTTCGCAGCATGAAACTTTCGCAAACAGCCACTGGCATTCAATGCACTGTGTAAACAAACACTTTCACATGCATTTTACTTTCATAACTCTTAGGTTCCTTGTGAGATTCGTAAAAGTTCCATGCACACGAAAAAAAAAATTTCTGGTTTTACAGTATACAGCTTAGACATTGGTATGAAGGCCTGGTAATCCTACATAGTACGATCATCTCCAGGGGGGTGTTTCATTATACAAATGACGCACAGGTCTGAGTGCGTCAGTCGGAATTGTGTGCATAAGGTAACTATGGAATGCTTAACCCACGAGGCGAAGCCGAGTGGGTTTAGGCTAAATTCCATAGTTACCGCATGCACACTATATTCCGACTGACGCACGAAAAGACATGTGCGTCATTTGATTTATAGAATGGGTAATTTTCTTGTCAAAAACCCAGTTTTCTATCGTGTTACCCGATGACAAAATTACTGGATGCATTTCCTTTTGGCTTTCCGTAAAGGGCATGCATACCCGTACTTACCGTTTTTACTGGATGCATGGCCAGCCATGCATAAGTTTTTACTGGATGCATGGCCAAGCTGAGTGCGCGAACGCTTGCTTTAGTGCGCGAACCTTTGTTACGAGTACGCGTACTCTTGCTAAGTGCGCGATAACATGTTTACCACTGTGACTCAGCGTGCGGCCAGTAAAAATGAACACATAGCTCTCGACCAATCAGATCGCAGGATTCTCGCTACCCATTCTATAAAAAGCTGTTCATAAAGTTACGAACGACTTAAGAACGACTGGAACACATTCGGATGTGCGATACTTATCAGAATTTCAATAATTCAGCACAAGAACTGATCACCTGTCGTTCTTAAGTCGTTCGTAACTTTAAGAACAGCTTTATGAACCCCCCTCCCGTATATCAACAACTGTGTAATACCAATTTGTCATGTACCTTCAGTCCAATATCTATTACATAATAATACTGTTGCAAAGGTAGGAGATAATGTGGGGACACACTTTTGTAAGACAAACTGTGTGTGATCTATTTTTTTCTCTCAGATTTAGGAGACACGAAACACAAATACTATAAGCTTTGAAAACACATAAAATGCATCTCATTCCTTCTTTGAGACTTACTGATGCAGATGCCAGGCATCGGGTTCTACATACACACAACTTAGTTTCTCACAGTGACTTCTTAACATGTTTACAAGTGAAAGCCAATCATTTTGCTACTTGGTTCATTATTGCATAATAAGCATTCCTGACAACCATCGTACACCAACAATTATCTTAAAATATCACATTCTCGCATTACATAAAATTTCTACAGATTGCATAAGGTGACTTTTAGTACCACAGTTTTCACAAGTTTCACTTTCCATTTTAACTCATGCATATCAGAATACTATCAATATGTAGTTGATTAGGCACAGGCTTATATCTACACGCAAGTTCTTTTATTCTTTTAGATAAATCTACACTCTTTTCTGCAATAAATAAATCTGCACCTAATGCTTGTCGGAGGGTACACAATCATTTGATTTGCATATGGTTGTATCACATATCACTGTTTTATGAAAACATTTGAAACTTTGATATTCCATAATTTCTTGATGTCACATGTGATTTTGATGACAGTTCAACCTTCCTGTTTATCTGATTTTACTCCATTTCAGAGAGCCAATTTGAATATGGAGTGGAATTGATGAAAGTATCATCAGAAAAGTACAATTTTCTGTTGCATGGTAAAAACATATTGCATTACAAAAAATAACTGTTATCCACCTAGCAACTTAACACCATCAGTAAAGGCTGGTACTGTAGTCAATTTCTGCATTCATCATTTCTTACAAACATTTCACACCTATGAAATACACATCACAGGTGGTTTAGATAGCGATTGCAAATAACAATAGAGAGCTTCAGATCTGTGATGCAGATGTTAAGAGGAAAAAAAAACAACCTGTTCTGCGCATGCTCAAGATCTCTTAATATCAAAATCAATCTCGCGTCATTCGAGTTTTAACCCTAACTTACCTGGGCTATTTAGCGAGCTTGAATTCCTGGGGGGGGGGGCATTATGCCCCCCCCCCCCCCAGGTAAGTTAGGGTTAAAAACGGTTTTGAGCCATTTTAGCATCCGCTCAAATTCACGAGAGCTACTTGATGCCATCATGACGAACCACATATGGGGGCACTATTTTACTTAAGTATAGGTTGCGTCTTCGCGAAACCTAAAGCTACTTTGCAACACAGCGCAGGGAGCGGAATGGTCTGTAAAACACAACCGTTGTCTTAACGTCTGGTTCACAAATCTGAAGCTCGCCATTGTCACATTGAATTCCACACCATGATGGCAACTGATAGAACCAACACTGTCTGACAGCAAAGGAGACAGATGGATTGTCACATTACAGTCATGTGACCGAGTTCATTCTCATCAGATAAATCTCTTTTGGTCCACATGGGCAGCTGAAATACAATGACCATAGAGCAGGTGACCAACCCCTTGCAGGTGTAAATTGTCTTCTGTGGGGTTTCTTCCACCCCACCCCCCCCCCCTTCCCCCAGGAAACATACCAGAGATCTTGGATAATATTAAGGCAGGTAGAGACAAACACTGATGCAGCATATACCGTGTCTAGTCTTACACACACACAATATCATGTTTAAGTGCCTCCAAATGGCTACTGATATAAACAATTCATCTTTGCCCCAGTTCGAGGATACACAGTGAATTCTGTAGCAATTACAGAAACATCCATGCCAACTTCTGCATGGAGAGCTATACGAAAGTCACTCTTCGAAACAGCAATACACCAATAGAGACAATGCAAATATTTTGTGAAAACAAAACGTGAAATGAAAGTTTAAGCGACAATCATTTAAAATAAGACCTATAAAAAGCAATTGGATAATATCAATATATAGGGGCAAAAGGTATTCTCTGATTATTTGAAATAGAAGTTTCGTATGAAGAATAACAAGAGTGTTTCTGAAAACATGTACTGCACTAAGATCTGTACTAAGATTCTCATCCCTGAGAAAACTGTTTGATTTTGAATATTAAACTTTTAAGTACTCGGGCTTCAGAGTACCTTTGGCATTGTCTTCATTATGAGTTTTCTTCCTCCAAATACTGGATGAAGAATCAATGAATGGACAGATTATATATATTACCAATTATTATAAAATGGATTGTCAAAATGTTTGACTCAGCATATAACTACAAGTAAATGGAAGTGGAAATTCAAATGGTGTTATAAAAAATAGATATGAAAAGTTCACATAACAGGAGACACAAAGCATATTGGAAACAATTGTAAAATCAAATATTTTAAAAACATTTGGCGAAAACATTTACTGCTGAAACCAGTTTTCTTGCAACTGGATATTTTTTCTATGTTGCCTGTTGTATGGATGTGGATAATCAATGAAAGTATAATCTTAGATAACAAAAAGATACATACATTGTAGCACATTAAAAAAAAATACAAAACTTGTCAAATTTACGTTGAGATTCACTTTCCTTTCAAGTCTTTTTTTTCCTTGTCTTTCTTTATATTTTCTTCATTTTGGAAACTCAAGTTCTGACATTTAAAAAAAAAAAATCATATGACAAAAGGCTCTTCTTCATTGGCTTCGCTATGACCAGAAGAGTTTCAAAACAAAAACTGTGCAATGCTCTCACTTTGTAACACACTATTTCGACATGCCCATCATACTATCTAGAATACTGGCATACGAGATAATAATGTATTCTTTTTAAAAAAATCCCTCATAAATCACAGATGATGAAAAGCTAACAGGGAAAACTACAAAATTACTTGTTTGTTTGGAGTTTGTCAGCACCAGAGCTCAAGGCAATATGCATTTCTCTGACAAACAGAGAATACTACTGATATTATACCCTAAAAAGCCAAATACACAACTGAGTACTTGGACAGAAAGACATAATTCTTGGAATTCCTGTATTATCAAATTCCTTGAATTCCTGGACAAACACAAACATATATGCATGTTAGTAGGTCACAAACAACTGACACTTTTAGAGCATAATTCTACATCATGTTCTTTGGCTTAAATGGATAATGTACAAGCAGACCAAAAGAAAACAAAAATGGTATGGATTTCATCACAAGTAGGACCGAGGTAGGTCAATGATACCATGTCACATGTCTCCAGCTGACCTGTAAACCCTTCACAAACTTTTTTTTCCACTTTGAAATGAAATCTGTAACAATGACATTAGTTTACAGTCTCACAAAGAACAATGAATTCTGTGTGGGAGTTTACAGCAGTAAATCAGTGAAATCAGTAAAACTGGATTTTGATATTTCTCTGTGTGTGTGTGTGTGTGTGTGTGTGTGTGTGTGTGTGTGTGTGTGTGTGTGTACACAAATTGGGAAAGTGAAAGATAGTGACATCATTATCCCCTCACTCAATTTGTGCATTGTAGCAACCAACCTCACTATTCAGTGTAAGCATGCTAAACTCTCTTATACTAGGTTCAATTCTGATGAAACCCACACCATTCTGTTCATCCGACTTCACTATGGTGTGTGGAATTGTTTGTCAAAAATTGTCAGTTCTCTGTCATCCTTCTGCATGTTCTCTGCGTAAACAAATCCCAGAATATTTCTCCTAACGTCACAACTCGGTACGAACTCGACGGGTCACGTTACATCACGTTCGGGAGGAAAGGTTTTCCAACATCAAGATCCCTGGCTAAGCAGTTCTCCAAACATTCAATCAATGTATTCAATTGTGTATGCAAATCACGGTCACATAAAGACATTCCATGACAAATAACATTTGTCATGGCAGCTACAATCATACAATGTATTTGCTTCAAAAAAGTCAGTCATGTATAAACTACTATTTAGAAGTAGATAAGCAGGGCAACTTCTGTAGTGATATTTAAGATGCAAACACATGCTGAGGGTAAAATTCACTCTCTGTTGCCAATGTGACATTTATTTCTTTGTGCATATGGCTATAATCTTGGCTCAACAATCATGACATTGCTAGCACATTAAACTTTTCTTATCAACATGAACAAATGCTTTCACTGCCTTAAAGAAGACATGCTAAGATACAACATGCACCTACAGCATTTTCTGATGAACAGCTAATCTACTTTCCATTTATAATTTACTCCACTCACCTGCTACTGCCCATTAAAATGCTGATAACTTGCACGATACAATTTCAATTTCACAACTGACCATTCCAAATACCCTTTGCACTGATAATACCTGCATTCCACGACTCTCGCGGGGAAAAAACTCCAAGTGTCAGCAGCCTCCCTAATACTTTGATTCTGTCGGCCATTCGTAGTAGTCTGGGACAAAGGACTCGTACTCGAAGTCGTATATACACTTGCGCACGTACGCCTCCATGTCGTCCGGTTTCGGGTACGTAGATGCCATGCCCGTCTTGTAGGCGTACTCTCCAACGCGGGTGGCAATCTGGACAGATACCTCCCTGACGTCCTCCAGGGGTGGGTAGACTCGTCCCTCATCCAGGTGAGCTTCTGTCACCAAGTTGGCGATGCACTGTGAAGTCACAATATTCAGTTGCAGTCAGTCCATGAAAGGGTTTTATTTTTTCATATCATCCAGTTTAGCACAGTACTGTCAACAGATAGTGACCAACGCTTTTCATTCAAAACTTTAAATAGAACAACAAATCAAATGAAATCAAACAAAGAATTTGATTTTGCATGTTTTAACATAATTTTGCAAAGATTCAATGACATGGAATTTGTACACAATCAGGGTTTTCCAAAATTTCTCCCAAAACTTAAAAAGAAGTATTTCAGGCTTCAGATACCAGTGACGGAAATGGCTACTTCAGGGCTACTTCGGGATACATAAAAGAACTTTCACTCAAATTCATAACTGCATAAAAAGAATAAAGTCATTGCTATGGTTAAACACATCTGTGTTAAAAAAATAAAATGCTGTGTTCACCTCACAGCAAATTTTGTCAAGTTTGAACTGGATATGATTTAATCTATCTCTTGGCAATGATACAAGCAATTATGCAGCGAGCTCTTGATGTTAAAAAAACATTATGGCTTACTTTCGCAGCCTCCAGGAAGACCGTGTCAGTGACATGCTTGATTCCAAAGGCGATGATCCCAAGAGCCACGCCTGGGAACACGTACGCGTTGTTTCCTTGGCCTGGAACCAGGGTCTTACCGTTGGGCAGCTTGTACGGGTCAAATGGACTCCCACTAGCAAACACACACTGGCCCTGTAGTGGTGGTCAGTAAATGATACATGTGAGATCTTACCCGGCCATGGTTACTGGCATTTATAGTATATGTGACTCTGCACCTCAAAACAAACAAAAAGTCGCCAGACATGAATTTTTAGTTAAGACCATATTCTGAAAGAGCAGACTTTAAGCTTTAAAATGATTTATAACTCAAATCAAATGGACTCTCCTAACCTATCTAAATATTGGAAAGAAAGCACAAACTCAGAAAAAGTGTGAACTGAGAAAAGAGGCTCTGAATTACAGTGTCTATTCAAGCGCTTAATCTTTACCAAACCGTGCTGGCTGTGCTATGAATGGGACAAAAAACAGGAAGTAAACCACCAGAGTAACAACAATGAAGGAATTATCAGATTAAACTGAAATTAAGCATGCCTCATTAACACATTCTGTTCATAATTAATACCAACTTTCAAAGCAGTAGCACTATCTTTTCAAAAGTTATTAGAGTTGAAATTGAAGAGTGTGGACAAGGTTTTTCAGAAATGAAAGAGGGATTCTAAAGACACACCTAATCACACTATTCTACCAAGTATGTTCGAGATAAACTGCTAAAAAAACACACTTTTCTGCCCGTTTTATGATACCAAATTTTAGCATAATGTAAAAGAAGACCCGCTCTTTCATAAACTATGAAAAAGTCAAGTTCGGCTAGGTTGACCCATTTTGCTTTATTTTCAGTCCTCACTCAAAACCAGTGTGTGCGACTTTATGTTCGTTTTGAGGTGCACGGTCACATATTATAAAAGTGGATATTTTCGCACAGGTAATTTTTTGCGCTTTGCCAAGTGAGATGTATCCGCATGTTTTTAATTCTGTGGAATCAGGGCATTAACTACTGGAACATATGACATGCAAATATATTTGCGTACTATTATTTCTGCGCTAGTTTCTGGTTACACGAAAAACAAGAAAATTTACACTTTAACAGTAATGCTCAACAGGAGAGCTGCATTGAGATACACTGTACCGTACATTGACACACAATGGAGGAATTGAAATTTCCCTTAGAAAATAATTTGTATTGTCACATTCTGTATTATAATATTGTATTTTTTAGGGTAATAAGGAACATGCATGTATAGTGACTTTGTTATCTTTGATAACAGTTCAACACATTCTGGAAGGGCACAATTTCTGAATGACTAGTTTCCAATACAGAATATGTCAATGTACTCAGTATGCCTCATGACAAGATGAAGGCAATCTGCTGTTTCTTAAATGTTTATATTTGCTGCATACCTGCAACTTGAGGTCATATGCACAATAAGTACTCCTGACTGCATTCTGTTTGCAAAGTGACAATTTTCTCCTTTTTTTTTTTGGGGGGGGGGGGGGTGGGGGGGGGGGGGGTGGGAGGGGTAGATAGCACAGACTGCCTGAAATGAACTCTCTCACAGTGTGGGTCTCATAAAAACAATGGCCTTCATTAAGGACTATTTGATTGCTTTACCTCACTGGGTTGGCCTAAGTTATATCATCCGAAAACTGTAAACAGTGCACTCCCATTATAACAAACAAGGGTTCAAAGAAACTCTTGTTACAACAAAGTAAATCTTGTTACAACAAAGTAAAACAAGACTCGAAATCATTATCTATATGTCTTTACATACTTGATTGTTTGATTATACAGAAAGTTCGATATAACATTATAGAAAACTGCCCGTCCCAGGGGCTTCACTGTCGTGGGATTTGCTTCTATTTTATTACTTCTGAGTGTTATATTTTATCTAGTTCATGGGGAGCTGCTGTGCAGAATACCAATGAAACATCTTATAAAAGTTACAGTAAAGACAAAATACATGGATGAGAGGCTCTTTCATGTAACCCTGGTCTTGCATACCACCCACACAATGAATGGAAACAAACTAACACGTTGCTTGGGTTTGTTTGCCTTTTTCCCACTGTGATATTCATTATTCTACGACCTTTTGAAACTCACATTGGTGTGCTGGTAGGCCTCAGCAGCGGTGCACTCGGCCTTACTGGTTGGATTGCTCAGGGCAAAGATGACGGGACGCTTGTTGAAGGATGCCATGTCCTTCAGAATGTCTGGTGTGAACACACCACTGATGGCAGCAGCACCTACACACATGGTACAGGATAAAAGAAAAAAACAAAGAAAAATTGACACAATGAAAAATCAAAACTAGAAATGTCGCTATGGCGACTGGAATGCCTCCGCCATAATGCATGATTCTCCTAATAGGTACAGGTAGTACATGTGGACAATGTGTGATTACATTTTCACAAAATTGGCAAAATATTAAAACGACAAGTTTGCCACAAATGTGTTAAATGTTCATCTTCCTTGACCTAGGTTTAATTGGATGAATAGGAGAGCATGTATTTGCGAATTAAGGACTTTAACTTGACTTTGACCCATTCATATGTTTATACATTGAGTTATTTTCAAGGTACGGAGAAAAAGTGCAATTTCTGTATTGAATAGTAAATTGTTACCATTTTCATCTGGCCTTTGACCCTGAAATTCATAAAATAATCACTGTCAGGCAGAACATGCATTTAAATATGTAGTACGTTTCAAGATAACTTGAGCCACTTCCGAGATATGGAGGAAAAGCTTAGTTCAGCACTTTCACTTGATCTTTGACCTTTTGACCTTTGAGGCAAATACAAAAGGAAAAAAAAAACTTTCCAAAGAATCTCTATTAGGTTATGCATGTATACACCAAGTGTAAAAAATATAATAATCCTGTCAGCATTGCATAAACATGAAGCAAATAGTAAAATTTTGAAGTGTTTCCCTTGACCTTTGACCCCCTGACCTTTGACCCCATGAACCCTAAATTTTCTAGATAATCACTGCCAGTCAGTACATGTACAATATATACTATGTTCCACGAAGATACCTTGAACAATTTCCAAGGTACAGAGAAAAAAGGTGAAGTTTTAATATTTTTACTTGACCTTTTGACCTTTGACCTTTGACCTCATGACCCAAACTTTCACCACAGAATCTTAATTGGGTAACACATGTATACATTAAGTTTCAAGAAAATATCTACAGGCATTGCATAGATATGGTGGAAATAGTGAAATTTTATGTATTTGACCTTGACCTTTTGACCTTTGACCTTGAGCATGTGCACCCAAAAGTTGATAGGCACAACTTCACCCCCTAATACACATACATGCCAAGTTTCAATAGGATACCTCAAAAGGTTTTGATAGTTATCCTGTCCACAAAATTCATTACGGACGGAAGGACGGACGGAAGGACGGACGGACGGACGGAAGGACGGACGGAAGGACGGACGGACGGACGGACGGACGGACGGACAACCCAAAAACATAATGCCTCCGGCACCACTTCGTGGCGGAGGCATAACAAAAACAACAATCCAGCAGAATGGTGAAAGGAAACAGTATGAAAAGGCCAAGGCATATTCAATTAGAAAGGCGCTCGGAGAGCGCAGACCCCTACCAAGCGGCTAATTTTCACATAATCAATACGCTAAAAATGGTCCCATATCCAAGTGATAGAGAATCCTTGTTTAATAGTGTTTCCATCTTAACTTATTGTTGCGTCTCAAGCCTCTCTGCACACCTTAAATACATACAGCTTGAATTCCCTGGTTTGAAGGTCCCATTTGCCAATGATATAGAATCCTTCAAAACTACGAAAAAAAAAAAGAGTTTCGGGATCTAGAAAGCATCACTACCAAAATTTCATAATCTCCTACTTGTGTCATTATAACATTTTCCTGTAGATCTCAGCTAAATCCGTTCACAATATTTTTCGGGTTAGTTTGCAAACAGACAGACAAACAAGCAAACAAACCGATGCCAGTAAATACCATAACCCCCTTCCTGGAGGTAATTAAAAACAATCATTAAAAAAGCTACTGCAGGATAAATATGATCAACAAGAGCCTGAAGGGGATTAATGCTCACCTAAGCTTCAAAACTGGATTTACTTTCGTGCAAGCTCCCTGCCATGCTCCTTGTTGTTAATTTTTATAACTACCTTTTATCATGTCCATAATCATGAACAATTACCGTCAGTCTTCACCCACTAGGGTTTCGCAAACAATATGACACTATTACTACTCTATCAGAGAAAAAGAAATGGTACAGTCAAACCTGCCTTAGCGGCCACCTGTCTATAGCGGCCACTGAAAAATCCCCCCGAGAGAAAAGCCCTGTTAAAGACCCTGTATATAGCGGCCACCTGTCTAACGCGGCCAGTGGCCACAAATTTGTTTCCCGCGGTAGACTTTAACCTGTCTATAGCGGCCAAAATCCAATCGAGCCGTAGCCGAGCCGATAATTCAGCGTGTTTTACTGCTTTGTAGCCTTGCGGGCAACGTTCAGTGATCGCCACCGCTGCAGTCATCCCTCATTTAGTCATAGTAATGCAGTTAAGCTTTCTTCACGACAATACTACTGTGCAACAATTTCATTCATACACCGGCATGATTATTAAAATGCATGAAACACACGGTGTGTGCATACGTACACACGTACATGTACATGGAAGGATACAACGATGATACATGTACACGTAAGCAATGCACACAAAGTTGGATTACCTGTCTATAGCGGTCACCTGTCTATAACGGCCACTTTTTCCGTCTCCCTTGGGTGGCCGCTATAGACAGGTTTGACTGTAAATGAATAGTCTTAAATGGCTCATAGAGGTTAAGGGGTATCCAAAAAAAAAAATACTATGAGAATTGAAGGGTTGGCAACAAGGTGCTATGAATTTCAGGTTTTTAAGGGCTCTGGCAATTTATGAAAGACGACTTTTCAATCAGAATTTCTTGCGGTGAGACTACTCCCGCCACCACCTTTCTGTGATCTACCAGTATATATATAATGGGATTTATGGTTGTTTCTTTCTATTCGTGTTCACCTATGAGGACGGTTGGTTGAACAGTTTTGACGATGGCAGCTAGGTCAGTCATGTGCTCGTGATCATGTGCATAGTGAGACTTGTGTTCCGAGATCCCACCAGAGGGGCGACCCTGCACGAAGAAGGCAAGATGGTAGAAAGGTATCATCCTCTCTTTCAGTGTGTAGATTTCTGGATTACATGATACTTTTTAATGTTAATACTTGGTAACGAGATGACCACATTTCATGGTAATATTCCCCATGCACATGGGCACTTGTGGCTAAATAACCTCTAGAAGCGGCTTGAAGAAATTGGCATCTTCCATAATAAACATACCATAACATTTTGCTCTCGGGTCACTAATCAACCTCGCATCTAGACCACAGAGTTCTTGTTTCAATATACGATATAAGCAATCATTTTTGTGTGTGTGTCTGAATTCTTGTATATTAAAATTTTGTATAAATCCTGAAACTGTTTGCACATTGCCTCAATCACTGAAAAAAAACAAACAAACAAAAAAAACATAATCATGCATTTTAGGGCTTTTGAATGGTCTCACATCAATATATTGTTTGAAACTAGAAATGTCGCTTTGGCGACTGGCATGCCTCCGCCATAATGCATGATTTTCCCAATAGGTCTAGATGGTACATGTGGACAATGTGTGATTACATTTTCACAAAATTGGCAAAATATTGAAATGACAAGTTTGTCACAAATGTGTTGAATGTTCACCTTCCTTGACCTAGGTTTAATTCGATTAATAGGAGAGCATGTATCTAGGGATTTAAGGACTTTAACTTGACTCTGACCCATTCATACATTTAGGCATTGAGTAATTTTCAAGGTACAGGTGTGGAGAAAAAGTGCAATTTCTGAATTGAATAGTAAATTGTTACCATTTTCATCTGGCCCTTGACCCTAAAATTCATAAGATAATCACTTTCAGGTAGAACATGCATAATATGAACTAAGTTTCAAGATAACTTGAGCCACTTCCGAGATATGGAGGAAAAAGTTAGTTCAGCACTTTCACTTGATCTTTGACCTTTTGACCTTTGAGGCAAAAAAAGAAGAAAAAAAAACTTTCCAGAGAATTTCTATTAGGTTACACATGCATACACCAAGTGTAAAAAAAAATAACCCTGCTGGCATTGCATAAATATGAGGGAAATAGTAAAATTTTGAAGTGTTGCACTTGACCTTTGACCCTGACCTTTGACCCCATGAACCCTACATTCTTTAGATAATCACTTCCAGTCAATACATGTATATACTATGTTCCATGAAGATACCTTGAACAATTTTCCAAGTACGGATAAAAAAAAGAAGTTTTAATATTTTTACTTGACCTTTTGACCTTTGACCTCATGACCCAAACTTTCACCAGAGAATCTTAATTGGGTAATACATGTATACACTAAATTTCAAGAAAATATCTTCAGGCATTCAATAGATATGGTGGAAATAGTGAAATTTTATGTATTTGACCCTGACCTTTTGACCTTTGACCTTTGACCTCATGACCCAAACTTTCACCAGAGAATCTTAATTGGGTAATACATGTATACACTAAGTTTCAAGAACATATCTTTAGGCATTCAATAGATATGGTGGAAATAGTGAAATTTTATGTATTTGACCCTGACCTTTTGACCTTTGACCCCATGACCCAAACTTTCACCAGAGAATCTTAATTGGGTAATACATGTATACACTAAATTTCAAGAAAATATCTTCAGGCATTCAATAGATATGGTGGAAATAGTGAAATTTTATGCATTTGACCCTGACCTTTTGACCTCTGACCTTTGACCTCATGACCCAAATTTTCACCAGAGAATCTTAATTGGGTAATACATGTATACACTAAGTTTCAAGAAAATATCTTCAGGCATTCAATAGATATGGTGGAAATAGTGAAATTTTATGTATTTGACCTTGACCTTTTGACCTTTGACCTTGAGCATGTGCACCCAAAAGTTGATAGGCACAACTTCACCCCCTAATACACATACATGCCAAGTTTCATTAGGATACCTCAACAGGTTTTGATAGTTACCTTGTCCACAAAATTCATTACGGACGGACGGAAGGACGGACGGACGGACGGACGGACGGACAACCCGAAAACATAATGCCTCCGGCACCACTTCGTGGCGGAGGCATAAAAAAAAAGAGTAGGGCTTTGTTGCAGTGTCCATACAGTCAACTCTGGCTCTTAATCCAAAAACAACGGGCATGGACATCATGAACACATTGTCCAAAGTCCTCCTAAAGTGGAATGGTGTGACCCATATATAATAGCAGCTTTCATTACATGGTGATAATTACAAACCAGGGCCAGCAGTCTGAACATCTCGTACTACTGTTGTGCTTTAATGACGAGAGTCTGAACATTCTCAAGATGAAATATTGTATACCTACCATTGATTTTCAAATATAGAAACAGAAAACAAAAATGAAGCAAAACCTTCTCTACAATCTCTTTCAAGCAAAGTTTTTTTTTTTCACTTTTAATAAATGCAGTGTCACGCTAAAAATATATATATAGATATATTGATGATCAAGGCTTTCGAGTTAGTGGCTTTTTCAGTGTCACCACAAATTTTCTTTCATTTTATCAGTTTTCCATGTATACCAAGGTTAGAGTAAAGTCGTAAAATATCAGCAAATTGTAACAAGTCTTATATGAAATATCCTCACAGTTTAAAACTTTAAAAATAATAATAATAAAGGGAAAATGTGATGGCACACACAATGAAATCTGAGAAATATGCCTGACCGCTTCCCAGTGACTATACGATGGCTACAACACATGGTCAATAATGTAGCAGGGCAGCATTGTCAAGGCTCATCTCGCTTTCAAAGAGGTTTTAGGACCTAGATGGCGTTACCTTGGAGATCAGTCCCCTGGAGTCCACCATCCATATTCTCTTCCTTGCCTCTTCTTCACCGAGTCCTTCTTCGCTCATGGCGCTCACAATCAGATCGGCTATACCTAGAGATGCCTGTAGTCCATGAAAGACAGACAGACAGACAGACAGACAGACATATAGAGAAACAGCAAGAATAAATGAAAGAAAGAAATGGAAAGGAAGGAAGAAATTACTACAGAGCAAATCATTACATTATGTGTATATTGAGCAATGCATACAGACAAATAAAAAGTAATGCTAAAAGTGAATAACAGGCAAGCTTTCTTTGAATGATCACAAGAAAAGAAATTAAAGGACAAAACAGATCTGTTGTAATATCCACTTCATGGTGTCCGAGTGTTCTGCAAAGATAACACCACATAAAACACATTTAAGTTTTACTATTAAACCATGGCTATTCTCAAATTTATTTGAAGACGTGGATTGCTCTTTCCATTGAATATCTTTACACACACTGCTCCACATAGGCTTCTGTTACAGCAACAGAAGAGTGTTGTTGTTTTTTTGTCCCATTGAGACATTTGGCACAGAAAATGGTGAAAATGTTTTAGTCTCCTATAGATTTTGCGGGATTTGGTGAGTTTTATATACAGGAGAAAAGAGTGCCATGCAACAATACAGTCAAAAGACTGCAGAAACTATTTCTATGATGCCCATGGGACACTATTTTAGTTTTAGACTTATATAATAATAAAACTTGTTGTTTGTCTCAAATTCTGTCAAATTTTAGCTGCATTATGACTTGGCACTACACTTTTGCCTTATAAAGATTTTGTATGTGGGCAACTTTGAAATAGCATTGTTTGTAGTGTCAACAAGTGGACAGTAAAAATGGTGGTGCCAGGCTATAATCATCTAATGTCCTTACCTCACCAGCACCCTGGAAGAGGAACTTGTTGTCCCTGAGTTTTGTTTTGGTGATGCGCAAACTGGCAAGGAGGCCGGCTACAGCAACAGATGCAGTACCTGGAGGAAAAAACAAACAGTTTGCAAAAGAAAATGAATTTCTTATTGTCTGTCTGATCTGACATACACAGCAAAGTAATGTACATGAATCAAACTGTTTTCCTATAATATGTTCACTTTTATATTGCAATAGATTTGAGAAGAACATAAGGATAATATTTGATCGGATCTCATACGTATAGCGAAAATAGTACAAATTTGATGGCACTGGAATGATATTTGAAATGATACACAGTGGGAAACATGGGGGAAAAAAACACTCACCCTGTATGTCATCATTGAAGACTGTGTATTTGTTGCGGTATTTCTCCAGAAGTCTGAAGGCATTGTTGTTAGCAAAGTCCTCAAACTGAATCAGGCAAGTCTGGCCATACCTAAAGCAACAGAGAAGAGCATAAAAATAAATAACACTGAGGTCCTACCATGGTTGACACGTGTACAAATTGACGTGCCTTACTATGAAAAGACTGCTTTCTACTCTGAAGTCATCGGATCCAGTAATATACACTGATAATGTGGTATACAAGACTACCCACTACTGTCTGTGGTGTCCAAACTAGTCGTGAATTTTGCTGATAGATACCCAGGCTGGTATTTACATGTAACAGTTCTAATGCAGAGACAATGGTTCAGAAAGAAAAGCAAACAATTAGTATCTCTATACAAGGTGTACTGTACATAACAGAATCCCAGCAACAGTTGTGAAAATTTATATGGGTGTGACAACCAAACAAGGAATGAATTGCATATTATATCATGTGAAGTGCAGATATTTTCCAGCATTAATGATACAACAAATTAACAAACCTCACTGTTTACGATTCATGCTTTATTTTGGTTTCTTTTTTATTTTTATTTTTATTTGATTTTATTTCTATTTCTGAATTTCTTTTTCATACATAAATAAAATACAAAGTCAATTGAACGAGCTAATTGAGCACAGTATAATCTAAATCTGACAGTCAAAACAAATGATTAATTCAAATATCCAACATTTTTTTTTTCTGACATAATGCAAAATGGAAATAAACAAACTATTTTGTGCATACATTTATGCAAACATAAGTTACAGTATATCTATTGTTCAAAGACAAATTACCTCATAAATTTTGTGAGGTAACAGCTAATACAAGTACCTACTTTCTCACTCATAAAATCTCGCATCACATAGTGTAAAAGTGGTTTCTTTCGTGTGCAGATACTTTTGCGGTTTCCATCGATGCCGACTTTTTTGCGTGTTTAAATTCGTGGTCGGCAACATCTGTGAATTCACAGTCAGCAAAAACTGTTATATTTTGCACATGAAAACCCAAACTATAATCCAATTTTTCTTTTATTTATCAAATAGAAATTAAAATTAAATGCAGGCTTACCTGAAATTCTATCCCTCGAGTACTTTTATAACATGCTTGCACCTGCATTGCGTGGTATCGCTGTGTGTGTGTTGACCATCAATACACTCAATGCGCAGAATCTTCGTGTGTGCGAGCGTGCAATAGCGTTGTAACAAGCGGCGAGTTCAAAACATTTCCTTGCGTGGTTAATTTCGCGCGACTTTTCAAAACATTTTCGTGTGATGTTCAATTCACGGTTCAACCTCAAAGCGCGAAAAGCGCAAAAATAAAACCACAGCGCAAAAATAAAACCACCGCGAAAGAAACCACTTTTACAGTACCCAAGATTTCATTTCCTTCATGACTTGCATATGGATTGATACAAGTTTGAAATAGCAGTGGTTAAAGTGTCCCCTCTACACAGAATACACAGCAGCAAACATTGCATTGAGACCACGGAAACATGAACATCTCCTTTATACAAACAATGCAAAGAAGATACTACTCACCTCTCGACAACAGCTTCCATGAACTCATCAATGAGTTTGTCATAATTCTCAGACCGATCCCTCTTCTCTTTCAGACCAATATACAATGGGTCATCTAGAAGACTCTGTGGTAAAACATTTTGAAGGAATACGGTAAAACGATGATATATTCGCGGCATGAAATTTTCGCGAATTGGAGCCGACGGCCTTTTTTGCGGCATGAAATTTTTCGTGAAAGGCCACCTGCATTCAATTCGTATAGTGTAGGTATGAACTTTCGCGTGCATTTTATTTAATTAATTTCACGAATCTTGGCTCTCGCAAAATTCGCGAAATCAAAATGCACGAGAACATTCCTCGTTTTAGAGTACTCAGTTTTGCTGTTGTTGATGGTGTTTTTTGGTTTTAGTTTTCGCTTTTTTTCAATGAACATGTATAGAGCCTAAAAGCAACAACACATTATTCAGCACTGTAACACTATGAACATACTTTTTGCCACACACCATAACTACTGTACAGTGTGACATACCAACTGCTAATTTTAGGAAGGCCGAAAATTAAAAGTAAAGCATTTGAAGGAATAATCAGTTTTTTGAATGGACAGGTGTAAAGAGCCTATGCATCAAGACATCATTCTGTACTATAACACAATGCTGCACACTGGCACGGGTCCGACAATCCCTGACCAGTAAAAATCACAGTCCGACCAGTAACCTTTTCAGGAATAGACCAGCAAAATATTGAAAAACTGGGTACCTTCAGGTCCAACAAACAGGTCGGACCAGAAAAAGAGTAGAAAAAAAATGGATTAGTGTGCAGCCCTGTATAACATAAAGGTTTACCACACATCATAACTACTGTCCAGTGTGGCATACCAACTGCTGATTTTGGGATGGCAGAAATACCTAAAAGATACAATGTAAGTATCAATGAGATTTCTATATACATCCCCACACACATTAACACACGTTGGCTACCTTTCAAATCTGAGGCCTCCAAAAACCCAATTATCAATTATGAACTTGTATCATTGAAGTGCATGTACCAAAAAAAAAACACCAAATAAATAAAACAAAATTACCTGGCGATCTGTTCCAACGTCAATCATCACTGGCAAACATTGTGATGGATGGACGCCAGCGATGGCGGTGTACAGTGCCAGCTTGCCCACCGGAATACCCATGCCGTAGCATCCCAGGTCACCGAGCCCTAGGATTCTCTCGCCGTCAGTCACGACAATGGCCTATAGAGGGACAGAAGACAGAGGGGGCATTGGTCCAAAAATAATTCCAAAAAGAAAGAAAAGTGCAACGAGAAGCAAAAAGTGACTTTACACTTGCTAGAGGTAATATTTGTCAACTAACATGTATGACAATGCCTGTACTGCATACAAAAGTTGCTGCACTCATATAAGGTTGAAATATATTCAGTGATCAATTAGTTTCCCTACCATCTCTATCTTTCTCTCCTTTTCCATAAATTCAAATAGAAAAAAGACAAAGGGGATAAAGCCAGACAGAGAAAGAGAGAAAAAAAAAAGTGCAGTAACTTTATACAAATATTAAGAAATTGACATGCCAACAATTTTACAGTCCAGTAAGAAAGTGTGTGTGATGCATATTTCTTTTTTCCCCCTTTTTTTTTTTGGCCTCACATGCTGTAATTGGCATGTGACAAATGGTTCAGCTAACCTACACCTCAGGCATATATAAATCGATCTTTATACCAGAACAGAAAAAGAAGACTACATTGATTAGAAAACTCTAATTAAACTTTTGTGCTACATACAGTACATGAATATCTGTAACACAACTCTCAAAAAGATCCAAGTACTGTAAAGGAAGAAATGTTCGTGGCATGAAATTTTCAGGAATACTGTAGGTGCAGACAGTCCTTTTCGCAGCTTGAAATTTTCGCAAATTGCCACAGGCATTCCATGCATACGGTGTAGAGAAAAACTTTAATGTGCATTTTAATTTCGCAAATCTTGGCTCTCACAAAACCTGCAAAATTAGAATGCACGCAAACATTTCTGGTTTTACAGTACCTATCCAACAAATTTCAGAATTTCACGAGCTTGCTCTGAATGACTCTTTCATCTGTTCATGTGCAAAGTTAAACTCTAAAATTGCATATTTCTCAATTATCATACTTTGCCAGGCTACACCTCTCCCCATAAAGATTTGTAATCGTGTAAATGTAGCAATATTTGAACATGTGAATTATGAGGACAAATTTTCCCTCAAAACGATTACCACTTATTATTCAATGATTTCCAATCTTGTATTTACACTCAAAATCCACTTTATGTTGATCGACTGAACTTCGAAGCAGTGAAGCAGTGAATTAGAAACCTACATTTTCTTACACAACACATTGTCAAAAACACACACACACACACACACACACACACACACATATTCATTGTCAGCTCCAGCCCATATCTCAGCACTAGGCTCTTCAGGTTTTATGTACAGTGTATACTGTCCCCCCCCCCCCCCCCCCCCAGCTGATGTTGATGAGGAACATAATTATTTTCTCACAGAAATGAAATAAAAAGATTGAATACAGAAAATTTACGTTGAATAACAGAGGTGCAATACAAAAAAGATAAAATTCTACACATGAAACTCCATACTTTTCAGAGCTGATTATTTTACTGTTCAGATCAAATTATGATTAAAGCAAGAATGGTTGTATTTACATACGCAACGCTATGTTTAATCCCCCTCTTCTCTCGACCATTCCTCCTTATACATTCTTTTTCACAAAGGTTTGTAAGCATGATAACAAGTCCAGGCATAAATTGACACACAGATATGGGGAATGATTAGAATTTCCTTCGTCACTGTTCAAGGTAATATACACTTACGGTGAAATGCTATCTATTGCAAGTCAAACAATGAGACAATGTACCTCATGGCCATTGTGCTATCTCCGCTGTTTAATAAGGAAGTCATATTTGCTAAAATTACCACCCTGCTGGTGAAGGAAATTCCGCGCCGAAACAATATCTTGCTGGAAATCACATCATGCCATGGAAAGAGAAAAAATAAAACAATAAAAGCAGGATGCTCTTTCTGACATAGTGGCCTAATCATCTGTTTTTCACTTTCAAGGCATTGAGTATTAATTGCAGTACACTTGATAATGACATAACAGCACAATAAATGATTTCTCCTATTTGCCAAAAGGGTATTCTGGCAAAAACATAGACTGTTAACCCATTGAGGTTGGGCTGATTTTGCTACAGCACGCATTTCCCACAGACACTTGCCCGAATATACTCGGCACTCGTCCTCAACAGGTTAACAAGCAAGTACCAATCCATGTTAACTCACCCGACAGTTGAAAGAATCAGTATTTTCAAGGAGCCTCCTGTTGGTTTCTGAATGGAGGTTTGGCAGCTCTGGTACTAAACTGCAAATCCATGGACAAATGTAAAACCCAATATCAGCACATTTCAAGTTTTAACCTTTCAATACTTTTTGAGTGGAGTGAGAAATCTTGATCATCATTACCTTGACATTCTGCTCGGGCCATGCAGCAATGATATCCCGGATGTGTCCCCTATCGTGCTTGGTGATGAAGAGACCACGCGGCCGACGGAAGATGTAGCCATAGCGTTGGCATGCCAACCCGACAGTGGGCGTGTACACCACAGGCATCATTTCTGTGATGTGGTTGCACATTACACGGTAGAATAGCTTCTCATTGCGATCCTACAAAATGCAGAGAAGTCAAACAGAGGGAATGTCAATGATTGTTGCCTGACATTGCACATTCAATATTCCTAGAATATTCAGTTAGCCATGATCCATGATTTCAATCATATTAACAACAGAATGCCTATTCATAAAATAGGACTGATAGTACAGCATGAAGTATTTGGATGAGCGTTCGTTTTATCACAATCAATGGAAATTACCTTTACTTGATAAGACTTTCGCCTGCTGGCTCTGCAGGCTTCTTCAGATCAAGCGTTGTGAGAAGGACTTCCCACGAGCCGATGTAGCTGGCGCACGCCGATCTGAGAGAATGGGATCGTATATTGAGGAAAGTGAATATTGTCCGGGGTCTCGGTTGAAGGTTCCCCCTTGTTGTTTCCGAATGTGAATTGCTTCCCTTATCCAGCGTGAGGTTTTTCCAGAGTCTCTGGCTAGGATGGAACACTTCTTCCAGTTGATGTGGTGGTTTTCACTGGCCACATGGTCGCTGATGGCCGACTTGTGCATGTGGGAGGTGGATTCCTTCTTTTTCCCTCTTGTGTAGTAGGACGCACTAACTGTGTCTACCTCTAGTTTGTGTTCCCCATAGTGGATTACATTGGATCCATCTGTTACAATACCTCAAGGTCATTAGCAGACATATTGTCACCGGTGGTAGGGAAGACAGATCACCATGTACTCAATTCCAAGGACTTGGCAGAAGAGTTTAAGGACATCACACTCGAGGAACATGAAGTTCTGGTCTCGTTCGACGTCGTGAGCCCTTTCACCAACACCCCAATCGACCAATCCATTCAGATCGTAAGGGACAGATTCCAGAAAGACTCTGAACTACACAAGAGGACCAATCTCACAGTGGACGACATCATAAAGCTTCTCGAATTTATCTTGTCGACCACCTACTTCAGCTTTGACGGCAAGATATACCGCCAAAAATATGCAACAGCTATGGGCAGCCCAGTGTCACCCATTGTCGCAAACAACTACATGGAATACTTGGAAGAAGAAGCCACTGCCTCCGCTCATGATGACATCAAACCCAGAGTTTGGAAGCGTTATGTGGATGACATCCTTGCCATCGTAAAAGCGGACACAGTCAACAGACTCAAGGCACACCTAGACCAAGTCGATGACACAGGCAGTATCAAATTCACCCATGAGCTTGAGGTTGATAATTCCATCCCTTTCCTGGACACCAAGATCACAAAAAGACCGGATGGCACAACCAAGATGGTCGTCTACAGGAAAAAGACACACACGGGACAATAACTGAATTTCCAATCCGACCATCCACTCCATCAAAAACTAGGGGTCATCCGTACACTCATGGACAGAGCATACAGCATCGTCATGGAGGAAGCAGACCTGAAGGCAGAGGAAGATTACATCCAGTCCTCTCTCAGGAAATGTGGATACCCTGGCTGGTCTTTCAAGAAAGCCAAAAAGAAAAGGGGGGATAATCAAACCAAGAAGAACTCACAGACCAAACCAACCAATCGGAGGGGGAAATTGGTAACCATCCCATATGTAAAGGGTACCTCGGAAGCATTGCAAAGGATATACCAGAAATACCACATCTCCACAGCATTCAGGCCACACAAGAAACTCAGGAACATCCTAGTCCACCCAAAAGACAAACGATCCATCGATGACCAAGCGGGGGTAGTTTACCAGATTCCATGTGGTAACTGTGAAAGAAGCTACATTGGAGAAACAGCTAGAAAATTTGGCACCAGAAAAAATGAACACAAACTAGAGGTAGACACAGTTAGTGCGTCCTACTGCACAAGAGGGAAAAAGAAGGAATCCACCTCCCACATGCACAAGTCGGCCATCAGCGACCATGTGGCCAGTGAAAACCACCACATCAACTGGAAGAAGTGTTCCATCCTAGCCAGAGACTCTGGAAAAACCTCACGCTGGATAAGGGAAGCAATTCACATTCGGAAACAACAAGGGAGAACCTTCAACCGAGACCTCGGACAATATTCACTTTCCTCAATATACGATCCCATTCTCTCAGATCGGCGTGCGCCAGCTACGTCGGCTCGTGGGAAGTCCTTCTCACAACGCTCGATCTGAAGAAGCCTGCAGAGCCAGCAGGCGAAAGTCTTATCAAGTAAAGGTAATTTCCATTGATTGTGATAAAACGAACGCTCATCTAGTTGATTTTCCAATCAGATGAACCTTTTCAGCGAGCATGAAGTATTGCAAATTATCACAGAATGAAAGCAAGAATAAATGATCGCATAATATTTTTCAAATGCTGCTCTGAGGTAAAATCTGTGAATTCACACATTGGGCTTGGATTGTTCCTAAAACATGTTAACGTGCTCAGCCCTTATACATGTACAAATACCAACGGTAATGTACAGAATGCCTTTCACACTAAACTGCACATGAAATTAAGCAAGTCATGCAGCATCAGTATGATAAAGTATCTGCTAGTTTGGTTGGAAACCTGAAGAATAGATTCATTCTTTGAATAAGACATTTCATTTTCAACAAACTTGCTTTGTCATTCTACTTAAAGATTATGATCATTCACAAGTCGGATACATTTATAATTTAAGCCTTTTTCTGAAGTGAGGTCAAGAACTGTCAAGTCCTACTTATGTACACAAAATGACAAGAAAAAAAAAAACAGGAGTGTAATGCTACATTGGCCTGTACACAACAGGAGAACAAATTACAGAAAACAAGAACTTTAGTCCCTTATCTCTCAGCCACAGTGTGATATCAATTCAATGTGAAGGGTACAAGAGTAGAAGTATACTTGTCACGTGCAGGGCTCTTGCAATTTTCAAGGTGTATGCAAACACAATGCAAAGAATGAGTTAGAGAGATAGGGACTCACAGACACAGACACACAGACAAACAGACACACACATACAATGTATTTTGTACGAGAATATTTGAGCCATGCCCTTTGTACCTTCTGTGTGATCTCGATTCATTCTTCTTTGATATATTGAAACAATGAAAGGCTCTCAAACAAACGCCAGTGCCATTAGCTCCTGAATAAACAGATTAATGCTTGGGTGGACTGCGGTGTCCATAAAATCACTACTAGCCATCAATAGTGGATGTCAGAAGAGGTTAACTATTCAAGTAAGCACTAAAAAAATGTATTGGCCAACAAATAAGCAGAAAACTATGACTTTTTAGAGAGATTTAAAAAAAAAGTATTTCAATCCCCTCTGTTTGAATGGCTTATCTTCAAATATTGTGCCCTGCAAGAAGTTCAAATATTGCACCCTGCAAGGTCTTCAAATATTGCACCCTGCAAAAGTTCAAATATTGCACCCAGCCAAGACCTAAGATGAGTAGAAAGGCCATGAGCTTTGAGTGGGTGAGGATAATAAAATTAAAACTCTATAAAGAACCTTCAAGAAATTATCTTCTTTCTTTTTAAATACTGCAATCAAAATGAGTTAGACCTGTGAAATAGATACATACACTACAGTTGTATGTCAGAAGTGCATACAACAATGTAACTTAAACTTCTGAAATGGTAGTGTGAATGGGCCTCTGGTCCACAATTTATTCCGTAAACTGCTCTATTCCTCTCCAACCTTCTTCCTTGCTTGATAAATTTTAACCTTATATGTTATCGCTTTCCCTGCCTGTTTGTCGTTTTGCTTCTGACAAAGATTCTGCTAGAATTTAAAACTCGGGTTCCTTTTGACTCCAAATTCTAACCTTGTCAACGAATAAAACTCATCCAAATAGAGAGCTGATCAGAAAAAAGAAAGTATATTTTTTCTTGCCTCAGAGGCCTTAAATGAGTTCAAGGCATGGAAAAAAAAAATGCATTGAGTGATCCAAGGCATTCCAACATTTTCTCGCCTAGATTTTTATTTCACGCAAATTGTGCTGGTACTATGGTAGGCTGTCACACATTTACCTGCAAATCCATTAGCTGCACATATTTATCAAGTGGGCTGTGGTCCTTGAGGTTGTGGAGAATACGCTCCTCCTGCACCTCAGCATTGCTGATGACTGGCGGCAGGAGACCGTGGATGCCAAGAGCTTGCCGCTCCTTCAGTGTGAACGCAGTTCCCTGCAGAACAAAGAGACAGATCATAAAGATTGAGAGTTTAAAGGGTAACACATGGATGGTCACCATAACAGGATGAAAGACATAAAAGATTAAAGTCAAAGCACGGAGCTCCTTGGTGAAAGAGAGAGAGATAAAGAGACAGAATACAGGATTAAAATTTGTATGTACTTCAGATCACGACTTTTTGCGGCATGAAATTTCTGCAAATTGAAGCCAATGTCCTTTTCTGCAGCATGGAATTTTGGCAAATCGCCACTGGCATTCAACGAACATCATGTAGACAGGAACTTTCACATTGTATGCATTTTAATTTCGCGAATCTTGGCTCTCGCAAAATTCATGAAATTAAAATCCATGCGAACATTTCTGGTTTTACAGTAGTTACAGTGTATGTATACTGCTCCTTTAACACACAGGACCACAAATACTTTTGTTTTGGGGACCATTGTGACATACATAGAACATGCTTCATGATGAAGTTTGGTTTCCAGTATATTCTGTAAACACTATTACAACTGTAAATCTCTAAAGACCTGATAAAGATATATGCCTGGTACAAGAACAGCCTAAAGATGCATAAACACCATTTATTTACATTTTGTACTTTCAGATTTCTCCCCCCCCCCCCACACCTTGTTTAAATGTAAGTTATACAAGAAGAGACTGAAGTAGTGCACCCTTTAAAAACTCATTAGTAAAGCTGTAGAAATTAACTTCACATTGTATGGAGATGTCCAGTTTTATGCTACTAAGTACAATGTAGGTCTTGTTTTTTGTCCTTGTCTTCTCGAGCATTACTCTTTCACTATTCATAACCAGTGAGTATTCAACTATTAAATTGAATTTGACAGTGTGGCACATTACATAATACATACACTGGTTTGAAACAGTTGTCTATTATTACTCTGAATATACCTTTCTTTCTAATTATGTCAAACTTTCCACAAAATCATTAAGTCAAATGAATTACATTACATCACATTATAATCTCACAACGCGAGCACAATCAATTATCTTCATTAAACAGCTAGAATGTCCTTATGCAATGGGCTGATTAAATCTTGAGGACATTTGAAATCATTCAGAGCACACTGTAATGAAAGTGTTGTTCTGTTCAAATCACTGGTTAAAAATGTAAAGCTTAATCATAATTTCCTATGGATATGGTCTCTGCTAGAGTGCACTAACAGTAAAATTTCAACCCTTCGTATACTAAATGTTTCCATGACCTTCTGTTTTATCAGAATGTACTTGTTAAAGGTAAACATATAGTTCCCAAATGACAGTACAGGAACCATAAATTTCCTGCTCTAAAATGGAGACCTATAATGTCTAATAGGTGTAACACTATGATAACCCAATTTCTGTCTGGTACTGACAAAATGCAAAATTCTCCCCCAAAAAGTACTCCAGAAGTACATGTATTACAATCTCAGAGCACATTCGATCATGGTTGTTTTTGTGATGTTTTAGAATTGATTACATAATAATGGGACATACTTTCAGTGTCAATCGCACGAGAGTGCATCACATGCAGGTTGTTAGCTGCAGCAATTCAATACTACTGCTATGGCACAATTCGATGACCACATAAGGTATATAATGTACAAAATGTACATAACAATGTAGGTTGTAATGTTCTACCTACCCACTATTAAAAAGGGAAGGGCCTTTTGAGGAATAAAAGTTGTATGGACACGATCGTATAAATCAATTTTACAATTTTGGTTTCAGAATACTTCCAAAACATAACCCGTTATCCTGGCAAATTGCATTTTTTATAAGCCAGACAAGTTTTCTTGATAGACCATTTTCCATACATAATTGTATTGCAAGCTAATTCCAAATGATGAAAAATTAAATTATAACTCGTCTGAGAACTACATTTTGCCTGTAAATTTCAAAATTCACACTTTAAAATACTGGGCCAGAATAGCAGCAGTTTCATAATACTTTACTACACAATGAAAACATAATTTTCTTTCATTAGTTAGTCTACATTAATAAAAGGATTTATGTAAACTATATACATCATACAGCTACTCAGGGGCGGATAAAGGAATTCTGTAAGGGGGGGCGCAAACAATATTTCTGGTGCTACATACAGGTTTTATCTCATTTTTTTCTTTTTACTTCTTTTGTTTTAACAACAAATAAAGAGGGGGTGCGCAGATCCGCCACTGGCTACTAGTGTGTATTTAAGTGTCCCTTCCTTGACTCTTTTGCATTGCCACTGTGACTTCCTATAACCTATGAAACAAAAGGCCCTGCCTGGCCCTGGAGGTTCCAATACACTTTTCCCACGATAAACATCCCTGGTAGTACCAGCACATATCAGGTGTTGTACAACTGTAGGTACCTGCAGCTTGAAAGTGGTTCGATCACAACTTCCTGCACAACTGCCCTGATGTTGACAGAAATTATTTTTATTTGGCTGCAATAGGCACACACACCTATCCCAAGCTTAGGTATGGATTATATGAATGGAACAAAATTCAAAAACATTCTCCATGTCATAAACAGGCAGTATTTGAATCCTGCAGCACTTTAGATCTGTTGGCACAAAACAAGTCATTACAGAACCATCCCCCAACCAGCCTCCCAGGTAGAACAATGGGAAAACTAGCCTCGCGAATGTGCAGAACACCATTTTTATCTAACAGCATACTTTGGGTTGTCTTAGCATCCACATCGCAGAACTAAAGCTCGCTAATATTCTTTGCTAGGTCTGCTTCAACACTTGAATATTTATTACTGTTTCCGCATGTCTAGCTGCATATATGACAGTTTGGAAAAGAAGTGCAATTTTTACAAAATTTCTTTGCCTGTCTTACATTCTTTGCACACTAAACAAGTGCTGCTGAAAACGTTGAAGGAGACTGTGAATTGCTGCTGGCTAGGTAGTCTACATCATATTTCCTGAATGAAGCATAACCTGTTGAAGTCTACGAAGACTGTTCTCGAGTATGCTTGGATAGGTGCCTATGGGAAATGTGTTAAAAAGCAAAATTGGTGCACCTTAAATGGGTTAAATCAGAAGTGCTGTCTTTCGCCACATCAATCTACATTATATTAACACCTGTGACAGACAGCACGACTTCTATGGCACCACGGAGCATGGGTACAAAGAAGTGATTCTTGTTTCTTCTCCTTTTCCAACACCTCCCAGGCGCAGGGAGGTGGACTCCACCTCCCTGCTTCGTAGTCAGGGTGTTGTAACCAGTGAGTCTTAGGCTGCGTTCACATAGAAGTATACTATTCGGGTATTCGGGCTCGTTTTTCGAGGGCACGCGAATAGCTTGAATCGAACGATAGGATTTCCTCACACCGGTTCACATAGGAGGGCACTATTCGAAAGTACCGAATAGCTGTGAAAAGTATAGCAAAGTGGGAATCAAGCTTGTTCGATTTTCTTGCAGCGTATACCGTCTCTCGTTTATGAAATAATGACACGTTTGGTCTGGATTTGCCCGTTAGCAAAAATAAGCATGTAGACTGACATTCTGATGCAGTTTAGAAATTGTTAATAAGATTTGCTGGGATGTAGGAGGAAGAAATCCTCACTGCATGGGATGGTGAGTTGACGGTGCGGGTGACGGTGTACTCGGTGCTCGAATATCGAATAGCGAATAGCGAATACCGAATACCGAATACCGAATACTTCTATGTGAACGCAGCTGAGCGACATGAAAGTGTTGGGGTATGCACAGACTGCACATGAGAAGACACAAAAAAAAAAAAATCATGGCCCTGTTATCAGGTTTAAGAAAAACACTCTAGATTCCAATGTCCAGTTTTGAGTAGAAACTCATATAAACATTAGACACTGTTCACTGAACTACTCCTACTATAGACTACTACCTCTACCACTCCTGGCAGTCCCAGTCCTGAGGTGAAGGACATGCACTCTTTTCAGTAGAAACCAAAAATTTACCAGAGAAGCACTCTGAGAGCGCAGACCTCTGCCAAGCAGCTCATTTCCACCACTGATCTTGTTCTTCCATAGATCAGATCAGTGGTTTCCACCAGTACGAATGCATGCTAAAACACACCAAATTTCCCAATAGAGAAGTCTTGTTTTATGACGTCAACTTCCAGCTGCGCAGCGCTCCTCGCCCTAGCACAAACTAGAACATGCACTTTACTTAGTTCTTCGTGTATCATGCAAACCTCAAAAATGTGAAGCTTGAACTCCCACATTCACCTGCCACAATATCGAAAATCCTTCATAAAATCGACAAAAATTACCGCATCACTACAAAAAATTAATCATCTGTTCCTTGTGTCATTCTCAATCTTTCCTGTACAGTTTCATTCACATCCAATCACAACTTTTCTATGTGCAGCTAAGATTATAAGAAAACGAGACAATAGTGTTCGACGTTAGCTGAATACTTAATATCTAATTTGCTGAAACTACAATAGGAAAGTACAATGATTGATTCATCATCGAAATCGGAAAAACGAGGGAACCTTCTTGCTCTGCCTCTGACAAGAGAAGGGCCAAGCAAGGCCAAGGTCAAGGACAAGGTAAAGGCAAGGGGACGCGGACGCAGGCCGCGGCGAGTGGGCGTCGCACTTCTAATTCTTCCCGTACGGACTGTCTACGGAGAAGACCTCGCTGCACAAACATCTGACATCGAAGCTCCAAAATCATTAACAATTTTACTCTAGGCCTACCTTGTTTAGTTTGTTGTCACGCAGAACATCCGCCCCATAATGTCTGGTGTGTAACATGTGATCTCTCTGCCAATTTTTTGAACGCGACGCCATGTCAATTGAAATGATTTCCTAGCTTTGTTGTAAGGAATCCCGTTTCAACAGATCGAAGCAGACTCTTTTTGATCGAAGCTTCGATGGTGGTAATGCGTGTGTAATGAGATCGATACGACAAACATATACGATGGGTACGCAAAACAGCAGCGGGGCCAGCCACTGCACTGATCTCAGCATCTATAACTACCAAGCGTCTTTGGTAACTACTGTATCAACAGCAAGCGCACACGCAGTTCGCTACGAGCAGGGAGGCGGAAAGAGACCTCCCTGCTACGGAGGCTTACTCTCTCGATTTTACGTAATACGCAAAATAACACTGGGCAGATGCAGGTGCCATTTTAGAAAGCAGAATGATTACGTAATAGAGGGCGTTGTTGTTATTATGTTCTTTATGGAGCTCTCTGCCGGGTGGGCAATTTGCTCCGAAATAAGTATTCATTTAAATAATCACTTAGATCTAACAACAAAAACCCACACTACTAGTAATCATTTACAAAAAATCTTACTATACTTATGATTAATATTTACAAATCAGATAGTCACTAGAATAAAAGTGGATACGTTTCAGAGAAAATAGATGTCGCCTGCCTACTCCTGCACCGAATAAGCAAAGTGCAGAATTACGCCATTTAATTGCCGTCGGGGCCGCGCGGGTTGAGGACCCGCCGCGCCCGACGCCGGTGAAGTCTCGGCCTTTCCCGGGGTCCCGGGGGGTAGGCGCTTATAAGCAGTGGCGTAGGCCCTATATCTAGGGGGAGGGGGGCGGGGGAGCAAGGGGGACACGTGTCCCGGGGAGGCGCGACCCGGGCGCCACTCCTTGGGGGCGCCAAAAACGAAAAACAAAAAAAAACGGGGAAAAAAAAACGAAAAAAAAAACGAAAAAAAGAAAGAAAGAAAGAAGAAGGAAAAAAAAAAACTCGCCCGGACCCGGGGGGGGGGGGGGGGGGGGGAATGGGGAGGGAGAAGGGGCAGAAAACCGAATCAAACAAGATGAAACAAAACATGATGATGACGCGGACAAAATGACAATGTATAGAAAATTTTCGGCTCGCTCGCTGCGAACACGGAGGTGCCGGGGGGCGCAAAAAAAAAATCAAACAAGATAAGACCAAAACGTTATGATGACGAGGAAATATACAAATTTCGGCTCACTCGCTCATACTAATTTAGAGTATTTTTTTCAAGTCCTCAGTTTGTTGATATAAATCGTTATCTATAAGGCCGTCACTATTATATTATCTTGATTAAAATTGTAAGATTTAATAACCAAAAAATGACAGGAATTCCATGTTTAGTAACTGAAATACTAAAATCTTCGGCTCGCTCGCCGTGCTAACTCGCAAAAATTTATCCAAAAAAGAAAGATAAGAACAAAACGTGATGATGACGCGGAAATATACAAATTTCCATTCACTCGCGCGTACTAATTTAGAGTATTTTTCCAAGTCCTCAGTTTGTTGGTATAAATCGTTATCTATAAGGCCGTCACGATATTTCAGCATGATTAGAATTGTAAGATTTAGTAACCAAAAAATGACAAGAATTCCATGGAAGCTGAATACAAAAATTCACTCGCGCGTACTAATTTAGAGCATTAATTTTTTTCCAAGTCCTCAGTTTGTTGGTATAAATCGTTATCTATAAGGCCGTCACGATATTTCATCATGATTAGAATTGTAAGATTTAGTAACCAAAAATGACAAGAATTCCATGGAAGCTGAATACAAAAATTCACTTGCGCGTATACTAATTTAGAGTATTTTTCCAAGTCCTCAGTTTGTTGGTATAAATCGTTATCTACAAAGGCCGTCACTATATTATTTCATCATGATTATAGAATTGTAAGATTTAGTAACCAAAAAAATGACAAGAATTCCATGAAAGCTGAATACAAAATTTTCGGCTCGCTCGCTGCGATCGCCAAAATTTATTTTTAAAAAAAGAACAAAACGTGATGATGACGCGGACAAAATGACAATGTCTATTGTGTTCACACATGTCATTTTCTATTTAGCAGGCAAAATGTTACACGGAGCAGCAGCTGCAATTTCTTCCGTTCTGCAGCGATCGCCGATTGGATCAAAAGAGGGCGCCAACGGTTTCGAACAAAGGGGGGGGGGGGCAAAAAACCAAATCAAACAAGATAAAAACAAAACGTAATGATGACGCGGAAATATACACATTTCGGCTCACTCGCGCGTACTAATTTAGAGTATTTTTTCAAGTCCTCTTGTTGGTATAAATCGTTATCTATATATATAGGGCCGTCACTATATCTTGATTAGAATATTGTAAGATTCAATAACAAAAAAAATGACAAGAATTCCATGTTTTGTCAGCTGAAATACAAACATTTTCGGCTCGCTCGCTACGCTCGCTCGCCAAAATTTATCAAAATTTATTACATTTAATCATCCTCAAAAGACCCATTTTAAGTGCTTGAAAAAGCATATAATGAACCTTTTTCTTTTCTTTTCTTTTTTTGTAAAGTCCCTACCGGTATGGGGTTGGGATTGAATACTTTTTCTGAAATTCAAGGGGCGCAATTTTTGCTCTTGCCCCGAGCGCTGTTTTCCCTAGATACGCCACTGCTTACAAGTTGTCATATCGGCCTAGGGTGTTAGGTTGATATTAGCCTAGTTGGCAGTATAGCCTTTTGTCAAGGCCCTCTCGCTGTATGGTGAAGAGAGCCCAACTGAGTGGGGTTGCTCGGCTAGGCTCGCTTCGCTCGCCCATTACAGCGGAAGGGCCTTGACAAAAGGCTATGTTGGCAGGGACATCGTTTAGTTTGTTTAAATTTGTTTAAATTGTTTAGTTTGTTTAGATTGAATATGCATGAAAATGGAATTTGTCCGAACTGTCCACAAATGTTTGAAACAATCACCCATTTTTTATGTGAATGTCCAAAGTATAGAAAGAAGTATGTTATTAGCAGAAATAGATACCACTGATGTGCGCCATATTTTGCAGTTTGTAGGAAGTACTAACTTAAAGCATATGCGTGCTTTCGTTCAGTATGTCCAGAGGACAAGAAGATTCACTCTAACACAAAATTTTGTTAGATATTAAGTATTAGTATATGTTTGATTTAATCATTCTGCACATTGCACAGCCCAGATGTTTGCTTTATATCTTAGCGTTGTTTTGTTTTTTAATTAATGTAAATCTGTGATAAAATTCGCGTTGAAAACTCCCGATTAATCACGAGCATCGGTCGAGCCCCTCTCGTGTATTGGAGTGGCCTAGGCAGGCGGACAGCCAATCACGGCCCCTCCTTGCTGAGAAGTCTGCTCAAGGTACCGAGCCGGGCTGGCCAGAAAATACGATCGTCGATTGGGCAGCTCGAACCGAGGCCAGTGAGGGAGATTTCATTTTGATATAATGTATTATTTTGAATTATTTATTTAAAAAATGAAAATAATTTAGGGTATAATTTGACAAATTTAAAGTGATTTTATGAATATTGATTTGGTGTAAATATTCCTTGAGGAATGATAAACGCCAAATAAACTCAAATAACAACAACAACAACATCGTGGAAGACAAGGGGTGATAGAAGAGTAGCGGAAAGGGTGACATACAGAAAAGAGAAAATAGACAGCTAGGGAGGTGGAGGGCGTATTTTACTTGACCCTATATAATTAATGAAGTGACCACCTTCCTCCCTTTCATGAGAGAACTTTAAATTTGCGACGCGGACCGTTCGAGACGACGATTGCGTTGGACGTTCTCCTCTCCGGCGTCATACAAAACTTACACAAAATAAAATGGAGCTCCTATTATTATAATCGGTGCATCGTGAGTACTGTAGCTCGCAGCGATAACCCATCAGAACGCGATGAGAAAACTCACGACGACGACGCTTCGACGATCGCTTTTTAATAAGCGATTTTGCACATGCTCAAAAAATTTCTTCTTCTTTTTTTTTCCTCTGAACGTCCCCGTTGCGAAATTTATAAAGACCTTTTTACATGCGCCGAGTTGCTTAATTTGAAACACGACCACTTATTTGCAATTAAGTTTCAAATCACCGTCCGTTCACACGGACAGAAGCTTCCCACATAAGCAACAAAAAAAAAAAATGACAATAATTCCATGTTTTGTAAGCTGAAATACACACATTTTCGGCTCGCTCGCGCTGTGCTAACTCGCAAATATGACACGGAAATATACAAATTTCCATTCACTCGCGTGTACTAACTTAGAGTATTTTTCCAAGTCCTCAGTTTGTTGGTATAAATCGTTATCTATAAGGCCGTCACTGTATTTCATCATGATTAGAATTGTAAGATTTAGTAACCAAAAAATGACAAGAATTCCATGGAAGCTGAATACAAAAATGTTCGGTTCGCTCGCTGCGCTCGCCAAAATTTATCCCCCAAAAAAGAACAAAACGTGATGATGAGGGAGCCTATGCATTAAATTCAATGATGTGATGCACATCTTTGGTGGAATATTCAAGAATTTTTAATGAATAATTTGTAATCTTTTGAACATATTTGCACACACAAACTTTATTAATAATGATAAAAAAGAATACTATCAGTTTGAAATTTCAGGGAATTATTAAACAAAATACAGGGGACACGTCCCCCCCCCCCCCCCCCCCCCCTCCCGGCCTGGTGTGATATACGCCCAACAGAGCAGGAGCAAAAGAGAGGAAGAGAGAGGGAGGGAGGGAGCGGGAGAAGAAGGAGACGTAGAGAAAGGATGCTTGAAGCACGCAAATGCATGGACTTTGAGGGAGTACAATTGAAAAATAGAGGGAATTCATGTTGCATTTTAAATGGAATTTCTGCAATTATATTTCATTCTTAGGCAAAATTATTGCTTTAGAATGATTCTGTGAGGTCCTAAATACATCGGTAGGGCTGTTTGCACCCGTAAGACGGAGGATATGAGAGGCAGAATTAAGTCCAATATAGGGTCACGTATGTAGTTAGTATACGCTCTCCATAATCTTGCTGTTTGCTTCCTGAAATGGCCGCTTCTGGGCTCCATGGCGTACTACGCCCACTTACGTGTAAAATCGAGAGTAAGCGCGAGCGGGGCGCGTTGTACGGCTACAGTACCTACCTAGATTTACTAGTACAGTTGTACCGCCTTGGATTTAACTAGCGTGCGTACGCGTGCGAATGCACATTGTACACTGAGCCAAACCAACGGGATGATCGTGCGATGTTCACCCTGCGCGCGACTCTCTTCACCTGTGTCGTTAGACGAGGGGAGCTGAGGAGGAGGGGCAGGGGGAGAGGTCGCTAATTTGCATATGAATACATTATTCATACCACGTTACGTGCATGCATGGAGTAGTCCAAAGTTGCAATCACACAATTTTGGCTGCATGTCGGCTGCTACCATGCACCATGTAAGACCCCGGGATACTAGTAATACTGAAAGTGAATTGGCCTTGCTGCTTCTTTGCAGATTCTGCTTGCTCAAATAAGTGAACGACCCTGAGGCCCTAATCCACACTTTCTATGAACACTTACAGAATGTGCAGACATTTTGAGGTCACATAAACCTCCTTATACTGTAATGACAAAGGGTTGAAATGCTAGGGGCAATTTCAGGAGATCTACGAATGCAAAAGATCTGTTGACTGGGGCCATGCAGAGATGAGCCCTGTTTTGGTTAGTTTACTGTTTATTCTTTCTTTCTTTCTTCCTTCCTTCTTTTTTTTATATTTGCCTGAAGTAGGACACATGCACATGAATACAACTCCCTCACTGGCAGCTAGATTAATTATCTTTTTAATTAAAATTAGATTGAATTCATTTTTACGAAGCTTTGGTACAATCAAAACTATAATTATGAAAGTGTATGATAGAGAACCCATTTAAATGAGCTGAGTATTTCAGATTAGGTCACATAACAATAATAAACATATGCCTCCTACTTTTATTTGTATGGCTGATTGCATTGATCATCAAAATTCAGTTGATTGCAACAAACAGGAACAAAGAATTCAGATGCACAGTAGTGAATCCACATGACATTTACCTAAATTATGCACTTCACAGGAAGCATAATCTCACCACTGACACGAAGGCACAATAAGCCTGAGTGAAGAATAACAACTATGCAGAAAAGAAAATGTCACCCTTCTGGCCTTCTCCCATATCACCACTTGCATCTAGACACATGTGATCATACTGACAATATAACAGTACATGACTGGTGTGTGAAACAGGAATAATACCAACTGCACTGCACCACTATTCATTCATATGCCGTGCACATGTCAAGCTATGATATAGCAGTTCCTGTGGCTAGCATCGCTGCAGTCACCAGCTGGGGTACAAAGTTCATCGATCAGGGCATGGGATCCTCATAAACTTTCCCTATTGTCATAGCAGATGCACAATGGCATATTTGAGTTGCAATGTCAGTGGCAATATGTATGAATATCATCCCTTTGGTAGCAAGCACATTTTTAGTTTTCACTTCAAATGGGAAATCTGCATACATATTGTCCTCACATGCACGATTTAGATGGAATTTATGTTGATATTTCCGGTAAACCTGAATGCTTCCTTATGCCTTTCAAATAACGCATACTGTATCTGGAATAACAAAGATATGCCATTCACTTTCCTTATTCTACAAACAAAATGAAAAAGCTGTCTCATTAAAGGGTGTGTACAGTTCTGGTCGAGGTGAAGATTTAGCTTTTAACGTTTTGCGAGATATTCAGAAACCACTCTGAGATGTCAAAGAGCATGCAGTTCTAAGGGGTATCAAAAGTTTATTCGATGAAAATCGGTTTTGAAATGGCGGAGATATCCAAAAACAAGGTGAAACAAAGAGATCCTAATAAAGTTGTGGCATGTCGCCTTTTATTATTAGCACTTTTTTGGATATCTCAGCCATTTGAAAACCAATTTTCATCAAATAAGCGTTGAATCCTTCTTAAAATTACATGCTTTTTCATATTTCATAAGAGGCTTTTCATTATCTCACTTAGGAATGTTCAAAACCTGAATCCCTACCTCAACCAGTACTGTACAGTCCCTTTAAATTCATTCTACCTCAGTTTCGAAACCTCAATTCCCAGATTCATGTAATTGTATGTACAAGGCACTCACCAGCACAAGATACACTTTTTCTGAGAAGAACATTAAAATAAAAATTTCCTTTTAAACTTTCCATATATTGAAAGAAACTTGGGTAAAGCTTCTCCATGCTGTACATAATCCTCCCTTCTTGGCGAGATCACTGCTTAAGTACATTATACATAACATATGATCAAGGAGCTTCGTTTTGAAGCTCCTTGATATGATGTTCTTCGAGACAGCTCTCGGGTCGATCAAGGCAACTGGTGACAGGGTTGAGAGGGTTCTAGGACAATTCCCCTGGATAATTACCCCAAACGCTTCCCCTGACCCCCAACTCTAACCCTATCTTAATCCTGAACCAAATCGTTAGCCTAATCTTATCACTGGTATTTTGGTGTGTGTGTGTGTGTGTGTGGGGGGGGGGGGGGGGGGGGGTAATTGTCCTGTTACAGGTTGTGAACTGTCTGCTGCCCTCAAGATTCCACATTGCTCAGTGAATACTCTACAATACAGTGAATCAAGGTCTCACATAGGATGTACACAAAAGATCTAGAGTCTGACATGTTTCATTAAAGTAGATCAACTTATTTCACTCAAGTCCTAATATTTGCAAGGTTTTTCATGCAATATTACTTTTTAAACTATAACAGAAAGCATGTACAGCATCCAAATGATGGATATTTTGTAGAGGGCTGAAACTCATTTGAGGCCCATTTCTTATGGACTTGTTCGTCAAATATGAGATAGTCAGCTATCCATTGGCAGTTAATGTAATGCGCTAAATTGTGACCAATGGCAATCCTCTGGGATACTCGTATCCGGATAGGACAATGTAAGCCTTTCCCCCTCCACATATTTCACCTATATATAGATTCAACTTTTTGACTTTTCGCAGAACATATCTTCAGTCATTGCCTGCAAACTTTGCAAGTATTTCTGATCCGTTACATCATTGATTCTGAGCTTATTACAGTGAGTGAAAAAACCAGTCAAGTGGGTAAACTGGCATCGCTACCATTATCCTGATAAATATGAAGTACAGATAATGCGCATACCACACCATGTAAATATTGATGAGATAAGCAGCTGTGGAGGAATGGAGATTGCTGGTGATACTTACCACTGTAACCTGCCATGTTTGAGCCATTGAAAACAAATACGACATCTGTTGCTTCAAAATTTGACTTTAAAACAGAATTTAGCATGTTTTGGGTCTATTCATTGTACAATTATGATTTTCCCCTCAATAGGAGAAAATGTGTACAACACTAAATATCATTAAGAACTTTTATTTTTTTGGTAAGTCATTGCTACTAATACTGTAAAACATGATATATTTGCGGCATGCAGTTTTTGTGAAATGGAGCCGACAGCCTTTTTCACGGTATGAAATTTTCATGAATTGCCTCTGACATTCAACGGATATAGTATAATGGTAGGCAAAAACTTTCGTGTGCATTTTAATTTCGTGAATCTTGGTGCTCGCGAAATTCACAAAATTAAAATGCACACAAACATTCCTCACTTTACAGTACCATACCAATGGAAGGATCCAGTTAACAGCATCATGATCTCAGTAAGGCTACATACATGCATCCCTCCATTTTTTTTTTATTTGATTTAGATTATTTTGTTATTATACACATTGTAGGATAATGCCAGTGTTTCTTTGCTTTGTATTGTTTACTTTTATTCTTCCTTCTTTTGCACAGGACAAATAAGATCCTTAGACTATTGTGCTAGTTTATTTGTTTTGGTCAACACTACTGTAGTTGATTGACTCTCTGTCTCACATCTACCATCAGTAATGCAAATGTGGTAAAAGCAATGGGGAGGGGGGGGGGGGGGGTCCAAGTTCATACTTAGGATATGACAAAGCTCATTCTAAATCTAAAGTTTATTTTTTCTAGATTCAGGTCCCGACATGGGACACTAGGATGCGTTGATAACAAATTGTGCATTAATTGGTTGTTTTACTTTTCAAGCATGAAATTGTTTGCTAATTTCAGTTTGGCAGTCATTTGCTTTTCTATGATTATCTGTTAAGAATTGGATGTCTCTCTGTTTTGTTTTGGTTTGTTTGTTTGTTTGGGTGTTGTTGTTTTTTGGTAATATGTTGTAGTCCATTCACAGATAGATCTTTTTTTTTTCTGCTGAAGTCAAATACATGGTAAGATTAGAGTATGAATAAATTATCAATGATACCATGAAGTCTGGCTACAGACCTTATTTGTTGGGGTGGCCCGACCAGACACCATGCAAAGGAAAGTGCGACTTCTGTACTGCAAAAGGGCTGTGTATATCATTAGTTATCATCAGGGTTACATTTCACAAAGACTACGTCTAGCTTTAAGAAATCCCTTCCCAAGGATGACCATAAAAGTTCTTCTTTTTTTTTTAACGGCCATAAATGAAATTTCTGAGGACAGACAAATTAGTCATCATCAGGGTTATGTTTCACAAAGACTACGTCTAGCTTTAAGGAATCCCTTCCCAAGGATGACCTTAGTTCTTTTTTTTTTACGGCCATAAGTAAAATTTCTGAGGACAGACAAATTATTCTGTCTTGAATGCAAATCTCGATCGCTGTGCATTTTTAAGGAAGATCGTAACCCGAGGGCTAGTAGTAGTAGGCCTACATGTGTTGGAGTCGCTGATGCAGTTAGGAAGATCTAGAAAACTATTCTATACCTTTTCTTATTCAATCAAATATGGTGTAGATATGCAAAAATATTTGATTTATTCTGAAACTGCTTAAAGATGTCTTTTGAGCTTGGTTGAACACTACTGAAGAGCCCTTAAACATGCTGTAGAATTTCTAGACTACTTTCTTGATTCTAGTGCGTAGTGGACTAGTACACAATGTAAATATCCCGTACGAGTAGGAACTACAAATTGTATATAGGCCTACCACTGTCATGAGCATGCATGGAGTTGAGTACAGTTTTACACTACAGTTCTACTGTACTGAACGATAGTCTAGATTTTTAATTTTGGAAATTTCAGAAGTTATGGAATATCAATTTTAAAGGGATGGTATAAATTTTTACAGTATTGATGGATGTGAGAATTCAGCTTTTGACCTTTTGTGAGATATCTAAACCACTTTATGAAATGTTAGAGAGCACAGAATTCTAAAAAGCAACACTTTACATCTCTACATCCAAGTAGAATTCCAAGTAAATATTTCATACCAGGTTCGTCATTATCTCAAAAATCATCAAATCTAAAAACCAATCGTTAGAAACCAAAACTACTGTTGAAGCCAGATCGTCTCAAGGGCAAGGCGTCAAGCAAAACTGCGTCTGTACTACCGACTACTGTATACCGGCCCGTACTAACTACAATGTACTACACTAGGTTTCTCGTTTTTTGTTTGTTTTTTTTTTGTTTCGCGGTGAAGTAACATCTTCAGCTGGGTTTACATTATTTTTTATTTATTTTTTTTTTTTTAGATCTCTACGCAAATAGAATTGAAACTTCCCCCAAAATACCGGCCGGTGAGACTGGATATTCTGTGTAAGCAGCTCTAACATGTCGAGTCGATTCGGGAATGTCAACATCACTGCACAGCATACTCGTACATGCTATCAAGGGTCATCCACGAGACATACAAACGCAAATATGTACTCAGTACCGGTACCTTGTTCAGTGACGGAAGTCGCAAAACTTTCTCGCCTCGAATCTTGGCGAAGTCGCGAGAGTATGAACGGCAAAAGCCCACTAGAATGCGACCTCTGATCATGATGGGATGTCCAGCTCGAAGTGATGTTTGGCTATGGTCCGCTAAATAATGTATTCTGCTGAGATTTTAGGATCAGCACCACCGGTAATAGAAATGTGAGAGTAGCTGGAGCGCAGACCTCAGAGACCCAGGGCCCGGGCGTTCACGTCGGTAGGGGTACTAGCGAGCGGCCGCGGCTGACTCACATCCCATCGATCCCATGGCCCCATCCACTGGCGTACATCTCATAGAATCGATGCTATTTTCACCGGCGACACACACTATGGCTGTGCAAGTTCAACATACGCCATTCTAGAGGATTACTGTTGCTAGTCTTTTGGTCACACGCTGACATGCCTGCTAAAGCCTTCGTGCTGTATCGGCTAAATGGCTTCACCCCCTTACGGGGATTGTAAACATTGAGTAATTCTTTACTAATCATAAGCTCTCATAACTTTCCAAAATCTACGGTATTCTGATTGGACTGAGACACTACAGTTAAATGAGTGTACTCTCATTGACTGACATAACATGCTGAATAAAGACTAAACCCCAAAGTGATGATCAATGATATTTTAATATGCTAGTATGAGGATTTTCTAGGTTCGTATAGCGAATCGAAGTACCGGCGGAAAGAACAAGGGTCTAAATTTAGTGTCTGCTGATCTGAATAGGCCCCTCTTTATAAGTTAAAAGTCTTTGTTAGCCATATATACAGCGATCTCAAGTGGGTGAAAAATACATTTGAAGGCATGCATCAACATGACTCCCACCTTTAAGCAGCAATAATGGAATAGTCTTACTTCTTCAGCAAATAAGGGCTCGTGATTGGTCAAATGTTTTCCCTGGAAAGTAAACATGGTAGGATCGACAGCGGCCTCACCTGTTAACGATGTGAACGAGGGGCGAGGTTAGGCAGATTACTCGTACAAGTAGTTGATACCCGTATATGTATTATTATGCGGAGATAGCATTTCGGAAAGAAATCCTTTTTTAGTTCTGTGAAGCTTCGGGTCATCAACTGATGATTGAGAAATCTAATCGAAGATTTTCTTCTTCTTTCTTTCTCTCTCTCTCTCTCTCTCTCTCTCTCTCAAACACACAGCATGTGGATTAAAAAATGCAAAAAAAAAAGCAAAAACATAAGTAGGCTACAGGTATATCAGGAAAGTTTGAGGAAAATCATTCTATCTGATTCAAAGTAACGAATTTTAGAGTTTAGCTAATCCATGTGCCGTAATCGCTGCCAGCCCCCATCTGCCTTATAGATGGTCAACTATGCACATGTAAATTACAAGATTGTTCCAGATTCTTAGAGATAACCCCGAATCCCATCGGTTTTCTTGAGGGACTTGAAACCAAGGTGAGTGGGGGGCTTTTTGGCCCCCCTTCAGATCTCGGTCGTGGATCTCGCGATCCTCGCGAAAATTTGCATTACGGTAGAGGAAAATGTAATCTACAAGACTGTATAGATTTTTCAAGTTTTAACTTATGTTTTTTATCAGTTGATTTATACTAATTTATGCAAAAACAATTTTTTGCCTATAAATCAAAAAATAAAGCTAATAGCTATAATTTTGGTGAACATATTCTTATCAATATCCTCAACAATCACATTGAAGCAAAAATTCGGCTTCATAATAATTTCTTATGTATTTTATTGTTTATTGAATTTCTTATGTATTTCTGACTTTTACTTGTTTTTGTTGTTTTTGTCAAAACTTGTCAAACTTTTTAAAGCATAATCAGGCTAAAATAAATCATTATCAGCCATTGAAAGTAAAAATATCTGTTTTTATTTGAATTAATTGCAAAAACACGATTATCATTGCATTTGCACACAAAATCATGCTTTTTAACGATTTTTGGGTCGACGATTTTTTTTTAAAGGGGCGTGGCTTCAAAACGGTATGCCCGGGAGCAACCAATTTGGTCTAAAGTTGCACAATACTTGAAAGAAAAAAGCCATAAAATGTCGCGGCAAGAGCATGCGGAATAATTTCATTTCATTTCATTTCATTTCATTTCATTTTCATTTCATTTATTTTCACTTAATAAAACATGCATACATAAAAATGTAACAATAGTATGACAAGTATAACATAAAAAGTGACAAAACAAACAAGCAAGGAAACAAACAACCAGAATTATCAAGTGAAGGGGTTAATGAGAAGACACTGGGCCTTATTTAAAACTAACCTCGGAAGAGTAAATATATTGTCTCTTCTTTCAACAAACTACAGCCAGTTATAACCAGAAATTATAATCACGCGAAACGTCTGGGGCCAAAATGCACCCCCCCCCCCCGTGTGAATATAGGGCTAAGGAAGGGAAAAGGCTTGGATTTTAATTCCCTATCACGGGCTTTTGGAAGGGAAGTCTCAGCAAAATACCCCTTTGGAAGTTTTTGGAATGGAAGCTAAAGCAGCAAGGTGTATACATGTACAGTGCATGTGGTCGAAATGTCCTGCGAAGAGAAGGTCGGTCAGGGATAGTTTGATTTGATTTTGATTTGAATTTATTTTCAGTTAAAGGATGACACTGTCATCCCTGAAGAAGAGGAAGGTTCCTCGAAAATTCGGATTATTCATTAAATCAAGATTGGCTATTAATGCATTCCCTGCATTCCTCTGTTGTGACTTTATTATTGCTATATTGTATATATATATATATATATATATATATATATATAAACAAATTATATGAGATTAAAAATTTAACGTCATGTGGTAAATCATTAAAATAAGAAGCTCCACGATATAAAAACATTCTTTTACAATAATCAGTGTGAGGCTTTGGTAAGGAGAGATTTCCATAGGAGCGTAAATTGAATGGATGTGAAACAAACTGAAATGAATTTTGCATATAATGGTGCACTGAGATCATTTAAACTTTTGTACACCAAAGATAATGTTTAATACAGCGAGATTTTAGGGATTCCCAATACAAAATTGGATGTAATACATGATTGGATATGTGTTTATAGGGACTTCTTCCAAGTATTATTCTACCAGCCCTGTTTTGTAATTTCTGCAGTCGATCGGTATATTTCAGGTGGGAGGAGTCATACACTACATCTGCGTAATCAAACAAAGGAAGAATTATTGTGCGGTAAATCAATTTCAAATTACATTCATTAATATAAACTCGAAGGCGACCTAAAAAATTAACCAATTTACCAATTTTTTTACAAAGATATTCAATATGATCATTCCATTTTAATTCTTGGTCTATTATCACCCCTAAGTATTTCCACTAATATAAACATTTAAATCTTTGCGTTTTGTCAACATTGAACGGGTACCAATCAATATACTCTCCGTTTTATCAACATTCAAGCTATGTTTGTTCAAACACATCCAATCATGTATGCGTTCCAAGTCGGCATTCAGAAAATAATCTGTACAATTAACATCTTTGTGAGCGTAATACAAAATGGTATCATCTGCATAAAGTTGTAGGTCGCAGTGTTGTACCTGCTGAACTATGTCGTCTAAAGGGTGAACAGTAGTGGTCCAAGGATTGAACCTTGAGGTACGCCGTAACTGACATCAACAAACTCAGACATTTCAGAACAAAAATAAGTACATATTTGACGATTGGCCAAATAACTTTCAAACCAGGCAAAACTATTTCCTTGCGCACCAGCACCCATAAGTTTCTTTAATATAATATTGATGTCAACCGTATCAAATGCTTTTTTCATGTCAATAAGAACTGCTCCTGTGTATTGACCATTGTCAGACGCGTTTAACCAATCGTCGGAAACACGTGCAAGAGCTGTCACAGTTGAGTGCTTTTGCTTAAACCCTGACTGTTTCTCCGAAAGTATATTACTACATTTTAAGAACTCTGAGAATTGCTTGCTTACAATCTTCTCGAGGATTTTTGAGACAGAAGATAAAATTGCAATTGGTCGATAATTACAAGGTAATGTTTTATCACCTGATTTATGCAAAGGAATAATTTTTGCCTGTTTCCAGCGTAATGGAAAATCGCCTTCTGACAGTGACTTATTAAAAAGGTAAATAAGACAAGGGACGATGACAGGAGCAGAAATTTTTAACAAGTGCATAGAAATTCCATCTACACCAATACTAACTTCATCTTCAGAAACAGTTTGAAAAGAGAACTTGGGAGAAGTTTGCATGGAAGAGTTAGAGGAGTCAACGTGATACGAGGCATGAGACGGAGGGGAAACAGATGGAATATTCGATGCTAGTTCTGACCCAATATTTGCAAAATATTGGTTAAAACATTGGCTTCTGATCTGTCACTATTAGATTTATCATGTTGAGAACTGTTTGGGGAACGATGTAGGAGAACAGATTTTAACACATTCCACATTTCACCAGATGTCTTTGCGGAAGCTAATTCATCTGAAAAGTAAGATCGTTTACATCTCCGTATTTTAAGTGTAACATGATTTCGTAATTTCCTATATTTAATCCAAAGTTCCTGATGTTTTCTTTTCAGCTCGATTTTCGTGGACTCCTCTTGCGTCTTTAACAATTCAATCTTTACTTTATGTGCTTTATTTTTCTGTTTGTCCCGATCTATGATCAATTCAGTGGTCTCTGGATACATCCAAGGACAGAATCTGTTCTTTACATGTTTGTGCCGAATAGGCATGTGATTGTTTATAACTTCCATTAATAATTCTTCCCACTCTTTAACGGCTTCCTCCATGTTGTCTTTATCGTACACATTATGCCATGGTTGCGATCGTAATTGACCAAAAAATGAGTTTTCATCAAAATTTTTCACTTTTCTCTAAGATACTATCTCAGGGGCTTTAACACAGACATTATAATTCCAAATCAAATAACAGATTGAGTGATCACTTATCCCTGAATGTATAACACCATGGGACTTGACCATATCGCGAGAGTTTGTCATCATATGATCGATTAAACTGACTGAAACATCGGAACATCTTGTATACTCTCTTGTATTGATCTGAGTTAAAGAATAAATAATGTTTATTTGATCAAGATGCTTAGTTTCATTGCTTATTGGATCTTTCATGATATCGCAATTGACATCGCCCATTACAATAACATTTCGGCCAAAAGAGTCAATAAATGAAATCAATTGTTCATAATAATCAAACACACAAATTGGGCTGTTAGGCGGTCGATACCATGTCACAAAAATAAGCGCTCTTGAGTGATCAGGAGTAATTATAAGAGGAATAGCTTCCAAATGTTCTAAGCTGCTGTGTTTCAATACATGATAATGTAAGTTATTACGTATACAAGAACACCTCCCTCGTGTCTATTTCTATCCTTTCGAACCATGCGGTAACCGTCTATCTGAATCTCTTGATCCAATACTGTATCGTCTAACCAGGTTTCATTTAATGATAGAATATCAATGCCATTTTGAGTTAACAACAAGTGAATTTGAGAGAAATTGTTAGTCAAACTGCGTACATTCAGATGTAAAATCCGAAGTCCTTTCTGTGATAATTCTTTAAACTTATCATTTTGACATTTAACAAAACGCGGTTTATTAATAAAATTACTATTATTGAGAGGCAATTCATCTTGATCTACATAGTTTGGTAAATAATGTAACATACATTTAGAGCGTTCCCAATTTAAAAATTCATGACATGGATTATCATACTCACTTTCAGAGATCCCAACACACTTGATATGAACCCAATTGTGACACTTAACACATTGTATTCCTTTGTGATTATTTCTTACTGGCTTTGAACAACCAACACATGGATAACCCTTTACCATTGAAATATTAAAAATCAATATGATATGTTGATAGAAATCAAATGTCCAGTGTCATTTGTTTTTCAATTTACTAAATTAGCCTTTAGGAAGGTCGTTTTCTCCATCACGGATCCCTCGAGTTACAAACTTTCCTCCCGTCGCCCGGATCAACGCAACAATCTTCCCGTCCGATGACCATGCGTCTTTCACTGCCGAGTGCGCTCTGGTTTTGGCGAGAAGGTTTTGGTTTTTCTTTGTCAGGTGTTCCTTGAACCTTGAACCTTGAAGTAGTAATCCCTTTCAGCAGTTCCTTGAAACTATCCCGGGATGGTAGAAGTGTCGTGCGTCAGTGAGAGGTGACATGGTGAACAGGATGATTTTAAATGTCACTAATGTACAATAAAAGTGACGGTGCATAGTGCTAGTAAAAAAAACATGCATCTTTTCTTAGAGCATGTGTGACCCAACAGGAGGCTGCATCACTCGGATGACTGGAAGAGCAGCCTCTCTGAATGTTAATGGGTTGGTAATTGTGACCACAGGTCCTGGCAGATGGTTCCAGGTTCTAACAGCTCGGGGAAAAAAGGAAAATTTAAACACATCTATGGTCGCGATTGGGATTATGTACTTGAGCTTATGATCATGCCTTCCTATGTAGGTAGCTGGGAAAATCACATGTGGTAAACGTAGAAGTTGACAGTAGTGTATCTTATGAAAGAGGGTGCACTGTGCAAGGAGGCGTCGTGTGTGGAGACTATCCCAACCAAGAGCCGAGACCAGCGTTGAGGAAGATGTTGAATACCTGTAGTCTCCATGTACAAACCGAGCAGCAGTTTTCTGCACCTGCTCAAGAGAGTTTACCATTGTAGCTGTGTGTGGGTTCCAGGCCTCTGATGCATATTCTAGTTGGGGCCGGACAAGTGCGGTATAGGCTCTGGCCTTTACTTCCTTCGTGCATGGGGATAATGTTCTGCGGAGAAGCCCTAATGTCTTGCTTGCTCTGTGTCTGATGTTCTGGCAATGTTTGTTCCAGCTCAAGTCATGAGTGATTGTCACTCCCAGGTACTTGTATTCCTGTGCCTTAGGTATATGGACATTGTGGAGATGATACTGGAAAACGGAGGGATTACGTTTCCGGGTGATGGATAGGACGGCACATTTCTTCACATTGAAGCTCATAAGCCAAGTTGAAGACCACGTGGATAATTGCAGGAGGTCTTGTTGTAGTATGTGATGGTCTGAGATTGCATTTATTTCTCTGTAGATGACACAGTCATCAGCAAAGAGGCGGATATTAGACTGGATATTATCTTGTATGTCATTTATGAAGAGGAGAAAAAGAGTTGGTCCTAGTACTGAGCCTTGGGGCACTCCAGACGTGACATTCTTCCATGTGGACTTGGAACCATCAACAACCACAGCTTGCTGTCTGTTGGTGAGAAATGACATAATCCAGTTTAGTGTGTCCCCCGTTATGCCATAATAGCGAAGCTTGGTACACAGACGTTGATGGGGCACCCGATCGAAGGCCTTCTGGAAATCCAAGAAAACAGCATCAACCTGGCTACGCTTCTGGATGGTGGAGGACCAGTCATGTAGTGTAGATGTGAGCTGAGTGGTGGTGGAGAGTCCTCGGCGGAAGCCATGCTGTGCATCTGAGAGGATGTTACAGGATGCAAGATGCTTTGAAACTTGGCTAAGGACAATATGTTCCATTACCTTGCAACAAATGCAGGTTAGTGAAATAGGCCGGTAATTTGAGGTCTCGCTCTTGTCACCAGACTTGTGTACAGGAGCTACGAGGGCCTGTCTCCATTGTGATGGAACTATACCATCATTGTAGCTCTGTTGGTATAGGAATGACAGAGCTGGGGCTATCTCATGTGCAATAAGCTGCAGGAGTCTGGGTGGGATCTCGTCTGGCCCGCTGGCCTTGGAGGGGTTTAATTGCTTTAGTTGCTTCTCCACTCCAGTCCTGTGAAAGTGCAGGTGACCTATCGATGCATAATCAGAGTGGCCTTTAGATGGGTTCTGTTCAGTATTTTCACTTGAAAACATCTCATGAAAATAATCGTTCAAAGCCTCTGCTTTTTCAGTAGCTGTGGCACACAACTTGGATGTAGTACGAAGAGATGGTATTCCGATGTGCTCAGATCTGCAGCTTTTGACGTATGACCAAAACGCTTTGGGGTTGTCTGCCAGACTGGTCCCGATTATGTCATTTACATAGTCACGGTGGGCCTTGTGCACAGTTTTTGCCACTTGATTTCTAAACTCTCGGAACTTCCCCCATGTGGCTGTACTATTCTGACGAAGGGCACTCTTGAAGAGGCGGTCCCTCTTTCTCATCTGCCGTTTAATTGCTGGGGTGATCCATGGTAGATGTCGCTTACCTTTGGTCATCTTCGATGGCACGAGTTCCGTCAGACATCTCGTCAGGAAGTTTGCGATGATTGTCCAGTTTGTTTCCACATCTCTGTTTTCAGGGTCAGACTGAAGGAAGTTCCTGAATTGACATGCGCGAGCCCTTTAGGAGTTTGCAATTTTTGATAACCTGCATCCTGGTCTGGTATGACACAAACTTGACTAGTAGTGGTCGTGGTGTCGAGTGACTATTTGGATGGTTTTGATCCTCACGCCGCTCTTTTCTAGTTTGCATGCGACCGCTAGCTGGCGCTCCCCCCGATCCTTCGTTTCCTTGGGAGGGGGGGGGGGGGGGGGGGCGGATCCAGGAATTCTGTAAAGGGGGAGGCGTGACTAATATTTCTGGTGCCACTTCCGGGTTTTATTTCATTTTTTTCTTTTTATTTTCTTTGTTTTTAACGAAAATTAAAGGGGGGCGTGCGCCGGTTGCGCCCCCCTCTGGATCCGCCACTGGATCGTTGCCATGGTTTCGACGCTGAAGGCGATGCGATCTGTCTATTTCAGATTGCCGGAGATCAACATGCAGTTTTTCCCGCGCTAATTTGCACACTAATTGGGTGGTGTCTTCTTCTTTTGACTCCGGCACCCCGAAAAAGAGTAAGCAATTCCGCCTGGAGTATTGTTCGAGGTCGTTACTTTCTTTTTCCAGGCAGGCGATGCGCGATTGGTATCCTTCAATCACCCTATTCAACTTCTCTATCTCTTTTTCGTGCGATTGCTGAGTTGTCTCTAAATCCATTATTCTGCCTTCTTGTCTCTCAATGCGGTCCACCAGCTTAGCAAATTCTTCACTCGCAGCTTCTTTCACAGCTTGACGAACAGCTTCAGGCAAGCGTTCACTGCTCAGGATTTTATCAACGGCATCGTCAATTGATTTCGGATTGGGCGCCATTTTGAATTTTCGGTGCGTGTAAAAAAAAAAAACACACACACACAAGTGAAATCTCTGACAAAAGTCACAAATATGATCAAAAATCAGGCGATGTTACTAAAAACCAGCTTTCACAGAAAAAGAGTTAGAACAAACATATATCCGTGTAGTTGCGAGATGTTATCCGGGACAAGAAGGTATAGCAATAGCAGTTCCATCATAGTTCGGGAATATGTAGGCAAAAATCACAGTCACATCATAGTTTTACTCTCTTCTGTCTAACTATGATTGACCGTGAATTCCGAGACCAATATGAAACGATTAACGGGCCATGTATCTTGACGAATGTGCAAGCGACATACCTGGTATAGCAGCAGTCAATCGGTCGTTGAAAATGTGCATGTGGGACCATGCACGTCGCTGTCCAATAATATATCAAGTCAAATCAGAGACCAACAACATTCACAGATTCTCTCGGACCAAAAGCCAATTTCAGTTGTCCCCTGGGCAAATCATACACTCCGATAAGAAAATACACAGTTCGGAATGGAAAATGTAAGATCCAGCAGAAGCTACAGCCCTTCTTTCGTTGGTTTCTTGGAGTGTTTGCAGCAAAAGATGTCCTCAGTATCGTGAGCACATCCGGGAGATCGAACAAACACCAATAAATCTCACTTTACACCCCTATTCCTACTTTTTTTTTCGGTGTTTTGAAACATAATCCTGTATTAGCAATACTATTTCATGATTACAATGGGAAAGATTATAATTCATGTGAAAATTACCCCTGAGTAAAGATATCTCTGAAAAACTACTAACATACCCCGTATTTCAACGACTTCGAGATTTTCACCGAGTTGAAGAGGGGGAGGGGTGGTCGCTGTATTAAGGAGACAACATAAATTCATCATACAGCCGGGCAACGGTCACTGACTCACTATCGATCACATTAATGCCTTAATTGTTACAAGGCATATATAATGTTCAGAGGCCGTTGTCCTAGTCAGGCGATTTGCTTATATTGATAACTGTCTCCCCCACTTGTATATACTTGAAGATCTGTAATGACATTCATTTATTATTTCTAATGATTATATACTTGTAATGTGAAATGTCGTTTGTATTCTCATGACTTGTGAATAATAATTAATTTGTTTGTCATTGTTATATTCATTTTCTGTGATGAACAAGTGGAAAAATAAAACTTATACTGAAACTGAACTGAACTGACGATAAAAGACAAGAAGGCAGAGGAAAAAAGACGACAGTCATTTTGTATCTATCAGTGTCTTTGTCTTACATCAAGCTGCGTTTTTCAGTAGACCATTCTTTTCAGTCGGTGTGTTCATTTCTTCTTCTTTTTTGCATATTATAGGCCCTGTCCTTACAAATTGTACATTTTTTCACTATAAACACATTGTAATGCGTTTTTACCACATATTTGTTTCATAGTTTATGACGTGTACTTCTTACAATATTGTTAAAACAATATAATTTGTCAAATGTATTCCTTGAATAATGTATTACCATTTCTTGGATGGAAATAGAAAGTAACTGCATTGAACGAATTGAATTGAATGACCTCTTTCAGACGGATTCCTACTCTAAAGACTTCGGGGGAGCATAAACAGCCGGCATTGTTGTGCCCACTTTATTGCAGCTGGCTGTTTATAGATCATTCTTGAATTGATGTGCTTTGGCTTTCCCCAATACTTCGTCTCTTCAAAGAACCCAAGTGTAGGCCTAAAGTTTTCTAATTGTCCAAGTCGTTTTATCAATGCACACTGTCAGCATTGCTGAAATAATAACTGTTGTTCTGTCTGCAGCATTGTGGTTTATCTATTTTGTTCTCATAATCTATTTTTTTCAGAAGACTATAGGAAGGATTTGCCATATTCTTGTCTTTCACATAATCATATATATTTCATTCTATCCATGCTCTGTATCTTCATCTTTACACTCGGTTTCAGTTGTACTGGCACATATACGCTCAATAAGCTTTCACTGTTTTATACGGTTTAATCATTTAAATCATATTTCTTTAGCACTTTAACTCAGATTTACACTTTCATATATAGATTGATCACAAACAGTTCTATTTGTTTTGCGATATTCTCCTGTGTGTCTTGCTTGATGTCATGTAGTAATTTCAATTTGCCATAAATTAGCTTATGTAGTTTTTATTGAGAAATATGAAATTGAATTTAAAAAAAAAAAGATTCCGGGATCCACACGGTAATCGGGTGACTACCAAAATGTTATTCATCTGTGTCTTGTGTCGTGATTAAGTTTTTTTTTTCCTTGAAATTTCATCAAAATCCAATGACTTTGGGGAATATTCAGAGAAATCAAGTCAAAGTTCCGAAGTAAATGTAAAAGCATCTGGACCCAAGATGGCCGCATACGTGTGCTAACCAACGGTGGACATCGCCTCTAACGAAGAAGTCCCACATTGTCAAGTTACAATCCTCGGATTAAGCCAATCGTATTCTGTATCGCGATGTGTGAGATAGGCATTATTGCGGGAATTGGCTTCTTTCATCCCGTTCTGGTTTGCTATACTTACCGCTATAATCCAACGAGAGCCAGCAATTTCTCCTGTTATCTCACATACTTAGTGTGTTTTGTGTCAAGATCAATGGGATGAAGATAATAGTCAATTTGTCTTCCTTCAGTCAGTAGAACCTTCAAACTGCTGAGCTGCAACCACTGTGAGCTTGTTCGTTGTTGTGATACCTTGTCATTTCTCTCCTTTCTTCTCGCCTTTATGTTTCGCGTGTCTATGAATGGGCAGGGAGTGTCGCCTGGTACATAATCGACATAGGCTATCATATTGTCACTACAGTGTTACAAAGTTCTTAACACAGCTTTTTTTTTCTCCCCCCCCCCCATTTTGTTTCGAGTTTGTGCCCTCTCCACTGTTATGTAATTGCCATGTGGCATCCCGTATACAAATCTGAGCAGGCCTATCAAAATCATGTTGTGTCAAGATTGCCCTACACCAGAAATCTTTGTTCTACGAGCGACACTCGCTTCCCTTCCCTGTTTTTATGATCGTATTTTCTTACTCTCTTTCCTGCTGGTTTGCTAGTAGGGCACAATAGTTTTATTGTGAAAGAGGAGATAGGGAGCTATTTTGTTTCATACACATGAAAAACAAACGCTGTTTTGCCTCCACCTTCGGTTACATTGCATTTGTTGTTAGTAATCTTAGAATAGTGCTGTGATTGCAGTTATACATCATTCCTATACCTTTTGACTGAAGTTGTGTTTTTTTTCTTTATTTTTTTAGATTTTTTCTTTCCTTTAGATCTTGTTTTGGTACTGCATTCATATTTTTGAGTATGTTTTCAAATGGTACAATTATTTCCATGTGTTCTTGTACAAGATGTGTTAAAAATAACCAGAAAGCACTCCGATGTACTTCATGTCAGAAATGGGTGCATACATCATGTTCAGGAATCCCCGTGAGTAGATACAATGATCCCAATGAATTATTCTTAAACTGGGAGTGTAACAGATGTTCTTTTCAACATCTTCCCAATTTCATTGAACTTAACTCGGAAACTGTCCCAGACAGTTATTTATTAGATAAGTCTGCAAGCTCTGGTGAAAAGAGAGATCCATCCCTTAGGTATGAACAACTTTCTGAGAAGGGAATTAAGTTTGTTCATTTGAATATAGTTAGCCTCGTGAAATGTTATGAGGAAATTAAACAAATCATGATTGAGAATGAAATACATGTATTTGCCCTGAATGAAACTAGACTTGACTCTTCTTTTTCAGACATTGAAATCGGTATTCCCCATTATTCTTTAATTCGGAGAGACAGAGACAGAAATGGAGGCGGTGTCGCAGTTTATGTTCATGAATCTATTCCTTTCACCTTGATTACCCATGATTCACTTGTCAACCTGGAAGCATTGTGCATCAAGATCTGTCTGAAAAACTCCAAACCAATATTATTTTTGAATTGGTATAGACCTCCAAACTAAAAAATCGATCTTTTTTAATCATTATGACGATTTCTTAATTTCTATGAGCAGTTTTGATGGCCAACTGGTTATTATGGGCGACACAAATTGTGATATTATGAAGAAAACACCCGAAAGAAATATTAAGGTTTATAATCAAATTAATAGTGTATATTGTTTGCAAAAGGTTAATAATGAAATGTGTACAAGAGTGACTAAAAGATCAAGAACACTTGTTGATCATATGCTCACGAATTATTTAGACAAAATGAAATCATATGGTGTAATTGAGAACGGCATGAGTGATCACTATATCAGTTATATGGTATGGAAATGCAAACATACATCACAAAGTGAGACGTATGTAACTTTCAGAAAATCACGAAACGTTGACATGGAAGCTTTCAGGTCGGAATTACGTAAACAAAATTGGAAGAAGGTATATTCAGTGATGTAAATGATTCAGTTGATATATGGGAAAGTATGTTGATGAAGGTTGTTAATAAGCATATGCCTGTTAAGACGAGACGAGTACGAAAAACTCCCTCGCCATGGATGAACAGTATAATTATGTCATTAATGAAACGGAGAGATAAAGTTAAATTAAAGGCAAAAATTAGAAGGGACAATGATTTATGGCAAAGTTATAAACGTCTGAAAAATAACGTAACAAATAAAATAAGAAAATCAAAACGTAAATATATATGTCAACAATTTTCAAATGCAAAAACTAGAAATGAATCCTGGAAAACACTGCGATCAGTAATGGGCAAGAGTAAAGTTACAGGGGGCGGATCCAGGAATTTCGTAAAGAGGAGGCGCAAGCACCCCTCCCCCCATTTTGTTCTTTTTATTTCTTTTGTTTCAACAAAAAATAAGGGGGGGGGAGGCGTGCGCCGGTTGCAGTCCTCCCTTGATCCGCCCCTGAGTTATTGATTGTACATTCCCTCAAGAAAATTCACAGGTTATAGCGAATACATTTAATAACCATTTTGCAAATGTGGTAAGCAATGAAGATATGCAAAGGAAAAAGAAAATTTCTTTTTACAAATAACATGACAGGGAAAGGTCTGATAAACCATTCAATTTTTGTTTTGTATCCCAGTTGGATGTTCTGGATTATGTTAAGTTAATGGAAGCAAAGAAGTCGTATGGATTAGATGGAATTTCTATGTATATATTGAAAGAGGCAATTTCAGAAATACTAGAGCCTTTCACTTATATCATAAATAGATCATTAGCTGAAGGGGTAGTGCCTGATAAATAGAAAGTAGCTAAAATTGTACCGATAAATAAAAAAGGGGATAAGTTGGATTGTAATAATTACAGACCCATTTCTTTATTGTCCTGTGCTTCTAAAGTCATGGACAGAGTTGTTCAAAAGCAGTTGCTCGATTTTCTAAACTTGCACTCTTTGCTAAGCAGAAACCATTCAGGTTTCCGTCCCAAGCACTCCACTATTACTGCACTTGCTACCGTCACGGACGACTGGCACCGCTCTATTGATAAAGGTAAATACGTTGGCGCCATCTTTGTTGATCTACAAAAAGCTTTTGATATGGTTGATCACCTGATCCTTCTATCGAAACTTGAAAAGATGGGGGTTACTGGCATAGAACTGGAGTGGTTCGAGAGTTATCTCTCGAACCGGAGAATAAGGACCTCAATCAATAATACCCTTTCGAATGAAAGATTATTAATCAGAGGAGTGCCACAAGGATCCTTGTTAGGACCGTTGCTGTTTAGTATATTTATCAATGATATCAATTCGGTTTTTTCTGACTGCAGGGCCCATTTATATGCCGATGACACGGTCTTTCATTACTCACATAAAACCCCGAAAGTTGTGGAAAATGTTTTGCAAAAAGAGTTCGAAGGTATGGAAACATGGATGGCTGACAACAATTTAAAAATCAATTTTGATAAAACTGTTTGTATGATATTTGGTACAAATAATATGTTAAAAAAGCAAGATTATTATTGAATGTTAAAATTAGGGGTAAACAGTTACGTCAGGTGAATAGTTTTAAATATCTGGGAATCATTGTAGATAATAAGTTATTGTGGGATGTTCACATCGAGCAATTATGTAACAAGTTAAGTAGAATGATTAGTTATATGGGTCGTTTGAGACAATTCGTAAATATGACTGAATTGAAACTGATATACAATGTATAATTCTATTGTGTTACCTCATTTCGATTACGGTGATGTAGTATGGCAATCCGCCAACGGTAACTCTCTTTCCCAATTTCAGAAGATGCAAAATAGAGCCGGGAGATTAATTTTGAAAGTTACCTTATTCCCATATTACTACCAGTGATGTTCATTATAGCTTAGGGTGAAATACAGTAATCAAAAGACAAAAAATTCATCTGCTTTCATGTATGTATAAGATTATGAATAACATGGCCCCTGAATATAATGAAAGATATGTTTAAGTACAAGATATCACCATACTCTCTCCGTAATCAAAACGATTTACGGTTACCACGGCCTAAGACTAATTATTGTAAAAGATCATTTTCATACAGAGCTGCAGCAGCGTATAATAACATGTAATGATTTATGTCAAAATTCCTCTTTTCCCGTTTTTAAGTTCAATTTAGACAAAACCGAATTCCTTTCCACTTGATTTTTTTTCATGCTCCAAACCTTTGAACAATGTGTAACAATATGGTATATAATGTAGTCAGAATGTAGTAATGTATGTACCGTTTCATTTGTGTTTGTGTTATATTTTATTCTATTATCAGTCCCTGATTGTATGACATTTTTGTGAACAAGGCCCCATGGAAGACCAGAAGTGGCTGTCATTGTCACTACTGAAAATGGGCTACCCTCCTATGTATTTTTTTTTCTTTCGTCACTGGACCTTTATGTTTGAAATATGTTGATTTTTAGTACGGAAATAAAACAAACAAACAAACAATTTTACAAACAGACAAACAAACAATCGAGACCAAAAAACAACAAGACAAACAGACAAACAAATTAAAGCCAGAAAAAAGAAGGGAAAAACCCACCTAACGTCCTTTGCGGAGGTATTCAAGCACAATCACAAACCCACAGACACACACACACACAACATTGTGCATCACTTCATATTGCATCACATCACTATACACACACACACCAACAAAGCAACAAGCACAAACACAAACTTTTTTTGTATTGTATTTTGTGTAATATATTGCTATATAGATTGTAACATTGTACTGCTTAAAATATGTTTCAAAGTGTAAATTGTATTTTAATATTTTTATGTAATACAGGGCCCTCTTGTAAAGCAGATTTATGTACTGAAGAGACTACCCTATATAAAGAGCACAGAATAAATGAATAAATGAATATAAGCTAATGGAAATGAGTTACCTTTATTTTATTCGTTGCGCTTGAAGCCAGAATCTTTGAATAATCACATTATAAGAGAAAAATGCGCTCTTGACAGTACTTGTTTGTTTGTTTTTTTAACAGAAGCGGAAGAATGTCACAAATAATAAGTGCACTTTGCAAAAAATCAGCTTTAACACCTTTTGCAAGAAAATTATCGTGATATTTTGATGAACCTTACCATTTCCGATATAATAATCTCTTTTTGCATAAACTTCAAACAAACAGTTGTAAACGCACGTAATTCTTATTTCTAGAGGCATAAAATTGCGTAATAGTCTTCCAACTCATATATTCGCAACTGCCCAACACTTACCTTATTTTCTTGAGCGATTATTGAAATGTATTTTATGAATAATTCAAAGATTCTCATGTATGATACTTGTTTTATTAATAAGTATTATGTTTTATATAAAGACCTTTAATCAGGATGATAAGATAACAATTTTTTATTATTATCATTACTACAAGACGATACGACTCCCACTCTCGCCCCCCCCCCCCCCAATTCCTCCCCCTTTTTTCCTTCTGGTCCCCATGGAAGACCATAGTATGGTTCATGCGGTTTACAAAATGAATGAGTTGCTTCACTATCTGTTTATTCCCGGCGGTAATCAACGATTTAAAGTGTATTGGTGTGGCTATAATCTTTGAGTACGATATACTAATTCTGTGACTGATGTAAAAGAAACGTTCACTCATCAACGATTCTATATATGGTACTGCATATAACGTAATCTATAGTGCAAGATGTTGTCATTGGTTTAATCACTGCAGCAGAAAGGAAGACAAAAAAAGTCATCATCATCAAGTATTTCTACTGAGATACACGAAGCTATCTTCTAGATGTCAGCTGGTTTTCTTGCGATGTACATAAGTACCCTCTTCGTGGCCGTGACTTTAGTCGTCTTTGGATCACCTCCCCCAAGAATGGACATGATGCTGTTATAACGGAGAAATCAAAACTTGAGATAACAATTATGATAAATCATAATGATAGCATGATTACAATAAAACACAAACATTCCATCTCCACCACAAAATTTGTACTATACCACTTCAACAGCATAAAACAACATCTACTATACTGCTATTACTGGTACTACTACATTACATGAAAATAAAATGAATAAACAAACAGAAAAGTGTAAATAAAGAACAACTAATATGTGAAACAAGTAAACATAGATTGACAGATAAACAAATATTATGTTATACATAGATGAACAAATCGATGAGTAGTAATGTATATATAAACATAGCTTAGAAAACGTAATATAACTTAAAAATCTTCTTGTTATGAATGTGTTTTCCTTTTCAAAAATCTTAACTCCTGAATGATGGCAGTACAACTTACTGTAATCCATTGTCCTTTGACTTATTTCATATACACTTTCCAATCTTTCCAATATTTCTCATGAATGCTGTTATTTACGTGCTTTTACTTAATTGCCTCATTGTTTGTAATGTTGTCGATTTGGTTATCAGTTAAAGAAACCTCAACCAACCAGGCAATTGTAGTCTACCTTGCCAAAATACTTTTTCACAATTTTTAATCCCCCACGAGCCTAAAACTTGCATACGGGTCCTATATTTCTTGTCTCTCTGTTTTCATATCATGAACATTTTCTGAACTTGACCAATAAATATATAAATGTGCATTAATTCAGTATACGATTATATGATAAATGTATTCGTTATGATATGTTAACAATGTATCAATAATGAAAAGTATTGGTTGTATAATCCATGTTTTCATTCAATTTAATTTCATTTCACTTCATTTGATTTCGTTCGCATTAATGATAAAGGAAATATCCTGATATAGAAAATACTTAGATCACAATTTTGATTGAAATAAATAAGAACAATTGTAATTGTCAATTCTTCTGTTTGGTCTGCTAGCACCAGATTAGAAATGATTAAATAAATCTATATAGGTAATAATATACAGTTACCTTCTCAGTATTTTCAAATAAGAAGAAATCAGTAAAACTCATGTTTTAGTTTGACAAATGGCACAATGACTGTACAAATGTACACACAATGCCATTTTTATCTATTATGTTCATCATGCTATCAACACCGTAAGAAAACTTAGTAACTGCATGTGGAAAACAACAAATGAAATTCGTCTCTTTTGCAGCATAGCTCATAACCAATCTTCTCAAAACCAAACTTTTGCACACAATACCAAACCGGTATATGGATACACACCTGTTTTGTAAGTCTACGAAGCGTGTTGTTTCTGGATGATCCTTCAAATATTGAAAGACACACGCGTACGTCTTGTAGCATTCCACAAATTCGAAGACGGTAGTTTCTTCCCGCACATCTACGTGACAACTATATAGAGAAAAAACACAAAATCGCCTGAGATATTTTCCATACTCCGTACAATTGCTGAACACTAGCGTGCACGCACGCACGCACACACACACACACACACACACACACAATCCACAGAAGAGAATAGGAATTATTATAGTCCCCAAAATATCAACAACAAAACGACCCACAGCTACCAATCCACTAAAATGGGGGGTGGGGGGGGGTGCATTGCCCCGGTCCGATCGTCCTTCCCAGCTCCCGTCGCCACACGAAAGTTATAGCAAGCAAGCAAGCAAGCAAGCAAACAAACAAACAAACAGACAAGCGAAAAGCCTTCCATGGCCTCTACTGAAAGATGATCGTTTTGCAGGAAAATAGAAAGCTATGTAGGTTTCAAAGTCTGGCCTATAAAGTCTATAAAGGGCATTGACATTGCCTTCAGTTTATCATTTATACACACCCATAAACACACACGCATACACACACACACACACGCACACACACACGCACACACATATATATAGCGTGCAGATCAATGACTGAGTGAGAGGTTCAATATTTTGCAATTGCACTATCGATGTTATGGGATATCTGACAAAAAGCTTAAATTTGAAACATTCTTTCATATTTCATGAAAACTAGCACATTGTATACGTAGAGTTCTTTGCAACACTATAGAAATTCATAACTTTCGCCAGGTTTGAATAAAGATGTCGATTTTAGGAGCTTCCGTGAGATCTGAGATAAGTGAATTCTCACTAAGACCTGGAAACGGCTGGTGTGGTAGTGACTTAACAACATCATTCGCCCTCTAAAACATTCCCTTTTTGCACAACACATTTGGAGAGATTGTAGGTACGTACGATGTGCTTTCGTTGTAGGAAACACGGAGTCTGTTAAAATCTACGAAGTATCCGTCAGGAGTACTGGCCCGAAGTTGTTGGTCATCTTTCTGAAGGAAGTGAAATTGAGCGTTATTATCATTATTCTGTTGTAACCAATCATTAACTCGAAAAATAATGACTCGCATTCCACAATTTGCCTCGCAATGTTGAACTCTTACATAATAATGTTGACAACGAATTCGCAAATTATTATGTATGTATATAGTCTAGTGGGATTTCTGACATCTCTGAAAAAGGATTCTCTAAAAGGGTGTCAGAGGCATTTTTTAGTAAAAGTTGGGAACCGAAATCTTTTACCTAATTTGAGTATGCTGAATCCGAGAAAGCCGGTTAACAAGCGAAATTCATCGACTTTGACTCTCTAATCTGCATAACAAAATGGCTGCCCAGTCTCAGAACATTTTCTACAAAATTCTTTGCAAACGAGCGGGGAAAACTGATTTGAAATTTCTGTACACTCAATGGAATTAGCGATTTGAGGGATAAGAGTTTCTTAGGTGATGAGTATTTTTATTCATAATTGTGCAAATTAGTACTGAAATATACAAATGAATATATATATATATATTTATATATATATATATAATATATATGTATATATATTAGAACTGGAAGAGTACTTTTTTATTTTCTTGAGAGGCAAATTAAACACTATGTAGACTTTAAGGTTTTGAGGGTTAGCCATCGCAAATATTGTAATTGGTATGCAAATTATTATGTAGGCTTCATGAGTCTTATAATATTATGCAGTTTCATCCATAGCCTATACACCCGGTCGGATTTTTTTTTTTCAACTAACTCTTAAAAGCCAGTGATGGATTTTTTTTTTTTTTAATTCAAGTTAGGAGCACGATTTTTAACCAAAATTGCGTGCGCTAGGGCCATTTTTTATTTATAATAGATAATAATAGAATAATTCATTTATAAATTAAAGCAGTTTGTTTTCCATTTAAAGTACTCTTGATGTTTTATTGAACTATGATTTTGCCATATCAAAATTATGGAATATTAGCGTGGGGAAGCTCAGCTAGGATGAATAGATTGATTTTATTTCCGCAAAATAAAATAGGTCACTTCTTATTGAAAAATGCAAAGAAATTATCACAAAAGTACATGAAACTGCGACTGGATGGCCCTACTCAGCTCCGCCCTCATGGTGGAAGACTTCGCAATCTTAAACTTTGCGATATTTTGCCAGTCTGATCTTATCCTGATAAACTTTAATTACGACGTTAGAATAGCAGTGGTCGAGGGAGAAGAAATAGAAAAGAAGACGTATGACACATATCTATCTAGATTTGGCCTTTCTATACATCTGTTAAGAAAAAAAAATGTTACTTGGTCAACAGTTTAAACTCTGAATT